>NC_083330.1:3897500-4558125 GCF_963455315.2 Globicephala melas | reverse complement strand
GTTGGGACACCTGACTGCTGGGTCCAGCCTGGACTGTCCTATAATGATTGACAAAACCACTCCCGTCTCTGGCCTCTAACCTCCTCACCATGAAATGAAATTGCTGGGCCTGGCGGGAGAGAGTAAGTGACAGTCTTCACCTTGACAACACTTATCAAGGTCTTTAAAATGTATCCACTTCCCAACAAATCCTCACCTCCATAAATAAGTGATTTCTAAGAAAATAACTGGGCAGTTACACAAAGCTCTGTAGAAAAGGATTTTTATTGTGAGACTGTTTGTAATACCATCCAATTAGAAATAGAATTGCTTGACATGGAAGCGACCTAAATGTCCATCGACAGACAAATGGATAAAGAAGATGTGGTACGTGTAAACAATGGGCTACTACTCAGCCTTAAAAAAGAAGGAAATAATGTCACTTGCAGTATGGAGAGATGATCATACTAAGTGGAGTAAGTCAGACAGAGAAAGACAAATAGCATATGATATCGCTTATATGTGGAATCTTTAAAAAATGATACAAATGAACTTATTTACAAAACAGACTCACAGACTTAGAATACAAACTTATGGTCACCAAAGGGGAAAGGCTGGGGGAAGATAAATTAGGAGTTTGGAAGTAACATATACACACTACTATTTATAAGATAGATAACCAACAAGGACCTACTGTATAGCACAGGGAACTATACTCAATATTTTTTAATAAGCTATAATGGAAGAGAATGTAAAAAAAAAGAATATATGTATATATATATACATATATATATATATATATACACACCTGAAACTAACACAACATTGTAAACCAACTGTACTTCAATTAAAAGAAATAAATTAAAAAAAGAAAAAATAGACTTGTTTGCCAAATAATAGGTCATTGGTTAAATAAAGGTAGAACAGTTCTCGAAATTCATTTCACCCAAAGCCAGTTTTCTGAGGATTTTCATTTTACAAGATGATCAGTTTATCAAAATTTGTATCTTTTAACTATTTGTGAGGTGTATATAATTTGATGGGATGTTTTAACAGCTTAGTTTACTGACGGTTTGTGTTAGTTTTCATCAGCTTAAGGGTATAACAATTCTTATCAAATGTAATTGTTTTAAAAGCTTTTGAAGATTTCTATGATGCTTTTTTTTAACATCTTTATTGGAGTATAATTGCTTTACAAGGGTGTGTTAGTTTCTGCTGTACAACAAAGTGAATCAGCTATACATATACATACATCCCCATATCCCCTCCCTCTTGCGTCTCCCTCCCACCCTCCCTATCCCACCCCTCTAGGTGGTCACAAAGCACAAGCTGATCTCCCTGTGCTATGTGGCTGCTTCCCACTAGCTATCTATTTTACATTTGGTAGTGTGTATATGTCAATGCTACTCTCTCACTTCGTCTCAGCTTACCTTCCCCCTCCCCGTGTCCTCAAGTCTATTCTCTTTGTCTGTGTCTTTATTACTGTCCTGCCCCTAGGTTCATCAGAACCTTTTTTTTCAGATTCCATATATATGTGTTAGCGTACGGTATTGGTTTGTCTCTTTCTGACTTACTTTACTCTGTATGACAGACTCTAGGTCCATCTATGATGCTTTTTTAAGGAATGCTCTATTTTTAGAAACTAAGGATAGTTGAGTCTTCTTAGAACTATATTAGCCTTAGTTATTAGTAATTAGTAGCCTAATTATTAAGAATAATTATGAGATAACCGGAGAAATTTGATCATTTACTGAATATTTGATAACAGTAGGAATTATTGTTACGTTTAATAATTGTATTAAATTTATGTTGAAAAATGATTCTCTATCTTTTAGAAATGAAATTAAAATGTTTATGGATGTAATTTTAGAAATAGTAACTAGTAGCTTAAATGTAATAGGAGATATGTTTGTTTCTGTAGTTTCCTAGTTCATTTCTTAACTTTATCTTTACATTTTTAGGATTTTAAGCTAATTTCCAAAAATTCTTTGACCCTAGTAACATGTTTTTGGTTATGTTTGAGGCTCAAGTCTTCTGCTTCTTTCTAGAAATTCCTCTACACACCTTCACTTCCTTTCCGCATCTCAAAGCTGTCCCGTCCTTTCATATCAAATGATTTTACAAACAGCGGACAGATCAACACAGCTTCATTTCTCCATAGGATCCAGAGGTTTAGCAGCTATATGTGTTGGGAATGTTTGATCACTTCCAATTTCTTTCTGATGCTTCTAAATTTAAACTTAAACTTAAATTAAAATTGTAGTTTAATTGCACAACGCTCATACTTGATATGCCATTTGAAGAACTAGCAGGAGAACATTAAAAATGTATAAAGTTTCCTTAAAAAATAGAAATAATATTCAAGTAGTTAAAAGAAACACATCTTCTGGTAAATTGAAACATTTGATAAATTCATCAAATTGGCCTTTAGGCAATTGGCCTTTGTAAAATTGATCTAGAAGATGATACCTCAACACGAAAGAGTACTAGTGGTCACTAAAATACTGTACATTATATTTGTTGACATAAAAAGATAGTCACAATATATTTAAGCTAAAAAACAATACATATAGCATAATACCATTTTTGTGAGGGGAAAAGATATAAATAGGCAGGAAAAGAGTCTAGGAAGAAAAATCCTAAAATATCACAATGTTCATCTACAGGTGATGGGCTACAGGTATTTTGGGGTTTGCCCTTTTCATCTTCCTATCATATATATATCTGTGAATAGGAAATTATATATATACATTATATATATTTGGATATATACAATTATATATATATACACATTTTATATACATATATATAATTTCTTATTCACGGATATATATATGTATACACACACATATCAGAGTCTGGAGGACCTTAGGTCCCATTATTATATAAGGGTAATTAATTACCCTTATTCTAAAATTTTAAAAGATGTTTTTCATTTTGTGTAACTTATATATATGTATATATAACACACACATATATACGTGTCTTTATTATATATATATGTATATATATAAAACGTAATACACACACACATACATAAACTTGTACAAAAATGGATAAAAATTTTAAGACAAGAGAATCTGAACCCATGGCCTAAGGTCCTTCAAGCCCTGTTAATCTGTGAGAGTAAAGAATCTGGGGAGGATGTAGCTGGAGCCGTCAACTTTGCTAAGATTGCTAGGAAAAGAAATGTCAATCATGAAGACGGTTACAGACCTCAGGAAAACGGCTCAGTGTCCAGGAGATGCAGCCAAGTGCGCTCTGGGTGGAAGCAAGGGCCTGCTGGCTGACTCAGGAGATAACAAGCACTCAGGTCCCCAGGTGTACAGAAGAGGCAGGTTCAGTTGATACCTACAAGCCCCCTTCTCTTTGACTCCAAGAAAGTTGGAAGGTCGTGCCCAGATCCATGATGGGAATGAGGTGAGGGGCAGGGAAGGAGCTGGTGAGGCTGGGGGAAGGCTAGGGGCTGAACTGTAAGAGAGGAGGCCAGGGTCCTGACGCTCTCATGACAACAAATACACCAACGATGCAGTGACGCCCCCGGAATCGATGTGCACAAAGCCGATCCCCATTTGCATAACTCTTAGTTGAGCAACTTCACACAGAGGAAGACACGGGGGATTGATGAAACAAGCAGGGGATTTTTGGTTTTGTTTCTCTTAAAAATAAAAGGGAACACTATGAAAACAAGATGAGCTCATGGAAACTTAGGTATCACAGGGAAAGGTATCATTCAAAGGACTAGAAGAGGAAATTCAAAGCAGAGTCTGAATTATGTACTACAACCCAAGAAGTGGAAGAAACATCAACTCTGTTTCTAGCTTCAGATTTTTATAATCAATGATCCAGCCACCTATCTTTAGAAGTATATAAAATGATATATTTAAATTTTACTTTAAGAGGTCAGTCAGGTTTACATAAATAGATTTAACAAAAAATAGAAACGATTATGAAATTGAGAAAAAGTGAAACTAAGCCCAAGACAGCGAAAAGAAGCTGAAGGTTATCTCTTACCATAAGTTTCTGCACAATTGTTAGATACAGACCACAAGTCTCCAGAAGTTTAGGTTTTCTAGAGGCTAAACCGAAGATGAAGACATGCCGTGGATACATCTGCTTCCCTGCAACGGGCTTTCTCAGCCTCAGTACTATTGACATTTTGAGTCAAAAAATTATTTGTTGTGAGGTTTGTCCAGTGCACTGTGGGGTAGTTAGCAGTATCCTTGGCTTCTACCCACAAGATACCAGGTATGACAACAGAAATGTCTCCAGACATTGCCAAATGTCCCCGATGAAAGCTGCGTGGCAGGAAACCTGATGTTTCAATAACTGGTAATGATCCTAAGTATAGATATTTTCTGTTACAGAGTGGGGCAGAACAATATGCTTTGTCATCAGTGAAAGGTAGGTTTACTATTCCGTTATAAAATGTAAAGGGCATAGCCAGAACTCTTGTTCAATAGATGTCTGCCACTCTGCTTACACACACAGAAAGATACAGACTCACAAAGACACACGCACACAGACCTGGTGTTTGTCGGACTAGACCCAGAAACTTTCTATGAGAAAATCATCACCCTGACGCTATACTTAAATACAGACAAACTAGTCTCATGAGATAAAGCTAGAAGAAACAGTAAGAACGATCTATTCTACCCACCCCCTCTTACGAAGAAACTAAGACTCAAGGAAGTCAAACCAAGATTAGTTACTAATAGATTTTATTTTCACTGAAGGGAACAAAAATAAACCCTCATTTAAAAGGATAGTAAACAGAATAAAGAGTCCAGAAATATAGTCAATTGATCTTTCACAAAGCAGAAAGGCAATTCAACGGAGAAATGACAGCGTTTTCAACAAGTACTGGCTGGAAAAACTGGACATCCACATGCAAAAAGAAAAACTAATCTAGACCCAGATCTTACATCTTTTACAAAAGTTAACTCAAAATGCATAACAGAACTAAATGTACAAATGCAAAACTATAAAACTCCTAGAAGATAACATAGGAGAAAATCTAGATGACCTTGGGCTTGGCGATGACTTTTTAGATACAAAACCAAACGCATGAGCCATAGAAGAAAAAAATTGATAAATTGGACTTCATTAAAATTAAAAACTTCTGCTCTGCAAAAGACACTGTTAAGAAAATTAAAAGACAAGCCACAGACTGGGAGAAGATCTTTTCAAAACACAAAGGACTCGTGTCCAAAAATACACAAAGAATTCTTAAAACTCAAAAATACAAAAACAAACCACCCAATCAAAAAATGAGCATGAGATCTGAAAAGACACCTCGCCAAAGACAGAGAAATGGCAAATAAGCCTATGAAAGATGCTCCACATCATATGTCACGAGGGGGATGCAGATTAAAACAATGAGATACCACCACACACCTATGAGAGTGACAAAAATCCAAAACACTGACACCACCCAAGGCTGGGGAACAGGCAGAGCAAAAGGAACAAAAAATGGTGCAGCCACTTCAGAAAACAGCTTGGTAGTTTCTTACAAAACTAAATATACTCTTAACATATGACTCAGTAATTCTACTACTTGGTATTTACCCGAATGAACTGAAAACTTCGGTTCGCACCAAAACCTGCCCACAGGTGCTTATAGCAGCTTTATTCACAATTGCCCAAACTTGGAAGCTACCAAAACATCCTTTGGTGTGACTGGAGAAACAAACTGTGGTCCATCCAGACAATAGAATAGTATTTATCAATAAAAAGGAGTGAGCTATCAAGCCATAAAAAGACATGGAGAAAACTTAAATGCGTATTGCTAAATGAAAGAAGCCAATGTGAAAAGGCTACATGCTGCATGATTCCAACTCTATGACATTCTGGAAAAGGCAAAACTATGGAAACAGTTAAAAGTTCAGTGGTTTCCAGCAGTTGAGGGAGAGGGAGAGCTGAATGGGTGGAGCACAGGGGATTTTGGGGGGTACTGAACTATTCTATATGACACCGTAATAGTGGACACATGTCATCATACAGTTGCCAAAACCCACAGAATGTACAGCCCCAAGAGTGAACCCAATGAAAACAGTGGACTTTTGTTCAGCATAATGTATTAATACTGGCTCGTCAATTGTAACAAATGTATCACACTATGCAAGATGTTAATAATTAAGGGAAACCAAGGGGGTGGTGAGTACTACATGGAAAACCCTCTGTACTTTCCACTCAGTGTTTCTGGAAACCTAAAGCTGCCCTAAAAAATAAAGTCTATTAATTTTTAAGAAGTATATTGTGATAGAATAAGCGTCAAGCCACATACTTTTGAGTAAGTATTTCAGAAAAACGTGTCCTCAATTTTGGGAAGACTATTGCCTTAAAATATTTCTGCTGAGAAAAGTTGTACGCAGCTTCCAATGTGCCCCTTCCAGGCACCCAATATTCTCTACAATGATCAAGGGCAGGCTGTTACCTGCTCTGCCTTGATCATTGTGATGTAAAACACAATCGAATTTCATTCCATCTTCTTGACTGAATTCCCAAACTTCTACAATGTTAGCTTGGAAAAATAACTGGCAAGAGGTAGAAGTTCTATTAATGTTTAATAATGAAGTGGTATTCCTAACAATATGCCTGTAGCCATTTACGATAAATGCAAGATACGACTGATTTAGACATAAAAAACGGCAGGCAGAGACCATCTGATAATGTAGCCCTGAGTACACACACATATTTGCATAGTGAACAGGATTTTATCAGAAATTAGTAATCCTGCAGAAGCACCTCTGTCAACCAGTAGTTCAGTAAGTCGATTAAGTAAAAGTAGGATGGGTGGCAGATGCGTAAACTACATGGTACCATTCAAGGGACTATTGTAGGGCCACTGAAATTGAGGATAAGAAAGTGGTTGGATCTGGTGAGTAAAACTGGATCAGGGATGCTAGGAAGGAGGGGTAGGTGTCTGATGTTTCATGTTAGAGCTTTTTAGTTGTTTTGCTTTTTAAATTATGTGCAAGTATCCCCTGGAAAGTGATATGCACTCATTTTTTTTTAACATCTTTATTGGGGTATAATTGCTTTACAATGGTGTGTTAGTTTCTGCTTTATAACAAAGTGAATCAGTCATACATAAACATATGTTCCCATATGTCTTCCCTCTTGCGTCTCCCTCCCTCCCACCCTCCCTATGCACTCATTTTTAAGGATGGCTAAAAGAATTCTGTGACTAAGTTTTTAAAAAATGTTTATAATGTAATTTTTTAACAAAGCGAGGTTAAAATTTAACCTACATTGTGATCACATAAGTAGAAAAGAGTTTAGAAAGGAATATGGAAATCAAATTAAATCAAAATGGGGGGAGAATCAGTACAGTGTTATGATAGGTGATGGGTTTTTAAATTACAAATTAAAAACACTTGCTTATTACAATAAAAGAAACTAATTTCTAGAAATTAAAAAAAATAAATCAAAAGTAAAATAAAGACACTTTCACACTTCTATGGTCAGTTTTTATTTTTCTCCCTCTCCATTGCCAACAGTGTAGCTATGACAAGCTACGCTGTTTTACTTTCATAAAAATATAGTGGTTGAAAAGAAAAAAAGGGACTTCTCTGGGGGTCCAGTGGTTAGGACTCTGTGCTTCCATTGCAGGGGGCAAGCGTGCAGTCCCTGGTGAGGGAACTAAGATCCCACATGCCGCATGGTGTGGCCATACATTAATTAACGAATTAATTAATTAAAAATACAGTGGTTGAATTCAACATGAAACACAGAGAGCCACTTACTTACGCCAGCCATCTCCATGCAGTGGGGCCTCATAGACTCTGCATGAACTGGGAGGCCAGCGGCCCCAAAGGTGCAGTTTCTGTCCTGCTGCCCGGATGGCAGGGCCGCCTCACTTTCCTCCGATGCAGTGGGGGAGGCATCGCATCATCCCCACGGGGCTGGGCTGGAGTTCAGGGGCGTCCAGGGAGACAAAGGCCCAGAAGGCCCTTCCTTCCTGTGGCCTGGCTCCCACTCTCACGCCCCGAGCTGGTGGTAAAGTGTGATGGCTAAAAGCCCAGCCACGACTCTAACCTGGGAGACCAGAGGTCACGGGGGCCAAGGCTTCTTTAAACAGAAGAAGTAAGGAAGAGAGAGGACTGGAAACCATTCCCTGGACTAATAAGCTTGAGGACAAAGCCCTGACTTACCCAGAATAGTGTAAGAGCCCAGATGCCGGCAGAGAGGATCACTGCACGCTCACTCCAGCAGTTTAAAAGTGCAAAAGAAGAAACTGAGGCCAGGGCTGGGTCCACAGTTACTTTCTTAAAATAGGTGTGGCCCAGAAGTATCATAAGCTGGAGAAGAAAGAGAAGGCGGAGAACAGGCCTACACCGTGGTTCCCAAACGGTGTGCCGAGGCACCCCAGGGCGCCACGGCGAACCCCCCGCGTTCCTGGGGGATAGTTCACATTTTCAAGGGAATCACAAGGACCTCTGCTGGACACTGTGAGAACTACTAGCTCTACCTTAGATTGTGCTGCACCCCCTCACATCTGCCTGAAAGCGGATTCTCTGTGGTTGCTGTGATAAAAAGCAGCTATCCCAGCTAGTGGGAAGTAGCCGCATAGCACAGGGAGATCAGCTCGGTGCTTTGTGACCGCCTGGAGGGGTGGGATAGGGAGGGTGGGAGGGAGGGAGACGCAAGAGGGAAGAGATATGGGAACATATGTATATGCATAACTGATTCACTTTGTTATAAAGCAGAAACTAACACACCATTGTAAAGCAATTATACCCCAATAAAGATGTTAAAAAAAAAAAAAAGCAGCTATCCCATGAAGATAAACCTGGGTCAGAAAGTGAGGATGGTGGGATCCAACTAAGATGCCAAGAGTTGAGAGGGCGTGTGGCACAGGTACACACGCCCCGTCAGTCATGTCCATGTGGGAGAACAGACAACTGTTCTGTCTTTGCTTTCGGTGGGTGCGTATCATTTTTGCAAATGGTATTACGTTGTTACAACAAATGCAGGTGAAGTGGTTTGGATCCACCTCCCTAGTCACTGGAACTCTTTGGTGCCTCTTCTGCTCTAGGATTGCTGTGAGAAAGTTACTGCGAATGTAATTTTCATTGGCTGTGAACCAAGGGGCTTTGGGAACCTACGAGCCTGCACCTTTATAAAGGGTCTAGCACCAGGAGAGCACAGAGCAGGTGGGTGCTGTCAGCTGCAGCTGCCAGGCTGAAAGAGCAGAGGGTGCGGCCCCTGCAGGTGCGCTTGGGGGGAAGGGGGGCGTGGCGGTCTGCCTTTCACGTTGCCTACCCTGCTCTGAGGAGAAACCACTGATTCCCAGGAAGTGCTGACACTGGAGAGGATGCCCCTGGTCACTTTTAGAAAATTTTACACCACTTGGACAGCAAGATGGCTCTTCTGTTGAATTTCCATTATTCTTGGTGCAAATTTCACATTTTTCTCACCACCCTCATCACCCAGGCTCAAAAGCTCTGTCATCTCTGTGACATCCAGGTCCCATCTTATCCTCTGGAGTCAGGTCTCCATGAAGCCCTGTCATCTTCACAATGTAACCATGCTGGGTTTCTAGGCTTAGGGAAAGGCGTGGACCAGATAAACAGTGTCATTCTGACCGTTTTCCCCTACATTAGTCTTCTTTCTCTACTTTATGATATAATTGACTCAAAGGTCCACTTTAAGTATAACTGTCCTGGGTGGTGTGGTCACCTCCTAGCCGGTCTCTGTGGCGTCGGTCTTCTCCCCACTCTTTGCTCGTTTGTGAATTATCATGTCATCGTATCATTGAGATTCAAAATCCTTCAGGCTGCCTTCTACTATTTACCTGATTAAATGAATGAGTACATACATATACTCAGAGCCAAGCTTCAAAACGGATCTGTGCTCTCACTCACTGCCTCCCTGCCCACCTCTCTATATTTACATGACGTGAATGTAGATTACAAGATCTATTTTATCATCCGTCTGTCTCTCCTTGCGGGACTGCAAGCCCCATGAAAGCAGAGATTCTGACAGGTCTGTACCCTGTTGTATCGCCAGCCCAGAGAACAGGGCTTGGCGCTTGGAAATGCGCTATACATGTTCATCATCACATGGACGCCCCGTAGAATAAAGGCTCAAGAAGTGTTAGGCATTATTATCACTACTATACCACCGCCTCGAATTCTGCTACCAACACCTCTCCTACTGCCAACAGGATAAAATCTCAAATATTCAACTTGCCCCTCACAGCCCGGCTCCAGTCCACCTCGACACCGACTGTGTCCAGGACAGAAACTTGTATTTATTGACATGGCGGCACCACACTGCCTTCCCCGTATAGGCAAATCCAACTGACCCTCCAAAGCCGCATTCACACCAGGTCTTGTCTACATCCTTCTCTCCCAGACTACTTCTCTCCATCATCGATGCGGGACGTAGCCGCAAGCCCCGGGATGCCTCTGACGGTCCTGTTTCATGTGGTTCTGCAACGCTTGCATTGGCTCCTGTTAATGTGTAGGTGGCTCTCTCCTCCATGGAGACTGTAAACTCCTTGAGATACTATATCTGCTCTGCCTCTCACCCTGCTTCCACCGCCGAGACACACGCAGTCCCCCTACCTGGTCACCATGATGCAGCAACACACCTTTGTTGAATTAAAGTTGAGCTTGGAAACCCCATGGACTACAGTTTGCTGTCAGAAGCAGTTCTGTACACAGATCCCATTCTTTTTATTAGCCACAACCTCTCTGGTTTATAACAGATGATCAAAAAATGTTAGTGCCCCAAACTGTTTTAGTTTCAGACATATCTAGACCATGACAGCCACCAAGATGCCCCCATTCACTGAGAGTCTGCGACCATTTAAAGAATTTGGGCTGAAATCTCTACTTAATAATTTTGCCCAAAATGAAGGAGCCCAGGGCTTTAGGATGAGGAAATTTGGGTCCAATCTGGTTCCTGCATTTATTAAGAACCATATAAACATCAGCAAGTTACTTATTTAAACTTCATTCTACTTGGGACTTCCCTGGTGGTGCAGTGGTTACGAATCCACCTGCCAACGCGTGGTCACGGGTTCGAGCCCTGGTCTGGGAAGATCCCACATGCCACAGAGCAACTAAGTCCGTGGGCCACAACTACTGAAGCCCACGTGCCTAGAACCCATGCTCCGGAACAAGAGAAGCCACCGCAATGAGAAGCCCGCACACCGCAACGAAGACCCAATGCAGCCAAAAATAAATTAAAAAAAAAAACACGAAATCTAGCACCAATGGGACAATCTGTTTTTAAAAAAAGCCTTCATTCTTGTACTCATCTGTACAATGTAGATAACACTCCTCTTTCAAGGGTTACTGTAAGGATTAAACGCAGGAGCCTAAGTTAAATGCCCCGCCTCAAAAAAGGGAACAATCGGTTACTTCCCGTTTTCCCTCCCTGTCCCCCAAAACAGCGAGAACCAGATTATAGTGACACTATCGCACGTAAGTGAAGAAGGGCTCATGTGACTTTTGACACACAAAAAATTGCTAAATAAAAATTGCTAAGGAGGCTTTAGCTCTATACACGTAGCTGAGGAGTGTGGATTCCACTGACAACTAAAGCACTGCAGTTTCCACAGCACTGCAGCCGACCTCGAAGGAACCCCACCTCCAACTCCGTCCCGGCCCTCTGTTCCCGTTACTGAAATGGAAGTGGTCCAGATTTCAGACCTCTCCCCATCTCACACTGGGCTCCCCTCAATGAGTCCGCTCAGTTCTTTGACTGTCTTTACAGCCTCACTCACCTACTTGGCAGGCAAACGAGTTCCGTATCTGCAGATCTTTCTTTTTCAGTTGGCTTTGAGTCTTTTCTCGGATTTTGTCACCGACAGGGTAAAAACCTGAAGGATTCTATTTTGGGCTTCAAGGCGGTTAGGCTGAAGGACCAAGGGGAACAAAGGAGCCAAGAGCGGGAACGCAACTCAGTCCTGGGTCCTCCACTCCCCAGGTTTACACCAAAGGATAAAGCCACCTCTACCCAGCTTCGGTGCCCTCAGGGCCGAGGCCCAAGCCTGTCAGTGCAGCCTCCGTGTCCCGAGTTCCTCCAGCAAAGTGGCTGTTCTCCGCCCATCACCCCTCCGCCTCCGGGATGCCCTCCAGCCAGTCTCACGCTGAGCAGGAGAGTCAGGACGGGCACATTCGGCCTTTCAAGCAGCCCCAGGAGGAGGAAGTTTCTTGTTCCCACGGGCCTGGGTTTTTCTCTTTTGGGTGTGTTTTCTCTTTCTGAAACCAGGAAGCTTGATTTGCCTAATGGTCAAACCCAAAACGATTACAGATTCTTTCTGCAAGAACCCACAGTCCCGTGGTCCATCCCCCGCTGTTAAAAGCAGTCTGTTTCCAAACCACCCGGACACAGGGGGGGCTTTCTGTTCTCCCCAGTGAAGCCTGTTCTATGCCATTAGTTTGATGAAAAATACCATATTAACAGATCAGTCATGTTTCTGTTTGCCCCCTCTCACCAAAACACTAAAAGTGCAAACACTAAATTATATCTCAATTCCCTAAAGAGACAAAAATCACACTTTCTTTTCCCTCTGCCTCTCAGTGCACTCACTTGGAAACTGAGGCCACTGCCCCCTACCCCCAGGGCCACAGTAGGGTGAGCTGAGCTGGTCCCCAGGGCACCCACTCTGGGAGGGCTCTTGTCAGCTTCACTTATGTGCGGTTACCCACAACTGCCTGATTCTTCCCAAAGAATCCTTTCTGCATTTGTCACTCTTAATTCCTTTAAACATATTTTCAGTTGCGCTGGCGAGAGCAGTATGTCCTGTATTTGGTCCTCAATGCATTTATTAGGCCACGGTTCCTAACGTGAGCTAAGCATTAGGACACCATGGGGGCTTTTGGGGGAAAGGCCCCGGCTCTACCCCAGACCATTTAAACCAGGATCTCTGGGGGTCAGGCCTGGGCGGCAGCATTTTAAAGTCTCCACAGGTGAACAAGTAACTCTAAGACTTTTAGGTAGTGGTGAGGGCGATGCAGAAAAAGCAGGGTAGCAGAAGAGGGAGGGACGGATGGTGGGTGAGCAGGTCTGTGTGAGAACATGCTTAAGCTGAGGACCCCATGGAAGGAAACGGCCCCGCGGAGTCCCGCACGCGGATCAGAGACGGAATGGGCGGTGGGCTGGGCTGACCCAGCATCAGAGGCGGGAAGTCGGCGAAGCGCCGTGTCCCCCGAGCACCCTGGCTGCTTCCCACTGCAGACTTGCTTACTCAGCCCTTCCTTCAACTTGGGGCAACTTTTGTGCAACCCCTCAGCTTCCTTCCAGTATTTCCCCCTTTCTGCTTACTGTAGCCAGAGGAGGTTTCCATGGAAACCCAAAGAATCTCTACGAATGCCACAGGTTATTTAGTTTAAATTCATCTTACGTATGGAGTCGTAGTTGACAAACATGGAACTTCACATCAGGAAATCTGGGGGAATGTGTTACAGCCTAGACCACCGAGTATCCCAAGTGTATTCCTCTACCTTGTCCGGACCTCCGTCTCCTCCTCTCTTGTATATCACGTGGGTCAAACTAAACACCCATCCCTTCCAGCTCAAATTCTGTGCATCTGGGGTCATTGTCACTTGTTGAATCTAACGTAGGAGAGACATAGGAGGCACAAATACCTGCAAGACACGGGCCTCTCCCCAAGGAGCCGAGGGGATTAGCCCTGGGGTACGCGGAGGCTAATTTCCCAGGGTGCACATACTCGGGGAACTCTTTTCTTCCCTTCTTTCTTCAGTTCATGTCACCAGCTCATTCGTACCATCTCCCCCTCCCACACTCCCTCAACTTCACAAGTCTGATAAAATATTATTAGTGTGGGGCTTCCCTGGTGGCGCAGTGGTTGAGAGTCCGCCTGCCGATGCAGGGGACACGGGTTCGTGCCCCGGTCCGGGAAGATCCCACATGCCGGGGAGCGGCTGGGCCCGTGAGCCATGGCCGCTGAGCCTGCGCGTCCGGAGCCTGTGCTCCGCAACGGGAGAGGCCACAACAGTGAGAGGCCCGCGCACCGCGATGAAGAGTGGCCCCCGCTCGCCACAACTAGAGAAAGCCCTCGCACAGAAAGGAAGACCCAACACAGCAAAAATAAATAAATAAATAAATAAACTCCTACCCCCATCATCTTCTTTAAAAAAAAAAAAATTATTAGTGTATGCACTGTGTAGAAACATTTAAAGAGCAGTTTCAAAGCATGACTCTCCCCGACCTCAGTCATCACCCCAAATTACCAAAACCTGGTCTTTTATTTTTCTGTCTGTACACACACACACACACTGTTACCATCCCCACATCTCTAGTTTAGAGCCAGACAGAGGTCAGTGTGTGCTCGTTTCTCAGGGGTGGGGCATCGTGACACTCAGCACACGATGAGGGATTTACGTCTTCCTTCACATCTGGTGCTCAGGAATCCCATCAAAGGCAGGACACCCATTTGGAACCATTGTTCCAGTGTAAGTGTCTACACTGCCGCCCTCTGATGTAAACGCACGGCTCCATTGCTCTATGATCTGCACTCTGCCCACACCTTCCTGAGTGATGTCATGTTTGGAAATCAGGCATAAATCTTTCAAAGTCACCCAAAGTAATCTGATAATGTCCAGAAGAAGCAGAAAGTTTCTCCTGAGAAGCACGATTTTTAAATGAGAAAAGAGCATACCTCATCCGTTCTAATTTACTGGTTTTAAATAGCTAACGTCTATTTAACTTTTACTGTGTACCTGGTACTGTGTCAAGCACTTTACGTGGACTGTTTCATTCAGTACTTAGGACAATCCTTCATGTACTACTATCATCTCCATTTAACAGATGAGAAAGTTGAGGCTTAGGCAGGTAAAGTAACTTTTCCAAGGTGACAGAGGCAGTAAACAATGGAGCCAGAGTTGACCTGCTCGCTTCGGGTAAGCACCATTTGCCCAAGAAATCCCGAGAGTCCACCTTTGAGCACACGCGGTGGAAGCAGGGACCACCGCGCCCCACTGCCCACCCAGAATGGCTGTCCTCCGGGAGTGCGTGAGACCAGCTGTCAGATACTGGCAGGTAGAGGGATCCTTAGTGGGCGGGGTGAGGCTGGCAGAGGACAGGAGCAGGAAAGAGCGATTACAGAATACACCTGTTCAGGGCAGAAATGGGCGGATACAAACATCTACTCAAGAAATGTTACAAGTCCCCTCCTGATGCTTTACAGAAGAAGACAGAGTCAACATTTCTGAGCTGGAGAGGACTGAAGGAGTCATCTAGGCCAGCAGCCTCAGCATCTCCTGGCAACGGCTTAGAATGGCCAACTCCCAGCTGGACCTCGGGCATCACTGTCTCGTCTATAAAACAAGGAGGCTGGACTAGTGAATCAGTGGTTCTGGAACTTCAGCAGGTGTAAGAATTGCTGGAGGGTTTTCTCGACCTCAGGTTGCTGGTTCCACCCACAGAGGGACTGATTATGCAGATCTGGGGTGGGGGGGGGGAATTGGCATTTCTAACCAGAGGCTTGAGGATGTCTGGAACGGCAGAACGAAATCGTAAAAGATCAGGCAAAGAACGGTAAGAGTTGCAGTGGAAAGCAGGCAGCGTCCAGTTCTAGAATTCAGAGCTCGGACAGCCGCAGTGCACTGTGATGGACACACACTTCCACAAGGAAGAACAGATAACAGACTAGGCTTTAAGTCAAGGTACAGCCTCAGTCAACCCATGTTTAATATACGAGTTATAAAATGGATCTTCTCATCTAATTAACAAACCCATCTCTACTCCCTGTCTATTTGGACGCCATTCAATTATCGCAATTCAAAGCAGGAGAAACCTCAGGCACACAGAGGGCCGAGAGCCCCTCCGAGTCCAGCGGCCCTGGATCCCCCGACACGAATCCACTGCCATTGTTCACCTTCTCTGCATCTGTTTGAAACAGCTCCTCTGTTACAAACAAAACGCACAAGGTCAGGGGGTGAAACAAACAAAACAGCAACCGCCTTGACCTTTCTTCCTTCGCCAAGTAGGTGCATCTTCTGGAGTTTGTCCTGAGATGGTGTTTTCTCCTGTCTGGGAGGCGAGAGGGAGGCTGGCGGGAAAGAGGTACAAACAGCACAACCACCACGGAGGCTGTTGTCTGGATTCCCAGTAAAATCTGGAGCGGAGGCCCCAGGGCCCCAGGGCTTGGGCTGGTGGCTGGACGCCTGCAGACGGTCTCGGCAGGGCCCAGTCAAGGCTGCTGGTCGGCCTGACCCGTGCACGTGGTCCCTCCCTCTCTGAGCCCCAAAGGGGCCTGACACTCTCACACGTGGAAACAGGGGCACTCGCGCTTTTTCTTCTCCACTGTCACTTGAAGGGAACATCAGCTCCCTAAGGAATGGGCTCATCCCAGCAGGTTTCATGTTAAGACATAAAACACTTACAGGGAGCAGAGGGCTGGCCTCCTGAGGACACACTCAGTGTTCCCCGAGCCCCTGAGAATTAGGGCCTGGACCCCCCGACTTACCTCAGAACCCTACACTACCAACAGAGCTGAACTGAAAACTCTCCAGGGGCTTCCCTGGCGGTCCAGTGGTTAGGACTCCACGCTTCCACTGCAGGGGACACGGGTTCGATCCCTGGTCGGGGAACTAAGCTCCCGCATGCTGTGTGGTACAGCCGAAAATAAAGAAAAAAAATAAAATAAAAAACCTCTCCAACCTGGCTTTCCTTCCTCTTGCTTTCCCTTTACCATTCTCCCGCCACCCCCTGACACACACACACACTCACACTCAAGTACACACACACTCGCACTCACACACACACCATCCGCCATGCTGCACGCTGCTATTTCCAGTTACCTTTCCAAAAACAACGACAGCTCTCCCCCGTTTCCTCATTCCTCACAGGACAGAGCTTGGCAAGAATCGCCTTTCACGACAACCTACATCCTGGGCTTCATAAGCCGCTTGCATCACCCCGACACACCCTGTGGACCAGCCCCATGGAAACCCAACCCTGAGGCCTCCGTCCTCCTCTGAACCATCGCACCTGCTTCTTCCTGGAATAACACCCACCCTCCCCCGCTCCGCCCGCCCCATAAGCAGCCTCCTTCTTCTTGTTTCACATGAAGCATTTCAAATCCCACGTCCTGTGTGTAAAGCTGTCCTGAGCTGCCAGGCAGAACTGCCCATCCCTCCAGCCTCATCTCTTATCCAAGTAGCACCCTCAGTGCGCAGGACGCTGCCAAGCCCATCAGCAAACACTCAACAAACTTTGATGAACTATTTATAACTCATACAATCATTTACGTCCAATTATTTCCCCTTCAGCCTCTCAAAAGGCTCTTTCACTCACACCTTCAAGATAGTTGCAATTCAACAATTATTATTTTTTTTATAATTAATTAATTTATTTTTGGCTGTGTTGGGTCTTCGTTGCTGCACGCAGGCCTTCTCCAGTTGCAGCGAGTGGGGGCTACTCTTCGTTGCAGAGCACGGGCTCTAGGCACGCGGGCTCAGTAGTTGTGGCTCACGGGCTCTAGAGCACAGGCTCAGTAGTTGTGGCGCACGGGCTTAGTTGCTCTGCAGCATGTGGGGTCTTCCCGGACCAGGGCTTGAACCCGTGTCCCCTGCACTGGCAGGAGGATTCTTAACCACTGTGCCACCAGGGAAGTCCCAACGATTATGTTTTAATTCTTTCACTAAAGCCAGTGTTTTCCAGATTTGCTAGTTCACAAGAATGACTGAGATTATTGTTAAAAATACAGAGTCTTGGGCCCTGCTCTAGGCAGACCCCTGAATCCGAATCCACATGGACAGTGTGGGCATTTGTAGCAAACAGTACAGGTAATTCTTATGCTGATTTTGACTAAGGGCACATTTTGCCCCCGACTAAAATGTGAGCCGCTTTGGAAAGAGAGGAACATAGTAAACTCTATTGACTATTCATACCTTAATGTGAATTTCTGGTAAAATGCTTTATTAAAAGATTTAAATAGAAGGGATGGAGAAAAAGAAAAAGTCATGGGACAGGCCCGGTTTTGATTTTTGCAAAACATTCTCTGGCTATGAGGCCACTTTACAGCCAAACCCTCTGGAATCAAAATACTTATCTGGTCAAGCGGCTTCTTCCTATATAAGAATAAAGTCAAGGTGAATGAACTTTTTACAGGGGCTGCTTTAAAAGAAATTAGAATACTTGTAGCCCGTTTTTTTAAAGATGTATCTTTTTTAATCAGGAAATGTAATATCACAGCTCGTGTACTCTTGTTTTCCCCTCATAATGATAGAATTTCATATTTAGGCTAAAATTTCAGAAGATACTTAAGTGCAGCCATGCACTTAATTGTAATGTTGGATCTTATCATTGTAATGTTGGGTCTCATTGTAATGTTGGGTTTTATAAAAGTGGCGACTAAGACACTTTTGTGTCCGGTTTACCTCGGCTGTCCTTGGTCGCCCACATAACCACTTCATTGCAAAACCTGTCTTGTTTCATTATGCCTATCGACGGATCCTTAAAGACACATTGCAAAAGAGGCACACAGAAATCTGTTACATAATGAAATAGAAATATTCTTTAGTCCAATTCCTAGGAAGTACATTTCTTTCTTCCACTGTTTCTCTTAGCAGCAGCTTAGCTGGGGTCTAAATATTCATCTAGAAAATAGCTTGTCCCAGTCACACTGTGTCCGGAATTGCCTATATCTCTCTTCCATTGGAGCAGAGAACAGGGGAGGGGGAGGGGAGACGGCCGGAGGGGTGGGCCTGGACGGGGCACCAAGAAACGTCCACGTCTTCCTGTTTACACGCCCTTAAATAAGGCTTGTCGGCCTCACAACGCACATGCTTCCCTCCCTCATCTTCTCCAGCCCAGTGAAGGGCCCCCCAGGTGCTGAGGTTGGAAACCCAGAAGTCACCCGAGGTTCCTCTTTGTCTCTCTCCCCAGATCCAGCTCATCAGTGAAGTCTCCCCATGGCCATTCACCACCCGTCCCCAGTCTCCCCACCTTCTGCTCCGCCACCATGGCCTCTCACTGCCAGAGGAAATGCAGGACATCCAGTTACACTGGCATTTCATGGAAATGGCTAATCATTTTTTAATATAAGTATGTCCCCAATATTGCATGAGATATACTAAAACTTCATTCATTGCATACCTGAAATTTAAGTTTAATCTGGCACTCTGTATTTTTATTTGCTAAATCTGGTGACCCTGTCTGCCCCCGCATTCCCTACAGGGCCAGATCTTTATCTGTTGATTAAAGTCCTTCCACAGTTTTGTTCAGAAATAAGATTTAAATTCTTTATCGAGGGCTTCAGGGCCTTTGGCTGGAGAAGGCAGGAGAGGTTGGAGACGCCCTCTGTCTGCCTGTTTACCCTCTCTCACCCTTATGCTTTGGCCATCAGAAACCTCGTTCTTCTCTGCAGACACCCAAGCTCATCCCCACCTCAGGTCCTTTGCACTTGCTGTCTCCTCAGCCTAGAGCCCTCCCCCGCTGGGTGTCTCCCACTCTCTTCATCACAGCCCAGAAACCCCACGCTCCCCTGGCAACCTAGCCAAAGCAGCACCCCCGACCCCCGTGCGCCCTCCATCGCAGTACTTAAACTTTCCGCAAAGCCCTTTATCTAACCTGGAAGCAGTTACTGGTGTCTGGTCTCTTTGTCCTGACTGGCAATGCCTGCACCTCAAGAGCAGAGCCTGTCTCTTGTTCCCTGTCTCCAGAGCACCTGACCTGAACCTGGCATTGAATCGTCCCTCTAAGACCTATTGCTGATGAATGAATGAATGAGTTTCCCGCCTGTGAAATGAGAGTTCCTTACATTCTAAGCGGTCTTCACTTTGGCATGTTCAACTTTCATAATAATAGGCTGACATCCCTAAACAACCTTTCCTGCCCCAGACTCAGACTTTTCTCCATCAAAAATCGAATGCACAGTTGCATGGTGTTGCTGCTTTGCCCCTCCAAGTTCAGTCACCAGAAGCCCTGTCTCAGTCAGTACCCAGTGCAGTGCGTTACTTGAGTGTTTCATTGTATTTTAAACCGGTAACTAAAAAAAAATTTAGCGGAAAGTCAGAAGACCGAGGTGTTGATATGAATGCTATAAAAAGCAACAAGATGAAAATTACAAGGTAGGTTGAAAGCAAGGACTCTTCAGCCTTAAGCAAAACCCTCTTTTTGGTGCAAGCTCATCGCCTTATTGTGAAGAACATGCACGCAACTTGAGACCATGGGTGAAATGCTGAACGTATATTGATAACTGAGTCTAAACAGGAATATGTAACTTCGAAACGGTACAAATTGTTCAGCTGTCCGGGAATGGAAGCCCTTATCACATACGACTCTATTTCTGGCTTTCGGGCTCAGGAGAGGGCGAAGGAGCTGCTGCGGACCGTCTGCGGCACAGCTGAAAAGCAAGGCAGCGGGTCCTCATGCTGCGGCGTACGACGACCCCTCCTGTTACTTTGTAATCCTCTTGATTCCTGGCAATTGCTCGAGTCTCTGAAGAGGAAAAACCTGAAGTTTTCGTTTGGACTCTTCCGGGCTGCTGGAGGAGTAGAATGTTGGCAGTGGTCATCCAGGCCCTCTGGCTTGTTTAGATCGGCAATTTGAAGGCGGGCCAGGAAACCACAGGACGCAGGAGGCAGGGAAGTGCCTAAGGCCCCGTGTTGGGTGGGAGAACCCGTGAGCTGACTCCAGCAAGAAGAAAGAAGGCACGCAAACACACACGCTAACTAGAAGCAATCGTTCCAGGAAGTCGTGCAAAATGCTCCCCACTTCAAGATTCTAAATGTTCACAGGGTTTCTTTAACCATCTAACAGAGTTGTGAAAGATACAGGCACCTATTTTCTTTGAGAAAAGCTTGGAAATGGACCAGGCCGAGTCCTCACATGGGGACCACTTGGCGTTCAGCACACGTGCACGAAAGCCTTCCTCCCATGGATGCTGGGGGAGGGCAATGAGTAAGACCGTCTCCATCCTCGGGAGCTCGGGGCCAGTGGGAGAAGCAGGCAAATCGACACTGACTCTGATGGGGCAGGTGCCCAGCCGAGGTGTGTGCCGTGCGCCTCGGGGCCGCAGAGGGAAGCAGACGGTCCTGCGTGCCCAGACTGGCTTCCCGTATACATGAGGCCAACGCCTCAGTTCCAGCTGAACTGACCTCACCATATGACAGTGTTTTTAGTTTGCTTTTCTTTCTGAGGCAAAATGCATACAGAATGTTCTGGAGATGAATGGTGATGATGGTTGCAGAACAGTGTGAATGTTCTTAATGCCACAGAACACTTAACAATGGCTAAGAGGGAATTCCCTGGTGGTCCAGTGGTTAGGACTCTGCGCTTTCACTGCCGAGGGCTCGGGTTCGATCCCTGGTCAGGGAACTGAGATCTTAACACGCCGCACGCAGCGGCCAAAAAAATAAAAATTAAAACATTTTAAAAAATTAAAAAGATAAATATGGTTAAGATGGTAAATGTTGTGTTAGGTCTATTTCATCACAATAAAAACAAACAAGAAAAATAAAGTTTAATTATTACCCTCCCCAAAATGTGTACACAGTGAAATGCACAGATCTTGAGTACTGTACGAGATGGGTTTTGGTAGATGTCTCCACCCACATTCCCACCTTCCAAGACAAGACACAAAGCAGCCCTATCACCTCAGTCCCCTTGTGTCCCTTTCCAAGTCACGCACTCCCCATGATCGCTGTTTTCGACCCTCACAGAAAGGAAGTCAGACATATTTCTCTCTGTCTGACTTATTTCACTTAATATAGGGTTTTGGAGATTCAACCAGTTGCTGTGTGGAGAAATATCTTCTTCTGGTTCAAGTAGTCCCATTTTAGGAATACATCACCCAGATTTATTGAACCACTCTTCTGATAATGAATATTTGAGAATTTCTAGGGTTTTTGTTTTTATACGTATATTATGAAAAGAGCTGCTGTATACATCACTGTACACATCTTTTTGTGGACATCTGCTTTCATTTCTCTTGCATAAATACCTAGAAGTGCAAAGGCCTGGCTGTGAGGCATCGGCATGTTGAATTTTATAAGAAATCGCCGAGGGGCTTCTTGCAGTGGCTGGACCATTTCCACTGCAGTCTCCCCACAATCTCGCCAGCACGCTGGGATCGTCAGCATTTTTTTTTTTAACGCACCGTGATGGCTCGCGGAACCAGCAATGGATGATGCCAAGAGAAGGGTAACGGCCCTCGGACAGGGCTACTGGTTTCCCGGAGGGCTGCTCCTTCCATCCAGGCCGGAGGGCTACCACCCCCGGCTCAGCCGGAGTTTTAATGGGGTTCATTTATTTTCTTTCCTTTTCTTTTTTTAACAAACCACTTTCGCATACTCTTTCACAACCAATCCTGATAAGAATTCTAACAGATGGCGAAAGAGCAGCTCGAAGACGGGATAATTGACCCGGGGTTCACAGGGAAGACCTCGCCATCCCAGCCCTCTGCCTGAACAGGTGCCCCATCTCTGAGACTTTGGTCGATCTGGAGGTAAAAAGAAAAAGACTGAACAACTGAACGAGTTATGACGGCACCATGCTACTTCCCGGTTCCTACCACGTACTACCTTCTCACTCGTGGGTGGCTTTGATGGACCCTCAGCTCTGCAGAGGTCACGAGCGACCCTTGAAACCTCCTCTGTGTCCCGGGGAGAGGTAAGTGGTCCCCCAGCACAAGGGAGATGCTCCGGGCCTGAGTATGAGGTCCCCCACCGGAGCAGGAGGGGCTCTGTGTACCGACACAGCTCACAACACAGCCAAGACATGCTGTTTTGGAGGCTGAGGCTCTCCCAACAGGTAGGGCGTCCCGCCCAGATGCTTCTCAAGTGTGGGAGGAGACTGGGGTTAGCAGGCCCTCTAACCCCAGGAGATTCGCCACCCTCCTAACTGGTACCCAGTGTGGTCGCCTCTCCTCAAGGGACGGGGAGCTATTCTGGGCACATACCGGCTCTTGGGACATCTGACGTTCTGAGATGACCATCCAAATTCACCGATCTGAACATTATCCCCAACAGCCCACAAACTCCACAACGGCTGGATCTGGTCAAACGGTTCAACCTTGGTACACAAGCGGGGTGTCAGGAGAGCTCTAAAAAGCAGTGATGCCTGGGTCCCCCACCGTCCCCATTTCATTGGTTGGGGTGCAGCTTGGGCCTGGGGAGGATTCAATGCTCCCCCATTGACTCTAGTGAGCAGCCAGGGCTGAGGACCACTAGAAAAGCCCTGCTCTGAAAAAGAATTCACAATCCAACAGTGTTGGGATCCTTTTATCAAATACTGAACTCCTCGCCAGAACTGGAATCATAGCAATGGACGTGTCATAGACGGTTTAACTTCAGATGCCCTGTTGGCTAGTGTGACACAAGCTATCCCGTATGTAATTACAATTCCATGCCCTTATGCCAGAGTGGCGTTGGAATTTATCCACTGCCAACCGAACCCCATACCCAACTCAAACCAGAAAAAAATGCTCTGGAGGGGGAAGAAAAGGCTCTGACTGACGAATGGAACCCACTACTGAAAATTTGCTAGTGCAGTAAAGTTGACCTTCCTATCATAACTAGGCTTCTGTGAACAGTATTTTTGTTCTATAAACCTGATGGCCCCAAATAGAAAGTTATTTAGTCCTGGATTTGGTTACACTCTAGTCATAAAGAAAATGGTAGTATTTACAAAGTATTAGCTTTGGGGTACATTTTATGAAAAATGTAATTCACTTATACTTATCTCAGGTTTATCTATTACAAAACTATCACTATTTATTCCTTTATTTCAAGAGTCATTCTACCTTATTGTTTATAATCAGCACTCAGAGAAGAAATGTTTATGACTGATAAAGCAATACGACTTCAAGTTCCCAACCCCAAGATCTACAGAAAGGATAAAACACTATAAATTCTACATAAACAAACAATAGTCAGGTTAATCATCACTTACAAGTGTGAAAGTCTCAAAAAACCCAATGAATTCAGATGAGACTATCAACACAGAAATAGAAAGAACAGAGAGTAAAGAACAGCTTCCTAGGAAATAATTTATCCCCTGATCTTAAAGATAAAACTTAGAACAGCAGAAAACTTTTAACCAGTTTATTTCATGAAACACCGACGATCAAAAACACATGTACAGTTGACCCTTGCACAACGTGGAGTTAACGCTGTTGACTCACTCACAGTGGAAAATCCACGGTAACTTTACAGTCAGACCCCATGTCCGTGTTTCTGCATCCTCGGATTCAAGCAAGGCAGATGGCACGGTACTGCAGTAGCTACTGCTGAAGGTAGTCCAGGTACAAGTGGAGCCATGCAGTTCAAACCCATGTTGTTCGAGGCTCAACTGTAATTCAATTCATTATTCTTCTCTTGTTGAGGTTTAGTACGTCTTGTTCAACTTCACCCCACAAGTCTGGCACACAAGAGCCTTAGTAATTTTCCCTGTTCCCCACGAGCTCAGGTTGTTCTCTTGAAGATATTAAAGAAACAGTCAAAGAGGGGCTCCATCTAACATCTGCTCTTCTGCTCGTACAAACGTGATGAGACATGTTTTAAAATGATGACACACCATCACTCACTCATTTGGCTTTTCTCACTCCAGATTCATTCCTGTGTCTGTCTAGGAATGAGTCCATTACGAGCCTGGGGTAGTTTATTACCTAAATCATGGTCCTAATGCCCTTTTTGGCTTAGGTTCTTCTCATCTGTTTATCTTTGGTTGAGCCAGGAAGTGCAATTAGACAAAGACTTGGCACGAGCTACTCAGCTAGGGGTTCTCTCCTGATGCATCCAGCCCAGCCTCTGAAAGATCTCAAGTTCGTGGCTGGTCCTGGATGGAGCAGTGGTTCTACGGCCTGAAGGTTCTTACAAGACTAGCAACGGGTCCAAACTGTCAAGCAACGGGGTTTATTTCCGTGTATGACCCATGTTCCTTCTGGATCGGCATGGAAAATATGGATACAAGACTCTGCCGGCTCCACCCTCATCCCCACAGAAAGCAACAATGACACACCACGTCTGCCAACGCCCAGCCTTCAGGTACCATATTGGGGACTTCTGGGAAATCCCCAGAAGTGTCTCCAGCCAGGCCACAAGATGGCCCAAAAGAGGATCCTGTGGAGGCCCAAGAATGAGCACAGGACTGACGGAGAGAGTAAACAGCAACGTTTATGCTAAAGTCAACGTCAAAACACTTCTGCTTATACCAACTTCATCAAGACCAGAGAAAACTGGGGTTTCACTTAGAGAGTCACCTGACACCCCAGGAATGAAAGGACATAGAGGGATCCTAATACATTTTCCCTTCTAAAGAAAAAGTTAAAGTCTTATCCACTTTTCACTTCTTTTCAGAGAGCTATCATTCAGAAATGGAAATAGTCATTCAGGAGCCATGCAGGAGACATCGGGCAAGGGGTACCGAAGTGCCGAGTGAAAACACTGGCTGGATAGTTGACGTGCTTCCCAGGGAATAAACCGGTTTAGCCCCGGCTTAACCATCGATGATCTTAAACTCATTGCTGCAAATGCCACAAAGAACAGAGGAAGGGAGTGGGCCGAGGACAGCTGTATGACTCACCTGATCCGTACATCCTTTGCCTATTATCCGACCCTTTGCCATTAGCGATCTATTAAGTACAATCTTAATAACCTTTCAAATACAGCTTTGAAGCTGTTTTTTAGAGTTATGAGAATGTAAGAGAACGCTTAATAGGAAGAAAAACACAAGCTGGATAAGTATTGAGCAAAAGAAAAATGTGGGGTAACTTCTGGAGAAAAGGCTAATCCAATCATGATTCAAACTTAGCTATAAAACAAATGATTTGCTTTGCTTTGACAGCAGAGGAAAATCATTCTTTCCCAACAAATGGCGACCAGGATAATAGGGAGAAATTGAGTTGCCGGCTGAAGCTAATGCACATAAATCCAACTGGCTTCATCCTGATCATGCTTTAAACTCTTAATGTTTAGATTTTCAGTGCGATTTCAAAGATTTTTTTTCTTTTGTCTTTGCAAGCGGTGATGATAGTAAGAATGACACCAAGTTGTCAGAACTGGGGTGGAGTCTTTCTAGCTTTGGCTCTGCTACTGGTTTTGAGTGTCAGGCCTTTTTTCTCCCGCAAGTCAGAGAGGTTGCACCTTGGATTCATGTAGTAGTAGAGTTGGGCTTGAAAGCCAGACTTCCTGAGTTCAAGTTTGAGCTCCACCCCCCAGAGACATGATATTGGGCAAGTTCATTAACCTTTATTTACCTGAAAAAAAGGGGATAGTAACTGTATCGATTTCATAAGGTTGTTGTGAGGATTAAGCGAATAAAAACTTAGCAAGTGTTTAGAATAATGAGTGACGCACAGCCTGTGCCCAGTAAACGTCTCTGCCCCATAGTTATTATTAGTCTCCCAGGAGGAATCACATTCCTGTGTTTACATTTAAGTTCATGTATAAAGTCAACGTGATAAACTATCAAGGATATTACCGCTCTTAGATAGCCTCATCCACCAGAGGGAAGAGAGCAGAAGCAAAAAGAACTACAATCCTGCAGCCTGTGGAACAAAAACCACAATCACAGAAAGACAGAGAAGATGAAAAGGCAGAGGGCTATGTACCAGATGAAGGAACTAGATAAAACCCCAGAAAAACAACCAAATGAAGTGGAGACAGGCAACCTTCTGGAAAAAGAATTCAGAATAATGATAGTGAAGATGATCCAGGACCTCGGAAAAAGAATGGAGGCAAAGATCGAGAAGGTGCAAGAAATGTTTAACGAAGACCTAGAAGAATTAAAGAACAAACACCTAGAAGAATTAAAGAACAAACAAACAGAGATGAACAACACAGTAACTGAAATGAAAAATACACTGGAAGGAATCAATAGCAGAATAACTGAGGCAGAAGAATGGATAAGTGATCTGGAAGACAGAACGGTGGAATTCACTGCTGTGGAACAGAATAAATAAGAAAGAGTGGAAAGAAATGAAGACAGCCGAAGAGACCTCTGGCACAACATTAAACACAACAACATTTACTTATAGGGGTCCCAGAAGGAGAAGAGAGAGAGAAAGGACCAGAGAAAATATTTAAAGAGAATATAGTTGAAAACTTCCCTAACATGGGAAAGGAAATAGCCACCCAAGTCCAGGAAGCACAGAGAGTCCCAATCAGGATAAACCCAAGGACAAAAATGCCGAGACACATAGTAATCAAATTGACAAAAATTAAAGACAAAGAAAAATTATTGAAAGCAACAAGGAAAAAATAACAAATAATATACAAGGGAACTCCCATAAGGTTAACAGCTGATTTCTCAGCAGAAACTCCACAAGCCAGAAGGGAGTGGCATGATATATTCAAAGTGATGAAAGGGAATAACCTATAACCAAGATTACTCTACCCGGCAAGGATCTCATTCAGATTCGATGGAGAAATCAAAAGCTTTACAGACAAGCAAAAGCTCAGAGAATTCAGCACCACAAAACCAGCTCTACAACAAATGCTAAAGGAACTTCTCTAAGTGGGAAACACAAGAGAAGAAAAGGACATACAAAAACAAACCCATTAACAATTAAGAAAATGGCAATAGGAACATACATATTGATAATTACCTTAAACATGAATGGATTAAATGCTCCAACCAAAAGACACAGGCTCACTGAATGGATACAAAAGCAAGACCCATATATATGCTATCTACAGAGGCCCACTTCAGACCTAGGGACACATACAGACTGAAAGTGAAGGGATGGAAAAAGATATTCCATGCAAACGGAAATCAAAAGAAAGCTGGAGTAGCAATACTCATATCAGATAAAATAGACTTTAAAATAAAGAATGTTACAAGAGACAAGGAAGGACACTACATAATGATCAAGGGATCAATCCAAGAAGAAGATATAACAATTATAAATATATATGCACCCAACATAGGAGCACCTCAATACATAAAACAACTGCTAACAGCTATAAAAGAGGAAATCGACACTAACACAATAATAGTGGGGGATTTGAACACCTCACTTACACCAATGGGCAGATCATCCAAACAGAAAATTAATAAGGAAACACAAGCTTTAAATGATACTACAGACCAGATAGATTTAATTGATATTTATAGGACATGCCATCCAAAAACAGCAGATTACACTTCCTTCTCAAGTGCACATGGAACATTCTCCAGGATAGATCACATCTTGGGTCACAAATCAAGGCTCAGTAAACTTAAGAAAATTGAAATCATATCAAGCATCTTTTCTGACCACAATGCTGTGAGATTAGAAATCAATTACAGGGACAAAAACGTAAAAAACACAAACACATGGAGGCTAAACAATACATTACTAAATAACCAAGAGATCAAAGAGGAAATCAAGAAATACCTAGAGACAAATGACAACGAAAACACGGTGATCGAAAACATATGGGATGAAGCAAAAGCAGTTCTAAGAGGGAAGTTTACAGCAATACAAGCCTACCTCAAGAAACAAGAAAAATCCCAAATAAACAATCTAACCTTACACCTAAAGGAACTAGAGAAAGAAGAAGAAACAAAACCCAAAGGTAGTAGAAGGAAAGAAATCCTAAAGATCAGAGCAGAAATATATGAAATAGAAACAAAGAAAACAATAGCAAAGATCAATAAAACTAAAAGCTGGTACTTTGAGAAGATAAACAAAGTTGATAAACCATTAGCCAGACTCATCAAGAAAAAGAAGGAGAGGACTCAAATCAATAAAATTAGAAATGAAAAAGGAGAAGTTACAACAGACACCACAGAAATACAAAGCATCCTAAGAGACTACTACAAGCAGCTCTATGCCAATAAAATGGACAACCTGGAAGAAATCGCCAAATTCTTAGAAAGGTATAACCTTCCAAGACTGAACCAGGAAGAAACAGAAAATATGAACAGACGAATCACAAGTAATGAAATTGAAACTGTGATTAAAAATCTTCCAACAAACAAAAGTCCAGGACCAGATGGCTTCACAGGTGAATTCTATTAAACATTTAGAAAAGAGCTAACACCCATCCTTCTCAAACTCTTCCAAAAAATTGCAGAGGAAGGAACACTCCCAAACTCATTCTATGAGGCCACCATCACCCTGATGCCAAAACCAGAAAAAGATACTACAAGAAAAGAAAATTACAGACCAATATCACTGATGAATATAGATGCAAAAATCCTCCACAAAATACTAGCAAACAGAATCCAACAACACATTAAAAGGATCATATACCATGATCAATTGGGATTTATCCCAGGGATGCAAGGATTCTTCGATATATGCAAATCAATCAATGTGATAAACCATATTAACAACTTGAAAAATAAAAACCAAATGATCATCTCAATAGATGCAGAAAAGGCTTTTGACAAAATTCTACACCCATTTATGATAAAAACTCTCCAGAAAGTGGGCATAGAGGGAACCTACCTCACCATAATAAAGGTTGTATACAACAAACCCACAGCAAACATCATTCTCAAAAGTGAAAAACTGAAAGCATTTCCTCTAACATCAGGAACAAGACAAGGATGTCCACTCTCGCCACTATTATTCAACATAGTTTTGGAAGTCCTAGCCATGGCAACCAGAGAAGAAAAAGAAATAAAAGGAATACAAACTGGAAAAGAAGAAGTAAAACTGTCACTGTTTGCAGATGACATGATCCTATACGTGAAGAATCCTAAAGATGCCACCAGAAAATTACTAGAGCTAATCAATGAATTTGGTAAAGTTGCAGGATACAAAATTAATGCTCAGAAATCTCTTGCATTCTGATGAAAAATCTGAAAGAGAAATTAAGGAAACACTCCCATTTACCACTGCAACAAAAAGAATAAAATACCTAGGAATAAACCTACCTAGGGAGACAAAAGACCTGTATGCAGAAAACTGCAAGACACTGAAGAAAGAAATTAAAGATGATATAAACAGATGGAGAGATATACCATGTTCTTGGATTGGAATAATCAATATTGTGAAAATGATTATACTACCCAAAGCAATCTACAGATTCAATGCAATCCCTATCAAACTACCACTGGCATATTTTACAGAACTACAACAAAAAAATCTTAAAATTTGTATGGAGACACAAAAGACCCCAAAAAGCCAAAGCAGTCTTGAGGGAAAAAAAACGGAGCTGGAGGAATCAGACTCCCTGACTTCATTCTATACTACAAAGCTACAGTAATCAAGACAATACGGTACTGGCACAAAAACAGAAACATAGATCAATGGAACAGGATAGAAAGCCCAGAGGTAAACCCACACACCTATGGTCAACTAATCTATGACAAAGGAGGCAAGGATATACAATGGAGAAAAGACAGTCTCTTCAATAAGTGGTGCTGGGAAAACTGGACAGCTACATGTAAAAGAATGAAATTAGAACATTCCCTAACACCATACACAAAAATAAACTCAAATGGATTTGAGACCTAAATGTAAGATGGGACACTATAAAACTCTCAGAGGAAAACATAGGAAGAACACTCTTTGATATAAATCACAGCAAGATCTTTTTTGATCCACCTCCTGGAGTAATGGAAATAAAAACAAAAATAAACAAATAGGACCTAATGAAACTTAAAAGCTTTTGCAAAGCAAAGGAAACTACAAACAGGACGAAAAGACAACCCTCAGAGTGGGAGAAAATATTTGCAGATGAATCAACGGACAAAGGATTAATCTCCAAAATATATAAACAGCTCATGCAGCTCAATATTAAAAAAACAAACAACCCCATCAAAAAATGGGGAGAAGACCTAAATAGACATTTCTCCAAAGAAGACATACAGATGGCCAAGAAGCACATGAGAAGCTGCTCAACATCACTAATTATTAGAGAATTGCAAATCAAAACTACAATGAGGTATCACTTCACACCAGTTAGAATGGGCATCATCAGAAAATCTACAAACAACAAACGCTGGAGAGGCTGTGGAGAAAAGGGAACCCTCTTGCACTGTTGGTGGGAATGGAAATTGATATAGACACTATGGAGAACAGCATGGACGTTCCTTAAAAAACTACAAATAGAACTACCATACAACCCAGCAATGCCACTACTGGGCATATACCCTGAGAAAACCATAATTCACAAAGACACATGCACCCCAATGTTCACTGCAGCATTATTTACAATAGCCAGGTCATGGAAGCAACCTAATTGCCCATTGACAGACGAATGGATAAAGGAGATGTGGTACATATATACAATGGAATATTACTCAGCCATAAAAAGGAAAGAAATTGGTTCATTTGTAGAGACGTGGATGGACTGTCACACAGAGTGAAGTAAGTCAGAAAGAGAAAAACAAACATCGTATATTAACGCAAATATGTGGAACCTAGAAAAATGGTACAGATGAACTGGCTTGCAGGGCAGAAATAGAGACACAGATGTAGAGAACAAACATATGGACGCCAAGGGGGGAAAGCGGCTGGGGGTGGTGGTGTGAGGAATTGGGAGATTGGGATTGACGTGTATACACTGATGTGTATAAAGTAGATGACTAATAAGAACCTGCTGTATAAAAAAATAAATAAAATAAAATTCAAAATAAAATGGAAATTACCTTCCACATGCTATAATCATTATTTTTTTAAAAAATAACCTTTCAAGGTTAAATAAAACACATCAACCCGGGAGTCAAGCTGGCTTGCATCGCATTTACTTAATAGCTAAAAGAGCAAAGTATTATCTCTAAGCCTTGGTTTCCTTATCAATACCAAGAATATCAATAACACACCTTGTAAGGAATTGGTCACCTAACAGAGGACACACACTCAATAAATGAATGCTATTTTTATTATGTTTTCTGTAAAAGGTAATTATTGCCTGGTACGAAGGTCAAGCAAGTAATAACTGTGCAGGCGTCATTATAAGATCCTTCCGGGAATTCCCTGGTGGTCCAGTGGTTAGGACTCGGAGTTTTCACTGCCATGGCCCAGGTTCAATCCCTGGTTGGGGAACTAAGATCCTACAAGCCACGCAGCCAAAAAAAAAAAAAAAAAAAAAAAATAGGAAAGAAAGGTAGGAAGGGAGGAAGGGAGGAAGGAAGACGTTATGGAAAAACCCAAATGAACTTTTTCGCCAACCCAATACGATTCTTCCAATTATGAAGGAAATTGGGGACTTCCCTGGTGGCGCAGTGGTTAAGAATCGGTCTGCCGGGATACAGGGAACACAGTTTCGAGCCCTGGTCCAGGAAGATCCCACATGCCGCGGAGCAACTAAGCCCGTGTGCCACAACTAGTGACCCTGCACTCTAGAGCTCGCGCGAGCTAAAACTACTGAGCCCACGTGCCACAACTACTGAAGCCCGCTCGCCTACAGCCTGTGCTCCGCAACAAGAGAAGCCACCGCAATGAGAAGCCCCGCGCACCGCAACGAAGAGTAGCCCCCGCTCGCCGCAACTAGAGAAAGCCTGCGTGCAGCAACGAAGACCCAACGCAGCCATAAATGAATAGACAAACAAATAAATAAATAAAATTTTTTAAAAAAAAGAAAAGAAAGACATTGGCTTTCCCTTCTGTGACAAACTAACCACTCCTAGCTCCTTTTCTCCTTGAGCCTCAGACATCAGTCTCTGGTCTGAAGAAAGTGAGTTCGGTCTGAATCGTGAGGCTCATCATTATCCAGTCTTCAGTAAGTAAGACAGTCTAGATTTGGGGGCCTATGATCCAGAAAGGTCCTTTAGCTCCCTGCAGAGCCCAGGCAGCATGGAAAAGTTAAGTCATCCTGGTGTGGTCCCTCCTTCGTCCATCGTTCATCCAAACATTCTTTCCCTTAGCGACAAACGGTGCTTCTGAGCTTGGACAAACATTTCAAAATGCACTTAGGGCTCAAGTCCAAGTGCGCATCTAGGTTCAGACGACCACAGCCTTTGCAAAATCTTTTCAGTCATTTCCATATCGTTGCACAGAATAAGCTCCCTAAAGACGATGACGGCCAAAAACTGATTACTTGGGCAAAAAGAAAAGCAAATAGGAAATGTTTGTTAGGCCTCTATTATGTTTCAAGTACATCCACATAAATAATCACAGATGAACTTCAAAAGACCTCCTGTTATGAATCTTCACACGACACGTGGCCACAGGGAGATGTCGAGAGGTCAAGTGACTTGCCCAAGATTATAACTGTGAGAATTCATACCTGCGAAGGTGGAGCCAGGTCATGTGACCAGGTCCGCTGTCTGTCAAATGATCCCATTTCACTTGAGCCCTGTGAGAGCCCACAAGAGGCTATGGTCATGACTGTTCTCCAGGTGGGGAGCTGGGGCTCACAGACACGGCTCCCGCAAGGTAAACCTGGGGGTTAAGAGCAATGCCATCACCCCGGGGCAGCAGGGGCGGGGGGGGGGCAGGCTGGGAGGCAGCAGAATGCAGCATGGCAAATGCCCACAGTTCACCCTCAGAATTTAAAACTCTGCTTCCCAGTATTCCCTCCCTAGTAACTTCCATCCAGGCTTAATAACACCGCCCTTTCCTACCATCTTGGAAGATGCTGCTGGAGAGAACCTTTATTTATTTTTTTAAGTAGAAGAGCTAAAAGAGAATAACTAGTACGAGTAATCCTGTTCCTCAGGCATCTCAAGGTAACCGTGGAGCAACAGTTACACAAGCTGCTAGACTGTTACCAACACACACCTCACCATCTCCAGCAGATGGGTAAGGAAGCCGGCTAAATTGTTTCCCCATCTTTTCTTTTTCTATTCTCAGCTGAGGAACACACTTCTTCACTGGAAACCTGCCCTGCTCTGGCCAGTCCCCTTGCTAATCCGCCCCCCACCTCCATCCCCAGCTTCCCCCCACCCCCGTCCCGGTTCCAATCTTCCGGGTCATCCAACGGTGAAAACGCAGACAGCAAGCATCAGCACCTGTGGCCAGAGGAAGGTGAACCTGGGGCCAGAACTGCAGGCAGTCAAACCATGGGCTCAGTGACCGCCCCCCCCCCGGGATGGGGTCATTCCCAGCCTTGGCCTCTGGACCACAACTGTGACTCCTTTGCAGGAAGATGGGCACCTCCGTACTCTGCTGCCTGTGTGCGTTCTTCGTATTTCACATGAAATAGAAAGTTATACTCCTCGTCCTACTTTAAAAAATATTTTAACTTCCTGAGCATATTGGAACAATTCGACCATTCAGAATAATGGATGGGAGGGCAAGTCAAATGCATGCATATTCATGACCGGCAAGTGTCCAAGAAACGTTTTCTGAATCATGAATAGATGAAGCATTACTTCATGGGCTAATGCATTCCGCAGGTCAAACGACAGCGCTCTCTCACCCCCAACAAAAATAAATGTCAAAACTACGAGAAGCAGAACAAACAGTCAGTCATAAGGGTACTGTGTTTCTTCACATCAAAAAAGAGAGTCCCATTTTATGAAGACCATTACAACTGAATTCACAAAGCCAGTTGGTGCTTTTAAATGTCTGTGTGCGCACAGGCTCTGTGTCACACAGCAGGATGTTTGATTACTTGTGGGTCACTGGAAACCACCCTTATCACACCCAGGTTTCTAAATTTGCATTTATACATTTACTGAGCTATGCAGAGATGGGTAGAAAAACAAGCTATGTATGGCGAGCGCCATCTAATTTTACTAACTAATGGTTGAATAAACAGGTATGTAAATAAGGCTCTGATCAAACCCAGTGTGAGAATTTTAGCAACTGAATAGCCAGGGTATAAAACCAGACCAGGACTTGTCCTCCTCCCACTGAACTGCAGTCATTCAACACAGAGATGCCGATGCCAGCCAAACCCACAGCTTGAAAAGCTGTTCATCTGCCAAACCAAATGGCTTTGTACTGCTTTTCAATTTCTAACACTTTATTGTGAAAAAGCCAACACGGGAAACTCAACTAAAACTTGACACAGGAATGTAGATGCTTTGAGGAGAGAGAGTGAGGGGCGGTGCAACCGGAGACGCTGCGTGTGAGCATCGCTCCGCTTCTCCGTCTGGGGGGGGCGTTACATGAGGGTCTGCTTGGAGCTAGGCTTACCTCTGTGTTTGTATTTTGCTACATGTACGTTACACTTAAATTAGAAGAAAAAAACCACCTCGACACTGGGAAAGCATAAAAACTATCCTCCTCTTCACACCTATGAAGAAGAACTCCACTAGAAATATCCTTTCCTATTATGTGATTTGGAACTGGGGGTCCGTGGCTAGAAATAACAGAATTAGCCAATCAGAAAGCACCTTTCAGAGCCATCTAGTTCACCTTTTCTGAAAGGTCCTGCAAGAGAGTCACTTAGCCTGCGCCTACAAACTTCTGACTTGTAATGGAGAAGGACCACTTCACACCCCAGCTGGGTCCCCTGCAGGCAGCTCTGATTGTTAGAAAGTTCCTCCTTACTCTCCAATCCCAAGCCCTGCCTTGGTAAAATTCTCCATTATAAACTCACGCCACAGCCATTACAGAATCTTGTCAGCCATCAATCCACTTGGCCCTGGATTAACACAGAGTTAGAGACCCTGTCCCCGTCCCTGCGAACCACTGAGCACCAGTCAGCTAGCTAGGTGCCCCAGTCAGAATAAGGGCAACTCAGCAAACTCAATGAAATGTCCTCCAGACCACCCTCATCTATTTGTACACACTTCTGCTTATCGAGCAAACTTCTTAAAACTCATTTTTAAAATTGTAATAAAATACACATAATGAAATTTATATCTTAACCATATTTAAGTGTACAATTAAGTATATTCATAACCTCATGCAACCATCACCATCCATCTCCAGAGCTCTCATCTTGCAGCACTGAAATTCCAGATCCAACGAACAACTACCGTTCCCCTTCCCCCAGCCCCTGGCAACCACCATTCTACTTCCTGTCTCTATGAATTTGATTCCTCTAAGTACCTCATGTGGATGGAATCATACAATATTTGTCCTTTTATTTCTCTTAACATACTGTTCTCAAGGTTCATCCGTACTGTAGCTTGTGTCAGCATCTCCTTCCTTTTCAAGGCTGAATGATATTCTCTTGCATGTATAGACCACATTTTGTTTATCCGTTCATCTGTTGATGGATACTTGAGTTAGCTATTGTGAATAATGCTGCTATGAACATGGGTGTACAAATATCTCTTCAGGACCCCACTTTCAATTTCGGGAGGTCTATACGCAGAAGTGGAATTGCTGAATCAAAAGGAAATTCTGTGTTTAATTTTGGGAGGAACTGCCAGACTGTTTTCCACAGCATCTGCACCATTTTATCAATCCCACCAGCAGTGCACAAGGGCTCCAATTTCTCCGCAGCTTCACCAACATTTGTTATTTTCTGGGTTTTGTTTCTGTGTTTGGTTTTCTGGTTAATTCCATATTCTCCCTATCCTGTGCTGTAACCACTTACACACTGCCTTCCTTCTTACCAGAACTACTTGTTTCTGTGCACTGATTCAGATGCCCAGGGATTTCCCGAGCAAGGTGATGGTTACACCCAGGACCACAGCAAGTTAGCTTGTCAGCCTCTGGTGTGTGAACAGCCCAGAGAGAATAGAGCACGATCAACTCTTTAGGACAGGAAGTTCACACTTATTAAGGTTTACACCCACCACAATGACTAACACACAGTACTCAATAAATATACATTTCAAAAATCCATCGTGATTACAGAAGCCCAGTTATCAGCATTAATGCCACACCGGTCTGTGTGACTAGGAGAAACAAAGAGCAGACAACCACCTACTGTGTACGTCACAAATTAGTAATCAGGATAACCTATACTATCTTCCTTCCAATTTCCTGACTTTCACATAAGGCTTTTTCTTTCTTTATCCTTTATCCATGTCTCACTTCCCTTCTGTCCTCCCTCCCCCACTCCTTTTCTGTTTGTATCTTAGGACCATCTATGGAGCATTATTTTTTTTACTGATTACCGTCCAACCCAAAGTACACCATTCATGAACCAATCACTTGCAAGAATAAGAGGTTTTGACCAATCAGGGCCACCCTGTAGATGGGGACGCAGAAAACGTCTGCAGAAACTTCAGTGGAGAAGATGGATCCTGATGTGATCTGGGTTCTGTTGGGAAAACAGGCAGAGTAATAGTGCTGGGTAGACAGGCCAACAGTCATGTCCCTACACATCCTGTACTTACAGTGGACAGATATTCAGTCAATCTGACAGCGGTTGGCTTCAACTGTGCAAAAACAGTGCAGAACTAGAACTGACAAGCAGAAACTATGGAAATAAAACATTGTAGCATGAGAGAAAAGGTTTCTAATATCCACAGCTGGACAAAAATGAAACGGGCTGCTTTGGGCAACAGGAATATCCCTGTCACGGTGCTTTTCACAATATGACCTCCTTACCTGCGTCGGAATCACCCGGGACAGACCCTAACTTTTGAGACCCAGTGTTCAAGGGAAAGTGACTATGTGTGAGACACACTGACAAAAATCTCTTCCTTCTCTCAGAGTCTGTGCTTCTCATGCTTGATACTAAGGTAGATGGGTGATGTCAAGAGCCCCGTGGTTGACACTTGACGCCAGGCAGAACACGTCATTTGTTAAATTGGGCTGTACTAGGCCGCCTTAGTTGAAGACATTAACTACAGCAATAAGGTAACATTTGAGTCATTTACCAAAACGTCCAGAAATTTTTTTTCTCCTAGACTCTTGAAAGGTTATCCACTGGTAAAGGAATTTATGGCAAATGACAATTAAATCCTCATTTAGTGGTTATTTTCATTTATTTAAAGCTTTTAAAATAACTGAAAACCATAAAGTGAAATATATACGCAGGCAGTTATGAAATTCAACTTGTTGAATTTCTTTTTTAAATAGATTTGGCATCGTTAAATTTGAAACAACTGGAAAAGTCGATGTGGTCCAGAGAGACAAAAACTAACTCTTTCGGTGCTTGTTTGATTATCCTGATGACCATGAACTGTATATTAGAACTTTCTTTGAAGCAGGGACCGCATCCACTACGCCCATGTCGCTCCTCAGATTATGAAGTCTCTTGTTCTTTAAGGATGCCTCCCTTTAACGCCTCCGACTGGTGAATTCCTTCTCCCCCTATCCTACACGGCTCAGGCATCGTCCCCTCACTGTCACCAAGAGCCCTGTGCTTCTGTTTGCAGAGCACTCTGTACATACACGTCTAGGGCAGCGCTGAGCAGACTCTGAAAACCACATTTATGCCCCCGTGTCCCACTCCTGAGGGCATCTTTGAATGCAGAGGCCATCCAGCTCACCCCTGTAGCCTCCGGCAATTCCTGGTACCTCAGGCAGATCAGAAATTCAGCTGACCCATGACAGCGGAGGCTCCAGCCCAGGGCAAACACCGTGCTGGGAAGGATGGCCTATGACAGACTCCCCCGCTAGACTCTGAACTTTACGGACGCTGAGACAGCGTCTAAGCCTTGTACTATTATGTGCCGGCTGTGTACCAGAAACTGTGTCAGAGATGACGGATTCACTCTGCTAATCCCCACCACACACCTGAGAAGCGGGTGTGGTGCTGTTATCATCATTTTATAAATGAAGAAATGGTGAGAATAAGTCACAAGTGTTGGAGCGCAGACTGGGCGCAGGTTTGTCTAACTTGGAAGTCCGTCTTCTTTCCACCATATGATATACCATCTCTTCTCAAGGTTAAAATGAATAATCCCTCGTGGGCACTGAATACATCAGCTATTCAACATGCCGTGTCTGATTATGCGAGGGCGTTCCTCGCATAATTGCCAAATTATGCCATTTTGTCCAGCCGTCGCCATTCCTAACTACGGCGATGCTTTTAATACACTAATTTGTACGTGGTAAGAACAATGCCACAACCGAGCTGCCGCCGTACAATAAATAGTCTCCATTTAAATCAGACGGAAAATACCGATAACCCCACAGAAACTTAGACCTCAACTCCGAACTGATTTCTTCAGCAGTGTTGCCTCATCAAGAAGATTCAGATAAATGTCTGGACAAGCTCATCACCATCCGGGACAGTCATCAGGTTCCTCCTCGCTACTGACTATAAATGATGTAGTCTGATGTCATGTAACGTAGCAATAAATGTTACTTTCTGGCCCCGGATTAACCTCTGTGGAAGTCCCCGTTCCTCCCCCGAGTTAATCATCCTCCTCTTCAGAGCACACAATGAGTGTCTCAGTGTCTCTTCATTTTTGGGCGACATCACCAATACTTTACTACGGAAGAGTCTAGGCAAGAAGTTGATTGTGATGGGAAAAAAATGGCTGCCCCCCAAAAGGCTCCACCATTCACCTCCGTCTACACAGTGCAATCCAACACTGAGTCCTGGGGACAAGGGTCCTCGGCGCCTGCGCGAACAGCCCCACCCCTGCCTGGCCGCCCAGTGATGCTGCAGGAACCAGTCTCCTCCCCCGGCCCCCCGCGGCTCCTTCTCCCCTGCGGGGTTTCCTCCCGATGCTGGGCCTGACTCATGGTAGGTTCTCAAGAAACTCAGCCCTAAATATAAGTAAATATAAGTGGACGCTTCTTTAGGAAAATATCCTGGCTGCTTACAACGTTTGCAACGCATGAGCTCCTCCAGAGTCGGGTCTGCCTGAAATGATATCCACACAGTCATCATAAGGGCTACTTTTGCCCCAAAGTTTCCTGATCGCTCCAATTCCCCTCTGCCGCCACCCTGGCTCATTACACGTCATCGCCCATTACACCGCTGTCCTAAAATCGTATGTCATGCTCTTTGTAACGAAATAGAGATCTACAAAAAAGAAAAATCAGCGTTCGCCCATCACCCAGAAATGATCAGTACTGAAAACTTCAGTATAAAATAATTACTCACGTGCATAGCTTATAATTATGCATCACACAGAAATATTTTAGTTCAGAAATGGTCACATATATTACGTCTCAGCTTGTGTTCAGCTTTTTAAAAGCATCTTTCATATCGATAAGTACAATTTAATTCTATTTTTAAAGACATTTATAAGGTATACCATTCATTGTATGGATGTATCTTAATTTATGTTTGCGTAATAAACCCCGTCACCGGACTGGAGCTTGTGGAACTGCTGGGACCACCTCTGAGCGTTTTATTTCACTTGTTTATTTACTTTTGGCCACTCCACTTGTGGGGTCCTAGTTCCCCAACCAGGGATTGAACCCGGGCCACAGCAGTGAAAGCCGAGCCCTAACCACTGGACCGCCAGGGAAGTCCCACCTCTGTCCATTTTAAACTCTGCCCCATCTCACCAAGCTGGCCTCAGAGGACTGCCTGGGGTCAGACTCCCCCAACAAGCTGGGAGGAGGGGCTTTTCACCAAATGTTCTTTCTTTCTTTTCTTTTTCTTTTTTCTTTTTGGCATACAGATGGGTGCGCATTTGGATCCAAGATAAAGTATGATGTTTCTTGCTACGGATCAAGGTGAAGAAGTGTGAAAGTCACTGATCTATCCCAAATGTTTAACAAGAGGCTATAGCTTGAGGAATTTTAAAAATAGCACCGAACACTGTAGTTAGGATTAAGAAATTATTACAATGCCTGAACATAAAAAGATTTCAAAACGTCCACTCAGAGTTTTGTAACAGTTTCCATGGTGCAGAATTTCAAAACGTCCATCTTTCTGTGGCTGACAACTCCAGCATGGCCGCCACGCGGTTCTGCCCGAAGAGGCTCCACCCTGAGGGCTAGGCTCATTCTTTTTTCCCCTCCTCTCCCCTCCCCACCCCACCCCCCACCCCCCAAGGACAAACTGAAAAGGAACAGAGCAGAAGGTGGTAGAAAGAGCCCGAACCCGCAAGCAAAAGCAGCGCGGGGTGGTGCCGAAGGCCAGGGCATCGCTTCCGGCGGCCTCCTCCTCCCGCGGGCCTCCCGCCGCACTTCTGCTCTCCGTGCCGCAGCTTCCCCGTGGAAAGCAGAAGTGGGCCTCCCTCTCCAGACGGCCTCTCTGGACCAGCTTCCCCCCACACCCCGCGCCTCCCCGCCCCCGGGGGTTAACATTCACCAGGCGACCGGAGCCACCCCGAAGGCCCGAAGGGGTGGGGGGCGCCCCTGACCCGGCTGGAGGCGGATCGTGTCCACACCCATGTCGCCCGCCTCACCGTGGACTCTCACCAGCGCCGAAGAGTCACGACGGCTCCCCGCCCGAGCACGACACGGCGGAGCCACGCTGGGCCCACAGAGCGACGGCGGAGAACCGGGGAGAGGGGGCGAAGGGCTTCCAACCAGCATGACTCGGGGTCAGTAAAGAGCGTGCCCTTAGGTGCTCACAGAAACGGGGGCCAGGCCCAGCAGGACCTGACTTTGTCTCGAGTGTGAAGTGTGAAACGGAAATGAGACACACTTAAAGACCCCCTGGGCCTCATGATGAAGACTTCTTCCCTGTGTCCGAAAGCTCACCAGGAGGAGACAGAGCTCCCAGCCTTGAGAAACGCCCACCCCGATGGACTCTATTAATGTATCCCCGTTCTGTGGAACATCACTTATACATCTTAGCGTGATGACGAATGAACACAGTTACACCGAGATCAACCAATAACGGTCAACTCCTATCAACTCGTGACTTGAAGGCTCTGTACAATAGTGGGGAAAGAGTTGAAGAGAGGAGTTAGAGAAGGGAGACTGGAAATACACTGAGGTTAATAAAATGCAAATAAAGCACAGTGAGATAACCAACACTTTGGAGGAGTTCTTTACAAATGGAAACTGTCTCTTGATTATAAATACAACTTTCACGAAATAGCTTGGCAGCAAATAAGAAATGCTGATGCTCAGTCAGTACTAAGGGAAAGTAAAGTTCAGGACAAGATTGAAGAAGCAGCCCAAGAATTAAGAACCGAGGCTGTTAACAGGACCCTGCAACCTGTTAGCATGGACAAGCCTTTTAAACACATCGTCCCCAGTAATTCCTGAAACTTGCTGTTCTAAATTACAAGGGAGCCCTTCCAGCTAACGGAAGCCAAGGGTATCTAAAATAAGGTTCAAGTCTTTAAACTGGCCTGTTCCAAAAATTCGAATCCCTCAATGGGCAGATTTCCCTACTATTTTCTACACTTGGGCTTCTCCCCCAAATGGGAACTTACTCAAAATAAATGTCAGAAATGATGAGAGGGTGAGCTCAAAGTTTCACAACTTAAGTATCAGGAAAGCAGACAGCTGTAAGAAACCTTTCAGTACTTCTGACCAACTTCCTCTTCCCTGTCCGGCTCTTAATCAATCTTAAAAGACGGAAGGGGATGTCTATCTAGTGTAGCAGTGTGGGCGTAGGACGAGCCTTGTTTATAGCAGGTACCCCGGAAATGGGCAGCGTGTCTCCATGTGCATCCCGCGGGCCCTCTCTCCTTACTTTATATTTTGCCCTCGAGTGACGACTCTCCCTATTATAACAACCACACAAGGAGGCTCGTAGGGTTTATAACGAGGCTGAAGGGAATTCCTTTACAAAGTATTACTTGGGTACTTCTATAGTGACCAGTAAGCACTGGAGAGCCCCCAAGGCAGTCACTAGAGCTGCTGTGACAGCAGCCAGGATAGGTGTCACCTAGGCAGCTATCAGAGCTCCCCCAGCCCCAAGCAGGAAGCCGAGCTGAAAGGCACAGAAACTTAGCTCCCCAGTAGAGCCTAAGTACCCTGCGTGCCAGTACACCTGCTCATCTGCTCTGACAGCCCCTTAGCTCAGACAATTTCCGAGTGATAGAAGAAATTTACCTCGTGATTCTGTCTTAGACATGTTTATTAGATGATAGGTTAATTACTTCTGAGTACCTGCTACAGGTCCAAAGGCAGAAAAGGGGGAAAACTCTAGAGTTGGAGCCAGAAAACATACCTACTATGCCCAGCGATGCCACTTAACCAGGCTTGTGACCTTGGATATGCCTAAACTCTTTTTTTTTTTTTTTTTTGGTATCTGTCCCTGCCTACCCTGGGGGGTCATGAGAGGTTCAAATGAAATCACAGTTCAGAAGGCTTCAGAGCCCTGGATAAGCAAAAGGTATCAGCACCATCATTGCCAGAAAGAGCCCAGGAAAGGTCCAAGGCTGTCTCTGCCATCAATGTGTCATTGATCAATGCCCCAACTAATGACTGTGATGACCTTTCCATGTCAGCACTGTCCATGCCTGAGGACACAGAGGTCGCTGAGATCAGCAGTGTGAGTGGGCTGTAACAGTGTTTCATGATGGGGACATATATTCCTATTTATACAGATTTTAAATTAATATGGGCTTGTTTATGGATAATATGGTCCCACATTTTTGTGTATTTTTAAATTTATTTATTGATTTTTATTTTTGGCTGTGTTGGGTCTTCGTTGCTGTGTGTGCACGGGCTTTCTCTGGTTGCTGTGAGCGGGGGCTACTCTTTGTTGCATTACGCGGGCTTCTCATTGCGGTGGCTTCTCTTGTTGTGGAGCACGGGCTCTAGGCACATGGGCTTCAGTAGTTGTGGCTCGCGGGGTCTAGAGCGCAGGCTCAGTAGTTGTGGCGCACGGGCTTAGTTGCTCTGCGGCATGTGGGATCTTCCCCGGCCAGGGCTCGAACCCGTGCCCCTTGCATTGGCAGGCGGATTCTTAACCACTGCACCACCAGGGAAGCCCAATAACATGGTTTAATGTTGTAAGTTACAAGTCCATATATTCATTTGAACCAGCTGGCATCTCAAATGTTTCAGTGGTTTATTTTTGAATACAAATATAATGGAACTAAAGGCTTTGGAAGTCACTGAATCACAACCCCACTGGATCACTTTTCTGCTAAGAGAATGCCATGGGTGGGGATGGGACACAGATATCACAAGTTCTCTACAGAAGTGTCCAATACCGATGACTGTAAGATAAAGTGCATCTTTTTGGGCAACATCTTACCCAGATGTGGTCTTTGCAGGCTACCTCTTACCACTCCAAATCAAGATTTCTCTCCCAGTGATACACCACAGAAACCAGTCCTGAGTGGAAATGCCCACTTACAACACTAGTGCTGGGATAACTTGACAAGTCAAAAAAGTTCCTCAAGTCCCCATTTTAGAATCCAGGCCAGAGAGGACCAGTGAGCTACAGATGCCTTAGGGGCCAGCCTGTTCTTTGGCCTTGCACAGGGCCAGGCTCGGAGCAGACTTTCCTTCCTTCTTCCAAGCAATCTCGACCACGTGACAGGCACCAGGGCTAGCATTTTGGACAAGACTGGCAAAGCTGTTTTCACAGAGATTTCACTGTAGTGGTGAAAGCAGACTATACACATATGGGCAAATCATAATATAACTCTAGTCACTGCTGTGAAGGAAATACTGGCGGAATAAATGGCCCAAATAATTGATCCCAAATCACAGCTCTGATAAATGGTGGAAGAGACCCAAACTCGGGTTTCCTGGCTTCTTTACGTCAGCTGCCCTCTGTCCTTCACTCAGGAAGAGGGTTCTCCCATTCTGCATCCAAAGAGGCCCAGCAGATATATGTATACATATAGCTGATTCACTTTGCTGTACAGCAGAAACTAACACACCACTGTAAAGCGATGATACTCCAATAAAGATGTAAAAAAACAACACAAAGAGGCCCAGTCACCAAAAGCCCCTTGTGATCAAATTCAATTTCTTCAAGCCTCAAAACGGCTTGACTTCCTTACTTCCAAATGAGAACCAAGAGCTACCTGAATCCTACCCTTTTCCAGCAGGGCTTACCTTATCAGGACGTACTTAGGAGTACTCAGTAAGCTCCCGTATTCTCTCAGCGCATATTCCCCTCCCCACAACTTTAGGTGGTGCTGGCCAGAGAGAACGCCCCTGCCCTCCTGAACCCTACGGCCGGCTGCGGGGTAGCCAAGAAATCAAAAGCAAGTCAAATCTCCTCATTGGCTAGTTCTTAGGGTGAGTCAGACTCCGGGGCGCTGCTTTGGGACAGCACGTCTCCGGTGTATTTATTCTGCAGATTTATTAGTAAGGTCAGGTGGCTAAATCTGACAAGCAGGTTTGGGTGTAAAAACCATCAAATTGCAAAGAACCAGGGAGCCTCGTTGTTATGGACAAAATTATTCGCAATAATAACAGCACCGTTTATGGAATGCCTAGTATGTGCTTGTGGCTTTACGTGCAATAAACAGTTCAGAAGGTAGGTATGTTCTAAAGATGAGGAAACCCAAACCGAGAATTTCAAATAACAGGCCCAAGTTCACACTCAGCTAGGAAACTGTGAAACCCGGGTTGAACTCAAGTTACTGAGATGGCAAAGAAGTTGGGGTAATTCAGACACACACACACACACACACACACACACACACACACACACACACACACACACACACACACACACACACACACACACACACACACACACACACACACACACACACACACACACACACACACACACACACACACGCCGGAGATAACGCAGGAAAGTGAGAAATGACGTTCACACCCTTCCCCCCAGGCGAAGGAAAGGCAACCCCTGAATTCTTAAAATAACTCTCGCTTCCTCTCGGCCGCCGGGGGCTCGGGACCGCCGCCCCGCAGGCCGGGAGGCGCCGGGCTCCGCGGGAGGGTGCGCACCGCCCCCGCCGCCGCCGCTGCGCCCGGACGTCACGCTCCCGCCGGGCCACCGGGGAGGGCGGCCGCCCGCCGGCCTCGTAGGGCGCCCGGGCCGGGCCGCATCGCTCACCTCGGGGACCCGAGGCCCGGAGGGGACGCCGGACCGTGCCAACGAGGAGTCTCCGCGGGACCTCCGCCGCGCGCGCGCGCGCGCGTCGCGTGGACAGGGGCTTCCCCGCCACGCAGGGAGAGGCCCGCGCGGGGACAGCATCCGGCCCTCGGGGCGGCGCCGGAGGGACCCGCGGTGCGCCCGCCCCCGCCCGCAGCCCGCGCCCCGCCCCTGCGTCCCGGGCCGAGAGACACCTGCGGAGCCGCCCGCCCCGGCCCCCCGCCTCCCGGCTCCCGCCCGCGGCTCACCAGCTCCGGGTGCGAGTCGCGCGCGGCGGCGGCGGCGGCGGCACTCCACGGTGGCCGGGGGTCCGAGCGGGGGCCGCGACGGGGCGGGGCGGGGGGCGCGCGGCTCGGGGTGCGGGCTCGGGCCCGGGGTGGCGCGGCCGCCCCGCCTGCCGCGGGCTGGAGGCTGCGGCGCGTCCGGCCCCGAGGCGCCACGGCCGGGAGCGAGCGGCGGCGGCCCTGAGCGGCGGCGGAGGAACTGGCCGTCGCCGAGCTCGGCCGGGAGGTCCCAGCTACTTCCTGGTGCTCGGATTTGCATACCGCGCCTGGAGGGCGGGGAAGTGACCGTTTGGCCCCTGCCCAAGGTTTGGGGCTTTGGCGTGGCCGTCGCGCCGAGCTTTGAAGGCAAAGAAACCTGCGTCCCAGCCCGCAGCTCCGGAGCGTGGAGCCGCCCCGGGCCCGACCTCCTCCGGCGGAGGCGGACAGAAGGATCTTTCCGGAGACCCTCTGGCGCCTGGCGTCCTGGCACAGCGACGGAACCCCTCGCGTCTCCTGTCCTTCCCTTCCAACCTACTCCCTAGAGTGTTAGGAAGCGGGGTGCCCCTGGCAGCAGAGGGGCGCGCTCTGCTCCCCCAACATTTGGAGTTCTCTAGAGAGAGGATGCTCAGGGTCTCCTTGAGTTCTTAACCAGTAGAGTCGCTCCTTGAGGGTATACACGGGGGTGTTCAGGGGGTTGATAGGGGTGGGGGGTGGTCGTGGACTTAAATGTCCTGGCTGTTCCTCAGTTCCTCAAAACTTCAATCTCCTCCCGGAAAAATGGAGACAGGGTACTGGGAGCATGGAAGGGGCTCGCCCTGTGCCTGGCACACCTTCATCCCCGCGTGTAGCACGGTGCTTGGCGCACAGCAGGTGCCTGACCGTTGTTTGTTGAAAGAATGACTGCATCTTCAAGCTCACGGTCCAACTCAGTAAATGCCACGTACGGACCCAAGGTAGATGATCCGTCTTGTTCTAAGCAAGATTCCACTCGCTGGGATCTCAGCATTGCACTGCAGGGTAGCATTTACGAGGAAATAAACAGCTCCCTGTAGGAGATTTGGACTTTGTGTTAATAATAGGAGACACCTACATAGGGCCTATCGGGTGCCAGACACGGCCCCAAGCTCGTGAGACAGATGACCTTTCATTAACAATGTTCTCGAGAGCCCGGCCCACCTGAGGCTACAGCCATAGTCCAGCGGTCCAGTCTGCCGTCTTATAACATGACCCAGGGAGCAGTCATTTATTACTGGTAACAGAGGAAACGGTCTGCAGACTGCTGCCTTAACCAGCAACAACAAAGTAGGATGGTTTCTACCTGTGATGATCCCTGGTGTGTAGTTGGTTAGTTTCCTGTTGAAGAGGAGGGATTGCGTTGCCTGTTGGAAAGTGTTGATCATGTCATGGATCCTATGGAATAATTCAGTACCTGAGGGGCCCGTTTCCTGGACTTTTCTTCAGAATGACCTCTTAAATATCTTGGCCTTAATGGAAAATATCTACGATTACCAATGAGCCCTTGAGGTCCTGGCTAAAGGCATCTGGCAAGTAAGAATGGGACACAGAATGTTTGGGGTAGACTAATCCATCTGGAAGGTCCTGCCAGTGTTTATGGTGAAAGGGCTCTTGGAGCAATAGACAGACCAGCAGGCAGAGCTGGGCTTGCGGCAGGCTCCACCACTGCTTTTCTTGTGTAATAAAAGTAAGGATCTCCAGAAGAGATCCCCAGAAGTATTTATTTATGTATTTTTAATTTTATTTTCTATTGAATGAAATTTCCTTTAAATTCTGCAGTGCTTCACAATTTTCAAAAGTTTCACACACATGATTTTTTTCTAATCCCTTAATGATCCCTTTTGCTTTTTAAATTCCCTACCCCTAAAATACCCCTCCTCAAGCTCCACCCCTTCTATTTATTTATCCATCCATCCATTCATTCATTCATTCATTCGTTATTTGGCTGCACCAGGTCTTAGTTGTGGCACGCGGGATCCTTTAGTTGCAGCATGCAGGATCTTAGTTGAGGCACTCGGGATCTAGTTCCCTGACCAGGAATTCAACCCGGGCCCCCTGCATTGGGAGCATGGAGTCTTAACCACTGGACCACCAGGGAAGTCCCAGCATTGCTTTTTGTATTTCTCTCTCTCCTCCTGTCACTCTCAAAAGTTCAGTTAGGTGCTTTGAAATACATCATTAGTACTACTGATCCGTTCATTGCTTGATGGGAAGAGTTGTCTCTACAGATTCTCTGTTGAGAACTGATCGCAGAATGGAATGATCAGAGGCAGCTGCAAATCAGCAAAGACCCCTTAACGAGCAAGTGGGCTTCTGAAGGAGATGAGGGCTGTGACTGGGGGGTGGCGGGGAGACACAGGAGAAGTAGTGGAAATGGCGTCAGCTAGGTATAGTCGATCCTCATTTTTTTCAGATCCCATGTTTGCAAACTCACCTACTCATCAACGTTCACTTGTAACCCCAAAGTCAGTATACAGGCAGCGCTTTCAGAGTCGTTGGTGGACATGAGCACAGTGGTGAGCGTTTTGAGTCGCCTGACTCACCTGTTCCCAGCTGAGGTAAGCAAGGTGTTTCTCTGCCCTCTCCTTTTAGCTCTGTTATACAAGCATGAGTTCTTATGCGATCTGCTTAGTGCAACTTCTTTGCATTTTTGTGCCTTTTGTTGGTGAGTTCACTATTTAAAATAGCCCCGAGCATAGTGCTAAAGTGCTGTCTGGTGCCCAGAGCGCAAGAAGGCTGTAATGTGCTTTCATGGAGGAAACAAGGTAGCAGATGAGCTGCCTTTGGACGTGACCCGTGCTGTTGGCTGTGAGTTCAGTGTCACTGAGTCGACAATATATGTTACATAAGGTGTCTTTAAACAGAGACACATAACCAACGTTATCTATCAATCAACTGATGAAAATGTGGCAGCCAGAGGCTCCCAGCCACCTAACCCTGTATTCCTCCTAGGAACAGTGGCTCAGTATTCGCTAACTCATTATTTGTGGCGACTGTCGAGACCAAGACCCCCGCGAATAATGAGAACTTACCGTGTGTAGGAACAGCCCATTGTTCAGTGGGAGGAAAAAGAAAGGCCTGACCTCACGGAGATTCTCCTGCATCACGACCTTCAACTTCCCGCTCCCGGTCACGGCACTTACAGCCGAGACTGGTCATCTCTGCACACATTTTCATGTCAGCCCACCTACCTCGCCATCTGACCTGCAGCCCACCCGCTGCCACCTTGTGGACTGTCCCCAGTGCCCTTCTGGAGCTTCCCTCCAGGGGTTCAGGCTCCTCAGTGCAGCTCAGGGACTCTTACGGCTCGTCTGCGGAAGCCCCCAGGTTGGTTTTGCGGGGAGGGGCAGAGCGGAGGCTAAGACTCTCCATCTGACCCTTGAAAACACGGCCACAGACCTGAGCGTATGATGCAGAACAGTGGAGCTCAAGCTGGCGGCACCTGGGAATCACCAGCCCAGGCCCTTCCCAGGTTTTTATTTATTTTAAAAAATTTATTTATTTACTTTTGGCTGCCGTGCCCGGCATGTGGGATCTTAGTTCCCCAACCAGGGATCGAACCTGTGCCCCCTGCAGCGGAAGCTCGGAGCCCTAACCACCAGACAGCCAGGGAATTCCCTTCCCAGGTCTTTAAACTAAAGTCTTGGGGGTGGGATTCGGGGTCCCAATCATCAGAGACTTTCAGAGACTTCAAATCTCCCCAGATTGTACCAGTGAGCAGCCAAGATGGGGAGCCACTGGGAAGGACCCCCAGCCGGACATCCTGGGAGAATATGGGACAAATCTGCCAGACAGATGGATTTCTGCTTCCCACCAGTGTTCCTAGTAAAACACGCTGGAGAGCCTTTCATCTGACGCATTTGGCACTGATGAATCAAACAGTTGTTTGAAGTGGGGACATCATAAAAATGATGTAAATGTCCCTTAAACATTTTACTAGAACCTCAACCTAAAGTACATCATTCAGGGAATTCCCTTGCGGTCCAGTGGTTGGGACTCCGCGCTTCCACTTCAGGGCACATGGGTTCGATCCCTGGTCGGGGAAATAAGATCCTGCAAGCCATGCGGTCAAAAAATAAATTGAATAAAATAAATAACATACATCATTCACCCCCACTTTCTCATCTCACAGCAGGGCATTTCCAAATCACCTTGCTGAGGTGGCGGGAGCTGGAATTGAACCCCATTCTGTCTGACTGACATCAAAGCCCAGCTCGGACCCTTAGATGCCAAGTCTCCCTACGAAGTTCAGGCTTCTCAGGCTGAAACACCCGAGACAGAGCACAGCGCGCCCAGAAGCAAACGGAGAAATTGAGGCCGAGTTTTCTCCCTTCCTTTACATGTATAAAGGAAGACCCAAGCTACCTGAACAAGAAATTGTTAAAACTGAGACAAACAGTAAAAGCAGTATCACCAATAACTTAACTGGGATCGGAAGCTTATGAAATTCACAGCAAAGTTAATTTGTTCCTCAGTGATACGCAAGATTGTTCTCCATGGTAATGAGACCAAGACAGTCAGCTATGCATAAGAAATTCTCTCCTTGGAATACTACTCGGCCATGAGAAAGAATGAAATACAACATGGATGGACCTAGAGAGTATCATACTAAGTGAAGTAAGCCAGACAGAGAAAGACAAATATCATATGATATCACTTATATGCGGAATCTAAACTATGACACAAATGAACTTATCTACAAAACAGAAACAGCCTCACAGACACAGAGAACAGACGTGTGGTTGCCAAGGGGAGGGGGAGGGATGGAGTGGGAGATTGGGGCTAACAGATGCAAACTAGTATATGTATGTACAACTGCATCCCTTTGCTGTACACCAGAAACTAACACAACACTGTAAATCAACCATGCTTCAATACAATAAAATTTTTTTAAAAAAAGAAATTGTCTCCTATAGTCAGATGGGGGTTCCTAGGGTCTAGCAGGGAACGCCCAGAGGTAAGGGGAAGAACTGCTTCACTTGTTTTCTCTCTGAGGAGGGGTCCCCAGGACCACCTCCCGCTGCTTCCTTCCTCTGACCCTCAGGGAGGATGCTCAGCCCCTCCAATCGAGCTGGTCGCAGGACCGGAGGATCTGCCCTGTCCCCTGGTCTCATGTCTAGAGGTGCCAAACCCGTTTTCTGGGTGCCCCTCTGGTTTCTAGGAACTCATGCATTTAGCTTTTCATAATTTCAGACTTAGAGCAAAATTCCAAACTTAACACAAAGCATCACCAGATAGCCTTCAGCCAGATTCTCTGACTGTCCATGTTGAACCGTATCCGTGCTCTGTGTCTACTGTAAGGTTTCTAGTCTTCGTCAGACTTTTCCCCATTAAGCGTCCATTGACAATTCTTGCCTGAGTCGATGGTCACTGTGATGGTTGCCAAATGCTGTATCCTATGACTTTTGAACAAAATGAACTTTCTGGAACTGGATGTGTCAGTCAAAGGAGGTAGGAAGAATTTGGAAAAACAGGTGGCAAGGATCAAACAGAACGGCACAAACCACTTGATTCTCAGAGCGGCTTCAGGATGTAGTCTAATCAGAGACCTTTCTTTTTTTTTTTTTTTTTTTTTTGCGGTACGCGGGCCTCTCACTGCTGCGGCCTCTCCCGTTGAGGAGCACAGGCTCCGGACGCGCAGGCTCAGCAGCCATGGCTCACGGGCCCAGCCGCTCCCTGGCATGTGTGATCTTCCTGGACCGGGGCAGGAACCCGTGTCCCCTGCATCGGCAGGCGGACTCCCAACCACTGCGCCACCAGGGAAGCCCCTCCACCTTCTTTTAAGCTCTCCTATAAGTAGCTATTCCATGGGGAAGTATTCCTGGTTACGTTGATTTGGGGACCTTGAGTTGTGCCCAGTCTCAGAGGCTCCACGTGGGAGCTCCAGGCAGGGGCTCCGGTGTGTGTCCCACCTCGTGGACCCAGGTGATAAGTGCGTGGAGATATGCTCCTGTCGGTGGAGATCCTCCCCGCTGCTCAGAGCTGGCAGGGGTCACGTCTGAGGCCTTGAGATGGGGCTGCTGCCCTGGCCTCTGTCATAGGCGTGACCACAAAGTAGTTAAAATTGTGAGCGTGGAAGGGCTGCCCGTGGGTGTCTGCACTGCTTTCCCGGCATGAAACAAACCCGGTCTCCTCCCCAGAGCTTTACGTCACTCTGTGCTGACAGAATTGTCCACGTGACCTTTCATGGTGAACTGTCAGGGGCCCTTCAGGGTCTGACTCAGGCCATCACCCCTCATTCACCCACCGACCCCTTCAGTCAGCCTGCATATCCTCCTGGGGACCAGAAGCAACGTGGCGCTCTGAACTCGATTCCAGAAACACAGTATCTGGTGAAGACACGCCAGATGAGGATGTTTGTGTAAAGTTAAGGACTTTTGTATTCTGATATTTTTTATCTGCATTGGCCAGTGTTGTATCATTTTTTTTCTTTTTTTTAATGAATTTTTATTGGAGTATAGTTGATTCTACAATGTTGTGTTAGTTTCTGCTGTACAGCAAAGTGAGTCAGTTATACCTATACATACATCCACTCGTTTTAGATTCTTTTCCCATACAGGTATCACAGAGTATCGAGCAGAGTTCCCTGTGCTATACAGTAAGTTCTTAGTGTTGTATCATTTTTGCGCACAGAGGTGTATATTCAGTTTGATGACAGTCTTGGATGTTGTTTCTGTCTGTGCTGCCTTTGAAGGATCTCAGCCTCAAATGAATTCGGCTTCTGTTGTTTGCCCTGGTAGGAGGCATCAACTGAATACCCCCCCACCCCCCCCCCACCCCCCCACCCCCCGGGTCTCTGCAGAGTCAGCCTGATAACACGGTTTGTTTATTACCACTTCTTGTACACACATGGCCACCTTTGCTTGTACACCTTTGGCCACCATCGGACTTTCTGGATTCTAACTCTGTGTGAAGAGAGGTTGGTGTGTGTTAATATGAGCCCCACTGGCCTGTCTCCACGGAGCATGTCAGACCGACGAGCCAGGGGCCTCTTGTACTCAGCTCAGATGTTAGGGGAGAGCTCTGCGGCTCCATGGAAATCATCTTCCTTTCCTTAACCCCCCTTCCAGAAGAGTCCAGGAAGTGCAGAGTAGTCCTCCAGGTCGCTCAGTAAAATCTCAACCACCCTCTGAAGGGTGGGTCATTCCAGGGTGGGTTTACGGGTGTGTCTTTTTGTCGGATCTAAATAGTTTATGTGTGTCTGTTCCTTGGAAGTCCTGTTTACATTGATTAGTTATTGTTAAGCTCCGAGAACACTGCTATCCTAAATATACAACTGTCCCGTGAGCCATCTGGTTCTTACTCAGGGATTATTCAGATCTCATTGTCGGTAGGTTTCACAGTTACAAAAGAAAAATTGTCGCATTAGGAAAGTTAGAATTTAAAATGATATTTACCTCACCACCCAGTGGGAGAGCTTTGACAGAATGAGTATGATTTGGAACCTGAATTGCTCATTTACCTGACCCCAGGGTCTGAAGAGGTTCTTCTGTGATTACTGGGTAAACTGTACTTAATTTGACTCTTTGCTTGTCTATAAAGCAAGTCGCATGTGCCTCACACAAGTACTGTGAAGGCAGAGAAGTGACCAGTTTTCCTAATCTCTGCATAAAGTAGTGATGGCCTGGGGCACTGGGGGTGGGGGAGGGGAAGAGGTGGAAGGAGGAATAGAAACCCAACGAATGCTTTGAGGACGTGGGATGGAGGTATTTCTATGTGGCTTAGGCCGCACCGACAGGTACCTTTATGTCTTTTGTGTTCACACATCACCTTCCCATGGTAAACTCTTACCCATCCTTCAAGGACCAGTTCAAGTGCCACCTCCTCCAGGAAGACTTCATTAGATTCATCGCTTCTCTTCCTCCCTTGAAATCCTACAGAAAGTGACTCCTACCTCTTGTTGACACTCGTCACTTTCCACCCTTTCTAATGCTGTTATTTATCTATTGATACATGGCGCTCCTGCACCAGACGGTGGAATGAAGGAAGATCCAGGCTATGTCTCTTGCTCTGTGTTTGTTGGTTGTTGTTACTCTAAGCTCCCAGCACAGTGCACAGGAGCTGCAGTGAGTTTGCCAAATAAAGTGCGAGGCTGCCGCCACAATGTGGGAGCCCAGGGAGGCGATGTCCAGCCTTGGTTTGTGGGGAAGACCTGGCATCAGTCATTATGGGTTGGATTCTCTCCACCCAAAGATGCTGAAATCCTGATCTCCAGGGCTGTGAGTGCGACCTATATGGAAACAGGGTCTTTGCAGGTTATCAAGTCAAGAGAGGGCATTAGGGTGGACCCCAAATGCATATGACTGTCTACAAAAGAGGAAAATCTGGACATGGGTAGACATGCCTACACTCAGGGAGAAGACATGTAAAGATGAAGGTAGAGGCTGGAGTGATGCAGCTACCAGCAAGGAGCACCTCGTGTTGCTAGGAAACCCCCAGAAGCTAGGACAGAGGCAGGTTCTTCCTCATGGCCTTGGAAGGAACCAGCCCTGTCAACCAGACCCTGATCTTGGACGTCTGGCCTCCACAACTATGATACAGTAAAGTTCTGTTGTTTAAGCTACCAGTTTGTGGTTCTCTGTTACTGCAGCCCTAGTAAACTAACATAGTTAGTTCTTGAGTCCACAGTCTGTTTCGGGAGCTGGGCGCTCACTTATATACACGATGTCTGTAATTCTCACAGTTATGTTTGCCACACGTGCTGCTTGCTGTGTCCTACAGTCGACGAGACCCTCACTCTACAAATGAGGAAAGTGTGATGGAGAGAAATGAAGAGGCTTGTTCATGGTCACATGAGTGGTGAGAGGAGAGCTGGGGTCCGCTCAGGGCTTCTGAACCAGAACTAGGCTGCATCCTACCGGTATCCTGCCATCCTTCAATGAAGACCCACCTCATCCTCCAATGCAGATGACGTGTGGCCACATCTCCAGGCAGGGCCAGGAGGGTCCTGAGCTGCTTTAAGTTGAGGACGGTGTCCTACTCACTTTTACTAGCACAGCATCAGGGATGTGAAGACACTCAGTGAATGTTTGTTAGATGAATGGATTTCTCGGTGGATTAAAAATTAATTTTATATCACAGGGAACTATATTCTATATCCCGTGATAAACCATAATGGAAAAGACTGTGAAAAAGAAATATATATATATGTATGTGTGTGTGTGTATGAACCACTTTGCTGTACAGCAGAAATTCATACAACATTATAAATCAACTATACTTCAATAAATTTTTTAAAAAAATTTTCCAACCTGATTACATTTTTTTTGAATTTTGTTTTATTTATTTTTTTATACAGCAGGTTCTTATTAGTTAGCCATTTCATACACATCAGTGTGTACATGTCAATCCCAATCTCCCAATTCATCCCACCACCCCCCCCACCGCTTTCCCCCCTTGGTGTCCTTACATTTGTTCTCTATATCTGTGTCTCAAACTTCTGCCCTGCAAACTGGTTCATCTGTACCATTTTTCTAGGTTCCACATATATGCATTAATATACGATATTTGTTTTTCTCTTTCTGACTTACTTTACTCTGTATGACACTCTCTAGATCCATCCACGTTGCTACACATGAACCAATTTCGTTCCTTTCTATGGCTGAGCGATATTCCATTGTCTATATGTACCACATCTTCTTTATCCATTCGTCTGTCGATGGGCATTTAGGCTGCTTCCATGACCTGGTTATTGTAAATAGTGCTGCAATGAACATTGGGGTGCATGTGCCTTTTTGAATTATGGTTTCCTCAGGATATATGCCCAGTAGTGAGTTACTGGGTCATATGGTAGTTCTATTTTTAGTTTTTTAAGGACCCTCCATACCTCCATACTGTTCTCCATAGTGGCTGTATCAATTTTAAAAAATCGATTTTATAGACAAAAAATGTTATGCTTTTATGCATCAAAAAAGCCTACGTTGTCAGCTGGCAGTAAAAAATAACCTTTCTTTGATAGAAAGAATGTTATCCAGAAATGATAAGATCTCAGTTTGGGCCCCAGCTCCACCATTTATGAGCTATGAAACCTGGGTTTCCTCATTTTTAAACTTAGGTGTTGGTCTGCATGGCATCTATAGTAACTTCCAGGTTTCAGAGTCTATGCTTCTGACAGTGACTTCCTGTGAGGACTTTCATTGCCAGTTCAGGGCATTTTACCCAAGAAAAGAATTCATTGTGACCTGGAGCAATTAATTGAACAGTATAAAGCAGTATTTTTCGTTTAGGCCAATCGGAAGCATCTTTTTGTTTCAATAAGGAAGATCATTTGAGGGGCGTGTATATACAAAAGAAATGGTAAGAAGATCGTTAGTATTAAGCAACTTAAACCTCACCAAGTATCATGAACGTTTATAAACCCGTCCAACTAGATGCTTCTGTTAAACAGGAAGAAAGAAAACTTTACAATGACTAGAAAACCAACACTAAATCTTCTGAAGTCCTTTTACTACAGACCTTCTGTGATCTGAACCTGAAGGTTTAGACTACAGCTGATGTACACAGCTGATGTACACGGCTGGATAAGGCAAATTCTGGAAGAGTGACAATGGTCGCGAGAGGTCATCGTCCATTTTTACTTATTTGGCAGCATCTGGGTTTCAACCCTAAGAGAAAAGCGCTCAAAAAAAAAAAAAAAAAAAGCTCAGGAAATGATTGAGAACTAATTAAGCTATATTAATCAAACACATTAGGCTACAGACAGATCGAGAAAAAATTCCAATTTTAGGACAGATCATGAAGTGAAGTTAAAGAGGCCATAATTGTACATATATATGTGCAAGTGTATGTACGGCCGTATTATGACATACATGTGACATAAGCCTGGAAACAGGAATAAGAAATGCCACCCCCGCCCCCAGAAGGCTCTGTGGGGAGCAACTGGAGGATTCAGCTGGATTTGACAAACAGCAGGTTTTTAAGTCCAAGATGGTCGTGACAGAGCCCCTCTGTCAAGAAGTAGGGGAATTTAAAGATGTGATGAACTTTCTGAAACTGGATTGTTTCCAGCTTTTCCATCAATTTTATCCATCTTGCAAACCTTGCATTGCTCTGATCAAGAAACAGTGGCCCAAAGACAGAAATAGCGACATAGATGTTGAGGACAAACGTACGGACACCAAGGGGGGAAAGCGGGGGTGAAAGTGATGTGGGTGGTGATGGTGGGATGAATTGGGCGATTGGGATTGACATATATACACTAATATGTATAAAGTAGATAACTAATAAGAACCTACTGTATAAAAAAATTTTTAAAATATAATAAATTTCAAATCAAAAAAAAAGAAAAGAAACAGTGGCCCAGCCAACATACATGATGTTGAGTTGGTTAATAAACTGTCTGTATGATTAATGATAAAATGGAAATGACAGCTATAGTGCTGTCAACCCCTTTCTATATGTGACGGTCCTCACAAAACCTCTTAGATGTCACCTATTTTTAATATATGCTTCATATGTATAAAACTGTGGTCTAGCCTGTGAAACTCAGCCATTCTTATAGGTTGAAATCACCTATTACAGGGGTCCCCAACCCCTGGGCTTCAGACCAGTACCCGTCCATGGCCTGTTAGGAGCTGGGCCGCACAGCAGGAGGTGAGCGGCAGGCAAGAGAGTGAAGCGGCATCTGCCGCCCCCATCACTTGCATCACTACCTGCATCACCCCCGCCCCCACCCCGGTCCATGGAAAAATTGTCTTCCATGAAACCGGTCCCTGGTGCCAAAAAGGTTGGAGACCGCTGATCTATTATATGGTAATATCTCTACTTATTTTCCCTTCCCAATAAAAATCAGTAATTTTGCTGCTATTTTTTCACTTTAATGTCATAGGACAGGATCAGAGAGCCCGGAAAGATCAGGAAAGAGAATCTAGTAGCTGCTAGCAATGACCTGGAGGGTCCAAGGGGCTTCACAGGCTGGTTTTTGTTTCATTTCACCACAAGGATATGGAGGGGAAGAAAAGAGAAAATCCTTGTGTGATACTAGACTAGTAAATTGACGTCTCCGGGATGGAACCCAGGCTTTTCAAGTTCTGTGCTTGTGGTCCTTCTACCATCTCACATTTGCTTAATTTCCCTTCCGTGCTAAGCAGAACAAGTGCCATTAAGTTGTTTTATTTACTTCTCACAACAGTGAGTTGTTGTTGGTATTGTTAATCCCTAGGTTGCAGATGAGGAAAGCAAGGCTCAGAGAGGCTAAGTAACTTGCCCAATATCACACAGCCAGTAAATGGCAGGAAAGAATAATTATCAAAGCCATACATTACCTTTGTGTAAATATGTTAATACCTAGAATTAAACATTTGATCAAGTTCAACTTATTACATGTTTACCCTTTGGATTGTAACTTGTGTTCTGTTATAACTTGAGTTGGACTAAATTTCTTGGTGAAACACAATGCTTAAGAAATTTCAGGACATTTGTGAAAACCAAACAAACTTAATTTGTTAATGTTTACGAAGGGTCATTGTTATCATTATTAGCTGAAGAAAGAAAAAATTTTATTCTTTAAGTAAAACCTAAGTAATAATTGACTAATTTCTTAACTGTTCAACCTTTTTATACATATGAGCTGACTTTTGTTCTATTCTTACGAATCCCCAACCATTTTAACTGGTGGCCTGCTCTGCTGCTGTCTACTTGATGTGGTGATTGTCTCTCCATTCCACTGGAAGAAATACAAAATCATTTCAAAGTAGGTATGGGAACTCTGTATGAAGTAGCATGTCACCGAAACAAAATTATACATCCTGTGGTCTTTCAGAGACATTCCTTAATTCCCAGAAAAAGCAAAAAATAACAGCCCAAACCAAGCACATGACGAGAGTGGGAGTGACGGGAGAGGAAAGCATGATGGAATAAAAAGCAATAGAAAGGAGATTCTTGCTTTCAAATGAAAATGCATGTTGCAGGGATGCTATCAGGTACAGTACTCATCCAATAGTATCTTTAACATTTTCTGTCTTTTTGCATGCAATTGCAACTACAATTATAAGATGTTTGGGTATTGGATTAAAATGTGGTTGCTTTGACATATATACACTACCAAATATCAAATAGATAGCTAGTGGGAAGACGCTGCATCGCACAGCGAGATCAGCTCGGTGCTTTGTGACCACCTAGTGGGGTGGGATAGGGAAGGTGGGAGGGAGATGCAAGTGGGAGGGGATATGGGGATATACGTATACGTATAGCTGATTCACTTTGTGATACAGCAGAAACTAACACACCATTGTAAAGCAGTTATACTCCAATAAAGATGTTTAAAATATATATATGGTTGCTTTTACATGTCATGCAGAGCGGGGAGAGAGAGGGAGAGAGAGGGAGAAAAGAAAAAATTAGAAGCATTGGAAAAACTGCACAGCGACTACAGGATGTCCTGTTACATTTATCTGGTGAGACAGACGCATGAGTCACTATAAAACTTGACACATCGGAAATGCTTTTATTGTGTGTGGTACTTTACTCCTCATAAAAGTGAAACACATAGATTCAAGGATAACAAGCAACGTGTGTCCTCATGTAAAGGTATCTGCTATAATTCTTTTTGAATTGCAAGAACTTTAGACACAGAGATGATGATAACCCAGAACGGACAGGCAGCATCAAGTCTGGCCTCTTCTCTCTGAATTCTTGAAAGCTTTGGTACTTCCCTCTTCTCAAGTTCTTGATAATAAATGCCATGAGGAAGATATCTCTTGATTGAATCTCTATGTCTTACCACCGTTCTGCAAAGCTAGGATAGCACTTGCTCAACTGAAAAAATCTTCGTTAGCCCTTGAACCATACAAAAGCGATGTATTGCAAAAAGAAAAATGAAAAAAAAATTAACAACAACAAAAAGTGATGTCTTGCAAAAACTCACCAGTAATCTAATAGTAATAATAACAGCTTCACATAAAAAGGGACGGCAACGCTCATTATGATGAAGCAAAACAAATGACATGCTTTTAATTCCATAATCCTTTAAAAAGAAAAACAAAATGAAGACACATATAGGTGTCTTTTTCTTCCTCTTTTTTATTTGCAGTTATTTACACCGTCTTATGTAAGTTACCTAAAATGTCTCCCCTGCACAAAAACTTCTTCGTAAGAAATGTTTTAGAATTCTTTCTTTCCAGGAAGAAGAGCTTTTATTCATGTATTCAACCAATATTTATCAAGTGGCAGCTATGGGCTAGACATTGTATTAGGCACTGGGAATACAGTGGTGAACGAGATCAATAAAAAGCTTTGCATTCTGGGACTGGTATTGCCATGGAGCGGGGGAGAGATGAGCAGTAAAAAAACTAAATCAATTATAGAGAATGTTAGAAGGAGAAATACTATGAAGAGTGTTACCCGATAAACTGCGCTCGCCTCTTGGTGGGTGTCGAGCCAAAAGACACAACCAAGCCAAAGGTCAGGAGGAGGCAGGATTATTATTACCTTCAGCGAGTAAGGAGAAGATGGATTTTTTATTTATTATCACCTTCAGCGAGTAAGGATCTTTCCCAAAGCAGCATCTCCCAAAGACTTGTTGATTATGTTACCTCAACGGACCTTTCTCCTCGGTATACATTTATTGCCAAATCATATTCTTTAAAAAAGTTCGGTGCTTTGTGACCGCCTGGAGGGGTGGGATAGGGAGGGTGGGAGGGAGGGAGATGCAAGAGGGAAGAGATATGGGAACATATGTATATGTATAGCTGATTCACTTTGTTATAAAGCAGAAACTAACACACCATTGTAAAGCAATTATACTCCAATAAAGATGTAAAAAAAAGTTAAGCAGGTCCTACAGGGAACTATATTCAATATATATTCAATATCCTGGGATAAACCATAATGGAAAAGAATACAAAAAAGAATGTATATGTGTGTGTAATTGAGTCACTTTGCTGTACAGCAGAAATTAACACAACTTTGTAAATCAACTATACGTCAATAAAATAAATTTTAAAAATTAACAAAGAAAGAAAATTTCCCTCAGTCCCCTCATTGGGATTGTCAATGACAAAATGCCCTCGTTTTGTCCACTTTTCATCCATGTTCAGATATGTGTGCATGTGTGTGTAGGCTGTGTATGCGAATGCAGGTGTGTGTGTGTGCGTGTAGGGGATGTATTTAGGGCCATGTGTAGATGGTATTTGTACATGTGTAGGGGTGTGTGTGTGTGCATAGGAGTGTGTATGTACACAGATGTGTGTGTGGGCAAGGGGGGAGCATATGTAATGACATTTATGAGGGTATGTGTGTGTGTGCTCAGGGGTATTTGTGAATAAGAGTGTGTGTGCAGTAGTGTGTTGTGTGTAAGCACATCTGTGTGCATTTATGCAGGAGCGTGGGTATGCAGGGATGCGTGTGGTGTATTATATGCATGTGTATAGATTTGTGTACATGCAGACACATGTCTGTAAGTGCAGGGGTGTGTGTGTGTGTGTGTGTGTGTGTGTGTGTGTGTGTGTGTGTGTGTAGGGAGTGTGATGTCTGGGGAAGAAGTTTTGAAAAATGGGTCAGCCATGGGGAGGGGTTGCTGGAAGTCTAGAAAATAAAGGACAGGTGTGTTGAGGTCAGCGGGTGCAGCTCCAATGCCGGGAGTTGCATTGGGGGAGTCGCCGTCCAGTTAGCAGGGGTGGGGCGGTGACACTGGACCTGCTCTAGGGAACTGCTGCTTCTTGCGACTGAGGGCCTGGCATCGGAGGGTGAGGGGCGTGTCGTGCGCGGTGAAGGAAGGGTGACACTGATCCTCAGCATCTGAGGGGTCACATCTTGGGGATCGGGGGCTGGGCTGTCCCTCAGCCAGAATCCAAGCTTGGGAACGTTCCTGACCTCACTGGACCTCGGGTGCTGAGTTTTTAAAGGGAAAGAACAAGACTTCATAGGACTCGGATTCAAGGAGACACAGCTCGTAAAGGACTCGGCATGGCGTGGCTCCTGGGAAATTCTCAGCAGATGTTATTAAAGGAGAAGGAGAAGAAGAGAAACGAGGAAACTCCTGGAAATGCAAGGAACGCTTGGATTTGGTCGACAAAGAGCAACTATTGTGTTTTCAACGTTTCAAACTCTTTCCACGGCGTCTAATGCAGCGTGGAAGTCTGAGCATCTCCAGGCTGCGTGCAGTGAACCTTCCAGCTCAGCTCCGACGGCGGAGGGGCCGGGAGCCGCCCTGGGAGTGGACACAGGGCGCTTCTGTCCGCGCGGGACGGCGTCCCCACCCCCCAGCCTGCTTCTCACTGCCAAGGCAGGGGAGGGGTGGCTCCCGCGACATTTAGGGGGACTTGCAAATGCGTCTCCCGGAGGAAGAGCTGGGTTTGAAGACTGCCTGCCAGTCCAGGGCGCAAGATGCAGTGCGTGGAAAGGACAATGGCTTGTGTGATCTGCTACATTGATCTATCGATATAAGGACGTGGGCTGGTCCGTCCACAGGTGATGGGTTTCAGTTACTCTCATTTTTAACTCAGGCTCTTACACCAATCAATCAAAACTTCTCCCTATCCATCTATAAATAGGAAGAAGAAAACTTGCCACCGATGTCTCTTTTCCTACTGCCTTTTTCTTGACTCTTCTCCTGAACTACTAAATACTTTTGCAGAAGTTTTTGTATCCTTCCGGCAGTGTGCTAAAGTATTTGCACAATTATCTCCTTTTAATTTCACATTTATTCAACACTAAGGTATTATTGAACATCTACCATGTGTTGGGAGCCCCGATACTGGCCACGGTCCCCATTTTACAGCAGAGGAAACAGAATCTCAGCTGGATCAGCAGTCTTGCCCCAAAGAGTCCAGCTGGAAGGAGACGGAGCCCAGCTCAGCAGACGGGGCCACCCTCCCCCCACTTGTTCAATGGAGCCTAAGGGGAGAAGCATTGTGAAAAGCCCTCACGACAAAGGTAAATTACCCTTGGCCACAGAAGACCAAATAACACACAGGTGTTTTCCAGTGTAAAATGCCTGCTCATCTACCTTGGAGAACATTCTCTACCCAAAAGCTGCCTTGTTAGAACACTGAAACCAAAGTGCGAGGGAATATTCTCTGGTCTTTTTCGAAGATTGTGGCACATGAAGGAGAAAAGAGAGACTAAGAAGAAAAGGACCACAATCTTTGGTTAACCATAAAACTAAGTTTTCAATTCTTCATAAGATGAAATCACTTTTTTTTTTCCTAAAAATAACTTTCTGGTTGATTTTGAGGTTGGTGGCAAGTTTTGGTCCAATGAGTGCCGAATTTGTAAAACAGTGAGGTGTAAATAAATGAAGGAGAGATTTGTTTCTGTTTTGCTCCAATTTAGTTGTTAAGAAAAACAGTGAAACTTCTGCTTAAACATAGAACTGGTAATACTGTGAAACAAAGAATGAAGTATTTGAAAAACAGAAATTTCTTACATTGTTTTTGCTTAGCTTGTGGGTCAGTCTTAAATAATGAATTCTAAATAATGAACAAATTCTAAAAGGGCATTTTTCAGGACATTAAAAGTAAAATTAAAATTATAAATTGAATATAACTACATTACAAACGATATGGAGAACAAAGGCCCTGAAGCCTGGGAATGGCTTCCCCACCAAAGAGGGGGAATTATGATCTTGTTTGTTTCTTAAAATCTTGATTACTGTTTGTCTTGCTAAAGCTTGACTTCTCTTGATTTAGAACATATAGACCTCTGCCAAACTGCATACTGATTTTTCTGATAAATTAATTGTTATGGGCTAAATTGTAGTCTGCCCCCCCTTCCTGTAATCATATATTGAAGCCCTAACCCTTAGTACCTCAGAATGTGACTGTATTTGAAGACAGGGCCTTTCAAGAGATATTTAAATTAAAATAAGCTTATACAGGTGGGCCCAATCAGATATGACTGGTGTCCTTATAAGAAGAGGAGTCTAGAACATAATACACAGACCAAGGGAAGACCATGTGAGGACACAGGCAAAGGAAAGAGGGCTTAGGAGAAACCAACCCATTGGACACCTTGCTCTCCGACTTCTGGCCTCCACAATTGTGAGAAAATAAACTTTGTTGTTTAAGCCACCCAGTCTGGAGTATTTTGTTATGGTAGCCCTGGCAGACTCATACACCAACCAACCAATAAACAAACAAAAGCCGGGAAAGAACCAAATCCTCAGGATACCAAACCTAGTGTCAGCAACCCCCCATTGCTTCCTGCTCCAAAGATAGAATCACATGTTAGGGAGATATGGACAGAGAAATAAATATAAACGTAATGTGCGTGCATGTGTGTCTGTAGTGTGTGTGTGTGTGTGCGTGCAAGCGCATGCATGTGTGGGAGTACATCCTAATATTCTCTCGTTCTGCTCACCAAGGGGGCCTGGGGACAGCAACATCCCCATAAAAATGAACACACCCAGTGCCTAGATCTTGACTTCTAAATACCATTCTCCTCTAAGAAGATACAGGACTCCTTGGAGAAATGGCCAGTTTCAGGCTGGGGCAAGGAAAGTACAAGATGAGGCTGGAACATCTTGTTGAGACAGAAAGCAGGCAAGTACTCAAAAAATGGTGGAAACGTCAAAATGACACTGCAACCACTTGCAAATCTGGGTCACTTTGAGTGTAAAATAAATAGTGAGTATAACAAATTACAATGAATTTTAGGTAACAGATTCTAACCTATTGAATAAAATAGAAAGGATGAGTTTATGCTGGCATGTAAATTGAATTTTGATGAGGAACAAGATATTTACATAGTTTCAAAGTTTCTCCCCACAAAATACTTATTAATTATAAAGGGATACAGAGTAACTGTTCGGTAGGAAAGCCTGGCGGACACCAATTTCATCAAGTGACCAGAGTAATGAGGTGAATTGACGTCATCATGACCTGCTAGAATACACTGAGAAAGACACAGCATTGCTTCTGTGACATTCCACCAAAACGCAGAACCTGAGCATAATCATGAGATGGAAGAGCAGAAAGGTCCAAATTGAGGGACTTTCTACAAATAACTGGCCTGTAATCTACAGAAGGGTCAAGGTCATGAAAGTTAAAGAAAGACCAAGGAACTGCTCTGGTCTAAATGATACTAAAGAGACCTGATAAGTACATGCGACACGTGATTCTGGTCTGGGTCCTTTTGCTCTAAAGGACATTATTGGGACAAGTGGCAAAACTCAAATAGGGCCTGAAGATGAGGTGGTAGTAACGCATTAACATTAATTTCCAAATTTTAACAGTGGTTTGTGGTTCTATAGGAATTATACATGAAGTATTGGGGGGTGATTGTGGTTTAATAGCGGTTTTATTCTTATTTAGGTATGGAAAGACTAACAGATCAGGAGATGAAAAACCATGCCATTGAAAACATAGTTTGTGGGCTTCCCTGGTGGTGCAGTGGTTAAGAATCCATGTGCCAATGCAAGGAACATGGGTTCAAGCCCTGGTCCAGGAAGATCCCACATGCTGCGGAGCAACTAAGCCCGTGCACCACAACTACTGAGCCTGTGCTCTAGAGCCCGTGCTCCGCAACAAGAGAAGCCACCACAACGAGAAGCCCGTGCACCACAACGAAGAGTAGCCCCTGCTCTCCGCAACTAGAGAAAGCATGTGCACAGCAACGAAGACCCAACACAGCCAAAAATAAATAAATAAAATAAAATAATAAAAAGGAAACATAGTTTGTTACTCACAGCTCCCAAGAGGAGGGGGCACAGCATGCAAGTCCACATGGGAGACACCAGGGTTAATGAGGGGGGCAGAGGGAGGGAGAGGGATAATTGGGCAAGAGACTTCCCTGTGGCTTCCATTTGAGGAACAGGTAAGGCAGGGTTATCAGGCTCAGTAGACAGCTCTAAATGCTCTGTGTGTATGAACTCATTCAACACACATAACAACTCTGTGAGGTAGAGCACGTCTTGCTGAAACTGAGGTACTGGAAGACTAAGGAATTTATCCAAGTTCAAAGAGCTACTAAGTGAGGTAGCCAGGATTAACCAGGTATTCTGGCTCAGGAACTACTGTACTCTTCTGCCCATATAAGACTTAACAAACTGGGGACCCCCTATGCCCTAGACCAATGAGGATACAGATGGGTCTAGAAATGGAGCCTCCCTCTCTATGCCTTGGTTTCTCCACCTGAAAAACAGAGATAATAATGACATCTATCTTATAGGGTGGTCACCAGGGTGACATGAGTTAATGTTTATAAGGTACTCCGTCTGGTATGTGGCAAGGACTAGCTAGTATTAGTCATCATTATTCTTGAGGAAAAATGAGGAATCAAAGATGGTTGTCACAATAAAAACTGTCAACAAACTGGGCATAGAAGAAATGTACCTCAACAAAATAAAGTCCATAAATGACAAGGCCACAGGTAACATAGTACTCAACAATGAAAAGCTGAAAGCCTTTCCTCTAAGATCAAGAACAAGACAAGGATGCCCACTCTCTCCACTTTTATTTGACATAGTACTGGAAGTATTAGCCAGAGAAACTAGGCAAGAAGAAATAAAATCAGGAAGGAAAAAGTGAAACTGTCTCTATTTGTAGATGTCTTGGTATTATATATAGAAAACCCTGAAGACTCCACCAAGAAAAGTGTTAGAACTAATAAGTGAATTCAGTAAAGTTACAGGATACAAAATCAATACGCAAAAATCTGTTGCATCTCTATACATGAATAACAACTATCAGAAAGAGAAATCAAGGAAACAATCCCATTCACAATTCCATCAAAAAGAATGAAATGCCTAGAAATAACTTTAACCAAGGAGGTGAAAAACCTGTATACTGAAAACTATAAGACATGGATAAAAGAAATTGAAGAAGAAACAAATAAATGGAAAGATATTCTGTGCTAATGATTGGAAGAAATGGCATTGTTAAAATGTCCATACTACCCAAAGCAATCTGAAGATTCAGTGCAGTCCCTAACAAAATTCCAGTGCCATTTTTCACAGAAATAGAACAAGCAATCCTAAAATTTGTATGGAACCACAAAAGACCCCAAGTAAACAAAGGGATTTCTTTCTTGAGAAAGAAAAACAAAGCTGGAGGTATCACACTTCCTGATTTCAAACAGTTTACAGAGCTACAGTAATTAAAACAGTATGGTACTGGCATAAACACAGACACACAGATCAATGGAACACAATAAGAACCCAGGAATAAAACCACACATATATGGTCAACTAATTTATGACAAAGGAGTCAAGAATATACAGTGTGAAAAGGACAGTCTCTTCAATAAATGGTGTTGGGAAAACTGGGCAACCACATTTTTGCACATGTGCATTGAATAAAACTGGACCCCTATCTTACAGCATACACAAAAGTTACCTAAAGTGGATTAAAGACTTAAACATAAGACCTGAAACCATAATACTCTTAGGAGAAAACACAGGGTAAGCTCCTTGATATTGATCTTAGCAATGATTTCTTTGGATTTGACACCAAAAGCAAAAATAAACCAGTGGGACTATATCAAACTAATAAGCTTCTGTACAGCAAAGGAAATCACCAACAAAACGAAAAGGAAATCTATAGAATGGGAGAAAATATTTGCAAATAATATATCTGACAAGGAGTTAATATCCATAGATATAAAGAACACATACAACTCAATAGAAAACAAAAACAATCCAATTAAAAAAATTAGTGGAGATAGGTGAAGTGGGTGAAGATGGTGAAAAGGTACAACCTTGCAATTATGAGATAAATAAGTCCTGTACAGCATGGTGACTACAGTAATAATCCTGTATTGCATGTTTGAAAGTTGCTAAGAGAGAAGAGCTTAAAAGTTCTCATCACAAGGAAAAGAAGTTTGTATCTCTGTGAGGTGATGGAACTTAGTGCAGTAATCATTTCACAATATATACATGTAGCAGACCATCACGTTGTACACCTAAAACTAAGACAATGTTAGATTTCAGTTAATCAACTTTTTTTAAAAAGGTGTTTGTCAGGGTGTTAATGAGAAGCCTTTTATTTTAGGCTTTCAAACTGCCTTCTTAAGAATTTTGTGGGGTTTGTTTTTTTTATTTTGCAAATAAGTGAAGTTAGAGGCGTGAATATTAGAGTTTTTGTCTTCTCGTTTTTAAACCTAAAATCCTCACCTTCCCGATCACTTTGTTTTAACCACATAGAAGTGTTGATCTTGGGCTTGAGGTCATAAGATGGTAACTTAATGAGGTTTGGGCAAATCATTCAGCGTCTCTGACTCTGTGCTCATTAAAATAGAAATAACAATTCTGGCTTCACAAAATAATCAGGAGGATAAATTAAGAGACAGTGGAGTATAGTGGTTAATATATAAGGTCTTAGATAAGGTCACTCACACCTGTGTTTATAGCCCAGTGTCTTGCTGAACCTCCTTTGCTTTGACTGTAAAATGGATGTGAGCACATATGAGGGTTGTTACAGGGCTGAGAGCACCTGGCATTGTTCCAGACACTGCATCGCCTCAACACATGAGAACGAGTATGAGGATGCCGTAGTGCTATGAAAGTGCTAAGAAAATTCAGGCTACGGCTGCTGCTCCTTCCTGAACAACTCTTTAGAAAAGGATTTACAGTCCTAAGCTTTGACATTAAAGGTACTTCTGGGGGCACTGGTGAGACATCCACGGGACAGCTACCTGTCTGCCGGTTTCTCCTGTGCAGCAGGCATCTCGCAGTGGAGGGGTTCCCAGGTGTGCTCACCACGGCGTGCCCTCAGGTACAAGGGTGAGAACAGATTCATCAGTACGTGCCGCTGCGTTTTTAGTTTCACTACCGGAAAAGCCTGCTTGGATGGAAAGATTTCATTTGCTACGCTTTCTGCCTCTGAGTCTGGTTTGCATCGTAAGCAGGTGTTTTTTCATTCAAAACATGTTGTGGCCCTTGGTGGAAGCCATCCTGCCGCAAGCAGCCAGTGCAGTGGGGTCGGGGCCAGGGAGGTGAGTAGGAGGGACTCGGTGTGGGGCTGGGGAGTGGCTGATCCAGAGAATCTCCAGACGGCCAGACCAGTTTTGAGAAATATTTAAAGTGAGAAAGGTCCATTCCCTGGCCCTATACCTTATCTTACTTACCTGGTACCAACTGGCCTTCAATTCCTCATGACTAACCAAAGGGCGTGGTGACTGTTGGAAATGTCTCAGTTATTCTGGGTTGGAAGCCAGCAAACTATGGCCCACAAGGCCAAATAGGGCTCAACATCTTTTCTGGAAGGCCTGTCAGATAAGAGTGGCTTTTACATTTATAAATTACATTTTAATATAGTTTTTAAAAAGAAGAAAAGCATTTTATTTTATAACACATGAAAATGAAATTCAAGTTCTTGTGTCTATAAATAAAGTTCTGTTAGAACACAGTGCATTGGCACACTTCCTCTGGCCGCTTTGGGGCTGGGAGGCAGGGCTTCACTATTAGTGGGAGGTTCCCCTTCCATTCAGTTTAGCAAACATAAATGAATAAACAAAACAAGAGATCCTTTCATTTTGATATGACAAATTCTGATCTTCCAGCGGCACCATAAGTCAGAATTTAATCTGTAAATATTTAGGAACTGATACAAACGAAGGGGAAAACCATGACAAAAATAATCTTTTTTCTGTAAACCAAGTGCCTAATGGGCACTCCCTAACCCGTAATGGTCTCTGAAATATTTATTCAAAAAGGGAAGAAACAATTGTTCTAGGATAAGCCCTAAGCTGAAATTGATACTAGAAAAATGGAATTAAAGCCTCCAGCTAAATTAGTCAAGATTGTAGCAGGAGTTGTTGAAATAATTCCTCACAATTCTCTGTTTTACTTTGGTGGCAAAGCAGGTGAGATCACGGTGACAAGCTTAAATCCTGCCTGGACTCCCAAAGGCTTTTCTTCACAAGTCTCTGGATGCTTCCTGAACCGCTCCAGGTTCCAGCGATGCGTTAGCCTTTAATTTTATTGCTCCTTCCTTCTGCCTTGCATCCCCTTAGGAGGAAACGAGTCATTGGTGTGTGTGACTTGGGAGAGAAAGAGAGAGTGTTATGAACCACCCAGCTCTGAAGACTAAACACCAGAAGCAAGCAGCAATGCCATCTCAGGTCCGGATCGTGTAACACTAAAAAGAGCCAGGCTTCAGGAGAGAAAGAATTTAAAGGCAAAATACAACTCACAATGTAAACATTCACGGCAGTGCTCTTTTGAGTAACGACTGAAAATGGCCTAGATATCCAAAAACAGTGAATCGTTAAACCAACTGTGGTACATACACTTAGAGAAATACTACAAAAAACTCCGTAGAAGTAGTGTAGACACACTATGTGAAGCTCAGTGGAGAAGGGCTGTTACAACAGCCAGGTAGACCTGGAGCTATTGATCTACTGATCCACACAGGGTCCCAGTTTAAGGGCCATCCCCTCTATAAAGAGACTTCATGTCCCCACGTCTCTGTCCATGTCTCCTGCCCCTGGGCTCAGCACTGACCATCCACCTCCGTGTTACCTTGGCCTCCTGACTTTCAAAAGTCTCCACAGGCTGGATCCTCCCCATTCCAAAGGAATAAGGAAGGGAGAGAGGGGAGAGATAAAAATAATTAAATTGCAATAAACTTATTTACTCTTTTTCACAGGTAGTCATTTATTCAAATGATTATTTGAACTTTTAAATTTGATTTGAATGTTTGATACAATATCCTGTAGACAGAAAAATAAACGAGGGGCTTCCCTGGTGGCTCAGCAGTTAAGAATCCGCCTGCCTATGCAGGGACATGGGTTCGAGCCCTGCTCCGGGAAGATCCCACATGCTGCGGAGCAACTAGGCCCGTGCACCACAACTACTGAACCTGCGCTCTAGAGCCCGTGAGCCACAACTACTGAGCCCACGTGCCACAACTACTTAAGCCCATGAGCCACAACTACTGAAGCCCACGCACCTAGAGCCCGTGCTCCGCAACAAGAGAAGTCACCGCAATGAGAAGCCTGTGCACCACAAGGAAGAGTAGCTCCCACTCACCACAACTCGAGAAAGCCTACGTGCAGCAACGAAGACCCAACACAGCCAAAAATAAATTAATCTTAAAAAAAAAAAAAGAAAAAAAAGAAAAAGAAACGAGGAATTACTGAACTTATTTAACTGGAAGATAATAAATGATTTAAATAGCACACATTTTCATGCAGCTCATCATCAAAAGAACCAAAGAAAGAGCTGCATGTTGGGATCGGTCTGAGATTTTGTAAGAAATCCCTTTGTGGCTCATCCCCTGCAGCGTTTGAACCCCTAGTCTTTGCTGTTTATTTAGTAATTGTATGCCTTTCATTTGGTCATCGTTATGGGCTGAATTGTGTTCCCCAAAATTCATATGTTGAAGCCCTAGTTCTCAGAACCTCAGGATATGACTGTATTTGGAGACAGGGTCCTTAAAGAGGTGATTACGGTAAAATGAGATTATGAGAGTGGGTCTGAATCCAAAGGGACTAGTGTCCTTATGAGAAGAGATTAGGACACAGACACACATGGAGGAAAGACCATGTGAGGACACAGGGAGAAAACAGCCACCTACTTGCCAAGGAGAGAGGTCTCAGGAGAAACGGCCAACACCTTGATCTTGGACCTTCAACCTCCGGAACGGTGAGAAAATGAATTTCTGCTGTTTAAGGCCCCTAGTCTGTGGTACTTTATGACAGCCTTAGCAAACTAACACAGTAATTAATCATGCACTAGGGAGAGAGACCTCTTCCAAGTTCTTTTGTAATTTGACATGAGTACCATTGAAAAGCTTGTGTTTATGTTTTTTGGTTTTTTTCCCATCTAGATGGTTCTTGAGGACACTTCAACCCAAACCTATTTAGTTCAGTGTCCTTGTAGAACTCACCAGATGTTTATTGACTTAACCTAATAACAAAATGTGTAACTTGATTCTATGAAAAAAGAAGAAGTGAGAAACGAGAGGGGGAAAGTTAGTACAGGGGAGATATGACATTTCTATGTGAGTGATTCTTTTAGTTAATAATTAAGCAAAGATTGAACTAGTGCTTGAAGGCTTTACCAAGTGGTTTTCTTGGACCTAATCTCATTTGCTCTTCACGATGACTGGGAGAGAAATGCCACCATTGGCTGCTCGTGCAGACGAGAACATGGTGCTCAGAGCCAGCACGCATCTTGGGTCCCCCAGAACCAGAGCAGCAGTCCGGCTCCAGGGCCCAGGCTGATGGACTGAGGGGTCCCAGTCCCCTGCGTGGCTAGACTGCATTCACCAAACTCACCCTCTTTGGAAACCAAGAGGATCTGCAACTCTTGCTTTTTTCAACTCAGCCCTTTGCGAGATACAGAACGTTGGACCAGCCCGGGAGAGGGGCTGTGCAATGAAAAAGAAAAGTGTTTTTGTTTGTTTGTTTGAATTCGGGTGAGGGAACCCAGACGTGGTGCCGATACAGTGCACTTACTGCAAGCTCTCAAAGGTTTCTCTGAGCAGTTTTTTTTTTTTTTTTTCCATTTGCGGTTTTCCGGCCAGGGTCAGGGAGGCTGTGCACTTAGCTACGATGCTGAAACGGTCTCACTTCTCCATTTCCTGGTCTTCCTCCTGGCTGACCAGCTGGCCCTTCTTTGTAGACCTGACAATGCACCCCGGCCAGGAGGGCTGTTTCCCGACTTAACTCTGCTCCATCTATGGGGAGCCCGGAGGGCACCTAGGCCGGCTCTCCCGGGTCCGGCCAGTCTTTATTTGAGGCTGCAAAGCCCTCTTCCCCCTCCTCAAAAACTCGGTAAATATTCCCATCTTACCCCTATGTTCTTCATGACCTTTTTTTTTTTCCCTTAGATTCCATATATATGTGTTAGCATATGGTATTTGTTTTTCTCTTTCTGACTTACTTCACTCTGTATGACAGACTCTAGGTCCATCCACCTCACTACAAATAACTCAATTTCATTTCTTTTTATGGCTGAGTAATATTCCATTGTGTATATGTGCCACATCTTCTTTATGCATTCATCTGTCGATGGACACTTAGGTTGCTTCCATGTCCTGGCTATTGTAAATAGAGCTGCAATGAACATTTTGGTACATGACTCTTTTTGAATTATGGTTTTCTCAGGGTATAAGCCCAGTAGTGGGATTGCTGGGTCATATGGTAGACGGGAATAAAGACATAGACCTACTAGAGCACGGACTTGAGGACACGGAGAAGGGGAAGGGTAAGCTGTGACAAAGTGAGAGAGTGGCATGGACATATATACACTACCAAATGTAAAATAGATAGCTAGTGGGAAGCAGCCGCATAGCACAGGGAGATCAGCTCGGTGCTTTGTGACCACTTAGAGGGGTGGGATAGGGAGGGTGGGAGGGAGGGAGACGCAAGAGGGAGGAGATATGGGGATGTATGTATATGTATAGCTGATTCACTTTGTTATACAGCAGAAACTAACACACCATTGTAAAGCAATTATACTCCAATAAAGATGTTAAAAAAAAACTCGGTAAATACAGTAATAGCTGCTAAACACATGAGCTGCTAAACACCTAGAGCAAGGAAGGATTTATATGCTAAAGGAAGGGATTTTTCTACTCTCCAATAAATTAGTTAACTGTCTGGGAAAATGAATGAAAATGACATCCTTGGGGCAGGTCCTGGAATGAGAGCACAGGACCCCCCAGGGCACAGGGACGACCTAGTGCCACACCGCCTCCCTGCTGGGGTCGGGTGGGGGGTGATGCAAAGTGAAAGCAGTGCTGGACGAGCCAGCACCGGGCTGCTCCCGCTTCCCTGCGTGCAGGGAATAGCAAGGTGGTTGCCCCTCCCCCAGTATGGCTGGGTTTCCTTCCTAATCTGAACAAAGCCATTTAGGTTATCATTAAATTACCTTCTAGATTCCAAGCTTCAACCTCTAGGACCCGATATGAAGGACCTTGCAAGTTTCTTAAAAACAAAACTCCCGGGCTTCCCTGGTGGCGCAGTGGTTGAGAGTCCGCCTGCCGATGCAGGGGACGCGGGTTCGTGCCCCAGTCCGGGAAGATTCCACATGCCGCGGAGCGGCTGGGCCCGTGAGCCACGGCCGCTGAGTCTGCGCGTCCGGGACCTGTGCTCCGCAACGGGAGAGGCCACAGCAGTGAGAGGCCCGCGTACCCCAAAAAGAAAACACAAAAAACAAAACTCCCCAACTGCTCTCCAGCATCTCACTGAAAGCGTCCACCATATTCCCTAATCAGAGCTCGAACCTGATCGTCTAAGGCGGCGCTCACCAAAGCTACGCTGCACACGGGAATGTGCCACGCGGCTGGCTCTCCAACCCGATTTGTTTACTTTCTGGGCACACTGAACCCTGTAACTCGTGGAGACCTTATTTTGATGAAGAGCTGGTTCCTTCAAGGCCGAGCTAGGTGGGGAAGGGTGCATGGTCTTTGGGTCCCCAACGTCCGGGGGTGAACAGAGCCCCCGGAGCAGGTGGTCTGTGGGAGGGCTGGGAGGGCTGATGCCCGCTGGGTGCCGACTGCTCTACACCGAGAGAGGTGGAAGCTAGTTCGTCAATCTGGAGGGGCACACCCATCTGAACTGGGCAGAAATGCACCTTCAGGAAGGGTCCCTCGTGGAGCAGCCCGGGCCGAGTGGGGAGGAATCCAGGGCAGGGCTGGAGAGGTAGAGAGGGTGCGGTAGCAGCTCCAGCTGCCCCCCACGGGTTCCTCTCCCCGAGCCTCGGCGGCTCCAGGGCCGGCGTGCAGCCAGACAGGCCGGGCTCCGGGTGCCTTTGCGCCGCACCCCCTGCTCGCAGCCAGCGGCCTCAGGCCCCAGGACGACTCCCAAGGGAACCCCCATCAGGGTCTCCCGGTCGCCCCTACCAGCTCCCCACTGTGACCCGCTGGGCGAAGGCCCTGCTGCTCCTGGCAGAAGGGAAACGGCGGAGAGTTCCCTGGAACCCAAGGCTGGAGAAACCTCCTCCCGGGGAGCCCCCGGCCGGCCGGCGGGGCGCAGGCGGCCGCCCAGGAGCTGGCTCTGCGCGGCAGGTGCTCTGGGAAACGCTCTAATCCCAACGCCTGCTCCCCAGGGCCCTTTACATACCGTTTACGCAGTAAGACGCCCTGTCGAGTGCCTGATCTGCAGCCGAGTGTGGACTAAAGGCTCTTCTTTCTCAACAGGATCATACTTTGTCAATGTTCTGTTTTTACACGTGCAGTTACCTATGACACTATTTTTGATTCCCAGAGGGGTGTCAAAAGTTTTGCCCAAACCAACGGATGGGTGTAATTATTTCCTTCATTACTGGCGATGATAATAATCCTGGGTGTTTCCACTGAGAGGCCACCGGATCCCGCCACCCACCGCGTGGGCCTGCGCGGCCGGGTGTGTGTGTGTGTGTGTGTGTCTTCTATAGCAATTATTGATCTACTCGTCTCTTTTCTTTCCAAAGGTTTGCAACACACTCTATCGTTTGGACCACGTGGAGGGCAATCACGGCAAGTGGCTTCTGTAGGCGCTGAGTTACAAACAGCAGCTTGACGTTTCTAATCTATACCTTCTGTCTATCACCTTTTATTTCATTCCCTCTTCCCTCCATTCCCATCGATCTGCAGGCCGCACATATACAAGCCCCTGTTAGGGCCCTGGCTCTGCTGCTGTCCTGGCCACAGCACAGAAAGTGCTGGAAGGCAGGGCATGGAGTGGGCCAGGCAGCCGGGACCCTCCAGGCAGCCTCCTCCTCCAGCATCTCTCTGTGATTCCCTGTCACCCATCGTTCTGTCCTCAGCTCGAGGCCACTTCTCTTTACATTATTCTAAGTATACCGATGGATGAGGGGTTCAAACAAGTGAACCCCCAGGATTTAGTTAGCCTACGTGACACAGCAGCCTGGCGTTTATAAATCAAAGGGATGAGCGACCAAAGAAGGAACTACTTAGAGAGTATCTGCAGTCAGGGTCCGAAAGAAACAGGTTTCTGACAGTGCTGCTGAGGGACCTCGGCTTGCAGAGGACGAGCTGGGGTCCGGGACCACCCACTCAGCTCCCTGCGAGTCTGCAGGGCGTCGCTGTCCAGTGGGCAGCCCGGAGACGTGGCTACAGAGAACTAGAAACATGGGCAGGTCCGAATTGAGATGTGCTCTCTGTGCAACGCACACATGTGGTTTCAAAGCCTTAGTACCAAAAAAGAGGTACAAAATACATTTAATAATTTTTGTATCAATTACGTGTTTAATGATAATATTTTGGATACTGGGGGGTAAATAAATATACGGTTAGGCTGAATTTCACCTTCTTTTCACCTAAGTTAACGTTAGAACGTTGTGATATATGTGGCTGGCATTATATTTCCATTCAGCACCATGGCCGAACAATGGCCTTATCGCCAGCCCGCCAGGAGCCCCTCCAGGAGACGGGCCTACTCCTCTGCAACCGTCAGGGACAAAAGTTCTCTAACTGTGTCCCCTGCCTCCCACTGCCTTCCTGCTCAATTCTCATCTTCAGTCGGAGACAGTCACCTCAAGCACAGGTAACCAAACGGACCATCACGATGGGACCCTTCAGACAGGACACCATCTTGACACACGGGAGGAATGGCTTTGTCACCTCCAGGCCGACTCGACCATTCAGCATCCCCAGGCCCTATTACGAGAATTCTAATATCTGCCCCACTATAACCACACATCCATCGCAGGTCTTCCCCAAGGAGAATGTGGCATACGGGGCTGAGCAGTTAAGAGCCCCATCCTACCGACACAGGCTAAGCATTTGGCCGTGTCTACATGACAGCATCGCAGGTCACGTGGGACAGCTGTCTCACTAACAGATGGAGGCTGTGTCTTCCCCATTGCCGCAGAGCTCAGAGAAAGCAACGCTGATCCAGGAGCCGGGCATCTGGGCCTAATCTCATCTAGATTTCTATCGAATTCACATTCTTTTGGTGCCTATAAAGGAGGAAAATTAACTTCACATTCTTACAGTGCCTATAAAGATAATGCTTGTGCTATGACTTGCCCGAGGGATAAGATTTTTCCTCCTTTTAGGGGTTAGAATCCTGGTAAGTGATGAGAGAGGAATACCAAGATCATAAGATCGGCCTGCATGATACTCAACAGCTGGGTCCTGGGGACATCCAAATGGTCAATTTCATTTACACCAAAAAAAAAAAATCTGAAGAACAGATGAAATGTTTTAACTCTTCACTCAAATGCTTGGGTCTGGCATAAAGACAGCTCTAGATTTATGAAAGTGGTGTGTAGGTATCGGGAAAGGCTGTGGGTTACTAGATTTACACCAGCTACGGATGGTGCAGTGCAGTCTGGGGGCAGTTCCTGATCCTAGAGTCACAAGGAAATAGGCAGCAACACCCTAATACAGATGTGGCTCCTGATAACTGACCATCTCTTTTCCAAGTGGTCAAAAGTGTCATTTCCGGAACACAGCACAGAGCAAACCATCTGCTAAGGGTCTGGGAGGGGCTTCAGACGGGCACACGTGGAGAACACATCAAATTAGGCGGAACTCGAGCCCGGCCGTGGACCACGCCAGAGCATCCCCTGCTGAAACTCTCATCAGAAGCATCAGATGAGGTCACCTGCCAAACGCAACCAGCAAGACCTTTCTGTGTGCTCATGACTACATACGCTCTTTTGTTCAACACATGCCAGAGGCTAGAATGTTCTGGACACCTTGGGGGATGCAGCGTAAGACACCCCTGGCCCCCCAGAAGTCCAGTGCAATGAAAGTGGGCGCACCTGTAAATCATTCTCTCTTGTTTTGTTTAAATTTCAAAATAAAGTTACAGAAGAGTTGCAGGTACTATTAAAAGATGTTTTTCCTTCAATCGGTTTAAGCCAGGTTGCTGACCTGTTGTCCCATCTGTAATAACCCTTTTTCTTTTATTTATTTCTGTATTTGGATGCTTGGACATCCGGGGCCTTGCTGACCCTGGAGCGTCTGCCCCGCCCAGATAGCCAGTCCTGAGAGATAACACCATGCGAGGAGGGGCTTTTCAATGCAGACCAACCAACCCAGAGTCTATACCCCACCGCTCACAGTCAGGGCCCGTCGCCACCTGCCCTGATCACCAGGGCCAAGTACCAGACAGCCAGGGCTGGCCCTGGCCCCAAGCCCTCTGACCTGATTCAAACTGGTGAATTGCAGTCTTCCAGTAATTCGCTCTCTTGCTTTGCAAAAATCACAGAGCTGTTGTGTTGGATGAGTTCATCCACACAGAGCATTTGGAACCATTTCCGCCCACTGTGAGCCCTGCATTACTTTGTTTTACCACAGCTGGAGTGAATCCTGTGGGGATGTGTCCCCGCCCCGAGGATGCCTCATGCTGACGGCAGGCACTTCCTCTAGTCGGTTCCCCGTGATAATCCAGGGCTGGGCTGGCAAATGGCTTGATGAGGAAGTGACACAGGTAAGGCCACAGTAAAAATTATAGCTGTAGGGGCTTCCCTGGTGGCGCAGTGGGTGAGAGTCCGCCTGCCCATGCAGGGGACGCGGGTTCGTGCCCCGGTCCGGGAAGATTCCACATGCCGCGGAGCGGCTGGGCCCGTGAGCCATGGCCGCTGAGCCTGCGCATCCGGAGCCTGTGCTCCGCAACGAGAGAGGCCACAACAGTGAGAGGCCCGCGTGTACCGCAATAAAAAAAAAAATTATAGCTGTATAATTATGTAATAAATACTACATACCTGTGACAATGTATATTTATATATATATATACTTTTGTATTGTGCTAAAAGATACATACAGTTTACCGTTTTAAAAAATGTATAGTTCAGTGGCATTAAGTGTTTTCACATGCTGTGCAGTCAACGCCACTCTCCTTCTCTAGAGCTTTCTCATTATCCCCAACATAAACTCCATTTCCACTGAACGATAACTCCCCATTCCTGCCCCCTCCCAGCCCCTGGCACCCACCCTTCTACTCTGTCTCTATGAATCTGCCCACTGTAGGGACCTCTCATAGGTGAAATCATACACAGTTTTACATTTAGAAATGCAGCTGGGGCACCAGGAACTCTGCACGTGAGTGAGGAGTGCCCACATGCTCCACTACCTCTTCTTCGTTTCTCCCTTTTCTTCCTTTTCATTTTAAAAATACACCATCTTTGTTTTTTCACGTGGGGAGTAGGGTAGGGTACTCTGGGACAGGGAAACAGTGGCAAAGGAGAGGGATGACTGTCCTAAGAGAGGGAGAATGGGAGGTCATTACAGCATAGCAGTCACCCCTCTAAAGAAAGAGTAGTCAGGAGAAGAAGGCAGAAGCCCCTTCCCCTTTGGTGGGCCCCTCCATTTTCTCATTTATTTATTTATTGTTTGTTTGTTTGTTTGCGGTACGCGGGCCTCTCACTGTCATGGCCTCTCTCGTTGCGGAGCACAGGCTCCGGACGCGCAGGCTCAGCGGCCATGGCTCACGGGCCCAGCCGCTCCGCGGCACGTGGGATCCTCCCGGACCGGGGCACGAACCCGTGTCCCCTGCATCGGCAGGCGGGCTCTCAACCACTGCGCCACGAGGGAAGCCCTCATTTATTGTTTTAATCATGTTTTTCTGGACTCTTTCCAGCTGACGGCAGAAGCAGTAGAGTCGCCCCAGCTAGTTGTTTTTTGGTCTTCGCTGCCGACAGGCACAGTCTCATGGATCAAGTCTCGACGGCCACTCTGTGTTAGGATGCTTTCAGTTGCAAGGAAACAAAGCTGATGCAGTTGAACTCAGTACTAAGGTAGAGCTCATCGGCCATGTGGTTTCAGGTGCCTGTGGGCCCAGAGATGCTTGGCCGTGGTTTAGCCCTGGCAGTGAGATGGCTGCTCTACCCCGAGGGCTAGAGCTTCTTATTTATTGACATCTTCTCACTGATATACAGCAAGCCCTACGTTCCTGCTGATTGAAGTGACTTAGATTGTGTGTACACTTCTGATCCAGTTGCTGTGACAGGGCAGATGGGACTATACTGATTAGCTCTGGCTACGCAGGGCCCACCCTGAGAACAGGGCCGACGGGCCGTCAACACAAACCATGGCAGGGAAATTCAGGACCCGTTAGGAATGACCGGTAGGTTGGTAGCCACTAATAATATCCTCTGTGATAGCGCATGGGTTATTGACACAAAGCCATGGACACTGTACTTCACAGAGCAATTTAGGGAATTTCAAGGCAGAGCTTAAATTAAAACACTCCAAGTCCACCTTGCCCTTATCATGGACTGACTTGTGTAGGGATTTTTAATTCAAGTGCTGACTTGAGACCCTTGACTCCACTTCAGGAACTGAGTGTTGGTTCTGGGTTTAAAAGACCCAGATTGGAGTTCCTCAGATTCCATTCCCCTGCTTCTGCAGAAGGCGCTAAAGTTGAACAGCCAGTGAATGAGGGAACTATTTTATCCTCACAGCCTAGCATTGGCTATTACTATTTTTAAACTGCTAACTGATGAGCTGTAAACTGTCATCTTAAGCCTGCACTGATTGGTGCTATGAAGCCCCAAAGTCTAGCAGTCCCTGGCACTCTTATTTGTTTAATAAATGATAATTAGGGAATAAATCTGTTTTTTGTGTTTGCATACTATTTGCATTTCCTCATGTAAATTAAGGTGCAGATGCTTTTTTCCTATTTATTTATTAGAAAAATCATTTAAAGAAATGAATTTGAATGAAGAAAGCATATGTCTTAAAAGAGAGTTAATGGTTCTCCTGTCCCTTAGAAGGGGTTTCCCAGAATGCAGGTCCACGTCTCTTGGAATCATTACCTCCCAGGGAGAGGCTATCAGGCATGAAAGAATTCAAATTCATCCAAGATCCACAGGCAGTCTAGGCTCAGGAACAAGTGGCTGACACAGTTACAACAAAAACCTTCAGTGCATACATTTACTATTTTTAATCTCAGTTATATAATTCTTAATTATCTAAAGGATTAAAAAAGTCTTGAATATACTTCAGTTGGGCCAATCAAACAAGAACAATGTTAATTTAGGACTTGCTGAGTACTTGCTTATCTGAAATACTGTAAAAGACTGATCTCTGTGTTTCTAGTTGGAAGGAGGAAGACTTTCACAGTGTCATGTCCTGTGCTGACAAATGCAAGTCTAGTCATTTCACTTTCCAGCTTAAAGTCCTCTGGCTCCCTGTCACCTAAGGATGAAATCTATAAATTCCTAAGCATTTTAGAATGAATTATAAGTTGCCAGAAGCCTCACAATGGAAAAGAAGTGTTCTTTTTGTTCTCCAGAAATCTACATCTGCACTGTTGAGGCAGGCGCCACTAGCAACCAGCCACATGTGGCTACCGAATGCTTGAAGTGTAGCTGGTACAGACTGAGATGGACTCTAAGTTTAAAATACACGCTGGATGTTGAAAACTTAGTAAGAAAAAAGGTAAACTGTCTCATTAATTTTTTGTATCATTTACAAGTTCAAATAATATTTTCAATATAGTTAAACATACTATTAAAGTTAACTTCACCTGTTTGTTTCTACCTTTATTTATTTTTGTTTTTTGAGGAATTTGTAATCTAGGTTTTTTTGGAGTATAATTGCTTTTAAAAAAATTAATTTATTTTTGGCTGTGTTGGGTCTTCGTTGCTGTGCGCGGGCTTTCTCTAGTTGCGGCGAGCGCGGGCTACTCTTGGTTGCGGTGTGTGGGCTTCTCATTGCGGCGGCTTCTCTTGTTGCGGAGCACGGGCTCCAGGCGTGCGGGCTTCAGTAGTTGTGGCACACGGGCTCAGTAGTTGTGGCGCACGGGCTTAGTTGCTCCACGGCATGTGGGATCTTCCCGGACCAGGGCTCGAACCCGCATCCCCTGCATTGGCAGGCGGATTCTTAACCACCGCGCCACTGGGGAAGCCCTGGAGTATAATCGCTTTATAATGTTGTGTCCGTTCCAACTGTGCAGCAAAGTGAATCAGCTATATGTATACATATATCCCCTCTTCCCTGGATTTCCTCCCCATTGAGGTCATCACAGACACTGCGTAAAGCTCCCTGTGCTCTACAGCAGGTTCTCATTAGTTATCTATTCTACACATAGTGGTGCGTGTATGTCAACCCCAATCTCCCAATCCACCCCACCCCGCTTTTGTTTCTTCTTTCTGCTAGAAAGTTTACAGTTACACTTGTGGCTCGTATATTTCTACTGAGCATGTATCTATCCACATGTGCCTCTAGATGATTCCCACCGATATTCTCCAGCATTTCCACTAGGCACCTTGCTTGGTCACAGAACGCCTTCCCCATTCAAAGCTGGGGAATTAACCCACTTCTCTGGTGCAGAAAAAAGACGGGTGTGTCTTACAGGGACTCTGGGAGCTGAGCGCCCATCGGGAGGAGCGAGTGAGCGGTGACGCCCTGCGGGCTCTGCTTCCTACACCTCTCAGGTCTGCCTCTCCCCGCGGCCCTCACTCACGGCCCGGGTGCACATCACTGACTGTGGGAGAAGCCTCCTCCCCGGGACCACGGAGCGCACTCAGGCGGCCTGTGAACGCGCACGGCAAACATCGCACAAGAGCACGCTTCTGGCAGTGCCTGTGCTCTGCCGCCGATAGGAACTTAGTTGTTTTCATGCACCATTCCAGTTGCTGCCGCTTCTTGAGAGGCCGTTTACATGCATCACTGCTCGGAAGCTGCGGTCGCTGGTACCCAGCGTGTCAAGAATCGAGGCCCGCGCTGTTTTCGGAGAGCAGCCTGCGCGCCCTCACTCGGCACAGGACGCTGGCTCACTCTTCAGCAGCTTCTCCAGGAGTCTGACATTCGCCGAAGCCTAAACATACTCGTCATTCTTTTGCCTTCGCGCCTTCTAGATGCTGTTTCCTTTCTTGGAATGTCTTGTCCCAACTGGTTAACCTGGAAAACTCCTGTGTGTCCCCCTGCTGTCCAGAGGGCGGCCTTTCACGGCACAGCAAGCAGGCCATGTCACACTTGCCAGCTCCCTGAGGGACGGAATGGCTCTTCGTCATCCTTACGCTCACGATCCATTCCACTGCTTCTCAGGTACGTAGCATTTAGAAAGTAAGTGGATGAACTTTGAAAATATTAATACATAAAGGCATGGTGATCTTTCATTTATGGCGGTATTTGAAATTCTTTTTCAAATAAATTTTGTTTTAAAAAATTAGCTGAGTTAATAAAGAACTAACAGCACATACTGACACAGATGTGGCAGCAGCATCATGGTAGCAGACAACTGTCTGCAGGTTGGGAAGCATTGGCCGGGCTAAAGTCTTGCCTCTGGCTGGTTAGGATGTGACCTAACCCCTAGGGCTACGGGAGCATTTCATGTTGCCTTAGATCCCTCTGCTATTTCCTCCAGAATTGTCTGGGTCCATTTATGAAGAGTCTGAGATAAGATATTCACATTTGGGAAGAAGAGTAAACAGTGTATGAAAATTTTTGGGGCTAGTTTTTCAACCTTTTTATGACAGTAATTACTAAAGAATGAAAAGTTAAAGAATGAAAGCAATGCAACTAAGGAGCCCGCCTGCCACAACTGAGACCCGATGCAACCAAATAAATAAACATTAAAAAAAAAAAAGGAATGAAAGCAAATATGAGAAAATGTACTAACTTTATATCAATAAACCATGAACCAACATCTAAGTAAATGGATGTTTTCCAGGGAATTATAAGTTAAAAAAAAAAACTTATCAAGACATTTTTTAAAAACCCGAATGAAAAGATTAATGTTATTTAGCACACACAAAAAATAAAACCCTTTCCAGAGCATTCTGACTGAATAGTCTAACTCTGACACCAAAACCAAGCAAGGTGCACAAAAAACAAACATAAACAAGACAAAACAAAGTAAACTCTTCAAGTGAAATCCAGTAGTGAACTAAAATAATACATTATGATAGAGCAGGATTTAAAGATAAAATGCAGATATGGTTGAATAACTGGAAATTTCAAAAGTAATTTAGTACTTTATTAGATTAAATATGACCAAAAAACTCTAGGAAAGAAAAGCAGCATCTTTAATTTTAATGCAAGCTGCAATAACATTCAAAAGAAATGCTTCTAATCTTTCATTGTAAGATAAAAAGCAAGTAAAAAAATGCCATTATCATAACATTCCTGGCGTCCTAACCAATGCAATAGGAAGAGAATAAGAATGAAGAGGTATACACATTGGCAAAGAGAACGACTCAGGCAGATGTCGGGACTGCCTATTTAGAAAATCAAAGTGAAGTAACTGAAAAGCTATTAGAACCATTAAAAAGAGTTCTGTAAGGTGACTGCATGCAAGGAAGAAATTAAAAGCACTGTTACATACATACAATACACCTGTTAGAAAATGTAACAACAAAAAAGACCCCATTCAAAATCAAACAAAAGGTGTGAAATATCAAGCAACAAACTTGGCAAAAAAATGTAAGATTTATACAATTAAAATGATGAAGTTTTATTGAAAGACATAAAACAAATTAATGGAGAAGTGTTAGTTCACTTGATAGAAAATGATGTAGCAGTTAGCTATTCATTTGGTGACAACATGAGATGCCTAACACGTGCAATTTGGGTAATATATGAAAAATTGCTCACACCTTACTCGTAATAAGGACATGCAAATTAAAATAAGTTTATTGTTTGTTCAGATTGGTAACAGTAAGAAGTGAAAAAATATGATATGTTTTTGAGGCTGTGGGGAAAACCGGCCCCTTTCATGCATAGCTAGTGAGAATATACATTTTTGGAGGACAACCTGACATGATATACATTAAAGAAAAAAATAAGCATGAACTTTGACTTGAAAACTCCACTTCTAGGAATCTACTCTACTTAAAAATATACACCATAGTACTATCTGCAATTGCAAAAACTGGGAACAATGTAAGTGTTCAGAGTTGGGTAACGGTTAAAGAAATTCTCATAGATTTATATTATGTGATTGTTAGAAGATGTATACGTATTGATGTGGAAAAATTTGTAAGACATTAAATTAAAAACAAAACTCAAATGCCAAAATAATATAATCCAATCCCACCCCATCCCACTGTGTATGCACAAGCTTATACTGCAGAGAAGTGTCTTAAAGGATATACACCAAAGTGTCAATAGCGGTTGCCTTTGGGAAAAGGAGTGCAAGTGTGGGAGATGGGGATGGAGAGGAAGGGCTCAAGGCAGGGGCGGATGGTAAGGTGAGGGTGCTGTGTTCACTTTGTATTTAAACTGTTGGAATACATATTCACTTTTATAAAAATGTCTTTAAAAAGTTTTATAATTTAACAAGAAAATAAAACCGAGTTGGACTAGAACAGGATTTGGCTTCTCGGGAAGATTTTATTTGGACACGGGGGTTGCTTAGTAGATAAAGTTCTTTTGAGCACTACTAATCTGTAAATGAGTCATTTTACAAGTCAGCTATATCTGTGCCATTAGAGGGCAGGAATATTTTAACCTTGGTTAGGCTTCCTGTTCTACTTATACACGGTCACATATGTTCAGGAAGACAAATTAGTTTTAATGTTAACAATATACAAGAAAATGTATTGTGGAAAAAAGCATATGCATGAAAGTTAAATGACAAAAACTAAAAAATAATTGGTGATTTTGGAAATCTGCTTTTACCCTTCCATCTCCCACCCCAAGGGGCTAAGTGAGCATATTCTAGTGCTGAGGGCCACGTATAGAGCTGTTAATGACCAACACTGCCATTATTTAAAAAGTGGTGACAAGTTTACGGGTTAGACACTAATCCTACCTGATGAAAAAGTATAAAAACCTAGAACATCGACAGATTTTGATGTTGCAAATTAAATAATAAGAAATTACTTCCAACCTTAATGATCAGTTCAATTGCTGCGGTATTGCAGGGCAATCAGGCAAACTTTGTAAAGTTTCAAGAGACTAAAGTTAGCACTGCTCCATTCTCCAACAAAGTTGTTTTTTATTTAACGGTTTTTTTTTTCTAATACTTACTGGAAAATTTCCAGTTTATTTCAATCCACCAGCTCTATCCCAGCCAAAACCATGCTTAATATGCCCATATTATTACAAGATAAAGATCCCAGATCCCCTGTGGCGAAAGAGTCCCCTGTCCCTGAATTCTGACCTACTTTAAAAATGACTGAACACACCTTTTGGATGAACAGTTACGCAACACATATTCTTCTTCCTTTCACTGCCATTTTAATAGAAAAAGAATATAAACTTCTATATTACAAAATATATTTCACATTTTTTTCAATAGAAACTTAAGAAACGCTAACTTTATAAAATAAATGGATGTTTAAAAGTAAATTCCGGATGGTACTGCATCAACGTGGGGAAAAAGTGTATTGGGGTACAAATACCCATTTGACTATGGGTACAAAGTATCAGTGAATACAGAGAAGAAATTCCAAGTGAATAGTGTTCTGACCGCTATGATCTTTTGGTCACCTCACTTATGATTCAGAGGCTGATCTGCGGATCAGTTTCCCAAAATAAGCAGTGATTGTCTTCAATCTATTATTAAGAAAGTTTTGTTCTATTTCCACTTGCCCTCCAGGCCCGGCCAAGGACGCCACCTAAAAAGGGAACAGAAGAAAGTCACACATACATAAGCATGGTTTCAAAAGAAATCTTTCCTTCAGATGCTTTATCAAATAATACAGCTCTGGCTTTTTATTTAAGTCTTTCAAATAAGGAGGCATCCCAAACGTTCACTGTTACTTTCCAGGTGGGTATTAATGCAGTACTTGGTGGCAGAAATACTCGTTTCAGACACTTTTGACATTACGGGTATGACCACAGTGCTACGTCATTGTATAAGACCTAATCTCTCCGATGCCAGAAGGGACAGAACTTAGAGGAACAGAAAATCAACGTATCGTTCCCAAATACCAGGTTTATTTATTAAGATGGAATACATCAGAGAGCAAGACAGACCCCGCCCGGCTCTCATGGGAGCTCCAGCCTCCACCACCTCCACCTTTTACTTCTCCAGGTGGGTTCTGGTGCTGTTCTCCCAGCTTGTAGCACCTCCTCCGCCCGTTGCTCTTTTGTGTGTGTGTGTAGTTCTAAGTCTCCCACTCCCCCGTTTTTACTGTGGTTAAATACATCGTTCTTTTTGAGGTCTACCGTAGACGGCGACTAACACGGTTATTTGGAAGCTGAAAGCACCGTCCCTCTCCACCCCCACAGACTTAACCTCAAAAGGATGCTTCAAATTAGCAATGCTTTGCCCGAAGTTCTTAGACAGAAAAGTTTTGTTCTGGTCCACCATTTCTTCATCCAACCTCTCAGATCTGTTACTAGCAAATATACTCTCTCCTTGCCCATGATTACATCACCAGAGACCAGTTTGCCAGGGCAGCAGTGAGGATGAAGTGGAAGGGAACACATGGAGGCCCGGGGACTCAGAGACCTGAAGACACGGGGTGTTGGAGAGAGGGCTCCCCAGGTACCAGGGACCGGCACCAATGACAGAGACACCACCTCTGTAATTATGTCACTGTAACAGCCAAAACTGTAGCTGCGTAGTTTGCAAAGAGAGGTGTTGTTGGTCTAGTTTGGTTTGGAGGTGAGAGATCTAATCTCGGTGGTATTACACATGCTCCACCAGCATCGAGTGGAAGGTAAGATTTATTGTACATCACCAATGAGTATGTATTTTAAAGCATTTCAACTTCCTCTTAGAAAAACGTCACAGATACAGAAATAGGGAAGAAGCAAAGCTCATTCTATACTACACACTAAAAGAAAAAAAAAAAGAGGCTGTCCCACTAAGGCAGTAACAATGTCAATTTCAACCCGGCCCACAAAGAGATGCAAAAGAGACAGCTGTGTTTTCACCAATAGGAACAGATGACAGCAGAAGTGAAACACAGTATCTGTTACAAGGATGAGAAGCTCACATACATCCCACTGTTTACTAATGAGGCATATAATTATTCAAGTAGAACTAGAGCAGCAATTCTTAGGAAGAAGTGTTTTATTTTCTATTTTGATATCTTTATGTCAGTCTGATTTTTCACAAGGAAGGGCAAAATGAAGAATCTGTCTTTAACCAATAAAAGGCGTTTTGACTAGTATATTTAAAATATAATTGTTTCACAGTAATTTTTCTATGAGTTAAGATATAACTTAAGTGCAGTATTTCTCCCATTCCTTTAAATAGTGATTTATTTAAAGAAAGTGAGACTGGCAAGCAGAAGTTTTCTCTGGGGGTGGCGTTAGGGAACGAGAGAGGAAGAGGAAGGAAAGGAGGAGAGAAGAGGTCGGGTGAAGAGAAGCACAGCAGGGGTGAAGCAGCAGCGAAAATCTGCCAGGACAGGGAGGGCAGAGAAAAGCAATCAGAGGCAAAGTTACATACCAGTTCTACCAATAATTTGCTCATCAGTATAGAAAGCCGTTAAGACAGGGTTTGGCTTCCTACACCTAAAAAGCAGGAATGCTACCCATCTCTGTAAAAAGAGCACCCTGTAAGCCATAAATAGAATTACAGTAAAACGAATCTCTGAGAAGGTAGGGTTGCCTGGACTTGGGTGCTTTGGATAGAAAAAGGAATGAAGACGTCTTACCTGGGAGTTTTTGAGGTCTATGATAAAACAGTTATTTATAAATTATTATATAAAATAAAATATCTTATTCAACAACTACTGAATAAATAGCTTAAAGGTTTTGGTTCTGGGCAGTGGAGTGTAGCAAAACAAAACGAAACAAAACAAAAACAACAAAAAAACCCAAAGAATGTTGCCTTCCTGAATCGTACATTCTAGCCGGGAGACTCAGATGATGGACAATTAAAACAAGTATTGAAAATGCCTATCTAGTGTTTAGAAAGAAACTTAAAAAAAACAACAAACTTAATATGTTACTTCAAGTGTTCTAATTAAAAATAATTTCTAACCTTAGCCTTTTTGCGTTTTTCTAATATTTTCACAAGTACATATATTTTCAAGGTTAGAATTCTAGAGTTGAAAGACTAAAAATGATGTAGTTCAAGCCATTAAATATTTTGTTTCAAGCAAACTTAATGCCATCAATTTCCAGCTGTCTTTATTTTTCACTAGCAGGTTTAACTGACAAAATGTCATCTGGTTTCTTCCCCTTTCTTAAAGTTTAATAAATTGAGAGAGAGAGAGAGAGAGAGAGGAAAGGGGAAAGGAGGAGAGGGAGAGGAAGAGGAAGGAGGGAGGGAAGCCAGCAACTCTGGACGACACGCTACATTTTTGCTATTGTACTTAAATATACTAGATGTACCAAAAGAAATCCCAGTTTGCTTGGGCTGGAACTAGAACTAAGGAATGAACTCTCATCAACTAGATTTCATGTCAGGCAATAAGGCTGTTCTTTGGGGATGGGGAAAAGAGAAATGGGTAAAGGTCACAATACAGGTGATAACTAGTGAAATGAAAGGTGCCGTGTAGAAGATTTAAGAGTTCAATAAAGATTCAAAATTGCCCTTTTTAAAAAAGCAAACTGATTGAAAGTAAAAATATATGGCAACTGAAGTAGAGAAAATAATTTCTAAACTGGATCCTCATGGAAAAATATATAATAAATACTTTATTATAAGAAAGATACAGACCAATTAGAACACTGAAAAAAAGGTCCTATTACTACACTGGAGAAGTGATTACTTCTGCAACATGTAAAATCTTGCTTAGAAGCAAATTACACCAAGTGAACAGGAAGAGTACTTTTTATGGGGCCTATAGAGCTCTGTCAATTACAGTGACATAAGCAAAAAGCATCTGAAATATTGGCTCTGGCTAGAAACCTAATGACTACTGTATAGCACAGGGAACTCTACTCAGTGCTCACTCTGTAATGACCTGTGTGGGAAAAGAATCTAAAAAAGAGTGGATATATGTATATGTATAACTGATTCACTTTGCTGTACACCTGAAACTAACACAACATTGCAAATCAACTCTACTCCAATAAATATTAATTAAAAAAAAAAGAAACCTAATGTCCAACAGACAAGTGTCTCACCCACAATTCCCTTTTGTCCTTAAGTTTCTTTTGTTACATCCAACTAATAACTTCACAAAAATAGAGGTTGGGCAAAAATATTTCTGATGAACAGTTCTCTGGGAAATAAAAGTATTTTTTTATCAATGGAAAACCAGGCAATACTCAAACTTACGCATATTTATTGAAATTAGTTCCATATCTCTGCACATGGTAAATAGAAGTGAGATTTCTATGCTTAAGTGAATAAATCTTATTTTTTATTTTTTGCTGTTTTTCATATAACTCGAATGCTACCTCAGGTTCTCAAAGACATTATTTCCTCTCTGTTTCTCTCTTCCTTCAAATATTTATTTGTTGATTAAGACAAATAAGATTTTGAAAAGCCATCACTGTCAACAGGAGCACACTGGTGGCATGTCAAAAAAATTCTCCTTGGCATCAAAAGCTCACCTGCACGCATCTCTCAGGAGAAGGATATAATAACCAGAGTTCACTAAGCTTCGTCCCTCACCCGTTACCAGAACAGGTACTGGAAACAGGAAGACTGTTCTTAAATTCAACAAGTTCTCTAAAGCACAACAGACTAGAGAACAAGGAAGCCCCTGGTTAACAGCACAGGACTTGTATACAGCTCTGTGTGTGGCATCCTTTATTGAAAAACTTATCCGGAGGAGGGAAGGAAATATAAGCTTAGGTTCAGAAGCATTTGAACCTTCTCAGTTAGCCTTAGGAGGCCAGCTTCACAGGCCCCCCCCCAAGAAACAGAATGTACATGCCGTACAAGAATGAATAATACTGCTCTGACTGTCCAGCGGCAAACTTTCCAAGGGAAGGGCTGGCTGATAAACGTTACAAGCTGAACAGTTGTATCCTGAATTGCAACATAGGATTCAGCAGTGAATTTCACTAAGAACAGAGCTGGTCTAGAAACCTGGGTGCCGGTGGCTGGAAGAGAGGAGAGGATCCTTGTGGCAGATAAAGGTCGGCAGCAAGCTGTCATTCTGAGGTGAAGTGTTGGCCCCCTGTCGTCCGTCTCACCAGTCAGGAGTGAAACAACCGATTCCACAAAAATTCTAATGCCCTTCGCTTCTCTTGTCACCTCAACTTCGGCTCCCGCTCTCATGGTGGCCAACTCTGTGACTGGTAACGAGGACCTTGTCAGCAGGAGACACGAAGGCACTAACTGCGCCACGAGAAAGACCAGCAAATGCCTCACGTGCCTCGTTCACGCATCAGTGCGGGCAGGCCGATGACCTGGCTTGCTCGCTGCAGAGCTGTCACGAGGATCCAGTGGAACGCGCAGGGCACGCTGCAAACTCTAAGTACGCATGCCACTACGACAAGGCTCCTATGTTGTATCTAAATGCAGGGGGCAGTCCTTTGCAGGATGAATGTAGTTCTGTAGGGTGAGTGCCCTGAGTTTTAAAGGCTGGGCATTTTCAGGGAAAGCAGTTTCAGAGTTACTACTCCCACATGTACCAGAAGCGCAGTCTAGCTCTCAGCCCTCTTTCTGTTGTCTCCTGCTTCTGGGGTCCACACCTGGAGTTTAAGGGACCTCCAACTGTTGGGGTGATTTTATCACATTTACCATATGGATATAGTTTTGGCTACATGAACGTGCTGCCATCAGACCAGATTTCTACTATGGAAATTTCATTTAGAGCAATTTGACCCAATTTCTTATCAAGCTTAATATTTAGAAACTGGTCAGGCCCCAATTTTCCTTTTATTGAATAAGCAGATTGCTATAATAGCTTAGAACTAATATTTGCAAAGAAATTAGTGGTAAACTTTTATTGTATTCAGCCAAAAATCAAACACTAAAAATGCTAATGAACCGAATTTTGTTATATTTAAAGTGTTTCCCCAAATAACAAAATTACCTAATAGTTTCCATAACTATAAATAGTTTTAACTATTCAAATGCATCTAATTGTACTCTTTTATATGGTAAGTTTTAGAAGTGTTCCCTATAAATAAGTCCTCCCTCCCTATCTCACAAAATAAACCATTAGAAGTGCGATGACTGTGACACTTCCTAGACACTGTGTGTTGGCTCTGATGGGAGCCTCAAGAATTCTGCTGACTAGAAATGTCTCTGGATGAAATCTAATGTCAATTTCCACACTTAAAGATACAACTTAAATAATCGCAGGATAAGTTTTACCTACAGTGTTGGGTTAATCTGTAAATATTTTCCTGCTCTATCAGGCAATGAAATAGGTGTGGTCTGGCCTGTTATCATGAAGCGTATCGGGGAAGTCATGGAAGGGTGGAGCATGCCTACTAGACAGGTGCCAGGAAGGCCCTGGTTAATTTTCTCAACACAGCCCTTAGGGATGATGCTGAGTGTTGCCCTGCCCTCTGTACTGGTATGAACAAGTTATAGGGAAAAGTAACTTAAATTAACTTGACTTGAAAAGTACAAAGGCTCTCACTTTTCTGAGTCATCACATTTTAAGAGTTACGAAATCAAACAAAGATAAGGATGAAAAAAACAAAAAACAAAAAAAACAAGGATAAGGAGGCACTATAACAAACTGACCAGGAGCCACTCCTCTCTCTGTTCCCAGGTCTGTCTGGGAGACAGGACACCTCCTGTTAGACGTTCCACCCGCAGGGCTTTCATACAAACACGGTGTCTGACAATCGTTGCCGTGTGGCTTCTTTGTGGAGACTAAGCATTCTACTCTGCTCAAACCTCTATCCACATTGTATACATTTACCACTTAAAAGAGAAGATTCTCATGTTTGGAAAGCATGGTAAACCCAAAGCTAGTACCGGCTGCAAATCTATGGCTGTCAAAGGAAAGAAATGAAGGAAAACACAGCAAGATACAGGCGTCAAGCAGAAAATATACAATAATCCCGCACTCCATCGACAGTGATTTCAATGAGTGAGATATACCTTGCCTCCAAAGAGCCTGAGTTTGACAGTGAGAGTCTGCATAACAAGGGACACACATGTCCTGGAATGAACCCCAAACAGAGGAAGGGAATAAGAGGCTGAGGAAAAAGGCGACCTGGAAAAATATTTTACTAGATCCTGAAAACAATGAGACTTGTTACTTATATGGAAAGATTATAAGATAACTTATATTTGTACTGAGTCCACAGTCAGCTTAACTACCCTAAACATAAATGTTATCCAGAGTACAGATCTCCCTGGATGGGAACTTAACTGTTCTCTATAGGCATTTCCATGAGAAGAATGTAGGCTGAGTCTCAAACAGCAGAGATTCGTAAACTTTTAGAACCCAACAACCCATTTGTCAGTTCAGGTGGCTGTGATCTTCTAAACGCTCCTCTGCTCCTCTGCTCTTTCTAAATCTTGGAGCACCGTCTCTTCTCTCATTTAAGAAATCCTACATATGGATAGGCTGTCTTCATTTTATTATAAAAAGAAAAGGTGATCTCCCACTGTAATTTGATCTAAATTCAATACCAATATAATGTGCTTGAAATCTTAAGTTTTCTTTTTGACTTTCATTATTCTCTAGTGTCGTTACTCCCTCTAGAGGCAGAAAATGTGAATGCACTACAAGCCAGAATTCTGGCGGGGGTGCGAAGTAAACCAAAACGAAGGGAAAAAAGTTAACTTTCTCCTTGGGCAAGTGTTAATTTAACTAGAAAAAAATGTGCTCGCTTGAACTTTCGCAAAAAATAGTGAATTTCCTATTGTCATTCAAGTACCCAAATATGCCCGTCTAATGTTTAATATAAGGATCATCTAGCCTTTCATGAGACTAGTTATGATGCATGATATCTTTTTTCTTTTTACATTTTTTTTTCTTTTCTTGATGCATAATATTTACATACGAGAAAAAGAGAATTATGGAATAGGCTCAGCCTTATCTGGGAATCTAGAACGCAGATCTGAGTCATATGAGTAGCAGATATTAGGTTTAATATTCAATTTGATATAAAAATGCAAAAAGCAAGGGGATAGTGCTTTTTCTTTTGTCTTGTAGCAGCACAAAGTATTTGAGAGACCTAATGTTTAGATGCAATGGCTCATGGGTAAGATCTAAGAGCAGCCCCTGCTAACTCAGAGCAGGGGCTCAGACTCGTTAATTCTATTTCCTTTTCTTTTAACCCAGAGAATCTCAACTCTGGCAGCACATGACAATCACGTGGGGGGTTTAAAAAATTATGCTTGGGTCTCATCCCAGAAAATAAATTAGAGACAACCTTTCTCAGTAGACCTGAGTCTCAGTAGTTTAAAAAAGCTACTCTGCTGTGACTGTAAAACTCTTAGAAGAAAACACAGGGGAAAATCTTCAAGACATTGCATTTGGCAATAATTTCTTGGATATGACATCAAAAGCACAGGCAACACACAAAAAAATCAGATAAGCTGAACTTCATCAAAATTAAAAACTTTCGTGCATTAGAGAGCACTATTAAGGGAGTAAAGAGGGAGTTCCCTGGCGGTCCAGTGGTTAGGACTCCGCACTTTCACTGCCGAGGGTCGGGGTTCGATCCCTGGTCGGGGAACTAAGATCCCACAAGCTGCTCGGCGTGGCCAAAAAAAAACTAAAGAGGCAACCCATGGGATGAGAGAAAATACTGGTGAAGCATATAGCCGATAATGGATTAATACTCAGAAGATACGCACATGAAAAGATGGTCAACATCACTTGTCCTTAGGAAAATGCAAGTCAAAAGCACAATGAGATACCACTTCACGCCCATTAGGATGGCTATTACCGAACAACAACAACAAACAGAAAGTAACAAATGTTACTGAGATTGTGGAGAAATCAGAACTCTTGGGAACTGCTGGTGGGAATGTAAAATCGTTCAGCTGCTGTGGAGAACGGTAAGGTGATTCCTCAAAAACCTAAAACTAGAATTACCATGTGATCCAGCAATTCCACTTCTGAATCTATAACCAAGTGAACTGAGTGCAGGGACTTGACTAGATATCTCTACACCCATGTTCACAGCAGCCTTATCCACAGTCAAAAGGTGGACCATGGACCCTAAACGTCCGTGGACGGATGAATGGCTAAACGAAATGCAGTGTACGCTGACAACAGAATGCTACTTAGCCTTAAAAATAAAGGAAATTCTGACACGTGTTATAACATGGATGAACCTTAAGGACATTACACTGAGTGAAGTAAGCCAGACACAAAAGGACAGATATTGTACGATTCCACACACATGAGCTATGTAAGCATGAGGTATGCATGAGTAGTCAAATTTATAGACTCAGAGTAGAATGGTGGGTGTCAGGGGCAGGTAGTGGAGGGATGGGCAGTTAGAGTACAATGGGTGCAGAGTTGCAGTTTCAGCAGATGAAAAGGTCCTGAGACGGACGGTGGTGATGGCTGTACAACAACATGAATGTATTTAACACCATGGACTGTGTGCTTAAAAATGACTTACGGTAGGGCTTCCCTGGTGGCGCAGTGGTTGAGAGTCCGCCTGCCGATGCAGGGGACGCGGGTTCGTGCCCTGGTCCGGGAAGATCCCACATGCCGCGGAGCGGCTGGGCCCGTGAGCCATGGCCGCTGAGCCTGCGCGTCCGGAGCCTGTGCTCCGCAACGGGAGAGGCCACAACAGTGAGAGGCCCGCGTACCGCAAAAAAAAAAAAATGACTTACGGTAAATTTTGTCATGTATATTTTACCACAATTAAAAAAACAAAAAAGCCGCTCAGGTGATTTAATTTGCAGCCAGATCTGAGAGAGACCCAGTGTTCCAAAGACTAAGCAGATGAACCAAAGACGGGAAAGTGTAACACATTAAAATAAGAGTACATCCAATACAAGTATTACTGCTTTCTGAGAGGAGGAAGAGAAAAAAAATCTATAATCTGGGATGTGTGTTTATAAATTAAATCCTGTCATTTTACAAAAAAAAACCACATTTTTTTTTGTGGGGGCCGTGCCGCACAGCTTGCGGGAACTTAGCTCCCCGACCAGGGATCGAACCCGCGCCCCCTGCATTGGAAGCGCAGAGCCCTAACCAGCGGACCGCCAGGGAAGCCCCCATTTTACAAATATCAAAGCTGTCTATTCTCTCCTCTAGAGAAAGCATGACATCTATTGGTCCTCTTCAGAATCTTAGTAATGTTTACATTCTTTCCACGATAACTTTATGACAGGATCTTCTAAGTAACAGACACACGACTTTTTGAGGGTTTATGGGCTAGACGCACTGTGAAAAATGCTTTATCCCTTATTTCATTTGTTCTTCAAAACCACCACCAACAAGTGGCAGGGCTGAGACGAAACTCGGGTCTGACTCTCAGCGCCTCTTTTTCCAGCCCATCACCGGAACATTAGCCACATACTCCCACTTCCGCGTCACTGATGTTCTGGCCACACCTTCTCCTCCACTCCTCCAGCCAAGTCTGCTTTAGCTTAAAGTCTGGTTTATCCGCTGTATGTATCATCCCGGGCCTTTCCTGAAGTCATCCGGCAGAAAGCCAGCGTTTTAATCTCTGCCTTGCTTAGGAGAAGGTTGCGCTATCACTAGCTTGTAATCCGGAGAAGGTGCTGAACTAGCGCGCCTGCTGGCTCTTGTAAGACAGGTCTGGAGACACAACAGAGGGAAACCACCAAACAAAAGAAACCTATGGAGAGACCTGGGGTGGCTCGAGAGAGAGAGGGAGGGAGGGAGGGGGAGAGAGAGGGGGAGAGAGACAGAGAGAGAGAGAGAACGAGAACTTGCGTAGGACAGAGGGCAGTGCCTCTGGCCGGGGGCAGGAGGCAGTGGCTGTGGGAATTGAAAACAGGAGGAAGGAACACAAGGAACGTGAAATTCTGCTCTCGCTCTTCCCCGCCCATCGCCCTGGCCTCAGCTCAACAGCGTCTGTGCCGTGCCTGCAGAGCTATAGCTGGAAAGCGAGGGTGGCTGAAGAGAAGCTCTGACGTGAGAAGCTGCGAGAAGCAGGTGGGGACCCGGCCCTGGCAGCTGCCCCCTCCCACCCTGCTCTCCAGACATCCTCGGGCTGATGCCGGACACTCTGTGGTGAAGGAGTACAGCCTTCAATCGCTGCTTTTGCCCAGCCTCCTCCCCAACTGCAGTCCTGAGCTGGCGGGTTAGCAACCCCAGAGCTCACCCACCGCCACCCCTGCAGGTGGCCACTGGGGTCCACACAGCCTTAGATGGCGGTTCGCAACCCAGGATGCACATCAGAATGACCCAGGAAGCTTAAGAAACTGGTTAGATCGATTTCGGGGATGGGGCTCGGAGAGTCAGTTTTTTACAAATGCCCAATGATTCTAAAGGGCAGCGAGGTCTGACACTCACTGGATTCTGGCCTGGCCTTTCTCCTTTTGCATTACTCGAGAATAGCCAATAGGCACTAAAACAAGACATCTGAGGACCACGAGTACTTCATGGAAGAAAAGCAAACAGGCCTAGAAATTATATCAAACGCAGAAAGGATAAAAAAGATTCATGATTTAAACTTCTTACAATAATAAAAATATTCGAGTGCAAAAGAAGAAAACAGAACACAATGCAGAAACATTAGGTGTAAAGAATATAAAAAACACAATAGATGGGATAGAGAGAATTTATATATGTGAGCAATGAAGACCAGACTGAGGTAATCTCCCAGAAGGAAAAAGGAGACAAAACACCAGAAAATACAGTTATGGGAGACTAAGATCCACGTAACAGATGTCCCGAAAAAGGAAAAAAGATGGTGAGAACATAGTTGAACAGATAATGGAGATAATGTCTCCAGAACAAAGCATGAACAAAGCTCAGTGACAGAGCTGGCTCTCAAGTACCAAACGGGAGAGAAAGGAGAAACCGGCGCCCAGCAGCACCGGAGTAAATTGAAATATCAAAGACAAAAGGTTTTCAGTAGAATGCTTCGCACAAAGCAGACATGTAATGAGTGCTTATAAAAAACACCAACAAAAGCATGAAATAAAGACATCATCAAATCTTTGTGAGGCAGTTATTATTCTAGGGAAAAAACCCAACATGTTTAAAATAAATGTTTATGATAAGAACGCAACAAGGACATCTGAATGTTAGTCAAGTGTCCTATGGTTAAAACTGTTCCTGGACACATGGAGGTTTTATTTGTCTGTGGATTTCTATCTAGGCTGCCATTCTGAGGAATACCTAAAACCTGTTCTCAAGGTAGGCTGCAGTAAAGAGATCTCGGCTAGGCTAGGCGTGCACATGTGAAACACAACACATTCATCCTTTCAGGACACGGAATGAAAAGCCCAGAGTGCTCTGTTTATGTTTATGCAGGCCAGGAGCCGTGGAGACGAACAGGATGAAACAGGCATGGACTTAACTGCTAAGCACTTCCAGTTTTCTAATAATAGTCAAAAAGTCAGGGACCTCTCATAAACATGTTCTCAAGTAAAGAAAGACCCTGTATCTTTTTCGGTCCAACCTCTGTAACAGTCACACAAGAGGCTCATAGAAGTTCTTCAGTAATGGCTTACCTGGTCGATATTAGCATTTCTTGGAAGAAAATAAATGATATTATTTGTGATCTTCTGGGAAAGTCTGAAAATTTCAAAGGTGGACAGTAGTTAAGGAAAAGTAACAAAAACAGTAGTTAATTTCTGATCAGAGATATATTCTTCACTTACTACATCATAACCCAAATGTACTCCGATATGTAACAATACCCTCTAATGGGACCTAAAAGAGAATGAAGTAGCATACTGTCCCTGATGGGTCAGGGATTAGAGGTTAAATCTATTTATTCAATTATCCTAGTGGTAGGAAACCAAGAGCCGGAGACACACATTCTTTCTTTTGGCCATTTCCTGGGTTTTGTGACAACAGGAAGAATAGGAAAGCACAATACCCCCCTTTCTAGTAAAGAGTAAAGACAAGTAACTCTGTCCACTGTATTTTTCTAAATTTTACTTAGCAATTTAAAACACAATTCCTGTTAGAGTCATACCTGACTCCTCTGGGGAGTAGAGACAGAGAAAGGGACAAATAAGAAATGGTATTCTTTATGAAACAAGGGTTTGCTTCAGCGTCCTGGAAGAGTAACAGGGAAACTTTGGAGACACAGAGGATTCAAGTCAGTGTGAGCTGAAGAAAAGTTAGGGGATAGTCACCCAGACTCTAGGGACAGGTCTTGAGGAAACCCCCATTTCCAGACAATAATTCCACGCAATTAATGCCTTTTAGTTCTTGTTTTGTAATGGTACAACTGGAGAGCAACCAATGGAAACATAACCTCGCAGTTACATAAATACAACGTAACTTTTGGAGATCACTCACCAGTTAATTTTTATGCAAAACAAACTGGAATCTATCAAGTGCTATTAGCTGCTAGCTCTCCTCTTCACTAATGTCTTACACACACACACACACACACACACACACCCTTCCTCTCCACAACCACTGCTTGAGGAAACTCTAAGGGCTTCCGAAGGATATCCATCAGGGGACATCATGGTGCTGATGTCAAAGATCTCGGCGGTGGCGTAGTCTGGTCCTCCCCAAGGCGGGCTGAGAAACACGACGTCAGCCTTTAAATGAGAAGCCAGCTGCAGGAAGTCTCCACAGATGAACTCAATCTTGTCCGCTACCCCGTAAATTTCTGCATTATGGCGAGCGAGATCGATCTTAACAGGATCAATATCAACGGCGATCACTAAAGTGGGAACAAGAAAGATGAGTTAAATGATGCTGATTATTGGTTATATAGACTAGTTCATCTTCTGAGCAGTCGGTTTATTTTCTGTGCAAGACCCTTTTTAAAAGACTTTTTAAAGGGAGGTTAGGCCATATATATGAGAGAAAGAATTAAACACTTTGATCACAACTAGAAAGATTCACTTGTGTGGTACCAAGAAAATGTGACTGAAGGGTGTGGCCTTCAGAGCTGCCTCAGTCAGTCAGCCCACTGGGCCGAGGCAAGTAGTGACGGTGGCCACCCAGCACCCACTGAACCCGGTCTGTGGTCAACACCGTGCTCTGTGCTGTGGACAGCCGAGCGGCAAACCCTTGGGAAGGCGATGGCTGCATGGAAAGCCTATAAAAGATTTCAGATAAGACCAATTTCCTCAAAATGAGGCAACTTCCAAAGGAAGCCAAACTTGACAACTTCTACTGAAAGGCAAAATAAAACACATTCTGACAAACCGATATAGCCAACTTATGAAGAAGAGATGTAAAAACATCTGCTGGTGACGTGTAATGAGACATTTTAGGTAGAGGGAACAGATGTTATGTTTTCACCACACGGGCTTTCATTTAATTTATTGCAATTTCGTAATTAGCAACACAAACCTAAGTTAATTCTGGCGCACTCGTGTCTTGCAGTAAATTACTCAGGTGCACCTGTACGTGCACCAGGATGTTAGTGGCAATATTTTATACCTGCAAGGGCTAAGTGGAATCCTGATACATACACCATGGTTGTCAAGGAAACAACTGCATTCCAGAAAATACTGGTTTCAAAATTTGTTAATGCTTTTGAGAAATAATGCACTAAATAAATCACTTGAACAGTGAATATAAGCACCAGTCATGTTGCAAAATCATGCATCTGCAACACTTTTTTCTGTTCTAAAAAAAAAATTCATATTTATAAAAGAGAAAAATGTCCTTTTTAAGCTGCTTAATCTGCTACATTTATAGTATAGAGACAGATGCAAAGATATACTGACAATAGCAAAAATTCAACAGAAAAAAATGACTTTCAACACCAAATGTATTCAGTTAGTTGTCAAGTTTTCATCTGCGCTCCCCTCGGAGGCCGTCTTTGTTGTCAGGCCTAAGAGAGTGCAAGCAACTCAATCTAGCACGTGAAGGAAGTGCTGACAGATGTTGGTAGATACTACGTAGAACTGTGCTGTCCGATAATGGTGGCCACTAGCCACATGTGGATATTACCTTTAAATCGATGCCAATTAAATACTATTAAGAATTTAGCTCCTCAGTCACGCAGCCAAATTTCAATTGCTCGATGGCCACATGTGGCTAGTGGCTACCATGCTGGGCAGTGCAGATACATTCCCATCATTACAGAAGTCCTAATGGGCAGACCTGATACAGAGACACTGGAATTCATATAAAGGGGGAAAAAAAAATTTAACAGCAAAATGCAAACTCTGGGAATTCTCTAACCATTCAGTTGAGAACCTGCATAGACAGCAGCTATGTGGGTGGAAATCGGTCTGACACAAAGGGATCGTGCCGACTGCACACGCCATTTTCTCATGTGTATGCACATGCGCGCATGTGTACAGCTGACCCTTGAACAACACGGGTTGCAACTGCACAGGTCCACTTATAGGTGGGTTGCTCTTACTAGACGTGTAGGACAGGACCACGTGATCTGCGGGGGGTTGAATCTGCGGATGCAGAACGTCAGGTACAGAGAGCCGACCATGTTACGCTCGGATCTCTGACGTGGGGGCGTGCAGCGTCAGTGCCCCTAAGCCCTGCATTGTTCAAGGGTCAAGTGTGTGTGTGTGTGTGTGTGTGTGTAAAGAGTAATTGATTACATGCATATGTGTGTACACACACACACACACACACACAACTGTACTTTGAACTCCCTGCCCCAGTGGAGTCAGCTCGCCCACACTAGGGCAGCACCCACCACGACTGTCAGAGCATCTGTGAGCTCCTACTGCTTCGGGTAGAAGGTCCCGGGACAGCACGCTGTGAGTACACTGAGGACTCCTGAGCTTCCGGCTCACAGGCTGCACCCGGCAGGGGTGGAGTCTGGGTGTGCCTCCTTTTCTTCCCAGGGGCTGGAGATCTGCAGGTGTGAGTGATGGGGCTGTGATGGAGTCGGGCAGAAGCGGTCTTCTTTAGCTTGGGACCCACATTAGACATTTTCCTTTACCAAATGTGCACTAAGCTACAGAGGGCCTTGGCAACAGATCTGTATTCGTAGAAATACAAAACTACAATATGGACTGTTTCTGTAATATTCTGAAACAATTTCCAGATCTATCTGCTGTTTTATCAGAGGGTAGATATTTTAATTCATGTTACAGTACAATGCCAAATGAAGACAGATTTTACAACTTTGGAGGAAAAAATCATTTCCATGCAATAAACACTGATTTGAGCTCATAGGAATGGCTTATCTGGCAAAGGCAGAGAAGAACTTTAAGAGAAAGTAGTAAATTCAGGAAAAACAAGAAAGTAACTACTATTCCAGTAAATGTGAAAACAGCTTTCATCCAGTCTCTCAGGAGACCACACACAGACAGCACAGGTCACGATGCTCCGGAGCACCGGAGTGACTGCATGAGGCCACAGTCCATCAGCACTGGTCTTAAAATCAATGTGGAGCTGCCTTTCATCATTTCCTAGCTCCTATATTATGCTTTCCAGAATCGTATGTTTTCCTAGTTAACATAAAGGACTTTATATAAATCAATAAGACAACTGAAATCTACTGAAATGGGAGCTTTATATATAAAGACATTGGTGAAAAAAAGCATCTTCAGAGTATGACTTAACAGCTGCTATCTCTAAAATATCACATTATACTACATTTCAAAAAGAACTGAGAAAGAAAGGGGATATCAGATACAGAGAAAGCCAAGTAAAAGCCCTGGCTTCCCGACTCCGCTAAGTCAATTTGGACAGACTGTCCAGTTTCATAAAGCCTTCTTTCCCCTGGGAACAGCACATGTTCTGCCTACTTGACACAGCTCTTAGCAGATATATACTGATACATCAGTAGTTTAACAGAGGTTTTCTTTCTTGTGATTCTGAAGTCAAACAACCATGAGGACAGTCCAATATTTAAAAGGTTCTTAGTGTCTTAGGATGTCAGAGCTGAAAGGTATCACAGAGGTTCTCTCAATTTAATGTCTCCTTTCAGTTAAGGCTAAAGGATGTCCAAGGTCAGCCAGATGGTGAGGGGCAGAGCTGGGAGTCCCTGCCTACTCTTCTCTTCTTCCAAAGAACAGTCTCCCATTTTCATATTTTTAGTTTTATATAATATGCTATAATCTTGGCTCCGCCAAGCTGTGTCTGTGTGATCTTGGGCAAGTTGCTTCATCTTTTATTTCTTGGTTTATTTGTGAAACACAGATAGTAGTAAAAGAGACATATCACAAGATCGCTGACTAAATAAATACATATTAAGCACTTAAACCAGTATACAAAGTATATGCTTAATATATGTTAATTATTATTGTTAAATATTTGGCATTAAATTATCAATGATTAAATCTTAGTAGAGATAGGCTGAAGCAAAATGAAGCCTTTACTGAATAAAGGGAAATTAATTAATGAATAAACTGCTGATGACCACTTACCTCTCTTTCCTGTTAAGGCAAACTGAATGGTATTTCCTCCAACTCCACAAAACGCGTCGACTACGGTGTCACACTGGAAGGACTGGCTGACCCTGCCGGCGATGTGCTCAGCGATCTTCTCGGGTGTAACGGAAAACCAGCCCTCTGCGAAGGGAGGGGGTTTCTGTTATGACATTCGGTGGCAAGAAGCCAAGGCAAACACAAACACAGCAAACATGATTATACACTAAATGCTTAAGAGAAAATACTCAGTTTCTCTTTTCAAAAAATTATGTATTATCTAGTTTGAAGGAAAAGGTCTAAGGATCTTGTTATAAAAGGGGCAGTATCATTCCCAGACCCAATTTCCACAGAAACAACCACCTCAATTCTTGCCTGATTCTTTTGCAATATCCCTCCAACAACTGAATGCAATTCTGATTTTTCTGGCTGAAGTATTAACAACTGACTACCTATCATGGAAAATGGAAAGTTAGCTATTTTAATTGACCAACTCCCCAAACGTCACCGAGGTTCCTAATTATTTAATTCCTGGAGGGGAAGCAGTGAACTGCATCTGTACGGGACACTTAGCAAAATCTGCACGTGTCTGAAGGGTCAGAAAAGCGAGGAAGTGACAGCAAGACTGCAGAGCTGTAGGCTCAGCAGAGCCTTCATCACTTTCAGAAATGAGGTCCCATGTCCGCTCCACAGAAAAAAATGACACTGCCCTCCTTCTTTCCCAAGAGAAGGAATTTACGTTTTTCAGAAAGATATTTTTCTGAACAAAATGATGCACCGATTTTCCTGTTCCCTTTCTTCATCAAAACTTTAAATGGCTCCTCATTGCTGGAAGAATAAAAACATAAATTCCTTTTATAGAATTAAAAGCTTTTCTCCAGTCTTATTTCCCCAACAAACTCTTATGTACTCTGCCTGATACAAAACATTTTACAAGTAATTTTAAGAGGCTCAGAGAAGCCCTGAAACTCCACACAGATCAATACCTCCTGATTTGGACAGTTTAAATAAAGACCAATGTTTAGGTATAGCCCCAGCATGAAAGCAAGCCTCAGTTTGCGCAACTGAGTTTAAGTTAGCTCTTCAAGGTCATGGTAGGAAAACTTGAAAAAGAATTCGAATTTTCCAGTGTTAATTCATCTACTTACATCTTTCTGCACATCAGATGTTCTGTTTAATAATCTATCAATTGCTTTTGCTATCTATCCTAAGATGCAAAAAATACAGATTAAACCCGAGTCTGAAGTTTAAAAAACACATATGTACCCAAATTGAGAGACACTGTAGAAAATAACCGGCAGCTGCTCTCTGGAAAATGTCGAAGTCCTAAAAGACAAAGCAGCTCAGGAACTATCCCAGATTAAGGGAAACTAAAGGAACATGAAAATAAATGTGATACCTGACCCTATACTGGAAGAAAAAGAATGCTATAAAGGACATGATTAGTATAATTGATGAAACTAGAGTACTGATTTGTTGATTATGATATTGTACCAATGTGAAATTTGTAACTTTATCATTGTGACATAAAAATATCAGTGTTCTTAGAAAATGCACACCAAAGCACTAAGGGGCAGGGGCCACTGGATCAGAAAACATACCTACATACATGCATACAGAGGATGACAAAGCAAATGTGGCAAAATGTTAAAAACAGCTCAATCTGAATAAAGGGGACATGAAAATTTCTTCCTATTCTTGCAACTTTTCTGTAAGTTTGAAATTATTTCAAAATGAAGTTAAAAATTACATATACACCTTACCTCTGTCTAATTTAATCCCGTCGTCGAAGCGAGAGAAGAGCCTGTATCTCTGGGCCCAGTACTTTGCCAGCCCGGGCACAGCAGTGATCTCAGCAGGCAGACCAATCCCCTTTCTGTTCTTGCTTTTCTTCTTCTTCTTCTTCTTCTTTTTATTTTCAGCTACAATAAAAAAATAGAAATAATACAGATGCTCACTATAGAAAGAGGAAGTCACAGGTGCATTTATCTAAAGCGTGGCCAAGGCAAATAGCTACAGTTTGGGACTGTGCTCCAGCACACGTATGCAGCCACACGCCGGAGGGTGGAAGGCACCTGGAAACGCACTGGCTTCAGGTTATAGCCTCCATTTTGCCACTTCTTGGCTCCTTGAGCTTGGAAAAGTAACCCAGGCTCTCTAAGTTCCAATTTTTAATTCCTCAAAAAGAATGAATGAATGGGTAGCATTTCAGCTACTTACTTCACAGGATTGTTAGGAGATGTGGAGAGGTACTATTATAGGTATAAAAGTTATTACATAAGTGTTTCTTAGATAAAGTTGCTTTAGTGGGTGAATTATGGAAATTCAAGCATTTCCCTTCCCTTCTTTAACACAAAAGCTCCCAAGGACTGATTAAGCTCTAACTCTCAGACACATCAATCCTCTGAACCTAGCCATGACCTACGAGTCCTACAGGCTCTGAGAAATTGAAACCGGGGTCACTAGCTCCATTCAATGGAAAAGGATCTCATTCATTCACATTGACTTTTTCTTAGATAAATGATTTTTATTTGTTTGGTTATTTGGTTTCAGTTCTGAGCAGATTAGATGCAGCAACTTAGAAAGACAGGAGTGCTGTCATACCCAAGTATGATGACAAGAATTGATGCTGACAAATAATAAACATTAAAGTAAACATTGAAACGGTCCTCAAACAAAGGACTGTGTCCTAATACGGTCATCTGATCAGTGCAAACAGCAAAAGGTGCCGTCAATAGCCAAGTGCAGTGAGCTCCTCAAGAGAGGAGACACTAAGATTTTGAGTCAAAAACTCCTTATTGTGCAAGACCATCCTGTACAGGACTTAACATTAAGTAATCTAAAGTACGAAATGCCAGAATCCCCCAGATCGACCTAACCCATCTTCCAAATACCCGAGATGGTGGTATCACCCCAGGTGAGAACACCAGCCTCGTGACAAGTGGTGCTTAGGGAGCTAGGGTAGGGTGGAAAAATGGGATTTAGAAATCACACAACTTGGTACCAAGTTCTAGCTTTGCCACTTACTGGCTGGGTGATGTCGGGCGAATTTCTTATTTTCTCTAAGCTTTACTTATTTATAGAACAGGGATGATTTCACCTATCTCAATGGGCTACTTTACAGATTAAAGGAGAATAAGGATTCTCATTTCAGAACTCTCCAAGTGCCACGTGAACATCAGTTGTACAATGGCAATAAAAATATTAAACTACCTTAAGTATGCTGTTTAGAAAGGCAAAGAAATATATAATACAAAGATCACAGGTTTACACACACACACGGGAAAAAAAAAATCAAGACTCAAATAAGGTATTTTGCTCAATACTAAATAAGAAAGCATCACAAGTATAATTGTTTCATTAGGGCCAGTCTGAAATAATTCATCAGTAAAAATGAATACTATGTCAAATGAAAATTCCTGCCTTATAAAAGCCATAATGTTCCACTGAGTATAACTATTATAAAATAAATTCAAATACTACAAAAGGGCATAAAGTGAAAATGCTACACTGTTCTTCATTCATCATAGCCAACTACTGTAAATACTTTTTTATGTCAATGTACCATCTAAAAAACAAACATCACTACCAACCACCATCACCACAAAAAAACAACAAGAACAAAACAATTATCCAAAAGAAAATCAGGGCAATACTAGATTTCAACAGGAATCAAAGGGACTGGCACCTTTAGCCCAGGGAACAGAGTGGTGGCGGCAGAGACCAGTCTTAATGGCACAGACGGAGGTGCTCAAACAGCTCCCCCTACTCTTTGCTCTTTTCTTTTATCATGCTTGCTCAGCCAAGGATGCTCTGGGTGCGAAACCACGGCCATCAGCACATTTATACTAAATACGCCTTCCTTCAACTTACGAATAAACAGCAGTGAATCCTTAGGTATAGATGATTCGTAAGTGATAACGAGGGAAAAACATACTTAAAACAAGGAACTGAAGTCCGTTAGCGAGCGGGAGCACATCTAGCCTCACCTTCGGCTTCTTCCTGAAGACGGTCTGGTGCAGCCTGGGCGGGGCAGTCTCCCTCATCTGGCACTGCTGCTGCTGTGCTGTCCCTGTCAGTTTTCTCTGTTCCCACTTCCCCAGCTGGGGACACGGCACGACGCTTTCCAGGCTCCGGCTCACTCGTCTCCAGTGGGCCATCCCCTTTTTCAACAGACACTTCTTGTTCCTCTGAACCACTGCTTGTGCACGTATCTTGCACATTGTTATGAGAAACTGCCTCCTGCGATGCTTCCTCGTCCATTGGTTCATTAACCCATTTTAGGAATTTTTCTACCTGAAATTTTAAGATGTTACAAGCATGAATTAATTGGCAATTACACAGAATATTTCCACCTGCTTTACCATTTGTGACTTGACAAGCTGTGTCACAGTATTAGCTCTGATAAGTACACTGTATCACACAAGCTAATGTGAATAAGTAATTCCAACCTAATTACACTTTGTTGTCTGGATGTACCATGACCTTATTAAAGAGCTCTTTAAAAGGAAAAAAAACCATCAGCTTAAACACAAGATTATGACCTTCCTGTTAGCAATTAACACTAAGAGGATAAAGCTCTACTGTGCCAGTAACTTTCCATTAAGTCTTCTAACAATATAACCGTAATATATATTACCATTACAAATGTACTTACCTGTTGTTGAGCCATTGCTTTTAGCTTTTCAAATTATATAGAATTTTCTGTAATGGCCCCAGCTATACAATCTATGTTGCATGGTACTCAGCATCGAAGATGAACTCTACGAAGATTTAGTGCCAATCTGTAAAAGCAGTGCTATCTTGAAAAGAATGCGAGCTGCCTTCTAGTGAAGCAGTAGAGCCAGTAAAATGATTCCAAGAACTAAGTTTCTTCTCTGAAATGTTAACAAGGCTCAAGGTCGGATGATACATACTTCCTTGCAACCTTCTGTGACAAGAATATGCTTCATAATAGATCTTCATGACCTTCCTAAGAGTCAGGAAGTGAGGACAAGAGTAACAGAAGATGGACATGGACCACGGCTCAGAATCTTCCTTTGAGGGGACTGTGCCTGTATATCAATGGGACGCCTAAGAACACAACAGTCACTTTAACTTTCTTCCTCGGCAATTACGCGGCAGTTATGTTTCTGCTCTTCAGCTACAGATGAATGTATGGGAATTATCACATCCAACACATTATAAAAAGGCCCGTCGGACTGACTGAACTGATACTGGGAAATTTGTTCCAGATATAACCAGGGCCACTAAAATATTAAAATATGACCAGTAACCAACCAATCTGAAATATAATAAAAATAAGACCAGCTATAAATTTGTAGCATGTTCTGGAAAAACGGTGACGTTAAGGAAGGATAACGTACGCTAAGGGTAAAACAAAGTCATCACGGGACCTGAGACTTTGTTCCATTGCTCTATAGAGCTGCTGGAGAGGTGACAGATAGAAAATTCTGCTCACTGGATGGGGCTGTTTTCTTATAATGAAGAAGGATCACTCATCAAACCGAACAAAAGTAATTCAAATTACTTTTGTTTTCCAGGTACACAGAAGGCAGGTACAACGAAGTCTAAGAGAGGGGATATAAATACCCCAGTTAACAATGTGAATCACTAAACTAGCCTTGAGGCTCGTGCCATTTGGATGAACTCGATAGTGCAAAGTCTGATCGATCAACTCTAGAAGACCTCAAGATTACGCCTTTCAATAAACGCTGCATCAGAAATTGGACTTCCGGGATCCCCCTTAGCCTGAAACAGACGAGCTGTTACTACACACAGGGCGATTCCACCTATTCATTGTTCCATACACTACTCCTGTGTAGCTTTCAAAACATCCCCCTCTCATATCAGCCCCAATTACCCTTTTTTCAAATTTAGTTCACACAGGATAAGCCTTTAGGAAGCAAATGGAAAAGAATTTTAGGTACCTTTATATCTGGGTAGAAACAGGGTTCCTGTTTGCAAACAGAAACTTTAAGGAGTCAAAGGTCACAAAAATGAGACTCTATTTGTAAATACAAAGCAAAGCTTATACATACCTTACTCAGAGTTTTGCTTTTCTTGAGAAGAGTTTTTCCTGGCTCCTCAGTGAAGAAGATGTGTTTGTGTTTCATATCGATCTGTCTTCTCATGTCCAAGTACTTTGCCTTGTACTTCACATTCTTGTGCAGATACCTGACCCTCCGGTGACTGACATTTGAAATTCCACCATATCTGTGACCAAAGCAAAAGAAGTGGACTCAAACCTCAGGGTCTAAGAATCTGCTTCCTTATATGTAAAGACAAGAAAACTAACAGTTTTCACTATTTTCCTATTAGCAGCCACTATTTTAATTTCATTTTTTTAAATTATGGAAATTAGGAAATAAAGTGAAAAATGCAGAGGACTTTTTAAGGTCTAGCTTGTATGTTAATTCCCAAGTAAATGTGAAACACCAAAGGTGGGAATATCAACATATCTTACAGATAACAGAAAGGAGAAATTACATTGTAAAATGTAATTAAAAAAAACAGCAGGAAACTATAACCCCAATGCATGTTGGGGAAATATAATTTTTTCTCACAGTGAGGTGATGCCAAAGCTCTTTTAACACGTATGTGGATATGTTCAAATTGTCTTAAAAGTGGCCACTAGATTCTTAAATCAATATGAACTAACCTAAGAAGCAAACCCCCCATTACTAAAATAATTAGAGAACCTGCTGATCTAACCATCTGAATTTTTCCAGTCCTAAAAGATATATGTCTGCTATGAAGCCTTCGCTGACTCTATTAAGCCTCACTAATTGCCTCTCTTATGGACTATTAGGGACCAACAGTGTAATATATAATTTAGCACTTATAAACAAACTCTGAACAGTTTGGTTTTAAATGTCAGTTGTTATCTTCTACCTATATTATAAACTTCTTTATAAAAAGTGTATCTTATCCTTCTCTTTTAAGTGAAATTGGGTGCTCTAAAATAGAAGAATAGTTAAATTCCAGGTAACAGAATAAATCTCTATGAGTATATACCAGCAAGAGCTACCTAAGTAATTTCTCAATAAAATTATGTGTGGGTAGAAATAAATTCTGCCAGGGATTTAAATGTGGCAGTTATCAGGAAAACCCTTTATATTATTAACTTTTATGAACTCTAGCCTTAAATGACTATATGGCTGAAGTACACAGAAATGATTACAATTTTGTAGAATAAAAACATCAGATTGCTATGAAGTGCAACTGAGCTAATACATGTGAATATATCAAATGTACAGTGATAGCTCTACAATTCTTACTAGCAAGAGGGGTTAGTGTTTTAATTGTAACACCTCAAATGTTATGAAATACATCACCATTATTCGCTATCTGAGTATCAGAGAGCTTTAGGATAGCTGAAGTGGTTAAGATTTCTGGACGACAACGGCATTTATGGAAAATTACTTTTGTCCTGAGCCGTGCTTGAATCCTAGAAGGGAACCGTCGACATCAAAGTCTGAATCTGGGTTTTCATCGATGTCCTGTTCATGGCTAAACAGATAAACAAAGCCAACAGTGGTAAGTCATTATCTCCAGAGCCCACCAGTTCAGGCAAGTATTAAAAGGTACATACAGTCAACCCATGCAGACTTTCCCACCACAACAATCAACCACAGGTCACAACCCAGGAAGACAGGAAGAAGAGTACTTGAATCAGGATTTTGCAAATGAGATAAATTCCCTAGCAGTGTCCGGGACACAGTAATAAGCGCTCAAATCTTAAACCACGTCAAGTAGTATCTCTATTCCTGAACAAATATAAATTTCCCCCTTTTCTTTCGGGAAAACACCAGTTAACCTGCAGCCTTAACTAATCTCCTAGGTGATATCTCTAGAGGTTTTCCTTAAAAACAAACAAGGAAACATTTGAGAAGTATCAACCCAACCAAGAAAATTACAAAAGAGAAAATATTGTTAAGAAGGTTGTGATATAAGTAACTCAGTAATCCCCACCTTTGGGGGATACCTTCTAGTGATCCCTACTACCTGGGCAACAGCAACAAATGCAAACGATGAGAAATAACTCTTGCAAATTACGTTAAGCTCACTGAACGTTTATGGAGGACCCACAAGAACGTACAAGGGCCCAAGAATATCAGTGCACACAGAGCCTCTGCCTCTAGGGACTAGTAGGAACCAGAGGCGTTAACAAGCAACATATACCGTTTGGAAGGCACACGGCAGAGGCCCGCTTTTATGTACTAAGCTACTGAGCCTCTAACGCTTGCTGACACGTTCTGCACAGAGACGCAGTGTGAGACTTGCCTCCGCTTGAGTTTGCTTGGCTTCTGCTCAGGGGGATCTTCGCCACTCTCATCTCCATCAGTGCCGATGAGGCGTGGGCTGTCTTTGACTGTGTTTGCTTCTGATGACTCTTGTGAATCTAAAGAGGTAGAGGTACTGCAGTTGATTTCCGCCCTTGGTTTGACAACTCTTGTCATTTGCAAAGGCAATCAAAGTACGCCGGGGCCTCTCCTGCAATGAACTGATGCTAGACCACATCTATCTATTCCACGCATCCACGTGCAGAGTGTGCAGCTCGGTCTATTCAGGTCTAAAAGTTTCCATGACCTAACTACTTAGAAAGTGGACTACAGGGAATTCCCTGGCGGTCTAGTGGTTAAGACTCGGAGCTTTCATGCCTTCACTGCTGTGGTCCAGGTTCGATCCCTGGTTGGGGAATTAAGATCCCTCAAGCATTGAGGTGCAGCCAAAAAAAAAAAAAAAAAAAAAGTGAACGATAAAACTACTTTTTCCTCACAGCTGTCTAAATCTGTACAAATTAATCCACAAAGTTACCTCTGTGATAGCTGTTAGCTACCACATTTTGATGGGATTCTAATCTAAATGACTCTAAAAATGGCATGATCACATTTGATTAAAAGTAACTTCTCTTTATTAAGAAGCAAATACATCTAACTGCCTCTAATATAGCTCTTAAAGTAATAATGGAAGTAACAGAAAGACAAACACCACCATTTACAAAGAGTGATTATAACCTGCGGTGGCTCCGCTGAGGCACGTGTCTGTGTTCTGTATTCCTTCGGACTGGAGCCAGGTGGCTGGGTGGGACCAGAAGTGGAGAGGGGTCTACCCTGGAGACAGCGGGAGCTCTAGTGTTGCGAGGACAGGCTATTTCAGGAGACCCCAGCCACAAACAGTGGAACACGTACATATGGGGAGATGCAGTGTATGCCTTACGTTTTGGTCTCAAGGAGGATCCAAAACAAATGAAAGCCTGGAATTCTCAAATTGATCCCGAGGGCGGTCACACTGGAGCCAACTGCAGAAACGTCTAATTACACACCTCACTACGGGAACACGCAACGGGAGCAGTCTACACACACGCCTGAGAAAACAGGCAACACGAAGGCAGAGACTGTGAGGTTTACTGTGTCTAACAAAGGAAGCTAAGGGACGTGATCAACAGGAGGGACAGGAAGCACTTACTGACCAACATACACACTCCAAGGTTTCTGGTCAAAATAAGAACAGGACTTATCAAAAGACTAACATAAAATACCCACATTAAAAAAGGATGAAAATAACAGCAAAATAGAAAGGAATGAGAACACCATACTGAAGTAAGTTCCATTGTAAGAGGACAGAGAAGCTCATTAGTAACTCTCTAAAGGAAACTGTAGGATGAAGTAAGGTCAGTGACCTGAGAGGAGCAAAGCAAACCCACTTGTTAAGTAAAAAGCCGAAACCTTTTGCTTTACACATATGAATGAGGCTGAGAAGAAAGTTGCTATGAACCAGACTTTTCCAGCACCAAACATCAAGGATGCCAAGACAACAAGTCAGTGGGTTTCAGGAGTTCAGGTTATAAAAACGTCCTCCTCTCCCACTTTTCTGCTGCACCAGTTGATGGTCCCCTTCTCCTCACAAAAGCCTTCTTATCTGCCTACTCTAGCTTCTCCTAGCACACCTCTCACTGGCTTTCTTTAGTCCCGACAGTGGCACCAGTCTGCTCAACAATTATTTCTTAATCACTCAGGCAGGAGTCAACCAAGTTCCCTATCCTGGATATTTGATGAGAATCCTGAAATCAATCCGTTCAGTTACAAAATAATCTTATGCCCTGTTGAGACTCTCTATAGAGCAAGACTGCACTTGTCCTGAACGAATTCCAGACACAACCCCCATTCAGATTTGCCTAACAGCAAATGTATGCTCACAGCTACTCTTTAGCACGTCTCCTATAAACTTAGTTGCTCCAGAGAAACCTGGACATTCCAAGCTCACTCTAAAACTAGATTTCTTAATGGATTTCCAAGTTGGAATTCACTGGCCACCAAGGTGCAAGAGGAACGAGTGATACTTTTGAGAACCCTATGCAAATATTCTTTTTATTTACATAAAAGGATAATAACTTGTAACATAAAAGTAAGATGGATTAGATCATTTCACTATTACACCATAAAATGTAGCTGGCATTATTTAACTCTACCATAAAGGATTAGTGTTAGCTATTTTGCTAAATAGACTAATTTTGGTAACCATTACTCAGCAGGATGAATCTTGGCCAATCTTACCCTGAGCTGGTTGGCTTGTGCTTCTGTTCCCAGACAAGCTGCTTTCCTTGGTTCCTCCATTACATGGTTCACTTTGGCCCGAAGCAGGGCATTCTCTTCTGCTGTTCACTTCACGCTGACGTCCGTCACAACTCACAGAGGGATCTGATCGGCTCTGTTCTACTTCCTCTGAATTCAGGCTTATATTACTAAGTCCATCAAGAATTTCATTATGATCTTTATCACCTGAACTAGAGCTTTCGCTACCCACTGATGAAGATGCAGAAGAAAGTTCATCTGCTTTCGTGCGATTTTCGTCTTTCTTGTTGTCAACTTCTGTTTTAGACCCACAAGTATCTGTATCACAGCTTTGTGAAGCTTCAAAAGTCCAACCCTGAGCTTCCCAATACTGAAACTGTTCCAAATAATACCAGTACAGCTGGCTATAATGCTGCTCCCATTCTGCCTTTGTATTAGGGACGTTCCAGGGCTCTGAGCACGGCGTCTGACCTGCATGCTTTTCTTGCCAGCTTTGCCACAGCAGTTCCCCCCCGTATTCCTTCCAGTACTTCTCCCAGAGCTCTGTAATTTCCAGCTTTGGAGGTAATGTATTTTCAGCAGGAAGATTCTCACCGTCAATGTCTTTTTTGGTTTGAAGTTCATACCTTCTGGTGTTCTCATTCTCAGATGAAGATGGATCATCTGAGGCCAAAATGTCACCTTCCTCACATTCTCGTCTCCAAGATTCTCTCTTAATTTCATCCAAGTACTTCTTCTGATGCTTTTTCTTTTTCTTTTTTCTTTTAACTTTGTTTCTAGTATTCATAGAGGCCTACAAAGGTCAATAACTTGAATATAAATTACACTTCAGAAACTATAGGAGGTAGAATCTAAATCTATTTTGACATTAAATTAAACAGAATACCCTCAACCCCCCAACCTGGGTTTCAGTTACACCAACAAGTGAATCTTACTATCTACGTTTCCAAGAGGAGGAACAACCACACATGGGACATATCACAACTTGCAGTTTTCGTTAACTTATAAATACGTACGTACATTTAAGAAGAGGTGAAGTGCCCTGATTCATGAATGCATTAGATTTGGGATAAAAAGATTCCACGTGATATTTTACAAAGAAAACTAAGAAACAGAAACAAGCAAAGTAAACTAATACTTACCTCAAAATTCTTATGTGCAGACACACTACCAAACTGAAGTGGCAGTCCCATGCTTCTCATGAGTTCAGCCTCAGAATCAAGTTCACTTTCATCTGGGCCTACGTCTTTGCTGTCACAGGACTCTGCAGCGCCCTGGGAACGACCGCCCTCTTCCTCTTCTGCAGCTTGCTCTCCTACACACAGCACTGTTACTTTAGCTTAGTTTCAGAGAAAATTTAGACGCAGCTTTCATCCCCCTCATCTTAATGAAAAGGAACCTGAGACCCAAAGTTATTACATGACTTGCACGAAGTAAAGGTGTGTCAATGTGAGTTTTTAAGGGGAAGAAAAATAAAAGGAAAAACAAAGGAACTGATGGGAATATGGACTTGTGAGAAAACAGCCAACTAAGAACCAAGAACAAGCCCTAGTCTGGCTCTGCTGGCCGCTGTCCACCCAACTGCTCCCTCAGCTCCCTCCGCGGAGCACCTCCTCTCGCTGGGTACTGGGCACAGTACTGAGGACGCACGAGGGAACACAGCAGGGCAGCCCCGGGGAAAATGTCTACATTTCCGCATTCCCCATCTGCAGCACTGCTGCACTCGATCAGTGGATTTAAAATGATGACCCGTGGAGTTATTTTAGGAGCTATTAACACGGGAGATGAGAGGTAGGTCTTCAGGCCCTCCACAGGTACTTCAGTCATGACTGGATTTACACCCTGGGACTCTGTGGGGAAGTTCATTTAATGAAAACGTTCTGCTGTTAAAAGTCTGAAATCCACTGAACTGGAAGATCCTTTCAAGCTCTCTGATTGTAGGTCTTAGAGAAAACCTGCTTTATCATAACAAAACAAGTTTTACTTTATCCTAATGTGGTATCTAAAAGTAGATCATACCACTAATTGGCCAAATGCCATCCAAATGCTCTATTTTAAAATGGGAGACGAACACTTTATATATTAGCATACTCAACTAGGGCTGAGCTGCACTCCAGCTACATGATCTTAGGCAACAGAACAGGGAATCTTCCCACTGCAAAGATGGAGACTGAGAAAAAGAGATCTTAAGTGCACAAATTCTATTAAAAGAAAGAGGGGAAAAAGACACCTATCTAAATAATGAAGGCGATTCCACTGAATGAACTTGGGAAAGCTCAGCAGAGAGCAGAGCAGGGAATATGAATCGGCTCACCTTGGTGCCCCTCTCGTGGTGTGCATGTGTTCCTATGTTAGGTGGGGCCCCAGGGTCTAGAGAAATCTTATTTGTACAATGTAACACTGAAATGCAACCAAACGTTTCATCCAGTGTGTAAGTGAAGACGTAGAGATTTGCTCCACCATTGTGAGAGGCGGGGGTCTTCGAGGGTAACGTGACACGGTACTTGTGCTGATTTTAGCCTACACCTCGGGCCACAGTTTTCCCCGTGTCCGGAGAAACATGAAAGATCTGCGTGGAAAGGACAAATGGGGCCCGGAGAGGGAAGTCTGACAGAGACCAAGATGGTTTCCAGGTAACTAGGTGAGGCTCAAAGCGTAGGTTATTTGGGAAAGTTAATCCAGATTGTGGCCTCTTTACTTCAGCCAAAAGGCTGTGGCTGTTCACTTGGAGTTTATCCTGAATGGTTTACATATAAAACTGTTGAAGTATTTAAGCGAGGAGGCCGTTAGCGCGGGGTGGCTCTGATACCTCGGTGGCCTCCCCGAACAAGCCAAAACCTAAGCCAGGGCCAGGGAACTCCGACCTGAGGAGACGGGGCTTAACCGCCACACACGAGCAGCCCAGAAAGCTCTCCCAAGTAAGGCAGCTGCACAAACTACGGCCAGGCAAGTGATTTCCTTGCTTTGCTCCCGCCTCTCCTCTGTACAGTACCATGGTTAGTTTTAGCAAAAAAAGGGCTATGTAGCTTCATACTGTATTACCTGAACTGTTGCCATCGTCTTTAACGTAGTAGCCTTTTAATCCCAAATTGCACAATTTCCGATCTCTGTGAAGCAAATTAAACAGTCAATATTGAAAAAAATTAAACTATAAACTTAGTGAAAAAACAAGCTTAAGGCAGCATAGATTAATAAAAAGGTTAAAAAACAGAAAAGCTATCTGCTAATACATTCTTCTTATCTGTAATATAGAGGTAATGATACATACCTCACAGGGTTCTAATAAGGACTGACTGCACACATAAAGCATTGGGTACATATCACATGCAAACCACGCAATAATGATAACTACTAATTTATTAAAATTAAGTGGCAGCTCTGGATACTGGGGAAAGAATCTGATCCTCCTTGGGATATACAAACAGTGAAATATTCTCTCAATTTGCTGTAGAAAGTGAGCATAAACGTGAAAAGATTTATCTTACACCTCTATAAACCCACACGCAGACCCTAGTCCATTTGCAAATAGGCCAAGTTATCCACTGCCTAGTAGATAAGATATTCATGGTCTGAGCTAAGGTTGTTTTGGGGACTAACATAAAATTAAGTTCTTATTTTATTAAACCGAAACATAAATCGAAATAAAACAATTCAGTCTCAGAGTTTTAAAAAGTGAATAGCTGAACTTTTCTTTACGTATCTACTTCTAAATTTTTTCTTTACTAAGATAAGAATTTCATAAGCAAAATAAACCTAACAGAACACTTAAAATAAAGGGAAGGGGGGGAATTTTGCTATTATCTTCCTACCGGTAAATTAAGCTGTAATAAACTCCACCATAACTGCCATAACAAGGCCATCTGCAAGTAATAGCTACTACCACTCTTCTAATGGGAGCAACAACAAATTCAACAAAACAAAATTCTTGTGTACTTGATATATCTCATATCCCCCATCTATTTATCTTTTGACACTTTATAAAACGTAACATAGGTGGTGACTTAGCAGGACATGAACGGGGGAGGGGATGAAGTGCAGATGTGCTCTGGCAGCATGCCCACGGACCCCCAGCAACTTGAAGCCTGGGGCGCGGGGGCAGCCACAGAAGGGCATCGACGGTGTGCCCGCTAGTGCCCAAGGGTATGGGCATGAAGGTGTCAGATGGAGAAGAGGGTCAATATGGTTGCAAGATTGGTTACACCGAGCAAATAAGTAAATGCACTGAGGATAACGACAGCCAAGATTCTCCAACACACACCTTTGTGTATGTACGTGAAATGCGCTTGTAGCCTGCCTAGCTGTGTCTGCCCAGGGTGGAGAAGCACTGAACACCCAGCAGCAATGAGCACAATGATGACCCAAGTCTTAGTTTCTAAACACTGCTCTCCACTCAAAGGGACCAGGGCACCTTGGAGAAATGGCACGTCCATGCTGGAGCGCAGGCTGTAAAATTATATTATTGTGCCGGAAGGTTAGGAAGGGCTCAAAGAATGCCAGGGACCCATCGAAAGGATTCAGGAGTCAGTTCAAGGGGCTCCCACCAGCCATCTGAGACGAAAGGAACACCAAAATAAATGATGATAGTAACAATATATCCATTAATAAATTAACAGTCCAGAGTCCATGTTAATAGAAATAGGGGAATGAACAAACAACGGGGAGAGAAGGGAAAGTGCTCCACAGAGAACGCTAACTGACAAACGTAGGAGTGATGGACACACTGAACTGCTCTTTGGGAACCTCCGAGGTAGCTGGCTCAGACAGGAACCGGGCTACTCTTCGTTGCAGTGCGAGGGCTTCTCATTGCGGTGGCTTCTCTTGTTGCGGAGCACGGGCTCTAGGCGCGCGGGCTTCATGAGTTGTGGCTCACGGGCTCTAGAGCGCAGGCTCAGTAGTTGTGGCACACGGGCTTAGCTGCTCCGCGGCATGTGGGATCTTCCCGGACCAGGGCTCGAACCCGTGTCCCCTGCATTGGCAGGCGGACTCTCAACCACTGCGCCCCCAGGGAAGTCCTGTAATGGTTATTATTTATTTTTTTCTTTTTTGCGGTACGCGGGCCTCTCACTGTTGTGGCCTCTCCTGTTGCAGAGCATAGGCTCCGGACGCGCAGGCTCAGCGGCCATGGCTCATGGGCCCAGCCGCTGCGCGGCATGTGGGATCTTCCCGGACCGGGGCACGAACCTGTGTCCCCTGCATCGGCAGGCGGACTCCCAACCACTGCGCCACCAGGGAAGCCCTGTAATGGTTATTTTTAACAGCCCTATAACACTGTAATTATATGTCCACTTCATATAGACAGTGTATAGAAAATTAAGTGTGTAGATGAGACAGAATTATTACTCCAATTATTGAACTCATAAGGCAGTATGTTAATGTAATGTCCTCAGAAAATAAAAATTAGTTACAATATTATGTTCTATTTCCTGCCTTTGAGGGGAGGTATGAAAATAATCTCTTAATTACTGAGCAGTTATTTGGCACCTATGCTAAAGCTCACTTTCTGTTTTCTGCTACATGGTACTGAACTTTCAGTTTAATAATCTATTTGAAGTTGGCCAACAATCAAATGTATTGTTCTTAGAGTTTGGAAACAGACTTTTTCCCTACCTAGAAAATCAGGGTTATACTCACGAGTCTCTGAGCTTCCAGCATGTCTCCCACTCCCAAGGACTTTTCAGTGACTACTGGTGACAATTCTACGACTGTATCTCCAAGATCTTTTTGTTCTAAAGGGTTATACTTTGAGCAGTAACTGATCTAAAGGAAAAGACCAAGCCATTCTTTTCTCTTTATCTATTTTGAACTTAGAAGGTAGTTTAAAAAAGTGAAGTAGAGCTTCCAAGTTTTAAGAAAGGTATGAAATTATCTGTGATGAAAAGAATGCACATTTTAGCTCAAAAAGACTAAATGCAACGTAACTGGTGATTTATATGGTAATTGAATTATCTTTGTTGTTGTTGTTTTTGGCTGCGCCATCTTAGTTCCCCGACCAGGGATTGAACCCAGCGCCGGCAGTGGAAGTGTTGAGTCTGAGTTCCACTGGACTGTCAGGGAACTCCCAATTGTGTTTTAAATAAAGCGGCTTTAATTGAAATCCAGTTGCATATTGTTTTCCACAGGTAAGGTATTTTTCTCAACTTTTTATAACTTATATTCCCTCCCGTTTTCTTTTTTGGGAAGGAGACTTCATGAAGACGGCACCAAGACTCAAATGGGCTGCAGGCTAAGAACTAAGGATGTGCCTTGGCTGGTATGTACACAAGATTCGTTCTAGGCCCGCACATCACTGCTACTAGAGGCATCTTCAGAGATGCAAATCTGAACTTGTCCTCTACAAAGTCCTGCATGTCTAGACCCTGCGTATCTCACCAACCCTATCTTCTATTTTTCTTTCCCAGTCATTTTGTTTCCCTTTCACAGGCTTTCTTTTGCTCCCTTGAGGCTTTTTACAGAGTTCTGCTTGGATGGGAATGCTTCCGCCCACTCAAACATATCCCGGTTTATTTCTACTCACCTTTTGGGCCACTTTTCAAATGCTACTTTCTCTAAGAAATCTCTGTGATCCATGGCAAAAGGTTGGGTTTTTGCTATAAGAGCACCTGGCACTTCTCTCCCATCTTGTACTTACAACTATAATTAACCAAATAATTACGTACCTGGCTGTCTTAATATTGATCACCTTTGCTAGAAAGTAAACTAAGGATGTAGGGATGGGCTGTGCCAGATACCCCAGTGCTAACCAGTACCTACCATGACGGAGCACAAAGAAAATTCGCTGAATGAACACACGCCTGCATGAATACAGAGACGACAGTATGTTGCTTTGTTTTTTGGCTGAGCCCCGTGTCTTGCGAGATCTTAGTTCCCTGACCGGGGATCGAACCCCCTGCAGTGGAAGCGCAGAGTCCTAACTCCTGGACGGCCAGGGAAGTCCCCAGACGACAATATTTTTTCATTAAATTTAATACAGCGCTTAATTTTTTTTCCGGATTAATTTGCCGATTACTCCACAAAAACACATGGCGAATAGTAAGAATTCCTTCCAACTTAAATTCTGTCTTAATTCTATAATTCTAAATAAACTATGTTAAAAGTACCACATAAAATTCAGTTCCACAAGTTGGATCTAACAATAAGCCAGTGAGAGGATTAGGGTAGATATACCCGTTTCAGAGATTAAAAAAAAAAAAGGATTAAGTGGCGGAACTCACACACCTAATATATGTATATATATTTTTTAAGAAATCCCTAAAATCCAATTCTTGAGTCAGTGCTTTCCTACCCACTAACTGTCTGCCACGCAGCGCAATTTGTGGCCGAAACAAGTATTTTCCAAAAATAAGCACGGCTCAAAAACTGATGTGATTATAGTTAAATCTTTTCTCCCGGGTAATGAGAAGTTCTATTTATGTGCATTTGTGCTTTAATAAACCTTAAGGTTTAAAAAAAGATGTTAACTAGAAACGTTACTCATCTTCAAACCTCCGCCCTGTGCTATCACATCCCAGATCGCTTTCATTTCACTTCCCCGCAGCTTGTGACCGTCCCCTCAGTTGACGAGTGTAAAATGACAAACACGGGCCACCACATTCTCTCCTAACAGCCCGCAGAGCAGACTTACTCCATCACTTCAGGGCCGTGGGCGAGCACGCCGTAAAGCCCGAGGACGGTTCTTCCTTTCTCTCAGGCACCACTGTACCCGACGGTCGGACACTCTGGCCCCGATCCCGGGGATCAATCGCCACCCCAACCCCTACAGGTCAGGAAACCGAGAGGCCCGCGTGCGACTTACTCCACAAACGCCCTGGAGCAGAGGCAGAGGATGCAGGAGTCCTCCCGCAGGTCTTCAAGGAAGAGACACATCTCCGCCACGGAGCTCCACTTCTCGCAGTACATCGTAGCGCCTCAGAGGAGGCGGCCACGCGGCAGATTGCGCGGGAAGGCCTCCCGGCCGCTGTTCGGCTGCTGGGGACCGAGGGCAGGACTGGAGGCGCGCCCGGCTGCAGAGGAGAGACGGACCCACGAGCACTCCACCCCGGAGCACGAGAGAAGCCGCAGACGGAAGTGGTTCCGGGGGTGGGGACACAGGAAGGGACGGGGCGACGGGCGGTGTCACATTCAACGCTGCTCGGGCTGCAGCCGGCGCTTGGCTTTTTCCTTCCGGGTCTCTCGGGGAGAACGGCTGTTCGAGTGCCTCTGCTTCCCCGAGTGAGCCACCGAGGAGCTCCCGCCGCTGCTGCAGGGTGAGGGCGAGCCGAGCCCCCTCTGCTTGCTGCCCGAGGTGCGTCGTCCCCGCCTGGGCCTCCCCGCGCTCCTCGGCGCCCTGCCAGCCTCGGGGGCCGGGGCGCCGCGGCCGCGCGGAGTCCCTGGCCTCCCGCAGGACTCGGGCTTCGGCTGGGGCCCCAGAGTGGCCGGGAGGGAAGGCCTTGCCTGGGTCACAGCGAGCCCATTCACCTCGGCCCGCATCTCCCCTCGAGCCCCAAACACTGCAGTTCGGCGGGTGCGGCCTCCACTTGGGTCGGGGCCAGGTGCCTTCCCCCGTCCCTGCAGATCCCTGGGCTTCCCGGGGCCGCTCTGATAGGGAGGCGAATGGAGCCCACTGTGTGAAGCCGAAGGTGGTCGTGGGGAGGGGGGTCGCGTCCACACCCTTCAGTCCCGGCGGGGGTCCTGGTCGATGCCCCTTTATACCACCTGTGTGACCCAGGCGGGCCACGGAACCCTCCTGGGCCTCGCTGTGAGCATCCGTAAATAGGGATGATTCGTAGGACCTGCTTCCTCGGACTGCTGGAAGGACCGAAGTGGGTATCCAACCTCTCACCTGTGCTGGTCATAGTCCGGGTAGGTCCATACTCTGGAGGCGCCTGGCACTGTTTCGGTCTCCGGAGTCTGCAGCCTGTGAAACAGGGCTCAGCCCTCCAGCTGCTGATGATATACGAAGGATACATGTGCACAAACCAGGATGTCGAAAACGGGAGCAGCGCTGCTGGATTTGAAAACAGCAATCCGTGTTTGGTGCGTGGCATTGGTTGAGATCGCCCAGGCAGTTTCCTCTTGAAGCACGTTCAAACTTGAAGGTTGTCGGGGCACTTAGGACTTTGCTTGTGCGATGGATGCTGGAGTTGGTTTGGCATTCCTTTAGAATATGTAAGAGCTAAGATAAAATCCAGACGTTTAGAATGGCCCCTAATATTTTGGCCGCATTTACTGGTGAGTGGAAGTAGAAGGTTCATGTTCAAATGAAATGTTTATTCCCGCATCCTTGCTGCTGCCTTACTCATGTTAGTGACTCAGAAAGATAAGACTGCTGCACAGTTACACCAGTATGGTTGTGTTAACATTTGGGGATGAGGATAGTTAAGAAAATAAGGGTGGAACAATAATTATGAAACAGAGTGGAAGATTCTAGCTAGGAGTCGAAGGACATTCTAGGATTGAAAAAAAAAAAACAACAACATAAAAAACCACCTTGAAAGGTAATTCATCTCAGAACCTAGAGTTCGAAGCTTGAAATCCAAAAGATATTGCTTTAGAGATAAAATGGTTGAGTTTGCCAGATATCATAACTGAAATATTAAACTTCATTTTCATTGATGGTTTGAAGTAGAGTGTACTCACTAAAACGGAGTACAAAAGCCCTGTTGAACCATTATTAAATCTGCACAAAGGAAAATGGAAAATTAATTTGGATTTCAGTGAGTATTTCTTGTAATTGGCATTTTCAGCACATCCTCAATGTGGCTCACATACTAAAAGTAAGAAATGAATCTGCTGCCATACATGGTGCCAAAAGTACCAGTAATGGTTAAAAAAAAAAAAGGAATAGATTTATTTCCTTAAGTTTTTGTAGAAAACGAAACAAAAAAATCCTGTTTTATTCGTTTTTGAAATATTCTGATTTTAAACATCTATAAAGTTAGTTATTGTAAATGTTCCTTGCCATCAATATCAACATGCTGATATTTCAGCTTGTCAACTTTTTCTTACAAGTTACGTGAATTCCAGATGGGAAAATATGTGATGCATAGGACTGTTTCACTGGAGATTTTTTGGGGGGGAGGGGTTAGGAAATAACCTAGAATTTTGGTAACTAAAATATTATATCTCCCCCAAAACATCTTTTAAGAATTATAGTTTTTATTGGATTAAAATACAGTGGTAGAGAGTCACATACAGCCTATGGTAAATTGGAGGGGAAGAAGAGCCAGGCAGAAGTAGAGGGAAGATAGAAATTGCAATCTTAATATTTTCAGCCTTTCTGTTAGAGAGAGAGAGAGAGACTTGAAGTATAATGAAAATCAGAGTAGGAAGTAGGAGGACTGGGTTTTAATTTTGGCTCTTGGTTTTTCACTGAATTAATTTAGTAACTGGGTAAGTCAACTTGGCTTTCTATTTTTAACTTTTCCACAAAATTAAGAGGTTGTATTCATTGAGTTCTAAGGCCATTTTCCCATTTTATCATAAGTAAGTATTTTATCAATTCAAAAGCTTGTTATTTAAATTCCTTTGATAGTTCTCTAGTGACAGATTTTAGGACACTGTCTTGGTCCACATTTTTGTCCAAAATTTGGATGAAAATAGTTTACATCCATCTGTATTTAGTTAGCCAGCATTGGTTAGGTGGCTAGTGTGTGCTAGGCATAGTATTCTAACTGCTTTTACATACGTTTTCTCATAACCATCTATCTAGTGACATATCCCCCGTGTTTAGAATAGTGCCGAACACAAACTACATACTTGTTTGATAAATACTTATTGAGTAAATGAATTAAAAACCGAGTGATGTAAGTCTTTTTGGGGCATCTTCTTTTTTATCCACTGTATTCTATCCCCTCTGGCCTAGGCCTCAACAGTAATCTCCCTTGCGTCATCCATTCCTTGTTCTCTCATCGATACATCATCACTGGTGTTAAAAGCTGCCGTATTTTTGTTCATCGTAAGACAACAAACTTGATCCACATTCCTTTCTGGATACCCACCTGTTTTTCTGTTCCTTTTTGCAACAGTAATTCTCTGAAGAGTTGTCCATATTTGCTATTTCCAATTCATTCCCTCCCATTCTTTCTTGAACTTTCTCCACCTGCCTTTTATCCCCACTCTATCAAAACTGGTCTTATCAGGACTTGTCAGTGCCTCTGTGTTGTAAAATCCAAGGATCAATGATCTTTATCTTACTAGACCTCCAAGTGTCACATGAAACAGCTGAGGACTCCTTTCCTGAAACACTTTCTTACCTTGACATCCAAGATGCCACGCCTGGAAGGAGAATGCTGGTTCCTCATTGGCTTCCCAGCTTCTAAAATGTTGAATGCCCCAAGGCTCAGTCTTGGAAACTTTTTTATTTTATATTCACTCCCTAAAGGGACCTTCTTTAGTTGTACGGTTTTCAATACTGGTCTATATGTCACCGAATCTCGGGTATATTTCTTTAGCCCTGACCTTCCTGCTAAACTCTGCTTGTGTCCAGCTGCCTTCTGACCATCTCCACGTGGATGTCCAGTAGAATCTTAACGTGTTCAGACCTGAATTCCTGATGGCCAGGAATTCCTGGGGTGTCTAAACCTGTTCTCTGGCAAGTCCATCCTCTCACAAGCGGGCTAACGATGATGATGATGATGAGAGTAACACTTGTTTAGTGCCTTTATGGTGGGAGGCACTCTTCTGAGCTTTTTTCACGACAGTCTCATTAGGAAGGTACTGTTGTTATTCTCATTTTATAGAGGGAGAAACTGATGTTACGTAACTTGTCTGGGTCACACAGTAAGTGGCAGAGCCTCCCAGGATACAAACCCATGTTGCCTGGACACCGTGAGGCCATACCGGACTTCTCTCGCTCACGTTCTACATGCATTCACCAGCATATCCTGTTGGCTTTATCCTCAAAATACATCCAGAAGCTGATCATGTCTTACAGCCCGCACGCTGGCACACCTGTTCATCACTCATCTCAGTGACTGCAATAACTTCCTGTTTGCTCCCTGTGCAATGTATTCTCAACACAGCAGTCATTTAGAACCCACCCTTCTGGTGCCTTTTCCATCTCACTTAGGTGAAAGCTGGCCCACAGAGTTCTGCAGTGCTCCCCACTTCTGACTGCCCCACCCCCCGCCCCGCCCCATCCCTCTTCCTCAACCCAACTGCTTTGCTGACCCCTCCAAGTGCACATCCTTTGTACTCACCGTTCTTTCAGCTGGAATTCTCTTCCAAATGCCCGCACGGTTTGCTTCCTCACGTCCTCAGGTCTTTGCTTAAACATCCTTTTAGAGAAACCTTCCGAGACCACGCTGTATAACGTAGCAGCCTTCTCCTTACCCCCTTGTGTGCGGGATGTTGTCTCCATGGCGTCTCCATCAGCTAATGTAGTATATCTAAGTTCTACTGTTATCCCAGTTTTATAGATCTTAGCAAACCCAGGCCCAGGTGGGTTACTCTACCTGCTCCGCTCCATATTGGATAAGCAGAGTCAGTCACAGGGCGTGACCCGAGTGGTGAAAGGTTACGGAACCAGGTCCCAGGAGTGGATGAAAGGACTAATAAGGATTCTGACTAGAAAAGAGGATTTTGTAGCTTTGTGATAGCTGTCCTAAAACTTAAGAGGTTGTCTAATGGAAGAGTTTCAATGGTACAGAACTAGGTCTATGGGGAAAATTCCAGGGAAGTAAGTGTAAGGAAGGTCTTTTTAGCATTTCGATGAACGGTTCTGATGGTGGAAAGGGCACCTTTTGAGTTTTCTGTTCTGGAAGGTTTTAAATCAAAATCTGGGTTGATCATTTTTGGAGGAGGTCCTTGCATGCAGCACTTGGACGCTGTTAGCAGACGGCAGGATCTTGTGAGTGGTCCGCATAGCCCCTGTCCCTGGGTGTCTGCCTTCGCACTGCCCCTCTCCCCTCTACTGTGTGTGTTAAGTGTGTGTAATAAATCAGAACATAACTATGGACAAGAGGTATAGTTCTTTTACCAATTTGGGTGGGGCGAGGTACTAAAGAAGGTTTTAAAATCACAAGATTTTACAATCCTATTAAAAATTGGAAATGAAACTAGATTTTTTTTTTAAGATTTTTTTGACGTGGACCATTTTTAAAGTCTTTATTGAATTTGTAACAATATTGCTTCTGTTTTATGTTTTGGTGTTTTGGCTGCCAGGCATGTGGGATCTTAGCTCCCTGACCAGGGATTGAACCTGCACCCCCTGCTTTAGAAGGCGAAGTCTTAACCACTGGACCGCCAGGGAAGTCCTGAGACTAGATTATTGGGACAATTGTATTAAGCAGTAAGGGTCAAATCACCAAAATGATTGGTTTTCAGGCCTGGGAAGAGCTTCTTTTAACATATTTGAGAGGCTATCATAAATTTTAATGTATTACTATTTGAAAGCTCTTTCTGTTGATATGTAATTCATCGTAATATTCACCATTTAAAAATGTGCAACTCAGTGGTTTTTAGTATATTCACAAGGTCGTACAACCATCACTACCATCCAATTCCGGAACATTTTCATTATCCCCAGAAGGCACCTCTGTTTCCATTGGGAGTCACTTCTCATTGCCCCCTGCCCCAGCCTCTGGCAGCCACTAACCTTTCTGTCTGTGTGGATTAGCCTGTGCTGGGTATTTCATGTAAATGGAATCATACAAGGTGTGGCCTTCAGTATCTGACTTTTTTTTACTTAGTATAATGTTTTCAGGGTTCATGCATATTGCAGTATGAACTAGTACTTCATTTCTTTTTGTGCCTGAATAATATTCTGTTTTCTGGGTATAGCATATTTTTATCCATCCGTGGATGGGCATTTGGGTTGTCCATTTCTTGGCTATTATGAATAATGCTGCTGTCAACACTTGTATGCAGATATCTGTGTGAATATATGTTTTCAGTTCTCTTGGGTGTATACCTAGGACTAGAATTACTGGGTCAAATGGTAACTCTGTGTTTAGCTTTTTGAGGACTGATTTCCATGGTGACTGCACCATTTTGTATTCCCACCAGCAATGTATGAAGGTTCTAATTTCTCCATATTATCAACAACACTTGTTATTTTCCTTTTTTTTTTTTTTTGAATATAGCCATCCTTGTGAGGAAAGCTCTCATTTTAAAAAGTAATAAGTTTTGCTCTGTTGCACGCTAAATGATCAAACACTGGTAAATTTTAGCAGTTTGCCTCTTTAGATGGATTGATTAAAATGTGATGTAAATAAAACACAGGTTGTGGGCTTAATGTGTGCTGTGTCCACCTTCTGTTACCGTAACAGGCCCAGGTTTCTCACAGATAAATGCTATTGGTTACAAGGAAACTGGACAAAATCCTCTAACGCTGGAAGAACAAGTCAATTCTGTGCCCTGCTAACATGCTAGTTATCAGCAAGATAATCTTGGCTTCAAGACAACATGTAATTGCTCTTGTACATCTGTCTCTCCCTCTCCCTCCATCCCTTTCTTTCATTTTTTCATTTCCTGCCTCATCCTCAAAGGACTTGAGATGATTTTCATCAAGTTTATATGGTATGGAATAATGATAAAATATCTCTAAGGGTAGAATCAGAAGCAGAGAAAATAGTGACGGAAGCAGGAAATCTTCTGTAGGAGGACATGATCATGAGGCTGATGCAGCCGCACCATCGAACATCACGTCTGCCCATCAGCTCGTTATCTGGCAATGACTAAAAAGAGACAGAGTCTGTTACACATCTTAACTTCATACTTTTTCTCTGAAGAAGCGAAGTTTCTAGAGCTGTGAATTTAAAAAGTGTCTCAGGTGGGGCTTTATAGTGTGGAACTAAAACAGTATATAGAGGTGTCCTCACTAAAAGCACTGGTAGTGTGAGTGTAATTTTTAATTGTGATACACTAGTATAGGGCTGTAAGCATAATTGTCACACATTGGTGAAAGTGTCTTGCCATTTATTTTATGGAAATTCTATCTCTGGGTATTAATGATTATCTTTTTTTAAATCATTTTTCTTCCTTTTATATACTGTGTTTTTCAGAATACAGACATTGAAGCTTGGGACAAGATATTTATCTAATTTCTGGTAAGTTAAGTGAATGGTTTAGAGAATGACATAGAATAATTGCATGCTGTATTCTTTTTTTTTTTTTTTTTTTGCGCTACGTGGGCCTCTTACAGTTGTGGCCTCTCCCGTTGCGGAGCACAGGCTCCGGATGCGCAGGCTCAGCGGCCATGGCTCACGGGCCCAGCCGCTCCGCGGCATGTGGGATCTTCCCGGACCGGGGCACGAACCCTTGTCCCCTGCATCGGCAGGCGGACTCTCAACCACTGCGCCACCAGGGAAGCCCCATGCTGTATTCTTTCAATCATTTAAGATACAAGAGAAATTTTAGTGACTATAAGATAAAAATGACACTGACAAATTTGTATTATTGTATAATGTCAGAGGAACAGAGAGCTTTTCTATAAACTTGCTTGGAAAAGGTAATATCTAAAAATGTATGTCATCATTTCCTAAGAATTAGGTTACTTTTATTGAATCAGATATTGATGTTTTCTTCTATGAAGAATAGTTATCTCAACATAACCTAGTTTAAGATACAAACGTTCAGTATGATCCATTAAGATATAAGTCAAATTATTAAGATCAATCTGAAATTTCATTCATCAGCTTTATTTTCCTCTTGTAATTGTAGCTTGTGAGTTATTTCAATAGCTAAACCCAACACTTCACAAATGAAACCCATTTTCACATTTAAATCTGCAACAAAGTTAACTTGTTAACAATCTACTCATTTTTGGTATTAAGAAAGGACTACACAGTATTCATGTAGGCTAAAACATTTAACATTTCAGCTGTGAAGAGAATAACTTTGGATTATTTTTTCCCTTTTAGTGGCTAAATTAAAGACCTGCCATGATGTCGAAGAAAGAGACTGAATTTGTCATTTTCACCTAAAGAAAAATGATAGACAAAAATCAAACCTGTGGGACAGGACAGGATTCCATGCCCTCCATGACTTGTCTGATCCACGTACTTGAAGAATGGTTTGGTGTGGAGCAACTGGAGGACTACTGGAATTTTGCAAACTATCTCTTGTGGGTTTTTACACCACTCATACTTTTAATACTTCCTTACTTTACTATCTTTCTTCTCTACCTTACTATTATTTTCTTACACATTTATAAGAGGAAGAATGTATTAAAAGAAGCTTACTCTCATAATTTATGGGACGGTGCCAGGAAGACGGTGGCAACGCTGTGGGATGGACACGCGGCCGTCTGGCACGGTAAGCGAGATTACTTTGAGTTTTGGGCTCCTTTTCGTGTGGGTGGCGCTGAAACCGTGTTACCCTTTCATTTTGTTGATTGAGGAAATATTGAAAAATATAATGGAAGGGATAGTTACTATTTCCTGTTACCTGTTTGCATGCATTGTGCATATATATGTCTTTCTTAAAATGATCTTTTCTGAGCACACTAGTTTCCATTCAACAAAGAACCACGTAATAATGTAGACTATTACTCTAAGCTCAAATAAAAAATTAATAGTTAAGAATCTAAGAGAGTAAGAGATGAATTAAAACAGTATAGAAAACTGTTTTGAAATTGCTTTATTTTGCGTTTACTTCCATTTTGTTCAAAATAAGTTTGACTTCCCCAGTGTAGAGATTTTTAAAAAATGAAAAATAATATTAAATAGTAATAACATTAAATTAGATATAATATATATACCAAAATGTACCCGTTTTCCGTTTGCTGTGTGACTTATTCAGCTGACATGTTGTCATTTTAATCCTACATATGCCTGCAAATCTTTTTGAGCACTTGACTGTCCATTACAGTCAAATGCTTAACGTGCATCAGTTCTTATAATTCTTATAATGCTGTAGAGAGAGTCCACGTGTTATCTCCATTTTACAGTTTTCCCATAAGGAAACTGAAGAACAGCGAGGTTGTTAGGTGCCCGAGGCACGCCAGGACACCAGGGAGAAGGGCCAGGATGCAGCCTCTGACTCGTGGTTCCAGGCCTGTGCTCCTCTGATCTGTGCTGTGCCGCAGGCTTGTCCCTGGTTGGGCTCAGGGTCAGAGTGTAGCGGTCGACAGACAGCAGCTTTGCAAACAGGAACCACATGCCGTCGATGTGTTGAATTCTTAGTATTTACCCATGAATACGAATGCCCTTGCCAGTCCGTACAACTCTCACACCTGCTCGTGGTTGTTCACCGGAGGTGGGATGCTGTTTCAGCATTCCGTGACCAGAGACCGTGCCTATGTGGACTGCTCTCGTTCACTGTCTTTAAAGCAGTGAGACAGAAATTCAGTGGCCTCGTTTACAGTACTCGGGAAACGATGTCCCCCTCCCACTTATAACCCTCTATACTTCAGGGTAATATATGTTGTAAGGAATTTGAATTTTTTTCTGTTTCGGGAGACATGATTTAATGTGGATAAATTCAAGTGTTAAACTTATTTTGTAGGAGCATATATAATTTTGAGGTATTTATTATTTATTTTCCTGAGGTATTTAAAAATATGCACCTATGGCTCAGAGGAAGTAAAATATATAGTTCTTACCATGTTTTAGTGTTTTATTTATAATAATTTAACGTATTTTAGTAAGATAAGTGATGCTCTCTAAAATGATTTTCCTCACTCTGCTCCTTGGTGACGCACAAAGGCGTCTGTGTGCGTATTTGGATTTCGTATTGATGTCAGATCAGTTTTAATTTATGCTTTGTAAAGAGTCTTCAGAGGAATTTTTTAACTAATAAAAATGTTCATTTTAGAAAATGTGGCGAGTAAAAATAAAGAAGAAAATAATAGTCACCTAAAATTTACCATGCAGTTGAATTCTGTGTGTTTATTGTTTTTTATTTGTGTGGCAGACTAGTATTTTCATGTCACTGAGCCTCCTTACGTGACTTATAATGACTATATGGACTCTGTAAATCCTATAACTAATTTACTTACCTATTGAGCTGTTGTTTGTTTATAACTGGTTTACTGTAAGTATCTTTGTATAAGAATCTATCCAGTGTTTCCTGTTTTGAAGTTAAATTTTACCCTCTAGTGTATATTATGTAAGTGCTTTATCATTTTTCAAAAAAATCTGATTCTCCTACATCAAGAAACATGAATTTGGTATTTCTTAGATACCTGCATTTCTAGGTAGTCTGTCAGTGAAGCCCCTGCCCTCAAGTTGCTTACAGCCTTTAAACTATAAAAATTTTGACTTTTTTACTTCACATTTTACTATTAATTTTTAAAGAAATGGACATATTTTATTCAGTAAAAGCGTCCTATAAATTAAACCATATGTAGTAGAGTTTTTTATGGGAAAATTAAATTGGGATTTCAGGAGAACATTCCTGCTGTCCTTCAGTTGGGTAAGAGTTTCCTTTCCCCTCCTCTGTCTTTCCCCCAGGGAAGGACTCCTGGGTCCGACTCCTGAGTTCGAACGAGGCCCTGCCAGTCACCGCGGGGGGACCTTGGACAGGTTACCTGATTTCTTCTCCCCTCCCTTCTCCCTCTTCCTCCTCCTCCCTTCCTTTTGCAACAATTAGGATTTTTTTAAACTTCATTTTAAAAAAATTTAAAATTAAGAAAAGTTGCAAAAATAGTGCAGAGTTCCTATTTTTCACTCAGCTTCCCCTGATGTTAACGTCTTACGTAACCGTTTGTATAGTTATCAGATTAACAGTGGTATAATACTATCAACCAAACTGCAGATTTTATTCACATCTTACCAGTTTCCCTGCCAGTGTCCTTTTACCAGGATCCCATCCTGCATTTGGTTGTCACGTCTCCTCCAATCTCTGAGGGTTTTTTAGTCTTTTATGACCTTCAGACTTCTGAAGAGTACTGCTCAGTGATTTTGTAGACTGTCTCTTAATTTAGAGCTGATGTTTTCCGTAAATTGATTGAAGTTGTGCATTTTTGATAAGAATCCCTCTGATGGTGGGTCCTTCTCAGCACATTGTATCTGAGGTTCATGATGTTGACACGTTTTATTATTGGTGATGGTGACTTTGATCACGTGGTTAAGGAGGTGTCTGTTAGGTTTCTCCACCACAAAGTTGCTATTTTTTACTTTGTAATTGATAGATGTCTTGGGAGAACTCCTTTAAGACTATGTAAATAACTCTTCTCTTCAAACAAGATACTTAACTTTTCTGGACTTCATTTCCCTCTTCTGTAAAATGGGTTGTTGGAAGGATTCACTGGGCCTTGATGTAAAGTACTTAGAATACTTTTTATTACATAATAAAAGTTCAACAAATGTTAGCTATCACCATTACAGAGCATCTTTCTGCAATAATTTGGAAAGCACTAAAATACATCACTTGTTTCTTGGTCACTATTAAGTTCAACTTCACACACCTACTATGTTCAAGATTCCTAGTATTTTCAAGGTATATTTTTAGGCTATCAAAGTTTTGATTCTTATTGCTAGGAAGAAATGCATTTTGCCACCCAGTATATACATACAGATATATACTATTTCATCAAAAGTGTATATACTGTCTTCATGCGATCTGCTCTATTTTCTATTCTACTCTCTCTTATTTAAAAAGAAAAATGCTGACTATAACTGACTAAAGTGATTGCATAACTCAATGAGTGATGGCAACCAGCATTTGAAAATCACAGGTGCAGGTTAGCACGGGCACACCTCTAGTAGGAGGTGTGGTGTGGGGAAGGGCACAGGTTGTGGAGTCAGATGCATGTGGGCTTGCGTCCTGGCGGTACCACTGTGTGACCTCAAGTAAGTTACATGGGCTTTTCTTACTTGGGTTTTCTCATCAGTGCAGGGATTCTGTGAGGACCAAATGAGATAGTTATTACGGATCCAATACAGTGCCTGTCAGGTGAATGCTCAATAAATGTTCATTCTTGTTTCTATGGGACAAAAGTGAAAGCACTATTCATGGAGAAAGTAACTTTTGAACAAGGCTTTGAAGAATGAGTGGGAAAGAAATTGAGTAACTATTTCACACCATTTTGTTTAAAAATTAAATAGACAGTTTTGCAGGAAAAGAGAAATGATCAAAATTGGTTCAAGAAGGAGAGAGAAACAGAACAGACCAGTAATCATGAAATAAATTGGAACAGTGGTCAGTCTGTATCCTCCTCCCTTCACAAAGGGCCAAGAGCCCACAGGTTATACTAAACTTTTAAGGAACAGATAATGCCCATCTGTGTTTGAGAGTGTAGGGGAAAATGTGGAGCTACACAGTTTATTTTGCAAAGCTAGCAGAACTTTGCTATTGAAATGAAGGAGAACACAAAAAGGAGATTTGCAGGTCAGTCTCATAGATTGTAGTTTTATAAAATTCAATAGTTATAATAAAAAAAAATCTTAGGAAGCGAAGACTAAAAGGTACTACTTCAATAAAGGGAATGTACCAGGAATCTTCAACAAAGATGATCCACATTGGAGAAGTGGAGAAGTATTAAAGCGAGTCCCATAAGTAGGGACCAGAACAAGGAGGCTCTCACCACTGCTATTTAACATTGTCCTGGAGCTCCTAGAAATAAGTACAGAGACGAGAAGAGAAGAGATGCCTGAAAGCCAAGTGAATCCACCTATCAGTACTAATAAGATCAGTTAGCAAGGGAAATGGGCGTGTGATAAACACAAAATTAGTAACTACTCATATACCACCAATAATCATTTTTAAAATGGAAAGGAAAAATGCTACTTGAGGCTAGATCTAACCAAAAAACACGTAAAAACTTTATGGAGAAACTGGAGAAACAAATGGAATTCAGAAAAGGTGAAGTGGATAGAGAGTCTCAGCGTAGTAGAGATGTTGCTCTACAGCCCACACTCCCAGTTCCTTCACCAATTCAGTAGACTTCTAACACGTTTTCATCAAACGTCTAAAATTCATATAAAAGGGCAAACGAGAATAACCAAGACAAATTTGAAAAAACAAAAGAGGAAGTTTTCCCCTAGCATATCAAAACCATTAACATTTATAATGATTAAAATTACAGCGTTGGTACAGGGAAAGGATCATCACAAACAGATCAAACAGATTAAAAAGTCAGAAATGTGAATTTAGTAAATGATAAAAGTGGTATTCCAGATCAGCAGGAAAAGATATAGGAAAATATTTGATGATCTCCAACTACGGAAGGTCTTAAAGAAGATGCAAAAAACCAAAAACTGTTCAAAAGAGACAGAACTAAAAGACACATCAAAAGATGGGGCAGATCACCACAAGTCATTTACAACATGGCTTAGAAAATAATAAATTAGTAAGAAAAGAAATCCAACTTAAAAGTGGTCTAAGCATGTGGTCTAAAAATGGTCTAAATATAAATGCCAATAATTATAACAGATTCATAAGCCCACTAGTAATTCGGAAAGTGCACATTAAAACTGCACTGAGATAGCGTTTTTACTCAGAGGATTGGCAAATAATTAAAGTTTGTTGACATTAAAGGATGAGAATGTGGAGATGGGAACTCTCACTCGGTGCATGTGAGAAAGTACCGTAGTGTAGCGAGTCAGGAGGATGATTTGGTAGTTTCTGTTATCATTTAAAATGGGCGTGTACCATATGATCAACAGTTACCTGTCTTAGCATCCAGTCTAGTGATAAATTCACACATTCAGTGCACAAGGATGCATATAAATGAAGGTTCATTGCAACCAATATTTGAAAAATTGGAAACAATCCAGTGGTCCCTAAATAGGAAAATGGCTAAATGAACTGTGATAGGAATTCATTATGGAATCCTTTACAGCCATTAAAAAAATCATTAAAAAAAATCGCTACATGTGTATATCAAATAGATGTCCAAGATATGTTGTTGAATGGAAAAACTGAGATTCATTGCTATAGTCCTAATAGGAAACTACCTAGGTTAAAACATGCACACACCTCAGTACTGAATAAAAGGCAGGGTGTATTCAGGACCAGAAGATGAATCATTCATGGGTGAGATGTATGCGGAAGGATGAACCTGGAGAAGTAGACAAATTAGGCTTTCAAGGCTCTTGAATGCTATGCTCAGGAGTTTGACTTTATTTTGTAGGTAGTTTGCCTCTGTGTGCTTTCCGGAGGAAGACTCAAAAGGATGGTATTGTTATTTTACCATAATGTGTAGGCGTATAGCCTTGAAAATGGATTATTGGTGACAAATTTAGAAAGGATCTCTCTCTTAGGAGAAGATCATCCTTATCTGGATTCAAGATGCTGATGTCTAAAGCCAGTGGGCAGTAACTCATTTACATAATAAAGAATTGCTATGGAGATAGATGAGGCTACCTGAGCTCCCCTGACCTTCAGATCCTCGCCAAAGAATCTGGAGAGGCTCAGGGGACAGAGCAGGGGAGGTAAATAAATGCGCATCTCTTGGCATCCAATAAGAGAACCGCAATCGTCACAAGGGTAGGGCTGTTTACATTGAAGGGGCCGAGACCGCTCGAAATGTGCATAAAGTGTGCATACGGAGGCTCCCCGTCCCTGGACAGCGGATGGACGGACGGTGGCGATAGCTGCGGTCCCGATTGCGTTCTCAGATCCCCAGGACTGGGGTTCTGTAGGCAGGAGAGGACGGGGCCACACTTCAAAACCAACACTGGGAAGAGGGAGTGATAGATTTAAGAGTTTTTGGAGGTAAAACGCACAGAAGCTGGTGACCAGGGGAATACAGAGTCTGAGCGAGGAGCAGGTAACGTGCCCCAGGATTTCTGCTTTTGCTCGACAGGGAAACATGGGACAGGAAGTGCTCCTTTAGAGACGGTCACGTGAGCAGCACAGAGGAGGGAGGCGCCCTGAGTCCACGTGACACCGAAAGAATCTGACATCACTTGATCGGTAATTGGGACCTAAAAGGCCTTGACATTGACCAGAGTGATTATCTGCCGGTGCTTTTATAGCGAGGGGCTGTATGACCACATCCACGCTTTACGAGTGACACAGTTGAATATTGGGGCTTAATGTTTAGTGGCACGATGGTAAACTCTAGTTTTTGTCAATAATGAATTGATTCATTGAATTTTTCTACTTTCAATCAGGTGACCTGGTATTAAGTAACAATTATTTCTCAATTCTTTTTTTTAAAAAAAAAAGTATTCTGGAAAACACGAGAGAACCTCAGGAATATGCTGTATAGAATCCCTGAAAGAAGTATTCTTTATTTCTTGGAAAATTTATCTGATGGGACAATCGATCCTTTGGATAACGTCAGACAACTTCAGTGACTGTTCTAAGTAAATTGAATTATTTGAATTAGAATTCGGTAATTGGGAAGAAATGTTAAAAGTATAGACACATACAGAATCTTGAAATATCATTAAATTTAGTTTTTAAAAACATTCTCTTGAGCCCATTTGAAATATTACCAAGTAGTTTATTCCTTCAGTAGTGGGCGGGGGGGGGGGGAGTGGAACTCTGTCCCTGCCCGCGTCAGGTACCTTTGGCAAGTACCGGTTCTTAGAAGCGGTGGAAGGCTTTCCTGCGCTTCTCCCTGGGCCAGGTTTTGCTTTTACAAGAGAAGCTTCCGGGAAGCGAGGGGGATTTTGTTCTCTGAATCTTTAGCAGGGTCTCCCGTGAGTCTCTGGCCTGCCCTGCCCCTGGTTTTCTCGTGCATATGCGCTGAGGCCTGCGTGAGGCTGGGGAGTGGGTGCAGACTCTTGTTTGTCTCTGGGTTGCCGGGGATCCAACACCTAGCGCTCGCCCACATTCGGTCTTTAAGTGTTTGTTAACATTTTGGTTGTTTTCTTCTCTCCCACTTTGTGGCACCTGCCCGCCCTCCCTCCCACGCGGCTGAGAGAGCGACTTCAGCTTTCTAACGTGCTGCTGCTTCTCCTTAGGGTGGGAGTGAGGTTCTCTTACGGCTGCAGAGTTGATTTTAGTTTTCTCCTTTTCTGTATTTGCGACTGTTAACCTTCTCCAACAGTGAGAAACCAGGCTGACATTATCCTTAATATGTAAACTGATTTGATCAGTCCCCCTGGGTGTAATCAGTCTCCCATCACTGCCACCGTCCCCTGCCACTCAGGGACACCACCCTGCTCCACTCGGGCTCTGACCCCCATCCTCATGCCACATGGCTCCCCTCCTTTGCCCGCCCAGGCCCCAGCACCCTTTCTAGACTCTTCTCCTGTGTGTGGGCTCTCGTGACCGTTTGGGTTTTGACTCGCCATCCCGGGCCACCCTGTACGGATGCCCTCCTCGCCCTGCCTGGGCTCCAGCACCCACCGCAGGCCACCTTCCACCCAGGCACCTACTGCACGCCGGCCCACCCAACCACTGTAGGACCGATATATTCAGGGAGGGAGGGAAGGGGAAAGTGGATGGAAACAGGGGGGCTTGTGCTCCCGAAAGAAAGACTGAGTGTCTGAGTTAGTAACCATCCTTTAGTATAAATAAACTAATATTAAATACATTTTAAGTATCTGTATTTTGTCTTTCTAACAGGTTATGAAGTTCATGGGATGGAAAAAATACCAGAAGGGCCAGCACTGATCATTTTTTATCATGGAGCTATTCCCATCGATTTTTACTACTTCATGGCTAAAATTTTTATCCATAAAGGCAGAACTTGCCGAGTAGTAGCTGATCACTTTGTTTTTAAAATTCCAGGTAAACTTTCACTGTAGCTGGTGATATAAAAATGTTTAATTAACATGATCAAACTATGTGACAGTCTGTATGTCTTTGAGTTTAGTATCTGTTTTAGGTAATATACCTAAATATAAAAACATTATGGCCAAAAATGTTATCTAATTTCTTTCTCTATTAACAGGTAGTCATTATTTTTTGAAGTTAAATCATAAAAGAAATTGTAACTTTTTCCAAACAATTAATTTGTATTTTGGTATAGAAGGTAGTTGATTTTTCATATGGTGAATTTTTCTATGAGATATTGATCTGGGAGTTTAATTTTATAGTAATTAGTGTTTGATTACTGTCAGTTTGATAGCAAATCAAAGTTAAAAAAAATTAACCAGGATATATTTTGTCTTTATATAATCATATAATATTGCCTCAGAAATCCTAACCTAAAGAGCCTATTATGTCTTTTATCATACTTGACTTGCTTGGTAGAATTATAACTCTTAAGACTGAGGACCACTTTTTTTTAAATATTCATATTCATAAAGGCTTCGTACCTCTTTAAAAAGATTAATAAACTGAATGGTTTCAAACATGATAAGAGTTTTAAAAAATATCATTCTAAAGTAAACTCATTAAGATTAAATCTTATTTTCTTCTGTCAGGAAGTCAGCAGAAACAAGCCAAGAAAGTTTATGGTATGTTCTCTGGAATTGTAAAAGCAAAAGCCAACCGTCAACCAGATAAACACCAGACAGTGAATGAAATAACAGTTCTCTTAGTGCCTTTCATAGACATGGTTAATGTTTCCAGCATCCTTGGGCCACTAAAAAGCCATTTGTACTTTGTGTATAAACTAAATTGGCTATAAAATGTATTTCTTTGGACAGTAATATGATCACTTTATAATAAGCTTGGAAACTACAGGAAAGAAAAACATCATTATATGGTCTTACCCTCCTAACATATATCCAGTTATCATTTTGATTTATTTTGTTCATTTTTTAAAAAATTAATTCATTCATGTATTTTTGGCTGTGTTGGGTCTTCGTTTCTGTGCCAGGACTTTCTCTAGTTGCAGCGAGCGGGGGCCAGTCTTCATCGCGGTGCGCAGGCCTCTCACTATCGCAGCCTCTCTTGTTGCGGAGCACAAGCTCCAGACGCGCAGGCTCAGTAGTTGTGGCTCACGGGCACAGTTGCTCCGCGGCATGTGGGATCTTCCCGGACTGGGGCTCGAACCCGTGTCCCCTGCATTGGCAGGCAGATTCTCAACCACTGCGCCACCAGGGAAGTCCTATTTTGCTTCATTTTTAATTTGCACATCTTCACGTTATGCAAACTGTTTTGTTCTTTTTTAAAAAACTTAATGTAGCATTAACATTTTCCCATGTTTTATAAATAACATTTTAAATATATGACTAAAATATTTACTTAACTAGTTTTCTCTTATGGAACATTAGGTTGCTTACTTTTTTTTCTTTTTATAAATAATAAATGTGAATATTTTTATTTAGCATTTGACTTAAAAATTTCCCCCTTTATGATCTTTATGATCTTGTAATTTATTAAACCTCCCGTTTATTCATTTATCATGAGAATACATCTAGTGAAATCAGTGAACTTTTAACATAGTATAGGATGAGAATTATTTCTTCTCAATAATATTGATAATCTTGCTTCAGATCCTTAAACCTGTGAGAAGTTGGATTATTCTGCACAGTTTTCACTCTCCATCCCCATATTTCCCAGTCTCAAGGGATAATGTATACAAACACCAGTCCTCTAAATTTCCAGTTTAGGATTTGGTTAAAATATTTAATTACTGATAGGATTATTTCTTTCATCCATAAATAGCTATAATTTGAAAAACTGTATAATATTAAGACTGGAATTAATTGTTTCTGAGCCAACCACTCACTTTATTAAAAACTCTTAATGATATTGCTATCATTGTTGATTTAAAAAAATTTTTATTGTGGAATTAGCAGTATCTAACTTTTAATTTCAATAGCTTTAACTGTGGCTTGCCAATTTTGGTAGAGCTAGAGCAGTCAGACTCACATTCTCTTGAGTGATTCTCTTTCTTATAGGGTTAATGGAAGATTAGATGTGTGATTGATGATGGGATGTCCTTTCTGATTGCTCTAATAAATACTGTAGACAGTGTTTGGCCATGAGATGCAGTGGAAGGAGCTTTGGACTAGACATACCTGGACCGGAATCTCTGCCCTGCCCTTTGCTAGGTGTGTGACTTGCAGCAAGCTTCTTAATTCTCTGAGTCAACTTTCCTCATCTGTAAAATGGGAATAAGAATCCCTACTTTCTGGGCTTCCCTGGTGGCGCAGTGGTTGAGAGTCCGCCTGCCAATGCAGCGGACACGGGTTCGTGTCCCGGTTTGGGAAGATCCCACATGCCGCGGAGCGGCTGGGCCCGTGAGCCATGGCCGCTGAGCCTGCGCGTCCGGAGCCTGTGCTCCGCAGCGAGAGAGGCCACAACGGTGAGAGGCCTGCGTACCGCAAAAAAAAAAAAAAAAAAAAAATCCCTATTTTCCCAGGTGTTTTTTTTTTTTTTTTGGCCGCCACACAGCACGGCATGTGGGATCTTAGTTCCCCAACAAGGGATCGAACCTGTGCCCCCTGCAGTGGAAGCATGGAGTCTTAACCACTGGACCACCGGGGAAGTCCCATGAGTTTTAATTAAGAATTTGAATATGTAGCCAGAGTAGTAGGTGATCACTGAGAAAGTAATCAGCGAGACATAGCTATTAATTTACCAGCAATATTAATCTTATGTTAACCTTAAGAGTTGTTGTTGGTTTAAAAAAAAGTAAAAAAAAGAATTTACTGATTTAAGTATAGATAGTACATTATGTAGGTTGTGAAGATTTTTGCTCTTGAAGAATTGGACAAGAAGTACTTAAGATATATCTTCATGCTAATGTTTCTTACAGGGTTTAGTTTATTACTTGATGTATTTTGTGCTATACATGGACCAAGAGAAAAATGTGTTGAAATTCTGCGGAGTGGTCACTTGTTAGCTATCTCACCAGGTGGTGTTCGAGAAGCCCTGATTAGCGATGAGACCTACAACATCGTGTGGGGTAATCGTAAAGGCTTCGCTCAGGTTGCAATTGATGCAAAAGTGGTGAGTTGTATAAAACTGATTATTAAAGGAAAGCTGTGTCTTTAAAATAAATGCTTAAATAGCTTAAGAGTATATCAGAATTTAGATACTGTCATTGAACTGCTTTAAAAATTAGTGTCTGTAACTCTAAGATAACAATAGAGAAATATTCCTTGTGCATGGGAAGCCATCTTTATAAAAAAATTCAATCTGGAAATTTGCAAATATCTAGCAAAGCTTTATTTTATGCTTCAAAATCCAGCTTCTTTTAATCAGATTTATGAAAATTTTTGTATTCCTTCACTTATACTTTTTTTCATAAGTATAATCAATCCAACTCTGTATTTTAATCCTTTGGTTCAACTGAGTTGGCACGTTTCAGTGATGGCTGTTGGTTGGTTTCATTGTAATTCTTGCATTTGTGACCAATTTGTATAACAAGAGAGCCCAAATAATATATGGTTCCTACCATTTTTCATCAGTAAATGTGATCAGCTCTCTAATAGTATGAATAAAGATGAGAAAGAGATATTGGTGTAATTTAGATCTTTTTAAAAGAACGAATTTGTCAATAAAATTAAGTGTTCCTCTGGGATTCACTGTAATTATTCTACTTAGTAAACTGGAAAATCTGAATGTCATCTTGTTTTTTTGCTTTGGAAAGTATATCTAAGCTTTTTGGTCTCTGTATTGTACTTTATCCTATGAAACATTTATTACTTATGGAATGTTTCTTCTTTGTTTTCTGTTTGTTTTCATTATAGATTGTCTATCAGAAAAAGAAATCATAGCACTTGACAAGGTGGTTTTCTTTTTCCAGGCCAATTAGTTAGGGACTGCTGCTAATGCTTTCGCATTTCTGTTTTTTGTGTGTGTGTTTCCACTGCTGTCATATAGACACCAGTCTGCACCCTTAGCTTGCCTGTCCATCTTGCAGATACAGGCTTTTGATTAAAAAGGAAAGGATTATGGATGACTCCTTCTAACCCAAAAGCAACATTTGAAGAAGAATGGACATTTTCCCTTTATTTTTTAATTGCAGAGTTACAATAAAATAAAATACATTGAGCTCTATTCTCTGTACATATTTGTATATGTAATTCCTAGAAGTACGTTATAGTGCTTTAACAGTGTGATCTTGGTATAAGTTAATGTACTTGTCCAAGTGTTTAATGATGGACAACATAAAAATTTAAACACTACTGTCCTATAGTAGATTATAAACTCCCTTAGGACAAAGCCACTTTTTATATTCTGAATTCCTAGTACAATGACTAGCACTTAGTAGGCTCTCTGCATTTGTTGAATTGATTTTTTAAATACTACAAGAAAGGAGTCTTTTGAATTTAAGTCTATGTTAATAGTATTAATGATACAGAAAATTAATTTATAGCCCATTTTATTTTCCAAAAAGTCTTATGTACTAAGGTAGAAAACAAAACCTTAGACTTTATGAATAACGTAGAATATAAGATGATATATGCACAGTTGTTCCAAAATTAAGGATAATCAGTGTAAATGTACATTAAAGCAATGATAACAGCTAAAAACTTAAAGATAGTTCAATCTTCAGGTTTGTATTTTGAGAGAATTATTTCTTCCAAGGTTTAAGGTAAAAGTGACAAAAATAGATTTGGAATCACACAGATTGATCATGGAATTCTAATTCCTCATCCTTAAGTTACAGTTTTAAGGACCATTGCCTGGAAGAAGTCTTGAAAGAAAAAATTATATAGAGAAAGAAGCCCGTTTATCAATCCCTGAGTTTCTAGATAATTAATTAAGATAACCTAGACAGAGCTTCCCTGGTAGCAGAGTGGTTAAGAATCCACCTGCCAATAAAGGGGACACGGGTTCTAGCCCTGGTCCAGGAAGATCCCACATGCCGCTGAACAACTAAGCCCGTGCGCCACAACTACTGAGCCTGCGCTGTAGAGCCCGTGAGCCATAACTGCTGGGCCCACGTGCCACAACTACTGAAGCCCATGTGCCTAGAGCCCGTGTTCCACAAGAGAAAACCCGCAATGAGAAGCCCACGCACCACAACGAAGAGTAGCCCCCGCTCGCTGCAACTAGAGAAAGCCCATGTGCAGCAACGAAGACCCAACACAGCCAAAAAAAAACCCCCGATAACCTAGATAATTTAAGGTTTTTCATACAAAACTTGAGAAAATTTAATAAACAGCCTTTTACAAGTTAATAAACAAAAATCTTTAACGTTGCTGATTTACAAAATAGCACTGCATCACTGATAAATCTTGTACCACCCTAACCTTTCTTAGCACTTTTAAAGGCTTTATGTTGGTACCCCTGTACAGTAAGTAGGTGACATATGTAATTATTCCAGTGTTACAGATGAGGAAACTCAGGCACACAGAGATGAAGGGATGGAGGGACCCTGTCACACAGCAAGTCAGAAGCAGAGCTTACAGTTCAGGACTGCAGGCAGCTGGTACACTGCACAGTGAGTCCGCCAACCCCAAGATTAGAGGGCCTTGCAGATCCGCGAGGGAAGCCTTTCAGTCACATGAGGATACAGTTGTAAATGGTACCAGCAGCTTATTTGAAAAAGCCCTTCTTAGGTCTCACAGAATTATCATAAACTTTGAATAAAAAGCTACGACTGTTGTTACAAGACTAACCACATTTAAATTGAAACAAAGGAATGGAAATTCAAGTGAAAACCTAGGTCATCAACAGAAATTCACAAAATATTGGCAGAAAATATTTAAGGCTCGTCTGCAAGTTACAGGCTTTTTGATATAATCTAAATCACTCTTATTTTGTGAATTCCTGAGAATTCTGACTGCTAAGAATTTTTAGGTAATTTCGTAGCTAAATAATTTGGGGAAAAAAATGAGCCCATTTACTCTAATTGGAAAACAAATAACAGATGTAAAAGAAAATAGCATTCGTTTCAATAAAATTGTTTATATGTATTATCTCAATCTATAAAAACCTTGAGATTGGATCATTATTATTATTGTCATTTCATACATGAAGAAACAGGTTTAGTGACCTGTCCAATGGTTCCCACTTAAATTTTTGTGGCAAAGTTAAGACTCCAAGGCCACGCTCTATTCCCCAAGAATAGTTTTAACAAAATACACATTCTCTACCTCTTCACACACGTGTACATACACGTACAGAGATACATGTATACATGTGATCAATTTGATTCTAGGTTACTTATGCAACTACCTTGTTATACAAAGTGTGCGCAAACAAAGGAACGAACTACAGTATGAAGTTGTAATAAGGTAATGCTTGCAGCTGTAAGGCTGCAAGCTTGAATGTAAATTTAGAAACCAGGGTATAGCCTGGAATACTGAGTTTGTAGGGTAAGCCTTCTCCGGTTTAGTATCTTCTAGAAATGCCCAGCTTCTGGAGAGTTAGCCATTTAAAGGATGATATATATATACCTGAAGAGTCTTTATAAAGTGCAGCCTTCAATACTAACTTCGGGGTTCATGCCAGTCAGTAGACAAAAACCTAGCAGCACTGATCAGAGAAGGCAAAGTGGTGTATATATGAGCTGAAAGCTTTCTGTTCCTTCCTGGGCATCTTAAGTTCTCAACTCTAAAGACATAGTAGAAGTATTTAAAACATTAGAATTCCAACCATCACTTTATTCTACAAAACTAGTGGTGGTTTTAGGAAAATCATAATCTGAATTTTTTTACAAAAGAGTCAGTCTACTTTGTCTTAGGTGTTAGCTTTATGAATTAACTCCATCAGATTTTAAATTATTCATCGGACTGCTGCTTCTTTACCCGGCTTTTCTGGTTTTAAAATTGCTGCTGCCTGTTTCCTACCCTTTGTATTCAGAGAATACAAGCTAATTCCTTAGAAGCATTTTCTCTCTGTCCTGTTGATTCATTCCTTCTTTAGTTCACCTGTCACACTGTCTTTTAGTACCTGCTTTATTCCAGGCACTGTTCTAGGTGTTTCCAGCAGTGAACGAAACCAAGTCTCTGCTATGGGGGGGTCTTGCTTCTAGTGAGGGGAGAGTGATAAAAACTAAATGATCAGTTAGGTGATTGAAAGGGAGTATGTTTTATGAAGAAAGCTGTGTCTGTAGACTCTTCCCTTTGGTCCACCAGATTTCACTGGTTTCCAAAGCTGAAAAGGAACGGCTTTTTAAATGTCAGCTTATTTAAATGTTTCAAACCCTGCTCACTCAGGCAAGTAATTCTGTATTAACAAATGCTGATAGTAGACTGTAAGTAAAATGATCCTCGCCCCCCCCTTCCAGTTTTATCTATTCTAAAACATCATTTAATTCAGTATATTTTGTGTACCTTTTAAAGTGTTTTATTCAATTTTTTATCTACTTCAGTTTCGCCGTGGCGTAACTTCCTTGCATGATCCTTTGCTACTTTATCCGTTGTTTCATGACATTTAGATAAGCTCTCCATTTTTAAAAAATCATATTTAACCAATAATGTTCATGGAAAAATAAAAACCATGAACTTTTGAGCAGACATCCTCCAAAATAATGATAGAAAGGATTCTTTTATGTATATGTTTTTCCTTTTTTTTACTTTTTTTTGGTGTTGAGTATTATACTTACTTTTCATTGATGTTGAACATTATTAGATTTAATAAGCTCACAAAAACATGGTGTTTCACTAATTCCATGACAGCATCTTGCTAAAACTTGTCATTTGAACATATGTAAGTTTCTCCATAGAGAGAATTTGTTTTGAAACTTTTTCTTCAGTAGCCCACTGAAACCAGTTTAATTATCACACTCATTTTACTTAATGAAATTAATGATCACTTTAAGCTTAATTTTGAGTTTCAAGAGTTCATGTGGAATGATAGGAAAGTCGGTAAATGAAATATTATGTATTACCACTAGAAGGTAGTGTTTTCAATTTATATTTTTCTACAAATGATCATGTTAATTTTAGTCTGATAAATCACACTGGTGATAACAGTATACCTTTATTTTTAAAATGCCTTGGTTCTGTGACTTAAACAGGCCCTCAAAAGTTTGCATTAGAGACATCAAATGGATTAACGTATTTACTTTTTAATTCAAATTCTCTCTTTAGCCCATTATTCCTATGTTTACACAAAATATTCGAGAAGGATTTAGATCCCTCGGAGGAACAAGTAAGTTCTGATTCATATGTTTTTGCTAATTATAATGTAATATTTAGAATGTAATATTTTAAATATTTGGGCTTTTGAACACTACAGGAAAACTTTTTGAATTATTGCTTTAGAAAATGCATGTACTATTTAGATGTTTTTCTCTTTAAACTCTAAATGATAACTGGTTCTAAGTAATGGTGGTTCTAGATGTTAGATTTTTGTTAAGAGTCTCACGTATATACTGAAGCTTATTTATCATGGGCTTTTTAAAATTACAGAGTGAATTTTCTAATTTACTGTGTTAAACCATGTTGTTGAGGTTTAAAACAAATGTACTTATTTGTAAATAAAGACTATCTTCCTAACTCATTCCTGAAGAAGTGACAGCTGTAAAAATGGATGGCAATAAAAAAAATTGGGGGGGCAGAATTTGAAAGTCTATTTATCTTGAAAAAAGTATATATATATGTTTGCATAAATCTCTTAAATTTTAAAAAATTAATTTCTATTGGAGTATAGTTGATTTTACAATGTTGTGTTAGTTTCAGGTGTACAGCAAAGTGAATCAGTTATACATATACACATAGCCACTCTGTTTTAGATTCTTTTCCCATATAGGTCATTACAGAGTGTTGAGTAGAGTTCCCTGTGCTATACAGTAGTTTCTTAGACAAGAAAATATTGAATTAAGATTAACAACCTAAGGAGATATCATTTGCTTTAATTTATTTCGGTTACCTCTTGTTTTTTTTTGAACCATGATAGATTTACATTGAAAAGTTCTTTTTGCCTACTTTTAATGTATTGATAACAAAGTAAGCTTTGAACCTAGTTATAAGAGTGATAACAATTCAATGTGCTTTCTCTTTGCAAAGTCTCTCTTTTTTTTTTTTAGTTTTATAGTTTGCTTTGTACCCTATGGTTTATATATTATATTTGATTGATTATGTTTTATCCCTAGTGCTATATTGTTAGTGTTCCCACCCACATACAAATCCCATCCTGAAAACCTTAAACTTCTGTTGTTCCTTTTATGTCTGTGTTGGTATATTCTTGATATTCCATTATGGGTTTTTTTAGTTCTTTTTCTTCAAATTTGGAATGGAAAGGCAGATTGATGTGATGTTTAACTTTTGTTGTGTAATTAATCCTTCTAATTTTCTCTCAGATCATTTCTTTAGAATTTAAGTTGCATACCAGAAATTATTCCTAATTTTGTTTCTTTAATTGTAAAGTGGTTTTAAAATTGTTTTTGACTGGGTTTCCCTGGTGGCGCAGTGGTTGAGAGTCCGCCTGCTGATGCAGGGGACGCGGGTTCGTGCCCCGGTCCGGGAGGATCCCACATGCCGCGGAGCGGCTGGGCCCGTGAGCCATGGCCGCTGGGCCTGCGCGTCCGGAGCCTGTGCTCTGCAACAGAGGAGGCCACAGCAGTGAGAGACCCGCGTACCGTAAAAAAAAAAAAAAAGTTCTTTTTGACTGCTTTTTTTACTTTAAAAGTTGAATATCTCAAAAGTTGGTGTGTAGTGGTATATCTTTTTGAGTATTACTTTGGGTCTTATGGTATATTCTGTGTTTCCATATATAAAGTGTTTTAAACTTTCAGTACAATTCTTTTTTTTTTTTTTTTTTTTTTTTGCGGTACGCGGGCCTCTCACTGCTGTGGCCTCTCCTGCTGTGGAGCACAGGCTCCGGACGTGCAGGCTCAGTGGCCATGGCTCACGGGCCCAGCCGCTCTGCGGCACGTGGGATCTTCCCGGACCGGGGCACGAACCCGCGTCCCCTGCATCGGCAGGCGGACTCTCAACCACTGCGCTGCCAGGGAGGCCCTCAGTGCAATTCTTAACTATGTATTCCATGTTGCTTGTCATGTTTTGGATTCTTTTTTTTTAAACTTAGTCTTAGTCTGTCAGTTTATGTTACATTATTACCACTTTTAATCTTGCTAAATTTCATGGTTGGTCATTAGCATTAACAATTCTTTTTCCTAGTTTACAGTAATGTTTTTAGCCTTTACTTAGTTTATTGGTGCATTTTAGTCTCACGTTTACTTGAATTTATTTTATGCTTTCATTTTTTCTTTTGTTTGTATAAGTCACGTATTTGTGAGTCTTTGGACTTTTTAGCTTCTAGCTTTTTGTTGCAATCTTTATGCTGTGTTTTTCAATAATAGTAATTAGTTTGCCTTTTTAAATTCTTACACTTTTAAAAGCTCATCTTTCCCCCCTAATTAATAGACCTTATTTTTTTGAGCATTTTTAGGTTTACAGAAAAATTGAGCAGAAGGCATAGAGAGTAGCCATAAACCTTACCACTCCCCAGTTTCTTCGTTATTCACATCTTGCATTAGTGTGGTACATTTGCTACGATCAATGAAAAGCTCATCTTTTAAAAAAGTATTGTATTAATTGCCAGGAGGTGATCCTGTTTGCCTCCATCCTCTAAGTCTTACATAATTAATTTGAAAGTTTACAGTTACATGCTCAGAATATTTAGCCAATTAAAATGATTTTGTTTTCTTTACAACAGGGTTATTTAGGTGGCTGTATGAGAAGTTCCGTTATCCGTTTGCCCCAATGTATGGAGGTTTTCCAGTGAAGTTACGCACCTATTTAGGTGACCCTATTCCGTACGATCCAAAGATCACGGCAGAAGAACTAGCTGAAAAGGTAAATTATTCTTTCTTTCTTAGTTTTAGGACACATTTGTACTTTCAGGTTTTATTTTAAAAATTAAATAATTCTACAAGCATGTCCTGGATCAGTGGTGATGTTCCCCCCAGGGGACATCTGGCAACGTCTGGAGACATTTTTATTGTCACCACGGATGAGACTTGGGAGGAGGTCACGCTGTTGGCGTCCAGTGGGTAGAGGCCGGGGAGGCTGGTAAACATTCTATAGTGCACAGGACACCCGCCCCGCCCCCAGCAAAGAACCGTTCTTTCTAAAATGCCAATTGTGTTGAGGTTAAAGTTCTTGGCACCGTTAATTAAAAGGTTTCGTTAAGTGATATTCAGAAGAAGAAAGCTTTGACCTCCATGAAAAGAAATTGCTTTTGTCTGGTAGAAATACCTCGGGAGGAACATGGAATCGTGTTTAAGAGTGTGGGTTGTGAAGTCAGATTGTTCTAGTGCCACTGTGTGTTTGCTCGGGCAGGGGAGCAGGGGAGAGAACAGAGCCCACTCACAGAGTTACCCCTGGGGGTCACATGCGATTGAGGACATCCATCATTGAGAGCAGTGTCTGCCCTCTAGCAGGTGTTCCATGACTGCTGGCTACTGCTGTTACTCTAGGAACCTGTGGCCCAGTGTGGCAGGTAAATAACTAAATCGATGCTTTTAAGGTGACGCGTTAGCACAATGGTGTGCTTGCGGCACGATTTCTCAACCTGGGCACTATTGGTATTTTGTTGTGCGGTTGTTCTGTGCACCGTAGGGTGTTTACTCACTAGATACTGGTAGCATCTCATTGCTATCCCTCACTCACTGTGACAATAAAAAAACATCTCTAGACGTTGCCATTATCCCCTGGGAGACAAAATCTCCCCTGGTTGAGACCTGCTGTTTTAGGGTATTATGGAAACACAAAGGAAAAACATCTAAATTAAACCAGGGATGCCTCCTTGAAGGAAGTGATGCTTGAATTCAGTTTTGAAAGGCGAAAAGGGATTCGCTGGGTGAAGAGTAGAGAGGTAGAGGAAACAGCGTATGAAAGGATGGCAGCACGAACTGGCGTAAAGTCTTCAGGGAGTTGAGGGTGGTCTGGGGTAGCTAAAGGGATAGAGAGTATAGACAATGAGGCTGGAAACATAGGAGTGTCTGGACCACGAAGGCACATCCTTGATTTTGTTTCTTGAAAGCCAGGGGTAGCTACTGAAAGCAGATGACTGATGTAGTAGGTTTGCTTTTAGAAAGATCACTAGAAGCAGTAGGGAGGCCGAGTCTGAGTGAGACCAGGAGAAGCTCAAAAGGGAAGGAGACTGCTTTGTGAGGGAAAAAATAGGAAACGCTTCCTAGAATTGAGGGCATTTGTGGTAGGTCTTGAAAGACGGACGGGACTTGGACATGCGGACTTGGGGCAGGAGGGAAGAGTTCCAACAGAGGAACAGTGGTAGGAAAGTTAACTGCACACACCAACAGTGTAGAGCAGCCTGATAGGACTAGGAGAGTGAGGTTGGGAAGGGTGCCTAATAAATTCGCCTTCGGGAATTTCGCAAAGCATGTGAACACTGTGAAGGTTCTAAGAAGCCCCGCAATAAAGAGGTCTATTTAACTTTGTTTCAAAGAGCTTTGCCCAGTCTCATCTGACCAAAACCAGCTCCTGGTTTTTCCTGGAATAGCAGCTAATAACAGCTCTGGAATAAACTGGGGGAATCACTAGCTGAGTGGGTAGCGAGCATTTGGTTGAGAGGAAACTGGAAAAGTAAGTGGAAACTCTATTTTTCGGCCCGTGAATAGCAGACTAGGGATTTTGTTTAGGAGAGGCCATTGGAAGTAGCCGTTCACCCGCAGTGACACTGGCCAAGGCAGGCACACAGCCACACTGGGCGTTAACGGGGCGGGACAGGATCCTTTCCACAGGGATGGCCCAGAAGAGGCCGAGCAGACGAGCACCTGTAATGCCCAGGGCTCAGCAAGGTCTGGCACTTAGGAAAGGATGCCCAGCCGCGGCAGCTAGAATGTCACATCAGATGAGACTGTTCACATCAAGCAGCGGGTATGTAGGAAGCTTGACAAAGGTAACATTAATGATACCTTATGTTCCTTGTCTGTGAGCTTCATTCTGAGAAAACGTACCTCCTGCTAGGTGTTCTACTAACTGATTAGGTGAGTTAACTCAGAGAGTGTAGCAATCCTTTTCCTGAAAGGAAACCCCTCCCACACTGGTTTCCCAGTCCGGGCAGGCTCTGTGCACAGCACTTCTCCCATCCCCAGGTGATGCCTCACGGTGGTGACCAGATGACACCAGGGCTCAGCCCTCACCCTGTCATGTTGCTTCTGCCCACACACTTTATTGTTCCTGTACCACATCTCCGCAGCTCCCTGACAAATGCATTCTCCTTTAGCACAGAGCTGAACTCTGTTTTGTTCTTTAAAAAGGTTTTTCCCGCCTAACTATTAGGATTTAATTGGGTCAGAGCAAGTTAGGAATACTTTTTTACAAATACCATCCATTTTTATGGTTAAGATACAAGGTAATGGAGAGAGAGGGAAGAGAAACTGGCCTGGAAGTTTAGGGATCTGAGTCCTAACCCTAACTCTCCCACCAGGCAGCAGAGTCAGGTTGGGTAAATGGTATGTTCCTCCCTGAGTCTCAGAGTCCTCAACTGTAGAATGGGGAGATTAAAATGGATATCTCAGAGGTTTCGTCCAGGTCTAAAATTAAGTGAATCCTGTTCCCTTATTTTTCTCAGTTAAGGAGAATATATTACTGATCATTAAATTCCTGGGACTTGATTTTTCATGAGTGAGAAATATATTCATGGCACTGGTAGAGTTAGATATTTTAGACGTTAAAATATATATTTATATATTTACCAATTCAAACTGGTAAAAAGAAGAGGCCTTCCTGAATCATTGAAATACCTCAGTCACTGTCTCCAGTTACTTTATGTACTTTGTTATCAGTATTTAAAGTAACAGAAGTTGTCTACGAAAGCATAGTTTAGTAAAATTTCTTGAGGGAATTTCCTTAAATATATAGTTGTCATATCCGTATTTCTGATGGTAAGTTGTCATTGCTGAACTAAAGTAAACTCGAAATAAAGAATACTTGAAATTTTCCTTTTGTGGATACGTTGCATGAATTTCCAATCTCCATTGTTTACAATATAAGCATAAACTGTAGCATAATGATCCCTGGATTATCGCAAATTCAAAATTACCAACATCTAAATTAAGGTAGAAATGAAACCTCATTTAAGAAATGGGAGCTAGACTGTTCAGGCATTTGATTGTGGAGATGATTCATTTTGTAGACACTAAATCTAAATTAAAATACACTGTACTCATGCTGAAGAGGGCACTTGGGATACGGCCTTGAAGTTCTCTCAGTCTTAAAGAAATCTGTTGTTTCCATCTGTCTCTGCCTCTCTCTGCATTCTGCATACACACATCCACACATACGTTAAGTACAGATTTATTTATATGTACAGGTATATATAACATACGTGTCCTATTAAGGTGGAAGGAACTTGGGGAGAAGTGCGTAGATTTGAGTGGTACTGGGAGGCGAGCTAACGGATGCCACCGACGGATTCTTACTCTCAGTGAATGAGAAGCAGGAATTGTTAAGGATGATTCCCAGGTTTGGGTTACTGGGCTGGATTCATGGCCGTTTGCTGAAGCGTGTTGAGTTTGAGGTGCCTTTAAAACATTCAAGGGAAGTCATATTGAACACTCCTATCTGAGGCTGGGCGGCTGGAGATATACATCTGGGAGTCGGCAGCAAATGGATGGTAATTTACGCTGTGGAAAGCTTCCTGAGCCCTGGAGGAATAGTCAGTGCTTGCTTTGGGGAGTGTAAATCTGCAAAGGGAGCGTCCTGAAAACCCAGCTTTTCCTCCAGGGGTGTGAGTTCCAGAAGCAGGATCAATGGTCACATCAGATGAAAAGAATGTCCGTGGGAGTTAGTGACACAAGGGGGTCATTAGTGATCTTTGCGAGAGCTGCATTTTCTTAATGCACAGACCTCATACTTCTCCACCCAGAAGTTCTTCCTTGATACATCAATTCATACCAAACAAAGTCTCTACTTTTTCACTTGGTATTTAACTCCCTTCGTGATTTAATTGAAACCTACCTGTAAAGCCTTATACTGCCCAGCAAATGAACACATACCCGAAATGCCAGCTCTCCGTCGCTTAACTGTTTTCTTGTGGTCTTTTCGCTCTTGCTGCTTTCTTCACTGCTATTGAAATCTCACAGGCCGGGGGAGACCGAGACCAAACAGTACCCCGTCCACGCAAACTTCCCTGGTCACCGGCCACCGATGAACTTCAGATGTGTTCTTTTCACGTCTCAGATGATACAGCTCACAAATGAGCTTACATTCTAACTCCTTTGTCCTTGATTATGCTTATTATGAGCTCCTTGAGATTAGAGACTTGTTTCACTAACGTTATAGCTTCCAAAGCATCTAGTATTTTCTGAGTGAATGAATAAAATTTTTAAAATATACGGCAGAGAACACAACCTGTGTGTCAGTCGCTGTGCTCAGTGCCTGAAGACATGGCTTCAGTTTCATGTAATCCTTATCGTAAGCGTATGAAATTGTTCTCATCTCACAGATGTGAAAACTTGTGCATTAGAGAGGCATATTTTTAAAATACATCTTTGGGCTAGGGTTTCTTAATTATATTTAAAAATAAATGAAGGTCCAAGATTTGTAAAAAGAAGGCTTAATAAATGTTAGCATCTGAAAAGAAGTGTGTACGGGTGTGCCTACCTGTACTATGTGCACGCAGAAAAAGTTTTTTAGAGAGCCACAAGCTGATTTAAAGTAAAAATTGTTATTGTAAATCAACTATACTTCAATAAAATAAATTAAAAACAATAAATTAAAAATTGTTGAAATTTGTCATGAATTTAATGGGAACAAATAGTTTTAGATTTCTTGATATATCCTAATTGACTTTTCCATTGCTATGACTTAATTTAAATTCCTGTTAAATTATCTAGAAATTGGGGTAAAGGACTAAAGCACATCTGCTCGTTCATAGTTTTCCTCACTTTTTCCTGTCGCATTGCCTGATGTGATTGGTGTGTATGGTCATGAAAGACAAATACATAAAAGTTTATTAATGGGTGAAAAGGAGTGAAAACTTCCATTTGCCTACCAGAAAATTTCCTACTACATTTTTCTTCTGATTTTTTTCCCTTCAGTTCTCTTTAGTGTTTATTATGTGCAAGGCATTGCTGTGCTCAGTGCTGGAGAAATGCTAAGATGTATTTTAAGGAGCTTACAACCTGGTGTAGAAAGTTGCCATGCAGACAGTATCTGTAATTCAAGTGTAATAAAGTAAGTATAAGAAATATGCTATGCACAGGGAAGAACCACTGCATCAGTGAAAGTTCAAGAACCTTCTGTACTAAACACAATTTGCAACGTTCTGTTACTTTTTTGTATGTTTAGAATGCTGAAAGGGTTTTGAAGTTAAATAAGCAGTATTACCTTAAAAAAAAAAAGAAATATGCTATGGGCATGCTGAGAAGGAAATCATTTATTCTGAGTAGTGATGGGTGCTAAGTTAGGGAAGACTTCTCATAAGTAATAGTATATTAAAATCCTTACTAACTACATATCTACATTGAGAACTAAAAGAATAACGGCCTTTCTTTTGTTTTCTTGATAGACGAAGGATGCTGTTCAAGCTTTGATTGATAAGCACCAAAGAATACCCGGAAACATTATGAGTGCTTTGCTAGAACGTTTTCATAACAAACAAAAGATCGACTAGAAGACTCTTTAATACATTTATATTAATACATCTATGTCTGTAGGACTGTCTTCAAAATTTTGTGGGTTCTGTAATTAGTATTTTTTAAAAAATCATGTTAATAAGCATCTTTCACTGAACTCGTTTAACATTGTATTGTCAATTTTGTTTCTGCAATCCATTGTGTCAGATTTAAACAATAACTCGTTACATGCCTAATTATTCAGAAAATGATCATGGTTCTTTTTATAATTTCCTAATAATGTATCATAAACATAGATTCTTAAAGTTAAGTTTATTAATAACAGCAATGGAGGTTAAACAAACATTCCTAAATAATGCATCTAGTTTCTGTATCTCTTGCACTGAGCTAGTTTTGCAAGGTGGCATAACCTAGGGTTTAGTACAGACACTTCAGTTAGGAAAAAAAATGCTCTTTCCTCTGCCCCTCATTCCTCTCATGACCTTGGGCAAATCACATAATGTTTTTATGCCTCAACAATTCAATTTTTAAAAACATGTTAATACTTTGGTGAGGAATATTGTTTTAAATTCTTTATATTTGCTGTGATTGATAACTGTAGAACGAAATTATAACTGAATTAATTAAACAATACCAACGTCTTTTAGAAGTTTATGTATTTTGTCCATAGGATGTTTAAATTACTCCTTCAGGTATGATGTCAAGTTGCCAAGGACAATGAACATGATGTACTGTTTTTCAAGTTGAGTAAAAAAGAAATTAGGGAAAGTAAAATTTCTAATTATTGTTATTATTCTTTCTAGTATTTTATATATATATATATATTTTTTTTTTTTTTTTTTTTTTTTTTTTTTTTTTTGCGGTACGTGGGCCTCTCACTGCTGTGGCCTCTCCCGTTGTGGAGCACAGGCTCCGGACGTGCAGGCTCAGCGGCCATGGCTCACGGGCCCAGCCACTCCGCGACATGTGGGATCCTCCCGGACCGGGGCACGAACCTGTGTCCCCTGCATAGGCAGGCAGGCAGACTCTCAGCCGCTGCGCCACCAGGGAAGCCCCCTCTAGTATTATATTTTTAATGAGACTCTGTAGACAAGCCGTACAGGGTGTGCATTCTCAGCCCTATGATATGGCATTTAATACTGTCAGGATAGAAATCACGGTTGTGCCCTGCATCTCATATGTTAGAAGCTGATTCTAGGCTGATGAAAGCACAGAGAGAAAGCTCTGCTTTTGCTCAACATCATGGCTTATTCAGCTTGACTTTGCAACCAGTCAGATGGTTTATTGTTTCAATAAAAATATACTTGAATAATGAATTTATGTGAACATGTCTTTCTGAAAAATTAATGGCTTTCGATTTGTTGTCTCCTTGAAATCTGAATTTAAAAGTATTTAAACACGATAGTACCAGGAATCAAAAGCAGTATGTCCCTCTCCCTTTTTAAGATATTAAATTACTTGGATTTTTGTATAAATTTTTGTATAACAAGTATGTATGTATGATACGTGTAATGTATATAAAATAAAGCAGCATAAAAATAAAAGAAGCTGAACTGAAGTTCATATTCTTGTGAGATTACATATGTGACATTTTCTTAGTTTAAACTGATTTTTTTTTACTATTTATGTATTCCTCACCTACAATCATATTCATCAATCTCAGCCGCAATGAATAAACCTGACTTTCCAATGTATTAAATATCTTTTAATTCGAGTTTCAACGAAAAGAGTCAACTAATGATATTTGCAGCTTTTTTCCCTCTCTAGCAGTGAGCAGTGTTTGTTTAAAATTGATAAATATTTCCGGAACAAAGAAATAAATGATCATACTATGAACGAGAATAATATTTTTTGGAAACTATTGAGTTTTAAAAACTGTAGAAAGAAACATTCATTGCTAATGTAGCAAAAGCCATTATTTTTTTACAGTATTTAAGTTTTACTGCATTACTTAAAACCTTTTTTTCTTCTTTGATACTCAGATTAACAGGAAGGCTTTCTGTCTTGTTTGATGCAAGATCTCTATCTTTGCTATTTGAATTTAAATGCCATTTAGAAGAATGAGGGAATGTGACTAAATATAGAGATATAAGTAATAATAGAAAGGAGGAGGTGTTGGGGTTTTTCTTTGTTTTTGTTTTGTTTACCATTTTGTCTTACACTTAAAAATTTTTTTGTTTTATATTGGAGTATAGTTGATTTACAATGTTGTGTTAGTTTCAGGTGTACAGCAAAGTGAATCAGTTATACATACACATATAGCCACTGTTTTTTAGATGCTTTTCCCATACAGGTCATTACAGAGTACTGAGTAGAGTTCCCTGTGCTATACAGTAGGTCCTTGTTGATTATCTATTTTACATATTGTAGTGTGCGTATTTTAATCCCAACCTCCTAATTTATCCCTCCCCCCCAACCTTTCCCCTTTGGTAACCATACATTTGTTTTCTATGTCTGTGAGTCTGTTTCTGTTTTGTAAATAAATTCATTTGTATCAGTTTTTTAGATTCCACATATAAGTGGTATTATATGATATTTGTCTTTCTCTGTCTGACTTACTTCACTTAGTATGGTAACTTCTAGGTCCATCCATGTTGCACAAGTGGCATTATTTCATCCTTTTTTATGGCTGAGTAATATTCCATTGTGTATATGTACCACATCTTCTTTATCCATTCATCTGCTGATGGACACTTAGGTCGCTTCCATTTCGTATTGTAAATAGTGAACACTGGGAAGTGCATATCTTTTCAAATTGTGGTTTTCAAGGAGGGGGTGTTTTTCATGCTTTTTGAAACATGAGTCCTCAAGTCAGAACCTGATGAAAGCCAGGGACTCCCTCCAGAAGCATGAACTTGGTCCACTTTTATGGGAAATCTTTCATACCCTTTCAAAAAAACTTTCATTTTGAAACAATTACAAATCTACCAAAAAGTTGCAATTATTGTGCACAGTACTCCATATACTTTCACCCAGATTCCCCAACTGTTACGGCACATTTGTTTTATTATCTTCATACGTTCTCTCTCTCTCTCTCTCTCTCTCTCTCTCTCTTTCTCTCTGTCCTCTCTTTCCTCCCTCCCCACATATATATCTATAAAGTTTTCTCCTGAATCGTCTGATGGTAAATGCAGATACCGTGCCCCTTCCTATGTGGCCGTCCATTTACGGAACCACAGAGCAATGATCAAAATCAGGAAATTTGTCATTGAGATAATAGTATTATCTGATCTAATGACCGGATTCAAATTTCACCAGTTGTCTCAATAACATCCTTTGCATCAATTTCTCCTCCTGATGCACGGTTCATAGCAGGACCACACACTGCATTTAGTTTTCCTACGTGTTTAATCACCTTTCATCTGGGATGATTCCCCAGCCCTACTTTGTCTTTAATGATACTGACATTTTTGGAGAAGACAGACTATCTGTTCTGTAGCCATCTCTTCAATCTGTTTTTCCCTGATGTTCCGTCATGATTTGATTCAGGTTATGCATTATTCCAGAAATGCTACATAAATGATGCTGTGCTCTTTCCAGTGAGTCATATCAGGAGGCATAGAATGTTGGTTTGTTTCATTAGTAATCATAGTAACTTGATCACTTGGTTAAAGTGGCTCCCACCAGGTTTCTTCCCTGTAAAGTTATTATTTCCTTTGTAATGAATATGTTTATGGAGAGAATATGTAAATATCTGTTCCTCATCAAACTTTCACCCACTAGTTTTAGCATCTTTGAACTGAGTATTGCCGGGATAAATTCTTACTCTGAGGGTTTCAACGTGTGAAACCCTATTATTATTATTCTATTATTCTACATTTATGAGTTGGCATCCTATTGTAAGAAGAAACTTCCCAATTTCCACCCCCCCACACACACCCCCCAAACACTCAACCTATCATCTGAGGTTCATATTTTGTTTAAAGGATAATGCATATATACTCTTAAGTGATTTAAATATGAGACCCTTTGACATTTTATGAACCATTGAAATAATAGACATTTACAGGGTTAACTTGCGTGTGTTTTTGTATTTATGTATATGATTCCTATTTTTAAAATATATTTTTGTTACTTTTTTATTGGGCAGATATACATACCACGATTTACAATCTTAACCCTTTTTAAGTGTACAATTCGCTGGCATTAAGTACATTCACAATATGGTGGAGCCATCACCACTGTCCATTTGCAGAGCTTCTTCACCATCCCAAGCAGAAACTCTGCACCCATTAAACAATAACTGTCCATTCACCTCTCCCTCGTTTCCTGGTAAACTCTATTCGACTTCCTGTTTCTATGAATTTGCCCACTCTAAGTACCTTATATAAATGGAATCACAGTATCTGTCTTTTTGTGTCTGGCTTATTTCACTTAACATAAATATCTGAGCTCCTTCCTGACACCAAATGACATAGTTCCAACGCCAGTTCTCTGACGTCAGCTGGGTGTCCTCCAATTCCATTCAAGTCTGACAGTACTGGAGTCAACACAGACCCTATAGGCTAAGGGCTCAGTCCCACAAGACTGCCCCTACTTCAGATGCCAGCTGCCAGTGGGGCCCCAGGCCACTCCCACTTCCGCCTGGCCTACTACAGAGTTGGAGGTTCCCATGACATCCCCTCAGGTGGCATAATTCCATAGAACAACTCAGAACTCAGGAAAATGCTGTACTAAAAATTTTATTATCAAAAATTCAACCCAGGAACAGCCAAACGGAAGAGGGCAAGCTACAGGGGGCGGGGCACAGAGCTTCCACGCCCCCTCTGGGTGCACTGCCTGCCCAGCATGTCCAAGTGTTCACCAACCCAGAAGCCTTCGCAAACCTCGCAGTGATCACCAGTGGTGGTTGAACTACATCTCTAACCCGTCTCTGTTCCCTGGACGTTGAGCGTGGGGCTGAAAGTTGTAACCCTCTAATCACACAGTTAGTTTTTCTGGTAACCAGCTCCCACCCTGAAGCTCTTTAGCCACCCCCGGCGCCCCCCACCCCCACCCCCGACCAGGAGTCATATATTGTTAATATTAAGAATCAGCAAATTAAGAGTCATAGCACTGAGAGCTGTGCCCTCGGTTCCTTGAAGAATACTTACCACATTATAAACAGTTACTGAATAAATGAACAAAGTGTATGAGAAGACTAAAATATTTTCTTGGGATAAAAGAAGTCATGTGACTGACTTCACATAAAAAAGCAATTTAATCGATTTGTAAAAACTCACCATTGTATTGACATCCCAAGTTCTACTAGCTAGAATATTAGAATCAGTTCAAAAATAATTAGCTCTATTGATTAATCAAAATAACTTGATACCCTAAAGATCAATGTTCAGGACTGCACTAACCCTAGAATGGAGACAGCAAACAAGTCCTCTCTGTGAAATGTATTGCATTGAGTTTCCTGCAAATCGAATCTAGGAATTGTTCATTTTCATCGATTGGTACTACCATCATGAAATGCTACAAAGAGGTTTCTTTTAACTGTTCCAGGATACAATTAAATGGATTTTGTGAGACCTGTGTGGGATAACTTTTGGAAAAGAACAGTGTATTTTGTGTGCGTTAAAGACTGAAAAAGAATAATTGGCGTTAAATTTAGGCGAGTGTGGTATCGATTAAGTTTCTTGAGCCTCGAGGTGATGAGGTACTATAATAGGCTGGACAGGGAGGTGGTGAAGCCCAGAGAGATTTTTTTTTTTTTTTAAGATAATACTACATAAAAGACACATTCCATCCATTTTCTCCTGAAAGAACTTTCCTTTCCCTCCTCCACTCGGGTCACATTTGAGCATGTATTCATTCTCTCATCTTTCTTTCTTACTAACATGGGTGATGTTAGTTTTTATGAAAAAGGTGGGTGACAAGATTCTTTATGCACTTTGCATTGTCATGCCTGTTACCACTTGGAGACCACTATTTGCCCATTTTAACCAAACATAAACAAAAACAGAAGCATCTTTTCATAATCTTCTGCTTCAGCAGCATTCACGTGTCTCTGCTGCTGCCACCTACTAACCTCCTGATGTAATCAACAATCTCCCCACACTACCCCACTGTGCCCCCGGATCCCCTGCGACATCTGTTTGAATGGATCATTCAGCGTTCTATGTTGCACTGGCTTTGACGCTGGAGGTCCACTGTCCATCCTGAAACAGCATTCCTGTTTCTTCCTTGCTAAAGGGCCACACTTTGGTTTGGGTGACCACCTTCCCCACAAGGCACCTAAAAGTTGCTGATCAGTCTAGCGAAGCCCCTTCCCTTTGCCAGAAATTTGTTCAGGGGTTGGTATGGGACCCGCTTTGGGCTTAATTTTTTGAGGAGCTGCTATACTGTTTCCCATAGCAGTGCACCATTTTACCTTCTCACTAGCTGTGCCCAAGGGCTCCAGTGTTTCCAAATCCTTGCCAATAATTGTGCCTGGTTTTTTGATAGTAGGCATTTAATGGGTGTGAAGTGGTGTCCCGTTGTGGTTTTGATTTTCATTTCCTGAATGGTTAGTGATGCTGAGCATCTTGTCATGTGCTTATTGGCCTTTTGCCTGTCTTCTTTGGAGAAACATCTGCCAAGTCCTTTGCTCATTTTTTTTTTTTCGGTACTCGGGCCTCTCACTGCTGTGGCCTCTCCCGTTGCGGAGCACAGGCTCCGGACGCGCAGGCTCAGCGGCCATGGCTCACGGGCCCAGCCGCTCCGCGGCACATGGGATCTTCCCGGACCGCGGCACGAACCCATGTCCCCTGCATTGGCAGGCGGACTCTCAACCACTGCACCACCAGGGAAGCCCCCTTTGCTCATTTTTGAATTGAATTTTTTGTTGTTCAGGTTTAGGAGTTCTTTATACATTCTAGATATGCATCCTTTATCAGATGTATGATTTGCAAATATTTTCTCCTTTCTGTGGGCTGCCTTTTCACTCTTTTGACAGTGGCCTTTAATGGACAAAAGTTTTAATTTTGAGAAAGTTCAATTTACTTTTTTTCTTTTGTTGCCTGTACTTTTGGTGTCATATCCAAGAAATCATTGCCAAATCCACGTCCAAATGAAGTTTTCTCCTATGTTTTCTTCTAAAGGTTTTATAGTTTTAGTTCTTACCTTTAGGTCTTTAATGCAACTTGAGTTCATCCATTTTTGCACATGGTGTAAGATGCAGGTCCAACGTTATTCTTTTGCACGTGGAGTTTGGAAAAGAACAGGATTTTCTTTTAGATGTAGCTGAAAACATATTAGCATTGAGGTTTGCAAACTTTCTCAGGTCACAGATTCCTAGCGTCCCAGTAAATCTTGTATGGGACACCCAGGCCAAGAGTAGTACCTAACAATTCCACTCACTAAATTGTTAGATCTAAACAACTTCATAGGTGTTCAAACCTGAACAATTTAGCCATTTGAAAAAAGTACTACACATAAATTTGAAAGAAAAAAAACTTATTTTAATGTATTCTTAAATAACACAATTACTTACTCGTGGAGTTTCTGGGTCTGTTGGGTGATGCACAACATCTCAAACCTTGGAATCAAAGTGGACACTGCTGCCAACTGAGATGAACTCAGTCCCTTCATTAGGGAAACACCTCACAGAAAGTGCGGGGAGTTTTTTCATGCTGGGGCAGAGCAGGGCTTAAAATAAAAGCAAGTCCTCAGTGACGTGCAAATGTCCTTCTCCGGATGGAACGAGAAGCGAGAGGAGTGTGTGCACACTTATTCCATGGGCTTCGTCCTTCGGCTCATCCCTGCTCACAGCCACAAAGCTTTCGTCCCCACTGCCCTCCAGCTCTGCAGGAACAAGCTGCAACTCCAGAGCCGGCTGGCTTGCATTCCTCTTAAGCCATGGGATTCAAGAAGCAAATTTAAAACCTGAAAATCATAGAAATCATCAGCGCGACACCACAAACCACATGGGACCTTCTCCTGGTCTCTTCCAGCTTGGGGGAGGTCAAGTCCAGCCCGTCTGGACTGATGGTGAGGAATGTGTGCAGGTGAGTCCCTCATGGCCCTGGGCTCAGTTCCAGCCTGCCCCTTCCCTGTGTGACCGTGGGAGGGTTGCTTACCCCCTGTAAACCTCAGCTCTCTACATCGTGAAAGGGGATTGGGAACAGACAGCAGCAGTTTCAATGTGAGAATTGAATAAGATCTCATGTGTCTCACTGTTGCCGTGGTGTCGAGAGCTTCACGACTGCTCAGTGAGCCGTAGTTGTTGCTATATTATTATTAGTTTGTTATCAGCATTATCACTAGCCAGAGAATGACATTTTCTAGAAAGAGTTGCCATAAAGATGTATAAAAGTTGCATCTGTATCCCACCAGGGACCCAACAGGAGACAGACGACACAGTCAAAAGTGGTGATGCAAGTGAGACGAACGAAGGGCCTAGTTACCATGGTAGGGGGAGGGGTAAGGGAGACCAGGAGAGCACTCCTGGGCCAGAGACCACCTGTGGCTAGAGACCACCTGTCCCAGCTCTAAGCCAGGGCCGCCCAGGAGCAGCTGTGGCTTGACAGACACAGACGGCCACTGTCAACTCAGGGCTCAGCCTGGAGGGGCCCAGGGGGCTGTATCAGCCGAACTTCCCCTCCTCTCCCTCTCCAGCCTTCTGCACAGGCCTGTTGGCCAAAACTCCAGGAGAAGCCGGAGGGCAGGGGAGTGGTTCCCCCCGCCGCCGCCCAGTAGCGGAGTGCAGCTGGGGAAGAGGGGAGAGCGTATCTGCAGGGACAAACGGAGGAGGACCTGGGCAGAGGTGGGGGGATTCGCCTTGACAGGAGGAAGGGAAGCTCCTGACCATGAGAGGAGATGCCTGGGTCAACGGGCGATATTTGTGGGAGTGTGGTAGGAAGCTGGGTGAGTTCTAGCGTGAGGATTATGATTCTTATTTTCTTGGTAAAGTTCATGGAGCTGCTAATTACAAGACAGAAGGCAACGTAGTGGGACTTTCCAAAAATGAGGGGAAAGTTTGGAAGCATTTTGGGATAGCCACTAAGATTATGCAAAGGGTCTTCAGGTTTAGAATCTTGATGATGTTGGAGACCACAGATCCCAATTTACATGGAGTTTTGTTTTGTTTTTTAATTTTATTGGAGTAGAGTTGATTTACAAGGTTGTGTTAGTTTCAGGTGTACAGCCAAGTTACTCAGTTATAAATATGCGTATATCATTCTTTTTCAGATTCTTTTTCTCATATAGGTTATCACAGAATATTGAGTAGAGTTCTCTGTGCTGTACGGCAGGTCCTTTTTTGGTTACCTATCTTATATCTAGTAGTGTGTGTTACGTGGAGCTTTTCATGTTCGGCAGGATGGGGTCTTAAGCAGAGAAGTGGAATGATTGGCTAAACAGGGAAATGCTTAAGCAGAAAGAGGTTGATAGACAGGTAGAAAACAGAAAAGTGAAGAACTCTGAGAGCTTCATGAAGTAAAAGTAGGAATTAGGAGAGAGAGTGTGTGATGGATAAAAGCAGATCAGGGTATGAAGGAGTGGAACGTGAGGGTAAAAGGTCAAGATATTCCAGGCTATGACAAGGACAAGTGTGGCATGGGAAGAGTCGGCTGAGGGTGGAGGTGAAGTTAAAGAAGTCGTCTCAGCTGAGACACCCTCCCCCAACTGCTCCACGTGCTGAGATGCTGTAGCAGACGCACGGGTACCACGCTCAAGGCACAGAGACACTGGACATCTTTCAGGCACCGCATGAATCGCTAGCTTAAAATGGTTCACAATTTCAACATTGGATCACACCACTTACCTTCTATGGCATTCTACCTTTGCAAAGGTGTTTTCCAGAGTGGTTGAAATAGAAAGCAAATACCACACAAGACCCAGTGGTTTTCCTGTGAACAGGAAATGAGGACAGCAGTGTCCAGTTTGATTCCAAGGTCTGAGATGTTGTGCAGCACCCAACAGACCCACCCTGTTAATCTAAGTGTTTCCAGTGTGTAGCCACGATTAGAACTCCTGGTCTAAACCTAGAGGCCTAAGAATTGCCTTCAGGGTGTTGACAAACTCACTGAACTCGCATAATTATACAAGAACGGGGTGGCCGGCTGGCTCAGGATGAGTCAAGAAGAGTCCTGATTCACAGGTGGGAACCTAAGCCCGTTAGTTAAGCTTGGACTCCAATGTTAGCCGAGCCAATCGGTATCTTTGCCCTGGAGATTTTTCTTGTGTGTTCCTAAAATTTTTCACTTTTATTTTTCCTTTACTAGACTGCTGCTCAAAATCAACATAACTTAATTTTTTCTTATAATGAAAATAGCACATTAATAGAAATAAATCCAGAAAATACAAAAAGGTGTAAAGTAAAAATGACAGTTGCCACCACCCAGAGAGAAACCTTGTTAACATTGTGATGTGTGCCTTTCCATATGTTTTCTATGCATATAAAAATGTGATTACGTCACAATGTTTTGTAATCTTTCTTATTAAGCGTAACGTATCGTATTTTCCTTCCTAAAGAATATTGATCCTCAAGATTATTTTTACATCTGCCATGGCAACAGCCACTGAGGGGCTAGACCATAATTTATTTAACAAGTTCCCTGTTGAGAACCGAGAAAGCATGCTTTTCACTGTTTCACTCTTACGAATAACACCATGACGAACATATTCCTGCATATAACTTTGTACGCCTCTCTAGCTCCTTCCTTAGGATAAATTCACAGAGGTAAGATGCCTGGGTAAAGGGTATGCCTATTAAAAATCTGATTACGTATTGCCAAATTACCCCCTAGGGAAGCTGATCTCATTTACACTCCTGGGACCTTGGCGTGAGACTATGTTCCTCCACACGTTACCAATACCAGCTCTTAGTAATCTTAAAATTTTGCCAATCTGTTAGGTAAAAATTCTACTTCTTGTTTAGTCACTTTGATTACTCTATAGGGGAAGCACTGATCAAATTCTGAGCTAGAAAATTTCACTTTAGCCTTGGATGCCACTAGGTTTCGGTCCCATGTTGAGGAAGTAACCAGTGACCTGCCTCTGATAAAGGCTAAGGTGACGTCCTGCTGACTACATTTTTTTAACAGTCTACCCTTGAGGTTGATACACGTTAAGTTATTGGCTGCTTTGATTTTCTGAATAACTTTTTAAAATATAATGCATACAACCCATGAGTTTCCAATAATACTAAGCAAGTGGATCATAATGGCAAAATGAGCTTGATAACGCAGACCATGGGGAAGTTGAAGAATATATCATTTCTTGGAAATACGTGAAGCTTTAAGAACTAAAACCTCCTAAAAGACATGGACTTAAAATCCCCTTGATGTAAAAGAAAACTTGAATTATAAGAACAGACTTGGCCTTTTGATAGAGGCTCACATTTCAAAGTCTTGGACACCACAGTGGTGTCCAAGTGTCCAAAATTAAATTGAGAAGCATTTGGGAGGATCTTGAAGTTATATGTGACTCTTACATCCCCTCAGCTCAGTGTGAGACAGCATGCAGCAGGTCTGACCCTTCAGTTTACCCCTGTAACCACATCACTTTTCTTTTTGTCCTCTCAAAACCTCTCTTTCTCATCCAGCAGTGACTTATTCCTTTTTCCCCCATTCCACTGTTCTTTTGTCTTAATTGAATGTTCTCATAACACAAATGGAACTATTAGCTCTCTCAAAGTGTCCAATTAAACGGCCTTTAGTACGTTCACAGTGTTGTACAGCCATCACCTCTATCTAGTTCCGAGAACATTTCATTACCCCAAAAGGAAACCCTGTGCCCCTTGAAGCAGTCGCTCCCCATTCGCTTGTGTGGGAGCCCCTTGCCGGCCTGGCAGGGACGCTTAGACACCGGAACTCAAAAGTAAAGCGATAGAACGTCACACGTGTTTCTTGTGGGGCATGAATCTCAGCCAGGAATGCAGAAATGACCTTCTTCCTTGAGCTGTTCTTCTTGCTGTTGAGATAACAGCGTATTATTCTTTTGTCAGAACGGGATTGAATCTGATCCGTTGAAACTGGAACTTACGATACTAAAGCTAGAAATCTCTTAAGTTGGAATTTGAGTAGCATGCAATACAATATTATGGAAATATGCATAAAATATCTATTTCCTTCTAGGTTTTATTCACATTTGCTACAGAACTTGATAAAAAATTGTTGGCTGGATTCTTCTCAATGAATGAAAAGCACTTCAAACAGTAAATAACGCTAACACCTATTTATATTTTATTTAATGTCCATTTTATTAATATTATGATTTATTGACGCATCCTTCAAACATTAAACATAAATGATTGATATTCTTCTAAGTATTTACATGCTGCTTAAGATGAATAAATCAAAACTTACACATTTAACAAATTAAATTATCCAAATGCTTAAGCATTGATTGCAAACATTTAATTATACTCTTCTAAACATTCAATAAAATCATGGATTCACCCATCCAATGCTTCAAATACCTTAAGAAGCAGAAAAAAAAAATGCACAGAAGTATAGTGATAATTACCAAACTGATGATACTTGCTAATACCAGCTGCAAATGTGGTTACGTCATGGATTGATCGATTGATTTCACATATTTTTCCGGAGTTGCCTTCCTAGAGCTGTAGAGAGATTTACGAGCCCTGAGAGGAAAGGACTACCTCCTCAGACTAGCTGAGGCTGCAGGATTTGGTTGTCAAGCAACTGATGCTTGGTCAGGACCCAGAATCCACTGTGGTGTCCAAGACTTTTAAATGTGGGCCTCTATCAAAAGGCCAAGTCTGTTTTTCTAATTCAATTTTTCTTTTACATCAAGGGGAATTTTAAGTCCATGTCTTTTAGGAGGTTTTAGTTCTTAAGCTTCACGTATTTCCAGGAAATGATATATTCTTTAACTTTCCCATGGTCTTCTGCATTATCAAGCTCATTTTGCCATTAGAACCCAATTTCTTAGTCTTATTGGAAATTTGTGGGCTGTATGTGTTATATTTAATAAAGTTATTCAGAGTTTTTGTATATAAGTGAATGAGGGATAATTTAATCTTTGGGACAGTTGGTTAACTGATTGACAACTAGTATTGATGACCTGCTTTCACCTGGGGATCTCATAGTTCCCTGAGGTTCTGTTCACTTTTAAAAATATACATTTTTCTCCCTCTGTTTTTCATACTGGAAATTTTCTATTTTTATCTTTTTAAAAAATTCTGACATTCCCAGTCTGCTCTTAAGCTCATCCAATGAATTTTTAATTTCAAATATTAAACTTTTCAGTCATAGAATTTTGATTTTGTTCTTTTTAATGGTTTCTATTTTTCTGCTGAGATTTTTTTCTCTTTGCATTAATTATGAGCATATTTTGTTTTGTATCCTAGCGCACAGTCTTCATAGCTGCTTTAAAGCCATTCCAATCTCTGGATTCAGGGGGGGATGAGAACACATGGCTTTAGCTCCAACCCTTGACCGCAGTTGGAGGACTAGGATAGGGCAGTGTGATGGGTGGCCTAGTGGCCACCACTTAGGAAATGCGTCCCCAGAGGCAGTACCATAGGATGGTGTCCCAGCGCCCCATCCTCAATTTTACGTATATGTAAAGCTCAGTTTTACTAGTGTTTCAGAACAGACGAGACTGTCTTAACTAACCAAACTCACAAGTCCAGTGTGCAGGCCGATATGCTAATCTGCAAGAGAGACCAGAGTATCCGTGTCCGATGTGCAGGGTGCTCTAACCACTGTATCTATCGGTGCTAAATTAATAATCCACGTGTTGTTTCCTGATACGGAAACGGGGCAAAGAGAGATGAACAACAATTAGGATAAAAATAACAATAAAACACCTGCTATGGCCAAGTGTTTTATATTCCTTTTTGTTAATTTTCACAACAATCTTGCAGAGAAGACATTATCATTCTTATTTTGCAGCTGAAGGAGCTGAAAGTCAGAGAATTGAAACATCTTTTTGAAGGTCATAATCCCTGGCAACATTCAAGCCTCTTTTCTGGCTTGAGAGCAGAGCTCTCGTGTGACAGAGAGATTTGTGTCCACAGGTCCTATGTCTGTGTTACGTGGTGCTGGATAAAGACCTGCAAATTCTCTTTCTCAAGTACACTGGCAGGCAAGTGGTTTGTTAACTCTAGGAACTGGCTACCCTGGGAGGGGTCATCTGTCCAGGTAGGCAAGGCCCCAAAGCATCAGAATACAGAAAACAAAAGACATGGTTAATAGACCAGCATGAAGTTATGCCCCCTGGCTGGTGACATTTTGAGCACCTGCTACACTGAACACCGGATCACGTGTGTTGTGGAGCACAGCTGACAGAGCTCACGAACCTCTCGAATTTCTTTTACTGCAGATCTCAAGGTAGCCATTATTCTCACAAGAAGTTTTTGGGGATCGGGCCATGAAAGAGAGGTGACAGAGGGCCATATCATTGTGGCTTCCTGGCCCTCATGCACCTGAACAGAGAGCATTCTGTGCCCTCGGTGCCCCCAGGGCAGGCCGCGGAGGTCTTCTTCACCCCTTCCAAGGTGCGGGGACACTTTGTATGCCGGACACTTTGCTAAGTGCTTTAAGACACCTGAGTTCATGGAGCCCTCACATTGCCCTCTGAGGAGGGTACAATAGTTGTTCCAGCTCCTCAGATATGGAAATGGAGATGCCAAGAGACGAGTAGCTTGCCCCGAGGTTGCACAACTAGTGGACAGGGTGGAATCCGAATCCAGCCTGTGTGAGTGCAAAGCTGTATGCTTAGCTGCCGTGCAAAGATGCAGCGTCGGTTCCTGGTGTGACACCTACCTTGGCTCTGAAAAAGCAAAGAAGTTGACTTAGTAAAAATGCATTTACGTCAATATCTTGTAATAACCTCTAATGGAAAATAGTATGAATATATATGTATATAATATACATTTATATTTTATATATGCATATAAAACTGAATCACTTTGCTGTACACCTGAAACGTACACAATCTTGTAAATCAACTCTACTTCAATTTAAAAAGAAAGAGAAAAAATACATTTACACCCTTTATCTTCTCTGCCCCACCCCTCCTCAAAATCGTGGGAGAGCATTTCAATAACTTTCACAATTTGAACCATCCTGCTGCCAGTTCGGTCTCGTGGACTTGACGTAGCAGGGAGGGAAGGGGAAACTTGTGAGGACTTTCCAATGAGCATCCCTCACCCCAGATCTCTGGGTTTATCCATTTAGGAAGAAAAATAAATATTGACAGCATATTCACTGGAGTCTCAGTGCCTCCAGGATTTTAGGTGGGAGGTGATGGAGTCAGACAAGGAATACCAGAGGCTGCCCCGGACGTCATGCTCTTTCAATGAGCATGTGGTCCAGCCCTACGTTTCTCTCTGACGATGCCCAGTAGCATAAGGGGTAGGGTCTACAGTGAGGATGATCACGGTGGTTATTCCGGCTATCATTTTCCACTTTTCCAGATTTTAGGGAAGTTACTCAGAAGAGATGGAAAAGGAGACAGTTTGAACTCCATCCTTTATTGCCCATGGCTGAGTCCTGCACTTTTCCCTCCCTGCTTCCCTGTAGGTTCTGAGCCTCAGAAGATCTGCAGTGTGTCTTACTTAGAAATCTGCATTTTTGACAAGGAGGAAAATCTCAGATTGATGGTGAAGTGACGGCCGCAGGCATGGTGTAGTTCGGACACACTTATGTGTTAGATGGTAATATTATGTTTTAAAAATATCTTGACACTTAACATTTACACTAATACAAACAAGAGAAAGTTGAATCGAATAAATGAAATGAACTCTATTAGAAGTAAATTGCATGTTGATAGCTCTAATATGGTTCATATAAAAAACAGATTGTAGGATGTAACATGGTACAACATAAATATAGGGTTCAGGACAATCAGTGTTAGTGTCCAAGTCAAAGGATGTGATAGTTCCACACTGTACACTTTTGTATCACCGTACACTTACATGTCCATCGGCGTCATTACCTTTTGAGAGAGCTCCTTATGCATTGGAGTATATCTGTAAAAGGACAACCAGAATTAGAATGGGGTAGAAGCCCTCATCCGAAACCAACCCCTGCAAAATGTTCAGGGTTCTGTAGCAAAAGAGCTGAATTTATTCTGTGCAGACACAAGGCACAGAACTAACACCCACTGAGAAATTCTTGGAGAAGTGGATTTTACCTTTATACGAGGAAGCTCTTTTTAATCATGAGCGTTGTTCAAAAGTGGAGTGAATTTTCCTGAATCACAGAAAGTATTCAAACAGAATAAATAATCATCAGTTGGTGATGCTGTAGCTGAAATTTCTGAATTAAGCAGACAGACTCATTTCAAAGATACTTCCTCACTCTAAAATTCAAAGCCAATTTTTTTTTTTTTTTTTTTGCGGTACGCGGGCCTCTCACTGTTGTGGCCTCTCCCGTTGCAGAGCACAGGCTCCGGACGCACAGGCTCAGCAGCCATGGCTCACGGGCCCAGCCGCTCCGCGGCATGTGGGATCTTCCCGGACCAGGGCACGAACCCGTGTCCCCTGCATCGGCAGGCGGACTCTCAACCACTGCACCACCAGGGAAGCCCCAAAGCCAATTTTAAATCCTTTTTGGGGCCTAAGTTTTCTCATAGGTAAACTAGTATACACCTTATAGGGTTTTATTAGTCTATCATGATTCCTTTTATTATAAAAATATAAAACTATTTCAAGTGACTAGATTATTTTTCTTCAATATTTCTTTGGAAAAAGGAGTGGGAATCTGTATGATTGCACAGGGTAAATCTGATTTCCACCCTGAAACTAGTGTCGAAGATGGAATGGTCAGCCTCTTCCTACTTATTCCCAGCTCTGGGACCTCTGGCTTGGCCTCAGTGGTCGATTTTGTCCCATCAGCTAGCTCTCTGTTCCGTAAATGTAAGCAGTGAGATTAGGGCTTGAGGAGAGGGAGGTGAAATAAGACTTTCCAATTTTATTGCTGAGTTCTTCCTGTTTGAAGATCTTGAATCAAAGCCTCTGCTACTCTAAGTTTCTCTTCTTTCTTTTAAACAAATTGTGGACAAATTAAATTGGCTTTATCAATTTAATGGTGGGGGAAACTGTCAATCTCCCCCGTCCACACTTTTGGATTGACAAGGACTCTGTTAACTGGAAAATATATAAACACATCAAAGCCCCAAACTGACCAGGTTTTGAGTTGTCCTAATAAATAGAATTTGGAAGAGGCCAATCACAGATTCTTTTTAAATCTGTCACTTCTCCCAAACCATGTATAATCATTTCCATGTGAGAGGCTCTATGTTTGGGCATCTGAAACGGATTGATGGCAAAATGATGGACAACGATAACTGTTTATAAATTTTGTGAGTGACTTTTATCGACACTTAGCGAGCCTTCCTTGTTCTAGTTCTATAACCCACAGCACAAAGTGCGCTGAACTTTGCCTACGCCCCCTTTATTTGGTCTGATAAGGCTTCCTCATTTGTATAGTTAATTAGACACCAAAGTTAATTAAACACCTGACGAATACTTCCTGCCACCTGAATTCCTCAAGGTCTATTATAATTGCTGGTTATTTTGTTTATTCATAATAGCTCTGTTGGAATTTCCTCTCTGGTTGGACTCTGGAGAATTCTTCTATGTTTTCTTTAAAACTTTTACAACTTCTTTCCCTAGACGAATCTGTGGAAGACTAGCCAAAGAAAACAAGAACAATAAGAGCTATTGTGGCTGGAGCAGTGGAGAGGATCCAGGACCCCAACTTTCTGGCCCTTCTCTTTCAGGTGATTCCACTTAAGAATGCACTGGTCTGTCCCGTGTTTAAGCAGGAAAAGTCTTTACTCCCCCAAATTACTTACCCACTTGGAACATTCCATCTAATGATAGCAGCGGTTCCTGACAATGGCTAGTTTCTTTTCTCAGGCTAGTAAGTGGCCTGTGAGAACTAATTTCACTGGGGGTTTTTTTGTTGTTTTTTTTTGCGGTACGCGGGCCTCTCACTGTCGTGGCCTCTCCCGTTGCGGAGCACAGGCTCCGGACGCGCAGACTCAGCGGCCATGGCTCACGGGCCCAGCCGCTCCGCGGCATGTGGGATCTTCCCGGACCGGGGCACGAACCCGTGTCCCCTACATCGGCAGGCGGACTCTCAACCACTGCGCCACCAGGGAAGCCCTTATTTCACTGTTGATTGCTGTTATGGAGAAATAGGTGAGGGACTAGATGGTTCACAATCTCTGCTGCCTTTGACTTTGGACAGGAACTAGTCAGAATAAGTCATGTGACCTGACCATGTATCTTGGTCACTGACGCGTACACATAACTTGTAATTAATACTATTGTGAGATTCAAAATCAGCAGCAAAGACAGTCTGCTGAGAAGTTAGATGAGTATAAATAGTTTAAAGGAGGGATATATTTTGCTTTCCTTTTACACCCCTTATAAAAAAATGTACATTCGCGATTTGAGCTGGTTTCAGATACATTAGGATTGTACCCCTCTGGTCCTATTTGCTGAAGATACCGGTTTACAGTCACAAGTAGAAGTAGTCTCAGGAGTGGTTTTGCTCTATAAGTAGTGAGGAAGAATGGTTTAAAACCAACTACTCTAAAATCTTTTCGATCAACATTTATGGGAAATGCCCTCAAAATTTAATTGTCAAAATTTTGCGTAGCTGGATCAACTCACTTAGATGCTCAGGGTACATTTTCCAACCAATTTTGCCCTGGAGGTTTTCTAAGACACTGTTTAAAATTAATTATTTCATAGGTGCCTCATTGAGGGTTTGTTTGTTTAATGTAAATGGCAAAGGTGAGAAGTTTATAAGTGCCTTATATTTTTTCCAGACCAAAATGACATTAATAACGTCCTCCAGTGTGGAATTTTGGCACCCAGCCTGGAAGCAGACACAGAATTCTGTTTTGAAGACATGTTGGCCCTAACTGGGGAATATTCCTCCTTGCCCGTCTTCTAGTCTGACATAAGTCTGATTATGTTCTTAATTTTTATAAGATGATTCAAGTCTATTAAAAAGATATAGCTCTTTTAAAATCTTGCAGCAAGAATGTGTGTCCTGGACTCTTGTTAGAAGATATACCCTTGATCACAACCTACTTCTCTTTGTAGCTTCGTTTCGGGCAGAAAGAGGGAATCTCTGAAGGATGTATATTTCATCCATCCCACGTAGATTTGTGTTTCACAAAGTCTGGTCCATGGGCCAGCAGCAGAGAATCACTGAGGCCTGGCCCCCGTGATCTTCTGCAGTCCGAACCTCTGGCCTGCGACACAGTCCCCTGCAATGAACTGAGCAGGGCTATGCTCTGGGTGGACCCATCCTCTCCACGTTCTAATCTACCCAGACCAAGCCAGACCACAGAATCTTTATACGACATGGTGCTGTGGTGTTAGGCCCTCAGAGACCTTGGAAGAAGCAGTCGTGTAGAGAAAGAATCCAATTTTCTGAGAAGCCACAGCTGTATAGCGGCCCCTCTCTGGTCTCCGGCGTCTGTGTGGACGGGCCCCTGACTGGAGAGGGAGCCACTGGAACTTGTAATTCCCCTCTTTGGTCAGCATTCACCCACCTCTTATATGCCATTGGGTCTCAGAAGTCTCAGCTTCTTTTTAATTTTAATCATCAGATAGAAATGCAATATTGCTGTGGCTTTTGTAGGAATGTTCCTCAGGATGTGTCTTCTGTGTCCTCAATGCATAGGAGGTCGCTCAGTGTCACCCAGGGTCATTTTCCTTAGGTCTTGCTGCTACTGACATCTGTAGCCTCTTACGTACATAACATTCAGTCCATTTCACGGGCAATGTCAGTGCTGTAACTGCTCTTTTTTTTTTTTTGGCCAAGCCATGCAGCATGTGGGATTTTGGTTCCCTGACAAGGGATTGAACCCGGGCCCTCGCAGTGAAAGCACAGAGTCCTAACCACTGGACCGCCAGGGAATTCCCTAACTGCTTATGTTTTTGGCTTTGCTTTGGTAACTAGGCAATTCAGCATTAAGTGTGTGGCCCACTTTTAATAACTAATTGCAGGCCATTATGACACATATAATTGTTAACTTTTCTTGTTTTTAATCTCATTATGTGACACCAATTCTTCCTTCACCAAGATTTTTTAATCTTTGGGGCAAAATCTTTTAATTGTGCAATATATTTTTTGATTCTTTAAATTCTTTAGGAATGAAGATATAAATTCAATAATAAATTAAATTTTTGTTTTCAGTGCTCTGCACATAAAAGATATTTCATAAAAATTTGCTGAGTGAGTAGTGAATTCTGGAAGGTCTGTAAAGAAAATCTGGACATAAGTTATTTTAGCAGAGGATACAGGAATAGAACCAATGGTCAGTAATAATAGTAACAAAAACAGCGATTGCGAGCTATACGCTATAGACGCGACGTCACTTAACCTTCACAAGGAATGAAGGAGCACGATATAACTATTACAGATAAAGACAGAGAGCCACAGAGAGGGTGATGACATCCCCAGGTCACCAGAGGGTAAGTGGCAGAGCAGGAAGTTGAGCACATCTTATAGTCAAACGCTTGGTTCAGGTACCGGTGAGAACCCAGAGGATACAGGACTTTGGCTGGCTTCTCGCCACTTTGCTCCAGGTGTTAATTTGCTCAGCCTAACTCAGCTTTCAGCTGAGGTGGTCCTGTTTTCTGAGCTCAAAGAAGATGAATACAAACTCTTGTCTCACATCCTGGATAAAACCCAATGTCTTCCCTGAGTTCTCCTTGGATTCCTGGAGACTTTTGTTCCCATGCTCTATTCTGGCCCAAAATTCCTGCTTCGTGGGTTCTGGAACTTCCACCGTCTCTCCTTTTGGACTGTTCTCACTTCTGTCTGTGCTGTGCTGACCCAAAGTGGAAGTCTGTGGCTTTGGCTGATTTCCACAAGCCCTCTCTTGTGATGCACTTGTGTGCGGCAGATTCTAGGAAGGTGTGGGGAGACAGATTATTTACGGGCAGAATCTCAAACCACTTAGCGCTGGTCATTGGGCGCTCCAGCCCCTACATGTCCTTGGGTTGCCTTGCTCAGGACACTGCTTGGTGGCCACTTTTCCCATCAGGTGCCAGGCTCGCGGCTCAGCACCTCTCCCTTCTCCCCACCCAGTGGCTGCACAACCCGGAAGTGGGCATTGGAGATAAGGGAGTACAAAAGGCATCCACGTTATTCGAGCATGGAGAGCTTTAAGGTAACCCACTTTAAGAGTGTCAACATGCAGGACAATTGATGTGCCTGAGAAGCCCCCTGTGGTCCAGGTGTTTCTCTGCTTCTTCTTTCCCACCACCCCTTTCATACTGACACCTTTCCTGCTTAACAGAAGGAAGGAGTACCTCGTGCCCATCCCAAATCTTACTACAGCATACTGCTCTGAGCCTTTTTCTTTTTTTTGGCCAAACCATGCAGCTTGTGGGATCTTAGTTCCCCGACCAGGGATTGAACCTGGGCCCTCAGCAAGAAAGAGTCCTAACCACTGGACCGCCAGCGAATTCCCTTACAGCATATTGCTCTGAAGTGTTAACACCTTCATGCAAAGGGATCCTTTGAAATATTGATGTGGGTCTAAGAAACTGATCAACTCTAGCAAGTGGGTAGCTATTCCTTTTTAAGTCAGGTGGTTTCCAATTCTTGGCTTCCAACGAAATTGAAGGAGAACTTGGTTGTCAGCTGACAGATCATTTAAAAATACATTTTGAGGAGACATAACTATGCTAATTTGGGGAAATAGAACTCGGGGAGAATTCAGCAGTTGAGTGACATTGTATCCCCAAATGTCTTCATTCCCATCTACTTACTTAGGTGAGTAAGGAATTTTCAGTATTTTCATCAATAAAAGAGAAAAGTCAGGGTAGAATTAATGCTGTGACCTGTGTCATTTTAGCAACACCTTGTCATCACCTAAGGATAAAGGAATGCATCAGAAAAAAAAAAAAACTGTGCAAAATCTGTTCGGATGAACATTTCCAATTTTTCTTTTACTTTTCATATAATATATTTGACCATATACTCTATCTACTCAGTGGCGTCTTACTGATCATTTGACTGATAATTCAATCCACACATTTTAAAACCTTTCGAACTTTAGATTCATAGGAAATAAACAACCAACTCCAAATTGTAACTTTGATTCCTTGAGGGTAATCAATAAAAAGTCTTTCAAACATAAAAATATATAAAATTTGAATAAAATTCTATGGCAGAAATGGAATGGAAACCCAAGTTTAAGGGTAAAACAAACATTAACAAAAAATAAAATAAACAGAAGCATAAAAAGAAATAAACGAAGTTGTAGTGTTTTTTTCCCCAGTAACCCAGGAGATCATCTTGCACAGGACATAGTACAAAGGTACCCAAACCACGTGGAAGGGTACTCCCGGGATCTAGAGCGTGGGCACTTCTGCACATGCGCGAGAGGAAGCAGGCTGGTGAAGATTGTTCGTGATTCTGCTTCTGCACGAGTCACTGCCACCGGCCGGGGGTTCCATGTGCCCTGACCTTGTAGTTATTACTCAGTTTTTCTTTCTTCAATATACTTACTCTACGCTGAAAAAACAAAATGCTTTACAAAGACTACCCAATAAAAACCTTGTTATCTCTTCTCCCCAGATGGTGCAGTAAAGACCTAAACATATCATGGAACTTTCCTGAAATATTACAAGTAAGTGGAAGTAAGAGGAAGAGTCCTCATTCTCGGGTTATTGGACAGTAAATAGTGACTGCAGGTGGGAGTGGAGGCACATGGCTGGAGGATTTTCGCCATCCTCGTGGTTTAGCATGACTTGTTAAAACTCTGCTGGATACCAAGCTCCTTCTTTTGACATTTCCTGGAATTGCCTTTTGAAACAGGCCCGATCAGGTTTGCCCTTGCCGGGTCTCCGGCGCCTTCACCCAGTTCCTCCAAGGGTGACATCGCACATAACTGCAGAGCAATGTCAAAGTCAGGACTCTGCCGGCTAAATAACAGAGGAGATTCTCCACGGCTGTATGGCTACTCCTTCACCTCGTGGAGCTCAGGTGAGCTGAGCGTGACGACACCCAGGAGGAGATGCAGGAAGGCGCAGCGGGACACGGCAGGAGCGGGAGGGCGCTGTAGTGGGGACACAGTTTGCTGATTCAGAAAATGCCCCTCCTGATGGCCCCCAGGAGACGAGCCCCAGGAAACTTGGGGGCAGCCGCTGTCCTGTCCAAGAGGGATAGTTAACATCACACCCACGTGGCCCCGAGGAGACAGGAGGGAATCCTGATTTTGAAGGGCTGGAATAGGGATGGATCTCCGCAAGTGATGCCTTCTCTGATTTTTTCCCCTTGAGATATAATTCACATACCATAAAATTCACTCTTTTAAAAGTATACAGTTCAGTGGTTTTTAGTATATTCTCAGAGTTGTGCAACCACCACCACTACTGTATCTGGTCCTGGAATACTTTCATCACCTTAGAAAGAAACCCCATGCCCACTGGTCCTCACTCCCCACTCCTCCCTCCCTTTGGCCCCTGGCAACCATTTCTGTCTCTATGGACTCGTGTGATGTGTCTCTTATGGGCATTTTAAAAAAGTAGAATCGCACAACACGTGAGCTTTTGTGTTTGGCTTCTTTCAGTCAGCACAGTGTTCTCAAGGTTCTTCCATGTCTCAATCCTTCATTCCTTTTATTTTTATTTTATTTTATTTTTTATTTTTTGCCTGCGCTGGGTCTTCATTGCTGGGTCCTGGCTTTCTCTAGTTGTGGCGAGCGGGGGCTACTCTTCATTGCAGTGCGTGGGCTTCTCACTGCAGTGGCTTCTCTTGTTACGGAGCGCGGGCTCTAGGGCTTGCGGGCTTCAGTAGTCGTGCCTCGCAGGCTCAGTAGTTGTGGCTCACGGGCTCTAGAGTGCAGACTCAGTAGTTGTGGCGCATGGGCTTAGTTGCTCTGCGGCAGGTGGGATCTTCCCGGACCAGGGATTGAATCCGTGCCCCCTGCACTGTCAGGAGGATTCTTAACCACTGCGCCACCAGGGAAGTCCCAATCCTTCACTCCTTTTAATGGCTGAATAATATTCCACTGTGTGGTTATAAGGTTTTTCCACAGACAAAGGCAGACTGAAGACATGGGGGGTGGAGGGGAAGGACCATAGGGCGCTGCTCTGTTTCAAATTGAGAGAAATTAAAGAATCTCTATTTACTTCATTATGCATCAGGAATGTGAAGAGAAAATGTTATTTGCCTGTCTCATCTATCTATTTTCAAATCTCCTTTAGAAACTGAGTTCAAAGGTGTTGGTTGATTACATCTTCATTTTCATGGTTGTGTCACATTTGTACTTCAGAAAGGTTTCCTGTTCTATAAGGTCTTTCATGGTTTGACTTCAACCTTTTCACCAGCCTAGTGGTTCCCAAACTCGGTGCTGAGATGCCTTTGGGTACCACAAGAAAATTGGTGGGGCGCTGCAGGAATTTCTGAACTTTTCACGTTTAGGGTACTCAAAACTAGGTACTACTAGTTAGAGATAGGTTACAGTTTCAACAGTAGACAGTGACACATTCTGTTGGAGTAATATCTCTGTGGAGCTGGGATTTTGGCGGTAGCTCTGAGAAAAGGAAAGCACTGCGTGAAAATCATTGTGAAACAGGGAACGGGGGGTGCTGTGTTCAATCTGATACCAAGATTTGAGAAGTTAGGGAGTGGCCAACTGATGCACACATCCCTCAAATATGTAACTGCGATTATTAAAGAATGAAATAAAAGTATGCTCTTCCTTTGTTGCATGTTAAGTGTTATTTGAACCCAACTACTCGATAAATGAAATGTTTAAAAATTTCTTTTGGTTTCAGGTGTGCCAAAAAAAAATTACTGAGAAACGAAGGTTGCAATAAAACAATAAGTTTGGGACTCTTTGCTCTAGTCCTTTTTCCCCTTAATTTCTGATCCTCGCTACATTGAATTCTCATTATTTCTAAGACATATCCCTCCCTTTCATGAGTCCATGTGTCTCTTTAACTTGGAGTTCCCCCTTTCTCTCCATTCTTCTTTTTCCTGGAAAACTTTTTTTCACCTTTCAAGACTCTGCTCAAATACCCCTTCCTCTGGGAAGCCTTCCTGGACTTCTCCAGGCAAAATCGGTTGCTAAATCTTCAGTGATCTCATAACAACCAGTCCATCCTTCCACTCCAATGCCTACAGTGGGGCACTGGGCTGTGAGTTTGTTTGGATTACTCAACTTCCTCTCCCAATCTGAGTTCCACAATCACAGAAACCACATCTTAACACCTCTGTATCCCCAGCCTGGTGCCTAATGCACTGTAAATGACTGGCTAGCTGCCTGGATAGACTGAGGATAGTGCAAGCTACCATCACTTCTCTTTCAGGATGCACATTTTTCATTGGAAGCAATTTACTACGGCATTACTGGAGAGGACTGTACATAATGATGATCGCATTGCCAATAAAGCTTTATAATCAATCAGAGAGACCATTGGAATACAGAGTGTGACAATCTCAAAGACAATTTCCTGACCACTACCTCAAAAGCACGTGGCAAACACAAAAGTTGTGACAACCTGAGATCTCCATTTTAAACCATAGAGTTCACGGCAAGTTCAGCCTGAACTGGGCTTGTGTGAAATGACATCGATAGCAGACGAAAACTCAACAGGTTCCAGAATAATTACGTACTGGTTATGATGCTCTCGCTAATTGGAGCACCAGCTCAGTGAACCTCAGCTTCTGGAGCTGCGCCGGGGGTAACTGGCAGACACATCTGTTTGGGAAGAATCTGCATATCTGCTCATTTGCCAAACATGTAAAGTAGAGCCCTGAATTAGTTTCAGTTCACTTCATCACTGCCAAGCTGAAGAATCAGCTGAATACATTACAGTACTCCCCTCTCCCGCACATGCCAAATTTCATCCGTAAGTGAACATTCAAAAGACGCCATTTAGAAGCGGGCTGTCTGGAATGGTGATGCGCAGAGATGCATACCTCCTTTGGACGGATGTATATTACTCTCATTTATCTGAATAGGAGCTGAGTGCTCACCCCAAAGAGGAGAGTGATAAAAAGAAACTTTGTGGAAGCTCTCATGTTCCAGAGTAAAATGAGACTTGCGTTTTCTTAAAGGGAAACCCCTTTAACTCTCATTTCATTCCCTTTGGCAACGTGTGTGTTAATAGATAAGTATTGGCTTCGGGGTTTCAAAAATTGTGCTTCTCACAGAATTGACGTCTAACCTTCGTCACTCCCGGTGGTGTTCTCTCTAAAATAACTTCTGTCACAGCCCTTGAAGGCCATGTTCATTTTACTTTATCATGGTTCTTAAATTATAATAATCCTCCCATCTCTTGGATTTGGTAGAGAGCAATTTCATATTTACACTGCACTGGGCAAATTCAAGTCACCTTCCAATGTTCTGCAAAAATACAAGTCTCGGCCTCCAAGCAGCAGCCACCCTGCGGAGGTGAAATGGGGGCTAAGACAGCTTCACTTCCGCTTCGCAGAGTCCGACGGTCAGAACAGAGCCTCACTTTGCTGCTCGTGGTTACTAGTTACGGAATCTTTCTTCAGAGCAAGGAGCAGTGAGTGACTGAGTTAGCTCTGGGGTAGAAATTCATTTATGGGGAACGTCCTTACCCTCAAGGCGAGCTGTGGGGGCCTGAAGCTCCTCCTCCCCAGGCCCCCTGCCTGCTTCCTTGAAGTGATGCCATGACTCAAGGATCCACTGGGTCCCGACTGTGGGCCAGACACCGTGTGTCCAGGAGTGAAGACGTGATCTGCCTGCCCCGAGGAGTCCATAGTCTAATGGGAGACACAGACCGAAAGTAACAGAACCCGGAAACATCAAGATCAGAATAAAATGATAATATGTTTGAAATAGGGTGATGGGAAAAGCATACTTTCTGGATATAAGGAGAGTGCTGGTGGTCAGGGAAGGCTCTTGTGAGGAGGTGCGCCTAAGGTGAGGACAACGATGGGAAGGAGCCAGCCTTGAAGAGACCTGGGAGAAGAGCATCGCAGGTCGGGGGAACAGTAAACGCAGAACCCTGAGGACCGAGTTCCCGAGTCCCCGTCCCACCCCCGCCCTCTCCCCTGCCTCCCATCAGTTCCCCCGTACTTTGTTTCATACATGTCAACTGACCAAAGATTCCATCAGGTAAACCCTCTGATGGGCCCAAAGGGTCCAGGTGACCCCCAAAAGCCAGCCGTACCTACTACCCAGAAGGTAGGGGTCTTAATAAATTACAGGGACTAATATTTAAATCCACAAAAACTAAAAATGCAGAGTTTTCTAGAAGATAGTTTTGTGGGGGGTGGCTCTGTGTTTTATCAGTAAACCCTGGGAAACTTACAGACCTGTTAGGCGGGTCCTGTTCTAACATTCTGTGAGGTCTACTTAACCGCAAGTCCTGTACAAAAATGAGGAGTTGCTATTTGGCCTGTTTGGTCTCTGAAAGGTTGCTAGCCTCTCGGATTCTCTTTAGGTACAGGGGTCCGAACCAGGCAGACCCCGGCACCAACGGCTGTGCTCTCACCTGTGGCCGGCGGGCATTCCTGGGGCTGTGGGCACCCTCAGCATCTTTCAGTGACGTCATCTGCAGTCATCACATCCGTGCCTCCATTCCAAGAGGGTACTTCCACTGAGAAGAGGTAAAATGAGTATCAAGGGTGACAATGCCTCTGGATGACCTGTTGCCATCTTCCTGGGATTAAGAAACAGAAGAACACAAAGATGGGGCAGCTTTGCCTGGTGGGAGGGGCCGCAGTAAGGGCTGGTGGTGCTCTCCCAGAAGTCTAAAGAATTCTCGCCATTGTTCAAGACCCAGCCCAGATGACTCTCTGAAACTTTGCCTGATCACACCTCTTCCCAGCCCCGAGGGCACCATTAGTCTGCACAGTCTCTCTGCATCTTTGTACTTGTCCATCGCAGTGAATTAGAGTGTGTCTGGCTGTAAACCTAGATCCCTATTTGGACTGAGCTTGTCTGCATTTTGCTCATTTAGCTATATCTCCAGAAAGGCTGCTCGAACATTGTTTGCTGTCAATGAAGAAGTAAATGCATGATGTATAATCCATACAGTTCTACCGAAGCGATATCGGCAATACTGGCTGCAAACCAGTAGCAGAGCCCCACGCACTGTGGTAACTTGGAGGAAGACAGGGGTGCCTTCCTCAGCAGAAGCCCCGTCTTCAAGAAATAAGGACCCTCGCCCACCTAGCACTGTTAGTCTTTCATCCAGGTAGACATTTTATTTTCCTCTGCGTTGGAAAATCGTGGGCAGAAGGTGGAGGACCTGAGATGTTTTGATGAAATCATCTCATTACTTAATCGGTTAGCCTGCACCCTATTTTTGTGGTTGTAAAGTCTGCCAAAATGTGTTTCAGCCTCTGTCTTAATAAGTGCAATCGTCTGAACAAAATGGAATCTTTCTTTGAAGGTTGAAGCTATTGTAATGCCCCAAGGCTATCGTAACATCCAGACCACTGCCATGGTTTCTTCTGGAATATGCATAGGAAATATAGCCAAGTCTTCACTGACCCCAGGGCATGACTGGAACAGTAAATTTTTGAATAAATCTGAAAATAATCTGGTTTCCTTACGACCCACACTTTTCTTTCCAAAGTCATAAGCTATAAAAAATTCGGATGGGTTTATGTCTCTGGTTCATCAAGGTTTACTGTCTGCTTTAAACTTAGTGCCCAGTGACACCCAGTAATCCTTCTTTGTTTGCAGCATCCCAGCAGCAGAGAAATCAAATTCCTCACCAAGGGACAGCTGCACTCACGTTCCAGAAGAGAGACAATTCATGAACCTCTCGTCTTTATTTATGTTTCTTTTACCGCCATCAGGGAATTTTCTAGCCTGATGCTATGAGTAGACAGAGCATGACCTTCCACACTACTGTAATATTTCTTCAGTTGGTGTGTTTAGTAAGAAGTCTCTGGAAAAATGGATATGGAGAAAGCAGGCTATAGAATTCCTGCCTTCCTGGGATATGTCACCGTGCTAAGTGGGTGATGAATTCTGATGAGCATTGACTACTTCCTCAATCAGGCCGCGTGTGTGTGTGTGTGTGCGTGTGTGTGTGTGCGTTTTGCAGCTGCTGTCTAGACTAGACTCTCTATTACTAAACCGTCAGGATGTTCACAAATAATCAAGGCAAAAAAATGAAATGACATCAGATGCATCCTTTAATCCATCTACAATATTAACAACGTGGCTTAACAAAACACTCCTGGAACACATTGTGCCTTAATAATGTATCAGTGGCAATAGCTGCAAAGAATTTCTGAAATCTCAGTCAAGTCCCAGACGTGGACATGGTTTTATGAATTTAAGTATAACAAAATAAGTGTTTTGACTAGAGAGTATGTAATGGAAATGGGTTTCATTCAATGATCATTCCTTTGTATATCATCTACATCTGAAGACAAAAGGACCTGGATCAAAGACCTGCTGCCAGGGTACTTTGGTTGGGTTATTAACCCTCCTAAACCTTGGAACCTGCTGTTGGGAGAAGAAGGCTGCAGAGGAAGGCTGTTACTGGGGGATGCGGGCCTGGAGTCTGATCACCAAGCTTCACTTCTCGGTGACGGAGTCACACTGGTCCAGCTGTCTACCTTCTCTGAGTCCCATTTCCTCATTCAGTGGATGTGGATAACAATATAGTCCTCACAGGATCGTTAGGAGGAATGAGATGGAGATATTCCAAGTAAAACACCTGGAATATGCCAGGTGCTCCCTGGGTGTACAGGCTGTTCACTCTCCTAATAAGCTTGAAGAAACCCTTTTCCTTATATGAGACTGAGATCAAATGACGCAAGTCAAATTACTCAGCACAATCAATAAATATTGAGTAATGAAAAACAATGTGAAAGCACTCGGTCAATATAGGTTATTATTAATGACAAAATTTAACATTCAAGAGACTTTCCCTCCCACTAAAATGTCTAAAACTGGATGCAACACAGGAGGCAAGTCTTTTCAGGTGCTGGTGTCAATGCCCGAAAAGTTATTTCACATCCTGTGCTTGGTCCTTAATTACTTCAGGCGAAATGATAAAGCCAGTCCAGGTTACTCCATTGTGGCCGGAAGGGGAGGACTGCCAGTGGTCTGTCATAAGTTAAAGATGCACCTACTAAAAAAGTAATAATAAGAAACATAGCTAAATCCAATACAAGAAATACTAAGTATTAAAGAATATTAAAATTATTTGATTACCCGAGATGGAAGCAGGAGGAGAGAAACAGGCATAAAAAACATGAAAAAATAGAAAACAAAGATATGGTAGATGAAAACCCAACCGTATTAATAATTACATTGAATGTAAAGGAACCGAACATTCCACTTAAAGACAGACTGGATGGGAGTCAAGATTATGGTGGACATAAAGCTGCTCTACCAGACCCTCTTCAAGGAAGGACGTGGTGCCCATGCCCTTCCCAGTGTAGTCCACATCCAATTACTGGCTGAGGCAAGAACACAAAGACCTGACCGTTTCAGCCCAAAGTGGGACAACTCCGAGAAGCCCCGCCTGCACCAGAGCTCCCTCTCGGGTCAGCTGAGTCTCTCTGCAAAGACTTCAGTGCAGCTTGACTTCTCCTTCGGCCCCATCCTGCTTACTCCCCACCCCCACTTCCACAGTTGCTGACTCCAGTAAATACTCTGCACAGCAAACTCCAGTTCAGCATCTGCTTTTGGAGAATGTAACCTATGACAAAGACCCAATTATATGATGTCCATAAGAGATGGACTTGAACTATAAAGACAAGTCGATGAAATGAAAGGCTAAGTGAAAGAAGCCAATCTGAAAAGGCCATATTCTGTATGAGCCCCACTTCTGGCAAAGGCAAAACCACAGAGACAGTAAAAAGATCAGTGGTTGCCAGGGGTGGGTGCAGGAGGAGGGATGAATTGGTGGTACACGGAAGATTTCTAGGGTGGTGAAAATATTCTGTATGGTACCCTAATGATGAATACATATCATTGTCCATTTGTCCAAACCCATGGAATATACAACACCAAGAGTGAACCCTCATGTAAACTATGGACTCTTGGTGATAATTATGTGTCAGTCAGCTGTTCATCGATTGTAACAAATGTACCATCTGATGGGGGTGTTGACGGGGGCGCTGGGGGGAGGCAGGAAGCTATGCATGTGTGGAGGGAGCAGGTATATGGGAAATCCGTACCTCCGCCTCAGTTTTGCTGAGAACCTAAAACTGCTCTAAAAGAACTGCCTTAAAAAAAGAAGAAAAATCACATGGTTTACTTAATCAATTAACAAACACAAGGCAAAAAAAGCAAGAAAAGAGACATGGGGTATTCAGCACATTTTGGAGACAGTGCAGGCAGGTGGAAGTGCTACCTTATCTGAACCCTGGGCTCTGCTAGGTTCACCTGTCCTGTCTCTCCCTCTGCCTCATCTGCCTTCCCCACTGACAATGTGGTTACAAGGACAAGAATTGAGGTTTGAGCAGGGGGCCTCACAGACAGAAGATGTCTTGGGCCAGTGACACGCCCTTGCTCTACTGGAGTGATGTAGGTGCAGTAAAACCTGGCCACAGCTGTTGCCTGCTATTCGCTTGTTGAACAGGCTTGGGTTTTGTCTCTCTTGAGGCCAGAACGAACGTCACCAAGGATGGTGAATTAAGGCCTCTTGAATATTGAGTGCCCATGAATATGTACTGTAACCTGAATATTTTGAGCTTCTTGTATATTTAGTTCTGTATACACCTCTTAAATGTTTAATATATCCTGAATATTTAGTACCTCCAGGCTACTTGGTGTGTCATGAATATTTAGTATCCAGGTGCTGCATGAATATTAGGTATTTTTCTGCTCCTTCCACCCCTTTTACCTATGCTTAGCACACACACGCTCTACTTTGTAACTCATCTTTACTTAACACATTTTAGACATTTTAACATTTGGGCATTGTTTATTCTTAAAAAGATTTTGCTTACTAAGTTATCTATACTTAAAACACTTTAAAAGTTTTTGCCAATGTTTTAGAAACTACATTTTCATCATTTATAATAAAATTGAACATTTTCAAAGTAAATGTACATTACATGTGCAAGACCTCTACACTGAAGTTATAAAACACTGCTGGGAGTAATTTAAACAGGCTGCCATAAGTGGAGAGATATACCATGTTCATATTTTGGGAAACTCAGTATCAAAAGATATCAAATCTCTCCAAATCAATTCATGGATTCTACACAATTCCAATTAAAAAAAAAATCCAGCAGTCTTTCTTTGGAGGGGTGGGTTGGGTAGAAATCCACAATTTGATTCTAAAATCTACATGGAAATGCAAAATAGTTTTGAAAAAGGAGAAAAAAGCTGAAGGACCTAAGCTACCTGGTTTCAAGACTTAACTTCAAGACAGTGAAGTGCTGGATACATGTGTAGAATAGTGTACAGAAACAGATTCATGCTGAGTTTCAGCAATGGTGCTCAAGTGATTCAATGGGGGAAAAAGATAATCTCCTCAACAATCTGAGCTGGTTTCACTAGATAAAAAAATGCACTGCAACCTATACCTCATACTATATATAAAAATTAATTTGTTGCCAAGGGGGAGGGGGCTGGGGGAGGGATGGATTGGGAGTTTGGGGTTAGCAGATGCAAACTATTATATACAGAATGGATAAACAACCAGGTCCTGCTGTATAGCACAGGGAACTACATTCAATGTCCTGTAGTAAACCATAATGGAAAAGAATATGAATAATAATTATATATATTTATATCTGACTCACTTTGCTGTACAGCAGAAACTAACACAACATTGTAAATCAACTACACTTCAATAAAAAAAATGAAAAAATTAATTTGACATGTACCCTAAATGTAGAAGCTAAAAAGCAGAAAAAGTAGGAGAAAATCTTCATGACCTTGGAGTAGGCAAATATTTCTTAGACACAAAACACTAGCATTAAAGAAAAAGTTCAAATTGGAGTCTATTGAAACTAAAACTTTCTGCTCTTCAAGGCCACCATGAAGACAACGAAAAGGCAAGCCACTGACTGGGAGAAAATATTCGCAATACATATATCTGACAAATGTCTTGTACCCAGAACTCAGTAGTAAGAAGATAAACAATTCTTTTTAAAAATGGGTAAAAGACTTGAACAGATCCAAAAAAAAAAAAAAAAAAAGAAGAAGGAGAAGAAGAGGACCACAAATGTCCAATAAGCATACAAAAAGATGATCAACATCACTAGTTATCAGAAAAATGCAAATTAAAACCAAAACAAGACACCACTTCACTAAAATGAAAAATATGACGACACCAAGTGTTGATAAAGATGTGGAGCCACTGGAACTTCCCCACCTTTGCTGTGGGAGGATACAGTCACGCAGCTACTTTGGGAAACCTTGTGCCAATGTCTTACAAAATTAAATGTGCTCCTACAATCCTACTGCTAGGTATTTATCAAGGGAAATGAAAACATATGTCCACGAAGAAACTTGTATCTGAATTTTAATAGCAGTTTTATTCATCATAACCCTGAATTGGAAACAACCTAAACATCTATCAACAGGATAATGTCTAAACAATATATTAAAAAAATGTAAACGATATAAGGGTACCTATTATATCTGCCCTCAGAAGTCCCTGAATCCCCTTACAGCCGCCCATGTCTGCTCACTTGTGATGTGAGGGGTGATATAAACACTGCTTTGCGGGCCTCACCTTACAAGGCAGTGGAGGGCAGAGCTTCCCGTGGCAGGCGGCTGAGATAGAATCCAGGGAAGAGGAGAAACTTCTTTGCTTCTCTTTTTTCTACCCCGCTGAAGGGTTTCCAAGCCCTTTTGAGAGCAAAGGAGCAAAGTTGCTGTGAAAAGCAGTTGGTGTACAACGATTCGGCCACAAACAGGAATGAAGGAAGGATATACACTGCTAGATGGATGAAGCCTGAAAGTATGAGAAATGAAGGGAGCCAGACAAGCAAGGCCACACATTGTATGATTCCCTTTATGCAAAACCTTTAGAAGAAGCAAATCCATTGAGCCAGAAAGTGGCTGCCAGGGAATGAGAACTGGCTGCTAACGGGTATGGTGACGAAAATGTTCTAGGATTAGACTGTGTTGACGGTTGCACAGCCTGTTGAAAAAATCACTGAACTGTGTACTTTAATTTTAAGGTATATGAATTCTATCTCAATAAAAATCCAGTGGAGACTTTTCAGTCCTTATCTTGCTGTACTTCTCTGCTGCATTTTTTTCTTCTTAATAATGTTCTCTGTCTTGAGAACATTCTTATGATTTTACCTCTACTGTCCTGCTGTTCCTTTTTGATTTCCATTGGAATATTCATTCCTTAAAGAAATGTCAGTAGTCCTCAGAGTGCTTTCACAGACCTCTCCTCTCTCTGAGCATCTCTCCTCTTGTTTCCATTATACTCTGTAAAAGAATTGATTGGTATGTCTATGTCTGCATCTGATACACCCATCTCTCTGTCCTGAGCTTCATATCTTATGTCCAAGCCTGGTGATCTCACAGCCTCTCAGTCTCAATATATGCCAAACAATTTACATGCCTTTGCCCCCAAATAAAACTGGCTAGTCCTTTTGTTTTTTCCTTATCTCAGAAAACCAGGGATCACTCGACACATCCACTGCCCTCAAGAAGGTCTCCCAGAGAAGTTGCTGGCCTCCAGCAGAACTCCACAAAAACTGGCTACGGTGTATCATAGCATCCAGTCTTGGGGGAGGGCCCCGGTGGCAGGTGGGGCGTGGAGCCACTCGTCCACTGTGTTATGCAGTTGTAGCGACAAGTAGGTACAAGCCTGAACCTCGCTACCTGTTTATTTCAAGAGGGATCCTGAGATTCAAAACAAAATGATTAAATGAAAAAGAATATAGTATAACCAGGAAAATAATTTAGTCTCGTTATCAGGTAAATAGCTCATTTTTAGCTTTTTGGAGATGAGAATAAACAGGATGAAGGGGAAAAAATTGCCCTAAGAGTGGAACTGGTTTAATTCAATTTCCTTCTTATTGCTTCATGGATGTGGTTCATGGATTTCCAAACTAATCCAGGGAAAAAATAAGTTGTCTTCTTAGGGAACTATCATCGCATCCTAGTCGATTCACCATTTCAGGGTGACAGAGTGAAACCACATCTGCCTAAACATAAAAAGGAGTTAGGGAGACCGCAACTACAGAAACAAAACTATGAGTGTTTACAACCGTGGTGTGAAGGAACCATGGAAGCCCATCTGGTCAAGAAGGGACATGAAGAATAGCTTAGGACACACACGCGATGCTTACAAAATGCAAAAGAACCGTGCGGAAGTAGGCCTGAGACAGCAAGGAAATTCACCAGGAGTGGAAAGAGAATGAGTTAGAGCTCAGAGAAGAAAAACATGAATATTGCAAAAACTGTCTCCATAGGAGTTTTCAAATCACTGAACACAATACAGGTAAAAGGCAGCACGTCTTCACCAAAGTGGTTTTCAAGGGCTTATTTCAGATGATAAAGCCGTGCTAGAGCAATGAAATAGTTACTTTGCATTTGTTTTAGAAAAAGGACAGAGAGAATGAAGATGGACTTCAGATCACAGCCTCAACGTTCTCCAGGAGCTATGGAAACAGAACTAAATGTGCTCAGAGATGACTAAGCAACTGATGCTACAGAAAATGCATTGTCCTGTTTCCAGTTTCTTCTGCCTGCTGCTTTGAGAGCAAAGCATGCGTGAGACATGAAACTAAATACTGGATCATGAATTTTAGTCCTGGCCTTGCTATAGGAGCGGTGCCTGATCTTGGCTAAACATTCCGCCTCTGTGTCTCATGGTTTTAAACCTATAGCCGTTGAGATTGCTTGCTTATATGGCCAGCATTTCTGAGGCCGCCATTGGATGCTGGGCTGGACGGTCTCGCATATCTTCCCCCTCGAGTCTTTAGAGAAAGATGCTTACACGGACAGGAGAGGCCGGTTTTTAGCTCACGTCCCTCACTTAGAAGATGGTGTAAACTGAGACCCAGAGAAGTTAATAAGTCAGTTAAGACCTGTCAGCTAGAACGGAACTGGGGTGAGAGCCCTGGTCCCTGCTGCAGGCTGCAGCGTGAAGGCTAAGTGGTGGGTGCTTCCTGAAAAGTGGAAAGTTCCAGTTAATATGGAGTGAACGTTCCTCGGCTTCATCTGGTAGAAAAATAATACCAGCCTTAAGAAGTTATTTACTTTCTGAAATACAATAAAACCTTGCTGCCCTCTCTTCTTTGGAAAAACAAACCTGTTAAAGATTAAATGCTCTAATAAGACCAGTGACTGTTTACTGAATACACAGTGTGTGAGGAGAAGGTATTGGGACACAGCCCGGCCTTGTGAGGTCCTTGTTGGGCCCGTTTGCAGGTGACGAAACTGAGGCCTGAAGAGTGAAGACACTGGGCGCGGGGCTGGGACCTGGGCTGAGCCCGGCTGCGCAGCCCACGTGCTGATCGGAGGGTGAGGACCACGGCCCCGGGCAGCGTCTCTCCGGGGAGAGGCCAGACCAGGCGTCCCCGCACAGAGCGGTGAGCGGGAAGACAACTGGGAACGGGGACAATACTGAGGGGTGGTGGCCAGTGGTGGCCTGCAGCCTCCGAGACGGTCCAGCTCCAAAGTGCTGCCGGTGCGCCCACGGCTGCACCGAGGCCAGGAGCGCAGCTTCCCTTCCACCCGCGAGCCTCCGGCCCTCGCGGCTGCTGCTTCCTTCCAAAGCCACCGATTCTATCCTACTTCATACAAGTCGTAATACACGTCAACATACAAAATAGTACGTTATCGTTGCCTGTCTCCTGGTCTACGTGCCCTGCTGAGCGCGCCAAGGTCAGGGATGGTGTCAGGGACAATTGTCCCCGGCACCTGTGACACCAGTGGGCCACAGGGGGCTTCATCAATGCTGGGCTGCCTGTGGGTAAGAAATGCCGGGTGGAGGGCCTGGCAGAGAAGAGGTGCTAAGTGAATGCTAGTGATTATTCGTTATTACCCCAGCTCTAATATCCCAGGATTATAGAAAACCGACGAATTGCAGAGCTGGCATCTGGTTGGCACCGATCTCACTGTGAGGAACCTACAGATCTGCACAATTTAAAACCCAAATGTAGACTGCAGGGGGAAAGAATTCCCCTTCACAAGTGGAGACCCGCCGGTGGCCCTCCAGCGGCTGGACCTGCGGGGCCGTCTTTTTTTTTTTTTTTTTTTTTTTTTACAAAATTCACATTTTATTTAGGTTGAAATAAACTATACAAAATTGATTTTCTTCACCAAAAATAACAGCAATATTTTCTGTATTATTCCTAGATAAACCACAAAACACTTATTTTTGTAGGTTTTCTAGGTTTTGCTTGTAAATCTGGGGGGCCGTCTTGACAGCTAATCTGCTGGGCTCGCACTGTGCCCCGGGCGCCTGTGTGGAGACGCGACACCCTCTCGTGGGCCCGCGCCTGCCTGCGCTGTGGTTTTTCCTCCTTTAAGTGTCCATCCCGCGCTTGGCGCTCAGGAACCTTTCCTGATTTCCCGGCTAGACGTGAGTCCCCGCCCTCCCCCCTCTCAAAGCACCTCTGCTTGTGCCGTCCTGATGCTGGGAAGACAACCTGTGGGTACCGAACTCCGAATTACGCCACCCGCTCGGGAACGTTGTCACGTGATGTTGCACGCGATCTCGACCACCACCTCTGAAGAAGGTACTACTGTCATCCCCATTTTATAGGTGGGGAAACTGAGGCTCTGACCCTTGCTCAGAAGCGGCAGAGCCCTGGATCTGCCTTGAGCTAAATTGCATGAGCTTCTACTCTGCCACAGGGAGGTTGTTTTGCCTTACTTGGCAGTAGTAGACTTAAAAATATCTTTTTTTTTTTTTTTTTACTTTATGTTTTATTTTTCAATGTAGACGTTTGAAAAGAGTTTAATGTAGTCAAATCCCCTCTTCCCTTTTTAAGTGGCTTTTGGATGTTGAATCTTTATTACAAAGATTTTTTCCCACTTCGAGGTAATAAAAGTCTCTCAAGATTTCCTCTAATCCTCCTATAAAGGTGTCATTAAAAAAAAAAGTCGAAGTCTTTCAGACCTCTGTAGTTTATTTCAGCGTAAAATGGGAGTTAGTGATCCAGCTAATTTTCTTCCCCGGTAGCTGCTTGTTGACGGAAAGGCCCATCTCGTCCTCACAAATGGCAAAGCCATCCTTGTCGCTAACTAAACGTTCATCTGCGTGTGGGTTTATTTCTGGACTCTCTCTTCTGTGCCGATCACCTCATTTATCCGTAAACCAGTACTGTTCTGTTAGTTATTGTAGCTTTGTAACATAGTGAACTCTTTGGGAGTCTAGATTGCCCAATTGTTCTTGTTTTGAGAGCAATTTTTCACATTGTGTTTGTATATTTCTTCTGCAGTTCCTTCTTAAAACTTAACTTTACACAGGCGACTTTGATGTGTACACATTAAACTCATTGATGACTTCACTTTGGGCTTCTGGAAACAAGGACTCGTGAGCTGCCTTTAGACTGTAACCCGATTATAGGTAGAAAAGATGTGCTTTGCATTGTCTGGTGCAGACCTCAGGGCACTTAACCAAGGAAGGGGAGAGTCAGAAAGAAAGATACAGAGTTGGGCAATACACAGTTGCCAGAGATTCAAGAGTATTAGGTTTAGGAAGGGATCTTAGAGATTAACTTGATAGATGAGGAAACTTTTTTTTTTTTTTAATTTAAGTGACTTGGCTAAGATCATACAATTAGTTGGTGGCAAAATCAGGACTAGAGTGGCCCAGGGTCCCATCGCCCCATTGAATCTTCTTTCTACTACACAATGTCTCACCCCTTCTAGAACCAGAAGCAGGTTTTTGTTTTTGAAATAAAAATGTGGGAGACTTCAGTTCTTTCTAGTCCTAACCCTTTAAACTTTCCACAAGAAGGTACATATTAAAAGAAAACATAACCAGTTCTGAAAATTCTGTGAGATTGTTTCTTCATTTAGAGGCTACTTAGTAAGTTAGCAAGAGTTGAAGCATAAAAATGGGACTCTGGGGGCTTCCCTGGTGGCGCAGTGGTTGAGAATCTGCCTGCCAATGCAGGGGACACGGGTTCGAGCCCTGGTCTGGGAAGATCCCACATGCCGCGGAGTGGCTGGGCCCGTGAGCCACAACTACTGAGCCTGCGCGTCTGGAGCCTGTGCTCCACGAGAGAGGCTGCGATAGTGAGAGGCCTGCGCACTGTGATGAAGAGTGGCCCCCGCTTGCCACAACTAGAGAAAGCCCTTGTACAGAAACGAAGACCCAACACAGCAAAAATTAATTAATTAATTAATAAAAACTCCTACTCCCAACATCTTCTTTAAAAAAAAAAAAAACAATGGGACTCTGGAATGTTTCTCTTTACCCACATTAGTAAGGGTAACTCATACACTTTGCATGAATTGTACACATCTTTACCTCTGCTTTTCATTTTTCTTATTGATAAAATACCCTAAACCAGCTGGAGAGAGCTGGAGTTTGGCTTCATTTCTGTTTAGCGACAATTTGGGCCGGAAGGGAGGGGAGTGAAATACTTCTGGAGTAATCGTTTCCCCAGCCAATGACTGCCAGGTCTAGAGATAACTTGATATATTTCCCTACAGTGATGTAGCTGAAGGTTGCAAATGTTTGCTCGGGGAGCAAGGCTCTCAAATGCATACTCACTTTACAGAAAAAAATTTGAATGATATCTTCAGACAGCTCAGAGGAGACAGGTACTTTCTAAATCAACATTGACAAACAATGACTCGGTGTGCAGTTCAGAACCCAGGTTTATCTTCAAGGGTTAAAGCTGGATAAAAATGGTTGCTCTCTACATGTCGTGTCATGCTGATTACTTGGGCGATATGTATCTGTGTTAAGCATTTTCTATTTAAGTGAAAGGCAGTTTAAAATGTGCTAAAATGTAGACCAAATGCATCCAGCTTTCCCTCATTTGAGCCGTTTTTTTAATGCCCCATTTTCCAATAATACACCTTACTTCAGGCAGAAGTCTAGATACTGGGCCAGAGTTAAGGATATTGGATATTAACAGTCTGTGACTATTTCTAAAATGCTCTATTTTTGCCATCTGTTCTCCACATTCCCTGGTCTCTTCATGTCCTTCTTTTCCTAAAATGTTAGTTACGGCTTCTAAATTCATTTCCAAGTCTTTTTTCTTTTTTCGGCTGGGATTCCTTTTCAGGATTTCACATCATTCAGGGTTTTTCTAATGAAATGTCATCCACTCTGCTCAACCCCAGATTCTGTACTTTGCTTTTGTCCTTCCTTCTGCTCAGAATGTCGCGCATCCTCTTCTCTCTGCATCCCATAGACCCAGGGTGGACGGGAGCCTCTGGAGTGTTCTGGAGGCCTCTGCCGCAGCTGGTGAGCCTTGAGGACGGTCACTCCTCCTGCTGCTATAGCTCCCGCCTGGGCCTAATGGCTTGTTGCTGGAGCCAAACCATACTCCACAGAGGAGCGTCTTTCATCAAACCCCAATCCATTTCTAGATCACTGTATTTTATTTTATTCTATTTTTTAATTTTTCTTTTATATTGGAGTGTAGTTGATTAAAAATGTGGTGTTAGTTTCAGGTGTACAGCACAGTGACTCAGTTATACAGGTACCTGTATCTATTCCTTTTCAAATTCTTTTCCCATTTAGGTTATTACAGAATATTGAGCAGAGTTCCCTGTGCTCTACAGTGGGTCCTTGTTGGTTATATATTTTAAATATAGCCGTGGGTACGTGTCAATCCCAAACTCCCAATCTATCCCTCCCCCCCATCCTTCCCCCCGGTAACCAGAAGTTCGTTCTCTAAGTCTGTGAGTCTGTTTCTGTTTTGTAAATAAGTTCATTCGTATCATTTTTTTAGGTTCCACGTATAAGTGGTATCATATGATATTTGTCTTTCTCTGTCTGCCTTACTTCACTTAGGATGATAATCTCCAGGACCAGCCATGTTGCTGCAAATGGCATTATTTCATCTTTTTAATGGCCGAGTAATATTCCACTGTATATATGTACCACATCTTCTTTATCCATTCCTCTATCAATGGATGTTTAGGTCGCTTCCATGTCCTGGCTACTGTAAATAGCACTGCAACAAATGTTGGGGTGCATGTATCCTTTCGAACCATGTTTTTTTCCAGATATATGCCCAGGAGTGGGATTTCTGGATCATATGGTAGCTCTATTTTTAGTTTCTTAGGGAACCTCCATCCTGTTCTCCATAATGACTGTATCAATTTACATTCCCACCAACAGTGTAGGAGGGTTCCCTTTTCTCCACACTCTCTCCAGCATTTATTGTTTGTAAACTTTAAATCACTGATTTTAGATGAACATGATTTTCTTAGAAATTTCAAGTTTAGTTTCCCTGTTTTATGGATGAGGAAACTGAAACTCTGACTGGTAAGTGGTTTGCAGAAGGGTACAGGAGCACTGGCAGAGGAGAATCATTTCATTAGTAGAGTGTTACCCTATGTTTATGACAGGTTTAGAACATTTAAGTGGGAAGTAAAATTAACAAATCCTACAAAGGAAATAATACTAGTGAAACCCATGAACCCTTTTTAAGCCTCATGACAACCTTGTATATTAGTTAGCTGGGGCTGTCACAACAGAATACTGCAGACTGGATGACTTCAACAACAGAGATTTATTTTCTCACAGTCCTAGAGGCTACAGGTCCACCATCATGGTGTGGGCAGGGTTTGTTTCTCCTGAGGCCTCTCTCCTTGGCCTGCAGATGGCCACCTTCTCCCTGTGTCCTCATATTGGCCTTTCCTCTGCTTGCTCATCCCTGGTGTCGCTTAGGTGTCCAAACTTCTTCTTCTTCTTTTTTTAAAATATTTATTTATTTATTTTTGGCTGCGTTGGGTCTTCGTTGCTGCGCACAGGCTTTCTCTAGTTGTGGCGAGCAGGGGCTACTCTTCGTTGCGGTGCACGGGCTTCTGATTGCGGTGGCTTCTCTTGTTGTGGAACATAGGTTCTAGGCATGCAGGTTTCAGTAGTTGTGGCTCACGGGCTCTAGAGCGCAGGCTCAGTAGTTGTGGCGCACGGGCTTAGTTGCTCCACGGCATGTGGGATCTTCCCGGACCAGGGCTCGAACCTGTGTCCCCTGCACTGGCAGGTGGATTCTTAACCACTGTGCCACCAGGGAAGCCCCAAATTTCTTCTTCTGATAAGGACACCAGTCAGATTGGATTTGGGCCCCACATTAATGGCTCATTGTAACTTAATCATCTCTTTAAAGGCTCTACTCCAAATATAGTCACAGGCTGAGGTACTGGAGGTTAGGGCTTCAACACATGAATTTTGGTGGGGAACAGTTTAGCCCAAAATACCTTGTGAGGTCAGGATCATTAATATCCCCATTAACTGATGACGAAAGGGTGACACAGAGATGTTAAGTAACTTGCTCAAGGTTGCTCAGTGAATATATGGTAGAGCCAGGATTTGAACACAATCCGGCCCCAGAAAATCTGCTGAGAATGTTGATGGTGCTCAGACGCCTGCTTAGAAGTGTTTCATAATAACACTGTTGTAATGTTAAGACTCTTCCCTTGAATAATTTGTGCTGAATATATATATATATATATATATATATATATATATTTTTTTTTTAACAAGGGACAGTTTTTGTTCATTTGCCATGACTTTTGACTTTTTCAGGTCCATTTAGTTCTTCCTCACTGTATGTAAGAAGGTCAGGGCCCATGTCCCCCAAGGTTGTATAAACACTGTCATGCCACCCGAGACATACATGAAATATATAGGAAATAGTCAAAGCAGCTCTGAATTTTTCTTTTGAACACCTTTTCTTAGCTCATCCATAGCTAATTAAATCTGAGAGGAAAGGTGTATGAATAAATAATTTTAATCCCAGAATTTTCACTAAGAATACCTGATTACACCTTCATTTTATAGAAGGTTGCTATAGCCTATTATCTTAAGAAATGGATATGGTCCTGTAATAGCCCTATAATCTGGAGAAAATTTCCCAAGGAAATTCAATAACACAACCAAAGAGTTGAGTGTCTAGTAAGGGATGATTTTCTGTCTCGGACGCTGTAGGTTCATCATCATTACTGGTGACCCTATGGTCTAAGGCAGCAGGCAGCCTGTCATCTCCCTTCTTAATTGTACCTTTAACACATTTAGGACAAAAATAGCTGTCCTCACTCCCATAGATTTTCCACAGGAAAAATGAGTTGCCCAGGCTCGGCTATTATAAAATTTTCACGGTCACTGTCAGCGTCAGTGAAACTGCGGAAGGAAGAACCCAGGCGTTTTCCTCAGCGAAAGGGAGGTCCAAAATTTAACCTCTGCTTAACACTTGTGATTGAAACAAGATGAAAGCATGTGCACAAATTTACCCAGAAAGTTTTTGTAATATTAAAATTAAAGTAAGGTCTTTTTCAGTCATAAATTTCAAAGCTCTCAGTGAATACATAAGAAAATGCATTCACGTCCCAACTTTAACAACCAGCTGTAATGTTACAGAGTAAAATGTGACCCTATGTTATGGGAAAGCCCAGCGGCAGCAGAAGAGATGTTAATAGCCTCGTTAATAACAGCATTTCTAAAGTAAAGCAGAGCGTGAGGAAATGCAACATCTGTCTCAGTGTTGATGACGAAAGTCTAGAAAAATTAGCCGTCATCTCTCTTTCTCTCATTGCTTTCAATGGCTGGCTTCCAGTTTTTTGAAGGAAACCTAGTTACTTTCTAACAGACACTATCACATAACCTTAAGGATCAGAGAGTCAAATTTCTGATGTGTTTATGAGGAATTTTAGACCCAGATGAGTGTCGTCCGTCTAAATCACGCAGCAGATGCTGTATGCTGGGGCCAGGACTAAAATCTAGGTCTCCTGTCTCCCTGTCAGCCTCTGTCCACCCTTATCTTTATGGGAAGATGATACTGGAGAAGATGGTACAGAAAAACTTCCCCTGGCATGGAGAACCTTATAGTGTCTTTAACCTTAGAGAAATTATGATTGAAGGTAATGATATCATCTAGGTACTTCCATTAAACCCAAATATATTTTTCCCTTGTTCCTAAAACCACATTCACTACGATATTTACAATTCTAAAACCAGGTGCAGCTTTTATATCCCGCACCATAATTAAGTATGGGAAGCAATCTGAAAAATCCCAAAGCACGCAGGTTTTACTGCAGCTGCAAACTTGTAAATATAGTGAGCAAACACATAAAGAATTGCAGCTGATTAGTGAGAAATGCCAGAAATCTTCGTTCTAAAAAGGATTTGAAGAGCAAACAAATACCTGCCTGTGTAGAAACGTCTACAAAAAAGGAAGAGACAATTATTACTTTATGAAAATGGTGTCTTCAGAGATGCAGTAATCACAGGTAGGTTGGATCTCTGCGTAGAGCAGGATAAGTTTACATAAATGGGCTCCCGACGTCAAACACTGCAGCGTACTAGCAATCTGGGTTGACGTGATGGCCTTGTGGTTGGGCTGCAAATCCGGATTGTAGGGTTGCAGAGACCAGAACAAGCCCTTGGAATTTCCCCTGAAGCCTGTGCAGAGTGAGATGCTTGGTGAGGATGGATAAGCCTTGTCTGGTTGTCCAGTTCTGTTCAAATATGGGTGAGAGTTCATAGGCTCCCTGGAGAGATGGAGTCATGTGCAGTTTCGCGCCCTGATCCTTGTCAACAAAGTATCTGAATTCAAAGGAAAAGCAGTGATTCTGCTGTGAGAGGAAGTATCTACGTAGGTGGAGTTTGTCCTTAAGGATAAGTCTGAAGTGTTCAAGCTGGCAGAGCACAGACACTGGGGGAAAAGCAAAGGTCCCCTGGGAGTGAACACATTAAGCAAAGTCACAGGCACGTCAGAGGGCAGACGCTGGTCAGGGTTGGGAGTCCTGGCAGGAGAATTTGTGCATGAGGAGTGGAAAATAAGGCTGACCAGAGCTGGGCTGTGACAGGTCTTAAACTTCCATAGTGCATCAGTGGGGCAGCACCCTCAAAAAGATTCCGTCAGGGTGTTTCCAGCCTGGTTCCACGGCATCGCTGCCTCTTGGTTAAGCATCTTTCCTTTCTGGTTGTAAGTTTGGAGGCCTTACCAAGGTCATCTTACCAAGGGATGCTCAGATATTTCGAACCAAAGTAGAAAATTAGTTACTGATGTGCTTTGTATTTGACAGGACACAGTGGTTAGTCTTCTGCAGAATGTGCTTCCTTTCCAGTTAGGTATGAGTCAAGGAGATAAGATCGTTGTCTTCTAGATCCTGGCTCCATCTTGGAATGTTGAACAAGGAAGCCAGTCCTCTAATTCCTTCCCCTCACCTCCAAGTCCAGTGGGGCTGATTTATAGCACATAATCCAATCAGAACCAAGGAGGCATTTCATTTGGGTAGGTTGAGATACTATTCCTTGGATTTGTCCTGGGACCATGAGCTGTGAGATGCTGACATCTGTTTGCAACTGCAAGGGGAGAGCATCCTAGAATGGAGCAAAAAATAAGAAGATGAAGTTCAGAGGTATGGAGGAGAAACCAGGTCCTGGAGACATTTTTTTAGAGGCCTGGATCAAGCTGCGCCTGAAGGGTGCGCAGTTACACAGCCGAGAAATCCCCCTTATGCTTAAGTCAGTTTCGGCTCCGTTGTCTCTTCCTCGTAATGGAAAATCCTGATATGGGAGCCATCTCTGTGATGGACATAGTCAAGTCATGATTTGGCCAGTTTAGTTTTTAAGAAGCATGTCCAAGGACAGAGATCTGGGAATGACCCACATTCAGAGTCTAGGAAGACAGTGAGAAGCTGGACATGGAGACCAGGCTCCTGGAGATACAAGATGAGAGTCAGGACAATATAGCTTCTCTGAATCCAAGGGAAAAGAGGGAGGGACCAGCAGTGTGGACTCAGGCAGAGCTCCAGGACGAAGAGTACCAAGAGACACAATCAGGTTTGAGGGTGGGGAGGTCCTGGTGACGTTGGAGAGAGACTTTTCGGGGAGTCACGTGGCACAAATCTGACTGCAGAGGCTCGGGAATATGTTGGTGGAAAAAAGTGGAAAAGCCAACTTTTAGAAATTACATTCGAGTCCAGAGGGATGGAGAGGGAAAGGATGCCAGCTATTGGGCAGGGGGGCAAAAATCTAAAGGGAACTTTTTTTTTTTTTAAGTCTTTATTGAATTTGTCACAATGTTGCTTCTTTTTTTTATGTTTCATTTTTTTTGGCTGAGAGACATGTGGGATCTTAGCTCCCCAACCAGGGATCGAAAGCCCACTCCCTACATGGAAAGGCGAAGTCTTAACCACTGGGCCGCCAGGAAAGTCCCTAAAGGTAACTTTTTAAAGGAGAGAGTGGAGTGGGGGAAAGATCTGAGATGCAAAAAAGAGTCATTTGATGGAGAGAGTTTGGAAGTGGCAAAAGGCAATGAGGCTGAAGAAAAGAAAGAGGACGGGAGAACTGCTTCTTGTTTGGAGGCAGAACTGAGCACGGAATAAGGAGGACGGAGGGGCCCTCTGTGCTCGTCACACTGGGGGAAGACCTGGTGGAAATGAATGTGAGCAAAGGATTCACCAAAGGCACATCCGCGCACAGTAAAATCTCAGGAAATGCGAAGTGATTTTCGAGGAGAAAGAGGAGGAATGAACGCATATGTGCAGCTCCCCTGTTTTGGAGGATGGCCCACATTTCGGGCAGCTGAAAATGGGAGTTTGCATTTCCTCAGCCTTCTGCCCACTTGCACAAAGGCCTAAGGAGACAGCCAGGTGTTTTTTTTCCCCATGGTGAGTATCTCTGTAGGCAAGGACCAGGCTTAACCTTGAAATTGCTTCTCATTCTATTAATGCGCTCTGAGAGAGATGCTGCATCCCTACTTCCTTACGCCATTGGCTGCATTTCTTTTCCACATTCACTGGAACTTTCACTAATTCCGTGGTCAGAGCTAAGTGGGTGCTTGTTCCGGCAGGACGTTCCCAAAGGGAAACACTGCCTCAGACTGCAGACAAACCCAGCAGATCAGCTCGGACGGGGACAGGCCAGTGCCCCTAATCATCTCAGGGTTGCATCCCAGGAGCAAAGTAAGGCCTCCTCAGCATGCAAGGTGCACGTTCAAGGAAAAGCTCCTTTTTGCTCAGACAAGTGATACCACCCGGGGCACCTTCCATGACACATCTGTGTTCAGGAATTGTGAGGCGTGAGCTCTGGGAACGTTTCTGGATCCGTCTAAGGCAACGTTAGTGTTGCCGTGTGAGATTCTGACTGGGCAGTAACTTGTAATTTATATCTGTGGTTTTCAAACTGTGCTGTGGGGAGTGAGGAAGGAGCTGGGGAGTTTTCAGCATCCGAATAGAATTTTATTTGAACAAAATATTCGAAGGGAAAAGAAAGAAAGGAAACCACTATTTTAAATAAACCAAAGCCTATACCCAAGCACGTTATTGGCAATTAAGCAAAAGCAGAATTTTTGGAAACGGAAGTTATTATTCTGGTCTGTAAATAAGAACCATCGGTGATACATCAATATCAGTGCCATTAAAAATAAATTGCTTTTTTTTTTTTTTTTTGCGGTACACTTGGGCCTCCCACTGCTGTGGCCTCTCCCGTTGCGGAGCACAGGCTCCGGACGCGCAGGCTCAGCGGCCATGGCTCACGGGCCCAGCCGCTCCGCGGCATGTGGGATCTTCCCGGACCGGGGCACGAACCCGTGTACCCTGCATCGGCAGGCGGACTCTCAACCACTGCGCCACCAGGGAAGCCCAAATTGCTTTTTTTTTTTTTTTTTTTAACAGTTTAAAACATTATTGAACCCCCCAAAGCCAATTCTTTTCCATCTGTCAAAATCCTACTCGTCTTTTAAAGATATTTTTTACCCCTAAGGCCTTGTTGGAATATTTCTCTTCCAACAGAACATTCCAGATCCCTGAGACATTCATTTCTTCCTTCCCAGTCCTTCTGTAGCCTTTGTTAATATCTGAATTGTCCCACAGGTCACAGCGAGCCCTGCTTTCAGTTTGCTTGGGTCCGTGCTGGTCTTTCCCCAGGACCCTGAGCCCCTGCAGGGCTCCCATTATCTCCATAGCCCCTGTTGCACTTGTCTAGGAATGATTCGTAGAGAGGAAATCCTAAATAAATATGTGTTTTCCTGAATTCTCAGAAGTCATAATTTTCACATTATTTCAAACCGTTTCATTATTACTATATTTGTTATGGTGATCTGTGATCAGCGATCTTTGACGTTACTATTGTGATTGTTTTGGGCACCAACACTTCCATAGAAGGTGGCAAACTTAATTGATAAATGCTGTGTGTGTTCCGACTGCTCCACCAGCCAACCATTCCCCCATCTCCATCCCTGTCCTTGGGCCTCCCTATTCCCTGAGACATGACAATATTGAAATTAGGCCAAGGGAGAGGAAGAGTCCCACGTCTCTCACTTTAAATCAAAAGCTGGAAAGAATTAAGCTTAGTGAGGAAAGCAGGTTGAAAGCCGAGACAGGCCAAAAGCTAGGCTTCTTTCCCCAGTCAGCCAAGTTGTGAATGTAAAGGATGAGTTCCTGAAGGGAAATTAAAAGTGCTCCTCCAGTGAACACACCGATGATAAGAAAACAAAACAGCCTTATTGCTGATATGGAGAAAGCCTGAGTGGTCCGGATAGAAGATCAAGCCAGCCACAACATTCCCTTAAGCCAAAGCCTAATCTAGAGCAAGGCCCTAACTCTTTTCAATTCTGTGAAGGCTGAGAGAGGTAAGGAAGCTGCACAAGAAGTTTGGAGCCAGCAGAGGTTGGTTCATGAGGTTTAAGGGAAGAAGCCGTCTTCATAACATCAAAGTGCAAAGTGAAGCCGCAAGTGCTGATGCAGAAGCTGCAGCAAGTTATCCAGAAGATCCAGCTGAGATATTCATGAAGGAGGCTGCACTAAACAACAGACTTTCAATGTAGAAGAGACAGCCCTATATTGGAAGAAGGTGCCATCTACCCTTTCATAGCTGGAGAGGAGAAGTCAATGCCTGGCTTCAAAGCTTCAAAGGACAGGCTGACTCTCTCATTAGGGGCTCATGCAGATGGTGACTTTATGTTGAAGCCAATGCTCATTTACCATTTTGAAAATCCTAGGACCCTTAAGAATTATGCTAAGTCTACTCTGCCGATGCTCTACAAATGGAACAACAAAGCCTGCACAACAGCACATCTCTTTATAACATGGTTTACTGAATATTTTAATCCCACCGTTGAGAACTACTGCTCAGAAAAAAAGATTCCTTTCAAAATATTACTGCTTATTGACAATGCACCTGGTCCCTCAAGAGCTCTGATGGAGATGAACAATGAGATTAATGTTGTTTTCTTGTCTGTTAATACAACATCCATTTTGCAACCCATGGGTCGGGGAGTAATTTCAACTTTCAAGTCTTATGATTTAAGAAACACATTTCACAAGGCTATAACTGCCATAGAGAGTGATTCCTCTGCTAGATCTGGGAAAAGGCAATTGAAAACATTCTGGAAAAGATTCACCATTCTAGATGCCACTAAGAACATTCATGATTCATGGGAAGAGATCAAAATAACAACACTCACAAGAGTTTGGAAGAAGTTGATTGCAACCCTCAAGGATGACTTTGAGGGGTTCAAGACTTCAGTGGAGGAAGTACCTGTAGATGTGGTGGAAACAGCAGGAGAACTAGAATTAGAAGTGGAGACTGAAGATGCCACAGAATTGCTGTAATCTCATGAGAAATCTTGAACAGATGAGGGCCATCTTATGGATGAACAAAGAAAGTGGTTTCTTGAAATGGAATCTACTCCTGGTGAAGATGCTGTGAAGATCATTGAAATGACTGCAAAGGGTTTAGAATAAGACATAAACTTAGTCGATAAAGCAGCAGCAGGGTTTGAGAGGACTGACTCTCATTTTGAAAGTACTCTCTCAAACAGCGTTGCAAGCTGCAGAGAAGTCTTTCCTGAAAGGGGGAGTCAACTGGTGGGGCAAAGTTCATTATTGTCTTATTTTAAGAAGTGGCCACGGCCACCCCAACTCCAGCACCCACCACCCTGATCCGTGAGCAGCCATCAGCACCGAGGGAAGACCCTCCACCAGCACAAAGATTAGGACTCACTGAAGGCTCAGGTGATGGTTCCCATTCTTTTGGCAATAAAGTATTTTTTAATTAAGGTGTGTATGTTGTTTTTTAGACATAATGCCATTGCACACTTAATAGAGCACAGTATAACGTAAACATAACTTTTTTTTTTTTTTTTTTTTGCAGTACGTAGGCCTCTCACTGCTGTGGCCTCTCCCGTTGCGGAGCACAGGCTCCGGACGCGCAGGCTCAGCGGCCATGGCTCACGGGCCCAGCCGCTCCGCGGCATGTGGGATCCTCCCGGACCGGGGCGCGAACCCGTGTCCCCTGCATCGGCAGGCGGACTCTCAACCACTGCGCCACCAGGGAAGCCCAAACATAACTTTTATATGCATTGGGAAACCAAGAAATTCATGTGACTCGATTTATTTTGATATTTGCTTTCTTGTGGCGGTCTGGAACGGAGCCCACAATTTCACCGAGGTGTGCCTCTCTATGTGCAACATTCCCTGTCACTTTTCCCTGAAGGAAGCTCACAGGGCAAAACCCAGGAAAATGGAATGCAGAAGTTTTGTTTTTCTTTAGAGACTAGAGGAGCATTGGACATGGTACGTGCTGAGTAAGTGTGAAGAGAGCCTTTGTACGTATCCTTGTCTCTATCCCTTCCTTCCATTTGGCTTCCTGCATCTTTGATGTGAACGCCCCAGCCACTGTTGGTAACCGTTTGGTGCTAATTAGAAGTTTTACTCCTGAAATAATTATAAACCTCTTGGTAGAATTGTCGACATCATCCCAGGATCAGACGGGGGCAGCCTGACATTTTCAAAAGGGACTGTGTTTTATTTAGACTATTTTAGAACACAAAGAACACATTCCAGATTTAACCAAGTTAGTTCATGGAATTAGACATTTATTGTAAGTGGAAGTTGATTGTTAAGCGTGGCAAGTATGACTTGGTTCCACTAGGCTGGGATGAATGGAAATGAATATTTTTTTTACTTTTACTAAGTCACGTAAATTGGCCAGACCCCCACTTGCCAGAGTTGGTGGGAAATTCACAACTAGCCATGGTTGAGCTGTCTTTCTTCCTCAGGGTTCTAAGAACCTGGGAGAAAAATCCCGAGAACACAAGTTCTAATGTTCACGAACATCTCAGCTTCATCACACTAGTGTCCTTTTGGCCAAAGTAGTCACGTGGTGAAGCCCAGAGTCAAATGAGTAGGGGGACTGCACACAGCCGTGGACACTGCGAGGTGGGTTCCTTGGGGGTCATACTGCAACCACTCAGCACAGGCTGACCTAGCTCATCCACTTAACACGAGGTCACTGCAGGTTAAATTTCTCCGTCGTGCGTTTTTATAGCATTCCGTGCTTATTGTCTCTGTGTTCGATCAGACTGTGAGGTGCGGGGGATAGAAACCACATGGGTTTTGTTCAAGGCCTGGAACATTACAGGAGGAGGTCCCCTGCCCCAGTAGAATGTGACCAGGTAGACTATTATGGGACACAAACATGTGCAACTAGGCTGCCCCGTAAGCAGGTGTTTCTTGCAAGAGCAAACCCTGGGGCGGCTGCTCCTAGCGCAGAGCACTTGGGAAGAAGCTTGGGACAATACATCTTCAGCATCAATTGAGGGGCCCAGATCACGTTACAGGAGCGTGAGTCCTGGGGCATGTCAGGGGCCATAGCACCTTTCCAATTCCAGAGCATCCCCTGGTCAAGTAGCTTTGGGATGTTCGCTTGGTTCCCCAGTAGGCTCCCAACCGAAAAGAGAGATTTCCCCTTTTGTCCAGTATTATGTGCTTCCCTCTCCCCACCATCAGTGTCTTGTGGATTGGTTGATGCAACCAACTCTCCAATATTTTTGACTGGTGGTGGGTGCATGGGAAGAAATAAGGTGGAGTAGACTGAATGTAGTTAGAGTCAGACAACCCTGGATGTGAACTTGGGTTCTGCTGTTTCTTATCTGCCTGGTGTTGGCCAGGTTGCTGAACCTCTGTGGGTCTGGGGTTCACCATTTACACAAAGTTTTTTTTTTTTTTTTTTGCGGTACGCGGGCCTCTCACTGTTGTGGCCTCTCCCACTGTGGAGCACAGGCTCCAGATGCGCAGGCTCAGCGGCCATGGCTCACGGGCCCAGCCACTCCGCAGCATGTGGGATCTTCCCGGACCAAGGCACGAACCCGTATCCCCTGCATCGGCAGGCGGACTCTCAACCACTGCGCCACAAGGGAAGCCCTACACAAAGTTTTTAACAATAGCTTCCCTTTAGGGTTTTCATGAAAATTAAGTGAAATAACATAAATAGGATTCTACCTTCTTCCCTCCCCCCACCTGCCTTCCCTTTCCCCTCAGCTTGTCACCCATTGACTGGTATTAAGGATTCTTAGGAAAACAGACTCAGGCCTTGATAAGACATACCATGGTATTAAAGTGTGGAGACTGGAGCACGAAGCATGTTGGCGACACTGGATAAAACAATTTTAATCTTAGGGGGAAAAAAAGAATTTAAAAAATAGCTTATTTTTAGAATCCTAGTCAAGTCCCCAAGCCAAAAGCAGAGATCTCTGTTAACAAATTAATAAATTAAAAGCGCAAAACTACTAAACACAAAACGAGGATAACGTGTCTTAAAAGCTTATATTTTCTGACTAGGAATGATTAAACTCCCCTACATAAGTACTCCATGCCTTTCTTATAAATGGTTGGAAAGTAAGATACAATTGGAAGGAGACCCAAGAACCACTCATGTGAAAGAAAAGACTGTTATTTTGGTATGGACAATAACAAAATAATAATTTTTAGACTTTATTTGAGTCTTTATGAAGAATAAGCTGGGAAGATTTTATGCTCAATCACCTTTTGAAGCTGATGGTTGGGTAATGCATGGGATGTTCAGGACCCAAATGGCACAGTAGACATGCATTAGTAGGACTGGTTGAAATTCAGAGTCATTTTGGAGAAATCATTTCTCTAAGTGCTTTGTCAGGTTCCCCAAGAGCTGTATAGTCAGGGAAGCCCCGTATCTTGCGTTTATTCCACTATATTGCTGCTCATGTAGCTTTAGGAATTGTAGCTTTAAGAAGAACTCTATTATAGAGTTAGTTTCTTGTTCACATTTAGACTTACATTTCCATGAACTACTTTTGACAGTACGTGTTTTTCTCATCACTGATTTTTTTTTTTCAAATTGGAGTGGTTCCTAATTAAACAATCACTAAACTATATATGAGATTATGCTGTGAAATAACTGAAACTCAAAATGAAAGGAGAATATCTAATCGAAAATATTTTAGAACATTTTTGGAATGAAGAACTTAATGATGTGCCTGGAGCTGATATCTTTGTTTTTTTGCATCCGTGTTATTGGTTTCCTATTAGACAACTTCCCCATTTGGTACGGTACTTAGTTTTGTTTTGTTTTTTTTTGCGGTACGCGGGCCTCCCACTGTTGTGGCCTCTCCTGTTGCGGAGCACAGGCTCCGGACACGCAGGCTCAGCGGCCATGGCTCACAGGCCCAGCCGCTCCGCGGCATGTGGGATCTTCCCGGACCGGGGCACGAACCCGTGTCCCCTGCATCGGCAGGCAGACTCTTAACCACTGCACCACCAGGGAAGCCCAGTATTTTTTAATATAATTTATTCTTAATGAATTCCATATAGATTGGTCAATTAAAAATTATTTTTCTTTAAAAATTAATTCTTTCACCTGCACTGTGATTTATGCCCACACATTTTACTTACTGTCATATTCCAGTTTGCAGATAGCTATGGGTGGAGCATTCAGGTCCCTTACAAATTTATATGTTGAAATTTTTAACCCCCAGTGTGATGGTATTGGGAAGTGGAGTCTTTGGGAAGTGTTTAGGTTAGATGAGGTCATGAGGGTGGGGCCCCATGGTGGGATTTGTGTCCTTGTAAGGAGAGGAAGAGACTACCTTTCTATGCCTGCCCACCCCCCAACCCCCGCGGGGAGGACACAATGAGAAGTGGTTTCTGCAAACCAGAAGAGGGCTCTCACGAGGAATCGAATCAGTCTGCATGGATCTTGGACTTCCCAGCCTCCAAAACTGAGAAATAAATGTCTGTTGAGTAAGCCACGCTGTCTATGACATTTTGTTATAGCAGCCGGAGCTGATTAAGATACAGGATTTCTCTCCTTTTAAGGGAAAGCTGGATTTGCTCAGCTCTGTGTTAACCCTTCCTGATACGTGGAGCGCAGCTGAAAAACAGGGAAAATGTTAGTTGATGAAGCTGTCCAGCCAGGCGGGAAGGGGAACAGAGGGATAATACAAACCAATGACCACTTGAGAAGGATGATGATGATGTGGGTGGTGCGAACTTCTCTGGTGAAAACCTGTACAATGATCCAGAAATGGCATATCAAAAACCACCATATTTTTTTCTTCAAATTAATGAGTCGTCCAGTTGTTTTGGTGGTATAGTCATGATCATTTCAGTATCTTTCTATGACTGATGGAATCATTAATTAATGTCATAATGTTACAAGTAAATTTTTAAAAGTTATTATATTTGATACACTAAAGAACTTCCAAATGAGAACATCTGTTGTTTTCCTGTTATTCACAAATATTTAATCTTAAAAACAGAGCTATCAAATTTGTTGCAGATGGTTTATTAATTCTGTGAACTCATGGCATTAGTTTCCTATTATTTCAGTATCAATCCTCAGGCCCCAGGGAATTAAATCAAGGAAGTGGAGACCTCCCCCCTCCTTCTACACGTCCCAGTGGCCCTATTTTCTCATTATTACCATGGGACCAGTAAGACTCAGGGTCAGCAATATTGAAATCCTTTATAAATTTGAAGGGGACATATTGACTTCAACAGTCTGGAAATCCATCTTAAAAACGGAAATAAGCCATGAAGGACAATTATTAAATAGTCTGTAAGGCTATTCCCTTGGATGGGGAACTGGGAAAAATCTCCCTTCGCTCACTTCAGAATCTGCCACTCAATGTTGTAAGTTTGTGTTGCTAACTAACTTCAGCCCAATATTTTCCTTTTTTTGATTCAAGCAGTTATCCCTGAAGGGATGAACTATGGGGGAGGAAGTTCTTTCCAATCGCAAGTACCTAAAGATGAAATTTTAGTAGAGTCTATAGTTTGTGCAAGAGTAATGTCAGCCACAAATAGGCGTACCCTCAGGACTTGAGAGTGAAATGAAAATGGGAAAACCACCTTCAGACATAATTTGTTGCTGATGAGACTAGGAAGAAAGCCTTTTAAATCACATGAAAAAATTCTCATGGAAGTAACATGAATATAATTTAATAAACTTGGTCTAATTAATGATGACATTTATTACTGTCAAGACAGGAGGATGGTATTCTGCATGGAGACTGGAAAGAAAGAAGGAAGAGTCAAACTTTTTCAGTATTTCTCGTGCACAGTACTGTTTCAGGGTGACTTAGGAAGAAATATTTTCCCTAGGAGCAGAGAATAAACATTTATCATGAAAGGTATATTTTGCGTTTCATTGCCATAGCAAATGCATAATTTTGGACTTTTGGTTTACAAATATGAATCTTGGTGTATTAATCAGGATCCTCTTGGGAGCAAGTAGCAGGAATCAACTCTGACCAGATTAGGCAGAAATAGTTATGGGCTCACTGGGGAGGCTCCCTGCACCTGTGACGCAGAGAGCACAGTGTCCCACACTCAGAAGGGCCCGGCGCAGGCGGGTGTTAAAGCTCTGCGGTCGCCATTTTGACTTCCTTAATAAGTTTACCTTTAAGTTTGTGTTTTGTACATGAAATCTGTTGGAACAACACAGTATGCGTCAGGGCTTGGAGCCTCGGCTCACGGGCCTCCCTGGCTGTTCGTGACGTGTTCTGTACCGTCCACACCCACAGCCCCTGGTGCCTAGGCCAGATTTGGCAAAAACAAAGAAACAAAATCAGAAAACAAGATGTTCAGTTATACTTGAACTTCAGATAAACAGTAAATCATTTAAAAGTATAAGTATGTCCCAAATATTGCCTGAGATAAACTGCCAAATGAGCTGAAATTCAAGTTTCCCTGGGCATCCAGTATTCTACCTGGCATCCCGTCCCTTCCCGGCTTAGCCACCGGTGATGCCCTTGGCCACGGGCGGATCGCGTGGGGAACCAGGTGGAAACCGGTTGGGCGCACGTGGCCTTGGGGCGGGGCAGGCGAGGGCCATGCGCCGGGGTTGGCGAACCCGCCGCCCACCTCTCCTTCGGGAGCCCAGCGCGTCCTGGCGCGGAAGATGCAATGCCTTGCGGGGCAACACCCCAGTCCACGGTGGGATGGGAGGTGCCCGCTCAGGTTCCCCCCCCCCCCGGGGGAACCGCGGATGATCCGGGAGCCTGGATGGTCAGGGCTGGCCGCCGGCATCCCCGCACCCCCGGGAGCGCTGGAAGAAAGAGCAAATAAAAACACCGAGACGGATCTAGAAGGAGACTGCTGAAGACAGGAAAACGCGTTTTATTTTAGTGCAGTTAATGACGCGTCCTGGGCTCACTTAACCCGGAGGGGTTAAATGAGGTATTTTTGGAATTTACTGCGTGTGGAGACTCAACGTTGACAGAATGTTCTACGTCACTTCTAAGAACTTTGAATTTCTTCCATGAGCACAGCTGCCAGGGGCTTCTGATTCGCAGCTTATAACCTCCGGGGCCAAAGGAGAAGGTTCCAGTTCGGATAATGTTGGACGCAGCCTGATGGCCCCGCTTGGGTGCCCTGAGCATCCTTGGACACGTCTGCGCAGAGCGAGGCCGCGAGTCCTGGGTTCACCTCGGTTAGTGGGAGAGGTTTGGGGAAGGGGTCCAGCTAACCTAGTTACTGCAGGAGGTCCCTGTGAGACGATCATTCTACCCTGATTTGATTTTCCTACGTTTAGTTAGTAAGACTCTTTCCTAGGGCTCTTTTACTTCTGAATTAATTCACACAATTGGTTGTTTTTGAAAGTTAAGGCAGGGAGGGACCCCACCCTGCTGTGACCTAACAAGATGCAAATGTCCTCTGCGACCCAGCCCAAAGGAGCTTCACCATCAAGCCCTCTCTTCAGAAGAGAGCAAACGTAAACCTGCATACATTTAGAGTTGCCCTGGGGACTCTCCGATGTGTGAATTTAGCATTCATCCTCCCTCCTATTCTTACCTGTGTTTATCAGCAGATGTGTAGCAGGTGCCGAGAGCAAGTCTGGGGGCTGAAGCTTACCTGGGGGAGAAAGATCTGTAACTTGGAAACCTTATTAAAATTACCTAAAACTGTCTAGTAAGTCCACAGCAGGGGGGACAAACACAGACGGAGTGTCTTGTCTCTTTTCTTTTTTCCTTCCTTCCTTCCTTCCTTCCTCCCCTCCCACCACCCCCCTTCTCTCTCTCGGGTCTTCTAGAGACTCTTGCACATTGAAAAGTTTTGGGGTTTCCCTGCCTCACCGTATCACAGAGCTGCCTGCAGTTTCCTGAACCTGCTGGCCCTTATGCCTCAGTGCCTTTGCATATGCTGTTATCTCTGCTTGTAATGAAGTGGGTCCATGAGAACTAGTTGAAAACAAACTGCTTGAAAGCTGTTTAATAGAAAACATAGAACAAAGCATTACGTATGATGGTAGGATTATATTAAACATATTGTGTTAGTTTGATCCTATAACAAAGCACCACTCTATGGCTTAAACACATGAATTTATTGTCTCACAGTTTTGGAGGCTAGAAGTCCAAGATCAAGGTGTTGGCAGGTGTGGTTCCTTCTGAGGCTGCTCTCCTTGGCCAGCGGATGGCCACCTTCTCGCTGTGTCTTCACGTGGTCCTTCCTCCGTGTGCGTGCATCCCTGTTGTCTCTTTGTGTGCAAATTTCCTCTTCTTATACTGGATGCCCGTCCATCCTAACGACCTCATTTTAACTTAATCACCTCTTTAAAGGCTCTGTCTCCAAATACAGCCACATTCTGAGGGACTAGGGGTTAGAGCTCAACATATGGATTTGAGGGGACCCGACTCAGCCAATAACACATGCCAACAAAAGAGAGCTGGCGGCGGGGGCTTGGAGACGAAGGAAGAAGGGGAAGAGACAAGGTTGAACCAGACATTGAGTAGTTCGTGCCTTTCTTGTCTTCTCCCTATCACCCAGCCCCGTCCCCACCTTCAGCTTGTTTGGACCACCCTCACCCCACCAAGTGGTATGGTGCCTGGAGAAACTCAGGCATAAAAGCACAGAATTCTCAGTCGAGTTTCGGCATTAACAGGCCAGGTTTGGCCACGCTCAAGATGAGGAAGTTTGGTAAGGCTGGGAGGAAGCCAGCAGGTGCTTTATCCTGCTAGAGATCAGGTGTCCTCACAGGGACGTTGTACTAACATCTTGGGACTCCTCCCATGAAATTCTGGGAAACTCCCCTCTGTGTATTTTGTCATTAGAAGTCATCACACACACAATGGCCACAGCAAACCACGGCGTCTCGCTAGGTTTCCAGCCCCTGTTCTTGTTCCACCACCTACCTGACACTTCCTCCAACTTTGCTTTGCGTGGAGAATGGCAAGAATGAGCATTCATCTTCTCCAATTTGAATATATTTTCCAAAATATCCTTGAATATCTGTTTCTGTTGAAAGTAATCGTGAGCATCCGCTTATACATAGAGTAAGAGAACCGCTCTTTGCCGCGTGTGGCTGCGTTACATTGACTAGACACTGAAACACGTAGGTTTTGGGAATGGAAAGGAGTGGGGAAAAAACATTTATGTGGATCAGCAACTCCAAAACACAGAACCAGTGCCTGTTACGACATTTCCAGGGCGTTCTTTTACCTGCTTAAAAAAAAAAAATCAATTGCTGCTTTTGGCAAAGACTTTGTTACTTCCTAATTGCCCTAAATTTCTTTTCTTGTTAAAGACAAGGTTAACAACTGAATTCATTATCTCAGAAATCAACAAAGACTTTAGTTTTTCAGCAACTGCCCATCACTGCAGTGCCCCCAAGGAAGTATTCATCTAAAGGAATCTGTAAAAATGTTATGTATTTAATAAGTTCATTTAAAAGAGAATAAATTTTCAGATTTGGGGATGGAAGGCTGTTATAGACTGCTATGGACTGAATTATGTCTCTCTCAAAATTCATACAGTGAAGGCTTAATCCCTAGTGTGATGGTATTTGGAGATGGGATAGCTCATGAGCCTGGGGTCCTCAAGATGGGATTAGAGCCCTTGTAAGAAGAGACCGGAGAGCCTGATTTCTTTCTCTCTCTGACTGAGGAAAGGCCAGGTGGGCACACAGGGAGAGGGTAGCCATGGAGGTGCAGGAAGTGGCTTCTCACCAGGAACCCGAACTGCTGGCACCTTGGGCTTACGGCTTCCAGAACTGTTGAGGAATAAACGTCTGTTGTTCAAGCCACCCAGTCTGTGGGATTCTGTTATAGCAGGCTGAGCTGACAAAGATGCAAATATTCATCCATGATGAGCATGTTTGAGGCTACTCTCAGCCTCAAAGAGTCCAGGGCGTGTGAAAACCAGACTCTATTCCTTATTCGCTGAAAGCTGAATGCTCATCATGGGCTCTCATGATCTCTCTAGCATCCCCCAAACAGGATTAAAATAAAAACTTGAATCAGCAACTGGGTGTTGACATTTCTCTGTGTCCTGTGTGTCTGGCCCTCTGTGAGGCACTGGGCATGCTGCAGTCACCAAGACAAACATGGTACCTGACATTGTTATGCTTAAACACTTTTGGGGAGGTAACAAAAAAATATACAATCCTGAGGCCAAATGTTCTGGAGGCAGGACAAGATGCAGTGGGAGGTCTCGCAACCCTGGACCGAGTGTGCAGGGAAGCTGAGATTAAAGGCGTTGAGAAGCAGGAAAGTTTAAAGGGGCTGGAAGAGCTCCAGGCAGAGAGTGGTTTGGGAAAGTGAGAGAACTTTGAGGCTAGAACACAACCAGGAAAGAGAGTCACAAGGGATGAACCAGACAGAGTTACCCACATCTAGACTATGTAGGGCCTTCTAAACCGTAGGTGTTTGAAGGTTATCTTAAGGGCACCGATGAACTACTGAAGTGTAATGGCAACAGCTCGATCCAATTTGCGTTTTAGAAAGACTGTTCTGGTTTCTACGTGGATTGGATTAGAACAAGAAAGGAGGCGGTGATACCCAAGAATCACCATGGTGAAGTGTGGGCAGAGGAGGAAGAGACGTAAGAGAGAGGAAGGGGCCACACAGAAAGATGGAGAAGACTTGGCGGGAGTCACACCTGTGAGTCTTAAGAAGGAAACGCCCAGCGGTGTCAAATGCAGCTGGGAAAAGTCAAACAGTAGGAAGAACAAAAAGGCCACAGAACTTGGGGATGGCTACTTATTTATATTTCCCAGAGTTAATCTAGTAGCAGTAACATCTCTTATTTATTGCTGTCCACTGGGCTAGCTGCTTTCTATGTGGTATCTCTACCTCTATCATGACCACCATCCTTCAGATGAGAAAAGTTAGGGGCCAAGAATTTAATGAATGTATCTACAGTAATGTTCGTTTGTTCATTCAGTCACAGCCAAAATATGATGTGGTCCTTACTCTGAAGGAATTGACACCTTTTCTACTTTCGAATGAATCATGTTAAATTTGTAAATTCTTCACTCAAGGACGGAACACAAGGGGGAGACGCGATGAAGAGTCAGGGAGAGAGAGGGAAGGAGGGGCAGACATCTGGGTTTGGCGTTTTGGCTTGGGTGATCACAGCACCATGGTAGACAGGATGAAATAGATCTCAGAAAAGACAGGAAAGACATGGGAGGATAAATAGAGGGGCAGCCTATAAGTGAAGTTAAAAGTCATGGAACTAAAAAACACAGGTGGGACTTAAGCCCTGGGAAAACATGGAGGAATGTCTCTTTCAGACAGTGGTTAGGATGGTTGTAAATACAGTAGATTTTGATTTTCAGGAGAGTCAGGGTTTAAGTTTATTATTTTGTCTGTGAGATAGAAAGGCAGCAAGGGCCTCAGTTATGTGAAGGATCAGGGTGGACCAGGCTTGGTCATACATGGAGAAAAGATAAGGGAATTCCCTGGAAATGAGTAGAGGAGGATTTTAAAGACAGCACTGGCTCAATTAAATTGTTCAGACAACTGTTGGCTTTTGTTTCTCTTAAACTCCACTGAGATGCTGTGGCATGGAGTACGCGCTGCGATACTCTTGGCCTATTGAGTAACCACGAGTGGTTTCTTTGCCAGACCCCTTCAGCCGTCCTGGGTTCCTGCACGCGTGTTCAAGGTGGCCATTTCTCATTGCCTCTCTTTTTTCGTATGGACTTTGACTGAAAAACACAGCCTTTTCCTAAAGTCTCTCCAAACCCAATCACTTTTTATAAACCAGCTCCAGGTACAAATTCTTCAGAGGAACTTTCAATCACTGCCCTCCATGGTTACATCTTTTTCAAAAATCTGTCAAATAAATTCAATTCACACCTAGCAGAGCTGCCAATTTCATACTCACTGATCAACTGGTGTGTCAGACGAGACTGTCGTCAGGTAGCTGCCTGTTCACCTATGGCCAGTTCTCTTCCCTGCAATGTCCTTTGCTCGTTAGACCAGCCTTTGCTTCGTGTTCTATTGCACTCCTGCACTTTCGTTTATCGTTTGCCAAGACTTTTGTTTCTTTGTTCTTTACTTTCAAAATGAAGTTTTAACAATGAATATTGTTTAAAAAAATTTTTTTTAAACTTAAAAAAATTCAAGTATAGTTGATTTACAATGTTGTGTTAGTTTCAGGTGTACAGCAAAGTGATTCGGTTATATATATATATATATATATATATATATATATATATATATATATACTTTTTCAGATTCTTTTCCCTTATAGGTTATTATAAAATATTGAGTATAGTTCCCTGTGCCATACAGTAGGTCCTTGTTGGTTACCTATTTTATATGTAGTGGTGTGTGTCTGTTAATCCCAAACTCCTAATTTATCCTGACCCCACCTTTCCCAATATTGTTATTTAATACAATAAAGATACTTTTAGAGTATTTATTATTTTTAGTTGTTACAGAGTGTCTCACTATAAGAATGTACCATAGTTTATTTGATTTCTTATTGCTTGTTTTTCAGTTATTTCCAATTTTTCCTCTACGAACATCATTGTGTATACATTGTAGGATGTTTGTCCAGCCTAGTAGGTTCAAGATTTTTTTCAGGTGATTTTTGGACATTTGTATTTCTCCTTTAAGGGAAGTAATGGAAATCTATCTATCATCTATTTATCTATATCATTGTAGCCTACATTCTTATTGATTATAATCTCTCTCTCTCTCTCATTTGGAATAAAATTTAGAAAATATTTCCCACCTCAGGTGATATTAATATACTAGTTTCATAGTTGTGTTTTTCTACAATTTTATCTTTCATCTATGCAATCTGATTTTGTGTAGGAGGTGTCCCTAGTGGGGAGCTGGTTATCCTAAGACCATCTGTGGAAGAGGCTGTCCTTTTTCTACTGATTTTAAATGATCACATATTAAATTCATTTATATTATATGTATAGATTCTGTTTCTGGACTTTTAAATGTATTCTTGTGCTGGTAGTAAACTCTTATGCTTATTGCAACTTATAATAGGTTGGGAGGGCAAACCTCCATCAATACACATTTAAAAACAAGCTATTTGGTTATTCTAGTGTTTTTATTCCTCCATAAACTTTATAATCATTTAGTCAAGTTTTATAAAACATCTTTGGGGCTTTGTTTGGAGTTGTATTGTGTTTCTAGATTAATTAGAGGCAAATTGCATTCCTTACTAAATTAAGTTTTCTAATTCAGGAGTATGGTGTGTTTTTCTTTTTAAAACATCTCCCCTTAAATATAAATTTCATTGGTTTTCAGATTATAATAACAACACTCATTCATTGTAGAGAATATGAAAAAAACAGACAAATAGCCATTTCTTTTTCTCCTTGATTGTGGACCACAGGTAGAGAGAGTTGAATTAATCATCCCACGGTTGAACTAATTGTACATCACTAGTCCACGAATGCTCCCTAAAAGCAGAAAGTAGCAAACAACCCCAAATGTCAGTTGCCCAACCCAGTAGAAGTTCATGTTTTGCTCATGTCCATTTTGGTTCTGCCAGCGTGGGTTGGGGACTCTGCTCCATCCACTTATTCAGGGATCCAGGCTCCTTCGATGGTGTGACTCCCCATCTGCTCCCCTGCAGGCTGAATTAGATACTCCCATAAGAGCCTGGGCAGGTCTCTACTTTTGCTTTTACTAACAAATAGTATAATAATTAGTGTTTTTGGACTCATTTCCCCACTAGACTGTATTCTTTAAGAAGAAAATATGTTTTATTCATATTTATAACCCCAATACCATGCATATCAAATGGTTGTGATTTTCAAAAATAGTTGTTAAAATCACAATGTAAAAACTACAAATGCTTACAAAAAGACTGGAAACAGGTACTTCAGAATGGTGGGCTTAAGTATTTACATTTAGCGTGTGTTATGACTATAGTCAGGAATAAAGAAAACTCTGATAAATTACTCTAAAAAAGAAACAAGCGATACCTCATTGTAGTTTTTGATTCACATTTCTCTAATAATTAGTGGAGTCTAGAAAAATGGTACAGATGAACTTATTTGCAAAGCAGAAATCGAGTTACAGACGTAGAGAACAAACTTAAGGTTACCAAGGGGGGAAGGGGGAGAGGCATAACTGGGAGATTGGGATCGACATATACACACTACTATATATAAAATAGATAACTAATGAGAACCTACTGTATAGCACAGGGAACTCAATGCTCTGTGGTGACCTAGATGGGAAGGAAATCTGAAAAAGAGTGGATCTATGTATATGTATAACTGACTCACTTTGCTGTACAGCAGAAACTAACTCAACATTGTAAAGCAGCTATAGTCTAATTAAAAAAAAAGAAACAAGTGAATTCTTGACAATCTTTTTTCATGGTTTTGTTCCTTCTAAAAGTTTTGAAATTTGTTCTTATTTGTTATGTATAGCAGTTTCTCCACACATAGTCAGAGCTTATGCTACAACCCCTTTTAAACATTTTAAGAAAGGCTTCTATAAACCAGTAGGATGCTCACCGAATTGTACAGAAAATAGAACATTTCTTTAAAAAATTAGAATATTTTAAGAAATACAATTATGTATAGAATAAACCCTAATTTTGTAAAACAAATCAGGCACTTAGAAATGTTATCTTTTTAAAAAGTACTTTCTTTCATTGTCAGTTTTTCCTTTTATTAATGTTTAAACAAATTATTTACATTTTAAGCCTCTTTGTGGCCTGAAACATCTTTTTGCTTTTATAGTGGTTCTAGAGAAACATTCTTTAGCACTTTTCAGAAATAAAATGAATAAGTGAAACATATCCTAGAAACTGATATAATTCGATTTTAAATTTATTTCAGATTTGACAAAACTCAGCTATTTATTCTCAGGTTTAAATCACATTGTCAGGAGACTATGCCCGTGAACGTGGCCTTCCCCTACTTTCTCATCTTAGACCCACAGTGTCCTGCTCTCTTCTTAGACTTAGAAAGAATCAGGAACTCAGACTTCTGTTAAAATGACCACAGTGTACTTTATTTAATGATTTTGGTACCTTGTGTTGCAATAAAATAAAAAAAAAATCTACAAAATCCAAATATATAAAATTTCAAGTTTTCTTCTTTTTTTTTTAAGTTTTACAAGAAAAATCATGTAACCAAGGAAATCTGTTCATTATGAAGCACTACTTCCACTTCGTTTCATCACAAATTGCAACTTACTTAACAGACCAAAATAAAGATGGTACTGCAGTACATCAAATACTCCACACACTGTGCTTTCAACTACAGCAGGTGGAGACCGTGTCCGGAGACAGTGGCTTCCAGCCAATAAAGACACTCTTACGATCTGAACGCTAAAGGAATGTTTGGATACATGGAATTTGAATATAGATATTTACAGGAAGGAAAAAAATTTAATAACTAGTTTAATTCTTCATTTCAAATAAAATTCCAAATACATTTGTACAGTGTTTACAAAGCAAAAGCAGAAGAACTGCCAAGGTTATCCTTCAGGTCCAGGCAATGAGCTTGTGCTGGGGGCGGGGCGGGGAATGTCGACTCCATTCCCTAAACACACGCACGGGGTCTCTCAGACCTTACTTCTGTATTGGTCAAGGGAGAGGGAAGCACAGGAATGGTCATTTCCCACACTTGGAAGGTCATGCAGAGAGTTGACAACGGGGCACCGAGAAATGATGGACCATTCTCATCAGTTGGCTGTTCACCTCCCACCTGGTACATTTTCTTTCCAGAGATAGATAGATTCAAAACAAAAACAACGGAAAAATTGAGCTGGGAAAGGAGCACAGAATATTTAAGGCAAATTAAGCAAATATAGAGCAGTTTCTCTTGGTGTTGAATGGAAACAAGGATTTCACCCGCACTCGAACTTAGAAACGAACAAAATGAAGTACCACCTCTTGAGGCTGGGTTACTTACATCATATACGAACTTTTTGAAAATTGCTTTGCACCAAGTATCCTTTTGGAATTTTAAAGGAAAAAACTTATTGGTTACAAAGTGCATAATTTCATGTTTCAAAATAAAACAGTAGCTGAGGTAGTTAGATGTGAAACTTATTTACTTAAAAATAACTGGAGGATGAAGAACAAATGTCAGTAGCAAAAATCCTTGCTTGTTTGGAAGCAGGTTTCCATTGTGCATTGGTTTAACGCTGACCTAAATGCTTCTACTTTCCTACTGTATATTATTAATGAAACCAAAATATTAGTGGTAGTGGTATACGTTTCTAATTTGCTTGGTAGGATGTCAGTACAGATGAAGTCTATATCCCCAGTAATTTTATAATTCATGCTTTCCCTATTTCTGCAAAGCTATAACATATCAGGACATTATCGTTACTAGAAATTTTGATCTAAACTGTAAAAAGTATTTAGTAGGAACAGAGAAAAATCAATAGGAAGGATGATTTCACTCTTATACTTTTATGACGTTTTTCTCTTTAGCCCTAAATTCAAAGTACTATTTGGTTTCAAAGGGGAAGAAAATGTCTGGCTTATTGGCTGCCCTCCTTGTTCTGAGAATGGGAAAGCCTATTTGCATATCCATCATCTTTATCTCTCTCCAGGCCACTGAGCTCCCTGTTAACTAAGTAGAAATGCAGGAGTGATCTAGCAGAGGCAAAATTCTCACGCAACATCCCCTCTTCCAGCCTAAAGAGAGGCTTCAGGTGGACATTCAATAAGCAATTGACCGAAAACTTCCTTTTTTACCTATATCTGGTACCATCTAGATATGAAAGGAGTTTTATGATAATAACATGCCAAGGATAAGAATGGATATAAACAAGTTGGGAGACATTCCTTTTGAGCAAAACAGAATTTTCCATGTGTTTTCTTCTCTTTGTTTACGGGATAGAAGGTTAATCGGAAGTAGCCATGAAAGTTGACAGCTACATTTGAAAAGCATCATATACGAGATGAGGACATAATGACTGATCCACAGCAGTATAATCAGATTTATCTTTGCCAGAAACTAGTTTTTCTAAAAGAGTCTCTTATTTTCAGGGAGGACGCTGGCGAGTTTCGTGTGGGGCTGGGAAGTCTTAAAAAGAGTGAAATGTGTGGGGCATTCAAATCCCCTTTTCGCCAGTGATTAGATATACAGCTTATATCTAATAACATCTTGTCTCCATTTGTTTTTAAGTCTAGAATTTAGATTCTACCATTTTGAAGAACGGTCAGCTCTAACCCCTTTGGATTCTATTTTGTACCCTTGTGGTGAAATCTCCCAATGACTTATTCTGCCCACTTACCTCCTTTCCTCCCAGCCCATCCACCTGGAAAGCTGCCTCACCCCATCTTATTTCCAGGTCCTTGCACCAAGGCCAGTCAACCTCAGTTTTCTTGTGCAAAAACAAAGGAAAGACATAGATATTTCCCTTCATAGCAACAAGGATATTCCACCGCACTTTTGGTTGAAAAGGTTTTGATGCTAGGAACTGGAAAAAAAAAAAAAAGCCAGAGAAATCCAAGTTATTTTGACTCACTTTCTATAATCATATTTTGAGTCTAAAAACCCCACAAAACCAAAACCAAAAGAACAACAACACCACCAAAATGATCCTTAAGTCTGATGTGGCAACATAATTTTTTTTTAATGGGTTAGATAATTGCCTAGGTTAAATTCATGCTTCAGAAAGCTTAATACCATGCATTAGAAATGTTTAACCAGTCTGAAATTTTAAGCCTAGGATATACCACTGGCCACAAGATTTTAGAATCCAGAAGAGATTCTGTTGAATACGTATGTTATGTCAGCTCCAGGCACAACATGAGTTTAAACCCACTTATCTGGTGAACCTTCTGAAACCCTATTTCATATTTTTAAGAGCATGCTTTTTTTTTTGCAAAGAAATATGGTTATGCAATAAGGGCACAATGATAATATTTATGTACAACAACTTTCCCTCATGAAGTCACATCATTAAAACATGTTCTGCATTGTCAGTATTGTTTCCTGGGTATATTCCCATAAATAACATTTTACAATACTGCCTCTCTGACTCAAAAATGACAAATCATATTACTTTGCACTAGCTCTTCTCAGAACTAAATATTTAAGAGAAAACATGTTACTTTGGCAGGAAGTTGCACAGGACGTTCTCTGTGGTGGTTTCCCTACCATCTCCTCTGCTCTGGAAAGTACTCACATCTGTGTACGTGTAAGAATAGACGTGTATCCATGTACAGCTGAAGCCCTTGTGTAAACAAACACTTCTCTGAAATATGTAAAATATATTTATAATCTGAAAATAAATCAACTCAAGAGTTCGGGAAGAAATAAGGCTTTAGATTCTTTTATTGGGTTTTAAAGGGAGACATGTGTCCTCTTAGGGATGAGAAAGAATCTCATTGTAAACAACACAAAATCTAATCTCAATAATATCTATTAAAATTTTCCCTCCTGGGGCTTCCCTGGCGGCGCAGTGGTTGAGAGTCCGCCTGCCGATGCAAGGGACGCGGGTTCGTGCCCCGGTCCGGGAAGATCCCACATGCCGCGGAGCGGCTGGGCCCGTGAGCCATGGCCGCTGAGCCTGCGCGTCCGGAGCCTGTGCTCCGCAACGGGAGAGGCCACAACAGTGAGAGGCCCGCGTACCACAAAAAAAAAAAAAAAATTTCCCTCCTGGTAGTGGGTTTCAGAGCACCACTTGCTAATCATTAGTACTGAATCAGGTGTCACGCAAGCGTTCTGGAAAGCATAGCTTGGGATCAGGGGTGCCCACTTTTTAGGCGTCAGAAGGAGCCAAGTTTTCTGGATACATTTGATAAATATTTAGTAAAATTCAGTTTGGTTAAGAGGAAAATTCCCATTCTCAATGTTTGTATGAAAAGAGTTAATTTTCTCATTAAAAAGCTCATAATTAAAAAGAAGTTCTACATAGACTTTTGAAGAAAAAGTTTTGCTTTTATTAAGTGATCAAGAATAGTCAGAGCCTTTGCTCGGTGAGTTATTCCTGCTCTGTTTCTAACCCGCCTCCACTTGCCTCCAAAGCCTAATCCCTCCCGGCCATGAGGTTCTCCTTTGTGCTAATACTAGTGACGGGGTGTCAAAGCACTTTTTGAACTCTAACTAATCTTCCCAACACGGCTACGAGGTAGGTAGATAAATATCATCTTTCTTTCACATGTGAGAAAAATATGGCCAAGGATGAGGACGCCGGGCACTCAGATTCCCCGACCCTGTGTCCCCATCACTGGACCAACCCCTCTGTGTCTTTGTTTCCGGGAAAGAATCTATGCCATAGTGTAAAAGGAATCTGTTTCATAGAATATACTTAAGTGTATTTAAAACAATCATGATATTCAACACAGGCATTTTTGGGTTTCTCCTAAACCATAAATTCCGTTTAATTACCGCATAGGAAAAGATAACTGAAAAAATGCTCAGTGTTTTTGTGGCTTACTGACCGATTGTTGCCTCTTTGTGGCCAATTCGCCTGAACCTTGGACTTGAACGTTCTGTCAATTACATGAAGGGAAAAAGAGGTGGAAAAGGACTTAGTGAAGTACACATCTCAGGGAAGAAGAAAGGAAAATCCAAGCTAGATTGGTGTGCACACATGCACCTGGGGGTCGCAGCTCTCCAAGACCACCCTCCAAGGAGCGTTTACAAAGCACAGAGCAACGACCCGGGGGGCTGGAGGCCCTTGTGGCACCAGGTGGAGGACCCACTTGATTTGGGGAAACTTCTGCATCTGATGGGAGTGGGGACGCGACAAGGAAGGGACCGCCTACCCCATGCAGGTGTTGTAACTTGGCACCCCAGGCAGAATTCAGCACAAACATTACCTAAGAACCTACTAAATATTTCGGTTTTCTCTGGAAATGCTCTCACGGTCTTTGCACAGCTGAACACTCTCAGGGCTCCGTGTGCAGACTGAACAGCGCCTTGGATTTCATTCTGCAGCATAAGCGCACTTTGAAAGGAATGGGTCTGAATTTGGACCAGCTTCAGAAGAATGACGATGTACGCACACAATTGAGGAAATACACACGCTCACCGATCCAAAGCCAAATCAGACGAAACGCCCTCCAATAATTACCAGCACGAAAGTCCTAAGACTATCTCAAACTTCCCTTCTGGAAGGTGAATTTCCCTTTGATGTGATCTTTTTCTTTTTGTTCCCGTGACTACAAAGAAAACACGAATATTCCAAAGTGATAAGCAGTTAGTTCTTGGCAATTGGAATGACATCAATAAAGCAAACCAAAAAAATTATGTGTTTTGTTTAACTTGGGAAAGACAGCTTTTGCTTCTGTTGACACCATGAAATTCACCATGAAATAACTGTAGTAAGTAAGGTCAACCCTGGCCATCCACAGGTGATTGCTTCCAGGACTGCCTCGGATACCAAAACCCGAGGATGCTCAACTCTCTTATAGTGGTCCTCCCTCTGTATCCTTGGATACGGAACCCTCGGATACAGGAACCGACTATAGTTTATAAGTTTATGCTTAAAAGGTCTAAGAAATCCTTAAAATCTAAACTTCCTATTTGAAGAATAAAATAGCCACAAATTTGTATTTCCCTTGGATGGTTCTGTCAGGCAGACGTTGTGAAGGATTAAGCATGTGTGAAAAGCAGAGGAGCAATTATAAAATTATAAAAGACGGAAAACGTCTGAATAACAAGGCTCCTTGCCAGGCAGGAGCAGAGAGGCAGACCTCCAGCACTGTTGCTCTGCAGGAGGTCTGTGACCAAAGCGCCTCCCAATACACCCAGGACAGCCTCCCAAACCTCTCCCCTCCACACGTTTGCCGAAAGTAAATAAAAATCAAATAGCATTGGCTCTGCGTTATTTATTTCCCTTTGCACAACAAAGAGATTTTTAGCAGCAGAATATCACCGGCAATAGATTAATGCACAAGAAGGTTAAATTCCATTACCTACAACACCTGAGCATTTTCTGTCTATCTAGACAACACCAGACAACCAGATGGAAAACGAGGATTCAAACATCTGGATTTTCCCAACTATCCAGATGTTTGACATCGCGAAGCCCAAATTCCCTCCTTGAGTGACCTACTTCTTTACTTTTTGTTGGGACATTTGCATTTGCGTGAACAGTCTTTATTTTTTAATAATGCCATAGCGTCTACTTCTGTTTAGTGAAGAGGGTTCGGCGGTCATTTGGAAAATGCAGATGTTGAAATCCCCCAAATGAAAAGAAACTTAGTCTCGAGGAAAAATCAGGGCTTTCGGGCCGTCGATGGTCCGGTGGTTTTGTCTCCACGGAAAAATTGCTTCATTGTTCACCTTTTTTCACTTCCATTATTCTGAAAAGCATTCTCACCAGAATTCTTTTCGCTATTTGGGGATAGAGACACAGACTAGGTGACGGCAGAATCAAGATCTAAAATATGTTGAAATGATTCAACTAATAAATCTGTAAACCTGGTTTAGTGGATTTGAACACAGAGGTTCTTGGGATGTCATGATGTATACTTACAACGGGATGATGAGTAAGGCCATGGTCACCCTGAATCTCACTGCTGTTAAAATGAGGGATGATTCAACGGTCATGTTTTACAAGCAAGAGTACTTACTATACCTTAAAATATCTCATTTTGTAATCCATCAGAAGCCCTTGGCATGCAGAGCCAGCTAGCATCGAACCGGCCAATGACCAAGGAAAACTGTCAAGAGGGAGAGTCCCCTTAGGGACAGAGTTAGTCGCAGACACAGAGCCACTGATGTCATCTCTGTCCTTCCACTTCAGCCATGCCTTGCCCTTTCATAAGTGGACGCATCTATTGTCATAGCCGTGGAGTGGCAGGGGCCACCTCGAACCTCTGCTCTACAAAGCGGCAAATATTCCTGATGAGCCACTGACAGGTTTGCTCTTCAGTCCTCATACCAGCACCTCTACAGCTATAGAAACCTTCTGTTCCAACACCTCTCACAGTCACTCTTACTCAGGAGCCTTGTTTTACAGGGTGGTTTATTGCCCCTATGTCCCCACAGCCAACCAACTTATTGGACAACACAGAGGATCTTTGTGCCTTTTTTTGGGCTTTGGAGATCAGGAAATTCACAATGTCTTCTTGTTAGTTTTCATTGCCTTGCAATTGAAAATAAGTTACATGGTGGTAGGCCACTGTTTACCGTTACATTTCAGGGCTTGTGTCTAGAGCTAGTTCTGAAAAATGACTTTGCCAAAGCAAGGCATGCAGGACAATCCTGGTGCCTATAACTGGGACTCTCACTTGGTACCTCATGGTACATCTTGGAGACTGTCACCGAGATGGCCCTTTATGAAGCAGAAACACCTCTGGAACACACACAAAAAGCATCCCTTCTTCTTCTTTTTCTGTTACATTGTTTACCAGATACATCTGAAGACTTTCACTCAATTCTTCTAGTGTTAACTCCTAAAACTGTTATACGGAAAGGTTAGACAGAAAACTTTATAGCAACATAGGGATGCCTGACTCTCTTGCAGACTCTGAAACTGTGAACTGAAGTCCATTTATTCTTACCTTGCAGCTCAAACCTTTCCTTAAAAACAGCGAAGTAAGTGGAAAAGAACCATGATTTTTAAGTATGAGATCACCTGTTTACTTTTAAGTGAACACTCAGGTGCTGAGACTGTCCGCTCGGTGATCTCAGAGCTCCTAACCAAGGTTCTGCAGGATCTCAGAAGCAACAGGAGAGCCAAGTCCACATACAAATGTCTCTCAGTCTGAAACTGGCAATGTCACCACCTAGGAAGGCAGGAATCAAATTACTCAATAGCTATATCCATGCAGGTTTTACCTCTGAAATTGAATTATAGATTCAACGTTTATAGATTGGTTATTACAATGCTGACAATGGTACTCTCAAGAAACGAAGAGCAGAACCTGTACTCAGACGGATCAATCATTAAACAGATGACCATGAGTTTTTTCTCATTTCCAAACACGGGTAGATTTGTATCCATTTAAGGCGAGCCTCCAGAACCCAGTACCCCGAGACGTGAAAGCCCCCAGGAATCCATTGACTTTTTTCTCTTTTTTCAAAGCCGTGCTTACCGGCAAAAACAAATGAAGCGGGTGGATATTCATAGCATGAATGACAAAGCAGGAAGCAGGAATTCCTGAGTGCGCTACTTCACAGAGGTCTTTCTCTCCAGACCTGGGCACATCACCGCCCTAAACCAGGGCTCCTTTCCACTAACTGATTCATTTCCCCTTGCAAATAGCTTGGCTACAATCTTACATGTCAAGAATTTGCAAGATTAAAGGGTCTGTTGAATTCATTAATGCAAATCACCTTCAGTAAAGCTTGACAAATTCCGAGATGTTTCTGTAAAAACAAGAAGGGAATCTATAGCACCAGCAGTATGCAGGTTTGTGGAAGCTGAGGCTCGAGTTTCTGGTGTGGCTGGATCTTCTCAGCCCCCTTCCCCTTCCTCAAGGCAGGAGAGATTGCTTTCTTTTCAGAGAGCTCCAAAACTCTGATTCAGACCAAGGAAAACGTTTCAGCCCAGGCTTTCAAGACACACTTCAGAGATTCATTTCTTTTTCTAGGTACAATATCTTAGAAAGGTTAATAAGGGGGGTTGAATATTTTAGCTCTTTGAAAGGAAGATAAGAAATGACAATTCTTTGACCAGCTGACAGATCTCCTTTGGTTACAGGATGATGTGTTATCGCTCACAACTTGGATAGAATAAGAGCAACACAAATAGAAAGCCACAAGTGGAAGGTTAATTGTTAAGTTATCACAGAGGTACCCAGCACCCAAACTCGAGGGCTCACCACAATGGATTAAAATGTCGGTGTTGACTAAGATGCATTCTACTGGCTTGTAATCAAAACAGGAATTTCTTACAATGATAGAAACCCAAAATGTATTTTCAAAACACTTAAGAATGTTTTAGAACTTGTTTCGATAGATGAATTAATTTGAAATAATTGAGTGTTGATTTGATATAACTGTACACCAGACTGCCACTAGAACAGTCCAATGAAATTAGCTTAAACACATCCCCATTTGTTAGTATTTGTAGCACCTACGTGAAGTAAGAATTTGATTAGTTCCATTTGAATGAAAATCAAGCAAGAGAGAGGGGAGATGGCCACCAGCTTAATTTGGTAGATGGAAGTAAAATAAAAACATGAAACCTTACATTTTCTGAAATTCTAATAACAGAGTAGGTGGCAGGCTTCAATAAGAGCACGAGAGAATTTTGTGCTGGTATTCTGCTGGTAATATTTGCTTATCAAGTTGATTAGTTTTGATGTTGATCTGTTTTGTTAAATATGATCTTTCCCTGCAAACATCATTATCAGTAACTGTACTCTTCTTGTCTGGTACCACAGCTGAAACGGTGGCAGTCATCATAATGAGCCACTAATGGTGGCAGGAACTGAGAAATCAGGGCTCTGACTTAGCATTACTATCAGGTCAGCTCTTTTACTGATGCTTCATGGGATTCACCAAGGAATTCTTGGTGTTGTATTCTGTGCTCATAAAAATTAATATGCTTCCTTCTCTCTCTCCTTTTACTCTGTAGAGTACCTATGGGTTTATAGGATTCCCTGACCAGAATTATTTCACTCAGAGAAAATTAGTTATGCAAGTTAATAGACATTTTTAAATAAGATGCTCTTTACATCTGTGGGAAGCCAATCACTCCGGGCCGTATTGCAGGAGGGAATTGGATTGGGTACCACGTGAGCATGTGTCCTCACGGGATGGGGCAGTGGCTGTCCCGACTCCTGAAAAGTGATGCATCTCTTCTGGGCATGTGGAGCAGGGCTTCAGAACAACCCCTCAGGTTGCAATAACTGAGGTTTATGTCTGGAAATTTGTTATTCCTAAATAATGCATATGCTGCAGGCTATGTTCTGGGGAAATCTACTAGGACATCTAACTTTTGTCCACAGAGAGATATTTTTGCGATGATTCTCTACTGATCATGGGGAAGGGGGATCTTTTATAAACCCACATGTCCCATTTGCACTGTCCAGAGTGGGATTTCCGGCTACCTCACAACATATCCTGATTCTGTCTACCTGACCGTCCCTCTTTGAAATGCCTCTTTGGCCAGACAGAACCACTCCATTAAAAACCAGAATGGTGACTGGGACAAAAAAGTATCATATGTGCTCATAAAGGATGCTTCCTGAAGATCAGAGAAGTGTCTATTAGAAAAATTTTCAGGCATCTCAGAGGCATCCTAATTTCATGTCTCTTCTTAAAAGAACTTCTCAGGAATATTTCCAAAGTTAATGCAGAGATGATTGTTTAGAGTCAAATACTTTGTGCCAAAGAATGTATCGATTTTTTTGTTGCTTTGGCCTTGATTTAAATGTACCTAGTGTTGGAGAGGCATAAAAACAAATTACAAAACTACTTTTCTTTTTATAGGCTGTCATCCATTGTTGATTTATCTTTACATCATTACCTTATGTTTGCCATTATGTGTGCTAATTGTGTATTGCGAGGCTTACATAACACAACCTTGGAAAAGCTTATGTTTCTTTATTGCTCTAGTATAGAATTAAATATAGACATTAAAAAGAGAAGCCGTGTGGTGGAGCAGAAAGCATTAGAGCTGAAGTCAGCAGACGCTTCTTCTGCTCCCAATAACCAAAGTGTGAGCTGCTGGAATGTGGAATTCCTTTTGCATGTGACTGTGTATTGCTTGGCGATGCCAGTCATATAGATCACGTGTGACAGAAGAGTGACTGAAGGAATCCTGACGATAAAAAATGCCCAGTCTCTTTGGGTCCCAGTTGCGCTCATCTCTAAAAGAAGTGCTCTCAAGGAACACTGAGATCTCGTTTAGATGCTATTTTCTATAAAAATTAGTGACTCCTAACTTCACCTAACTTCATAAAGGTCTGCTTAAATCATATCCAGGTCAGAAGATAGAAGATTGCTTGTATTTTTAATATGTTAAATTCAGACTGATCGCTGTATCTATTGGTTTAAATAAACACCAGGGTTGAGAACATTTTTGGTTTATTGTTGGCTACCTTTTTAGCACAAATTCAAGCAACACACACACGGCTGCCTACACAACAACATCTTTGGTTGGGTCACAACTCTGTCATCGTGTAGACCCCAGATGCGTTACATTTAAGCTGAGGAGGGAGAGGACACATACATTATTTTATAATCCAACTCAACCTATATTTGGTAAATGTTTGCTATATTTTCTGTATGCAATCTTTCCATCTCAGATGAGGTTCCCAGATTTATATGATGGTTCCACTAGTGGTATAATAATCCTCATAAGTATTAAATGTTGTGACTTGCAAGACATTAAATAAAATTTAGGGGACATTATTGCAATGGAATAGAATTATCTTATAATATGAAAAGAATGTCACTCAAAGATTTGTTAGATCCATCTTTCTTCCTTCCTTTCTCTCGCTCTCTTTTTTTTTTTCCCCCCAGTCAGAGGGTCAAGGTAAGTAGTGGGTTTTAGCTATTTTTTACTCTGCCTAACTGGATGACAGTAGCGTACATGTAGAGAATACAAGAAAAGAACCATTGGTTAATTTATATTTATCACTTACTTTAGTGCAAAGTAGGGCCATGGGGGTGGGAGGGACAATTGTCTGGAATGGAAGACAAGCACTTATCTGCCTACTCTGAATTAGGGAGTTGCAGTAAAATTCAGTGACAGATGATAGAGACTTCTGTTTCTCATCACTGACTTTTTTATTTTTAACTTTTCATTTTGAAGGACATATTTGACTTTTAAATGGAATTTTCTTTGAAAAATTTGATCATCAGACCATGTTTTTGTTTCTCCAGAGACCTTGCCCAGTCAGGGAGAGATTTTGGTGGGAAACTATTCCTTGGTTTTCTAGAAAGATTTGTAGTCATTAGAAGTCATGACAAGCTGTGTGCAACTCTCAGCTCCAGTGTTTCCTAGCTGTGGGAGCGACACTCGGCTGGTTTAGTGTCTCTGAGCTTAAATTTTGTCATCTGTAAATGGTGCTTAATTCATAGATGGCCTTGAGGAGGGGATGAGATCACGTAGATAAAGCTGGTTAGCACAGCCCAGGCACACGATAGTCTCGGGCACAGTCAGCTACCATCCATACGGGGAAATGAACGACGTAAAGTCTTCGGGGGTGGGGGGAATAACCAAAGCAAAAATTTGATTCAGTGTTTCTGACTTGTGTCAGTATATTATGGCAATGATTTTAGCAAAGAAATTAGACATTAACTGACCCCTTATTTAGCAGAACATAGGCCCACAAAAGGTTAAAGTTTTACATTTCTGCGCTAGATCACTGCATGCAATATTACAAAGCATCTGATTGTTTTTTCTTATGGAATCTAGAGAAAGAGCTTCAGATGGATGGCAAAACAACATGATGCCTCCAACACTCAAGGGAGAGCGCCTGAACCCCTCGTTTCTGCGGGTAAACGGCTGTTTGCCACTTCCTCCATTTGGCTTTCTGCTGTCGTGCGAGCTCGCGCCTAATTGCTACAATGAGCAAAATTAAATGGCGTATCGTGTTTTTAGACAATTTCACCCACGTGCCGCAGAGCTTTACTTTGGAGTTTGATCACAAACTCTTATTGCATCTTCCCGTGGGCCCATATTTAGGACAGCCACTGGACAAGATGTACCTCCACAGGGAGCCCTCTGCAGTAGACAGTGCAACCTGCCCCGGTGAGGAGAGGAGGTGGCACCCGACCGTCAAGATCGTTTCACAGCCTGATACAGGGCGGGACCAGAAACTTGGAAACGGAGGTGGGGTGGGGGTGATTGAGGGAAATGGCCCATCCTTAGCCATTTTGAAAGGCTCCTGCTTCAGTTGGGGAGAAAGGGTGTTATGAGTCACAAACTGGCAGAAGCCATCATTTTGATTGTTTTCAAAAGTGACATTGGGTTGCTGAAGATAAATGAACATGAGTTGATTTGCCTCCATCACTGAAATTAGAGAAACGATCACCTCAGTCCTGCCGTGTTTCCACCACGCACATCAACCATCCTCTGAGCTATTTTTCTGAAAGACAGCCTGAGCTATTTTTAAAAGGCTTTAAGGAATTCTCCTTAGAAACATATAAACGCAGGCAACTCATCCGGTAATGATGAGAAACAGTAATGGCTAAGGGCAAAGACTCGTCAGAATGCAGTCTCAAAAATGGTTCAATAGAAAAGAAATTTCTGGATTCTTGTCCAAACATCGTGTCAGAGCTTGTTTCCACTCAATGGCATTTGGTACACTTAAAGGCAAATATGTAACCTTACATAATCCTGCTAAGGACACCAGAGGTTTTCTTTGCTCCATTCAATCTGTTCAGATAAAGAAACTTTGAAATGACAGTGGTTGAGAGTCTGCCTGCCGATGCAGGGGACGCGGGTTCGTGCCCCGGTCCGGGAAGATCCCACATGCGGCAGAGCGGCTGGGCGCGTGAGCCGTGGCCGCTGAGCCTGCGCGTCCGGAGCCTGTGCTCCGCAACGGGAAAGACCACAGCACTGAGAGGCCCGCGTACCGCAAAAAAAAAAAAAAAAAAAAGAAGATGAGATCCTTGAGGGGGGGAAATTCATACAAGCTAAAAGTGCTAAATTATATCTAGGTATTTCCAACCAAAGTTCACAAGTGTCCTGATGTCTTACAGACACATGGGCTCTACGCTTGGGCTGATGCCAAAAAGGAGCTGGGGAAAAAACTTTTAATCTATAAGTTCACGTGTCAATAATATACCAATTGATATGCATGAAAGGGGCAGTATATACTTTACTCTTTTCATCTCTTACTTTAGTTGTGTGTGTGTGCGCGTGTATTATATGTAATATGTATCTGTTATCCATACCATACACACGTATATACAATATTTCTTTAAAAAGTCATTGAGCTTTCAATTATTCCTATTCACTTTTCATTGGTTTAATTACTTCATTTATTCATAGAGCCAAAGGAATTGGGCATTTAGAAATTAAGTATAAATACTTCAATGTATTTTATCTTCAGATTATCTTTGTATTTTCTCTTTTGCTAATACTTGAATTGCATATTCTTGCCATGTCAGTAGGAAAATTTATTTCATTTGTCGTGTTCACAGCAGTATCATAAAGGAATAGGAACAAAGTGTCCTCAAAGTCAAGGTTACTGAACTAGATAGTATATCGTTAAGTAGGACAATGGAAATAGGAGAAGATTTAAAGGACATAGTCATTTTGGGGGATCAAACTTTGACTTACATGGAGAAAAAAAATTTTTTTTTCCACACAAATACTTAAAGTCTCAGTGTGGTTAAGATACATATGGTCCTTCATTTCAAATAAGGTTTTGTTGAGAAATGCTAATTTAGAAGTGAAAAAAATTTATAATATTTTCTTTTAGAAAATTTCATGGTCCTATGCAAAAACCAAGCACTAAGAACAGACCCCTCACCCCCTACAGGGGACCCAAGTAGACCCAGCCCAGGAAGTTAGTTGGAGTCCACAGATAAAGAATCCAGCGTTTCCAATTCGTATGCTAACCACGGCTGGCTCTTTTTGGATTCTTGAGTTACTCTCTGTGGAGTGGACGTTGTAATGGTAAATTGAAAATAAAATCTTAGGAAGAACTAAGCTATACATATGAAAATCAAACTTTGTTCCTTCGTATGTTGACAATGTCTCTTTAAATCCTAATACTTTAAACTCTCTGTTATCGGTGGATCTAGAAACTAATACACGTTCTCATCACCACACAGTCTGATGGCAATGCGGCACTTTAGGAATCATGGAAGCAAGATTAAGTCATGATTCTCCTTGGAAGTAAAAATGTTTTTGTTCTTGTTTGTAATCTTGAGAAAGTGTGTAATTTATAACATGGTGGAGATGTCATTGCCTTCACAAGAATTTTTGACTAAAACATCAAAATCTTCAAGTATGCTGGATAACAGAGTATTTACAGTATTTGGGAAATCACTGAAAAATTTAAACTTCTTACTTGCACCCTCCTGACTGCATTCTCACCTCCAAGACAAAGCACAGTACGTCACTTTTTTAGCCACACAGCACTTATTTTGACTCTTGACTTGTTAAATGAAGGATCAAGTTGAGAAATAATTTAGGACTTACATGATTGAAGAGTGATGGGGTCTGTTGTGTTTGTTGACTGACATTATTATAATCTATTATTTACTCGTGGAATCAAAGGTAGAGTTCAACTGAGCAATTCAATTTCCAAAGATCATTAATTAATGAAGCTAGTGACTCGTGGTTCGGCACCAAAGTGAAGAATCTGCCATTATAATCATGTTTTTCCTTCTACAGTTGGGGGTGGGATGTTTTCACTAACTGCTGACAAGAAGAGCGTCTTCCTGGGCCTCTACTGGTGACTAGATAATGTTTTCACATCCAAACAAAAGGCTATTATCTTTTAGTGGACTCTTGCTTGAAGGATCAAATCATGGAGTACTAGGGAAATATGTCTACTGATAAAAATCATCCATTTTTTAGAACATTGCTTTGGGGCTTTGTACCAAAGGAAGTCCTAGGTCGAGCCCTCTGTCACTTCCTGTGGGTGTCATCATAGGGACAGCGGTCTCTGTAGGATACACCCATTACAGCTGGTGGCTCTAGACCTTGACTATTTAAAGTTAATTGGACAGTCCAAAAAACTGAATATGTTACACTGATTTTTTTTTTAAGTGACTTGACTAATATTTAGTATATCGGTTGGGTTAATATAAAACCAGGGAAGGAAGTTTAAGACATCTTCCACTGTGGTCAGGTTTGTCATAACAGATGGAAGAAAGTAATCACTTACATCTTTGATTTCCTGGGAAACATTGGCCAGTCTTGACAAGCCCTTTCTAGTTAAGCTGATTCTCTTGTCCCCTGATATTCTGATAGCACCCTTGGCCAGGTTCCTGGGGGCACCAACATGGCAAAGTAGGGTGATCTTGCAAGAGACGCATGTTCTTAACCTGCCGAGGCAGGTTGACGGGATCTGTGGACCAGTTTCTGACATCCCAAGTAACTATGATGCTTAAAGTATTTTAAACGATTCCAGGTCTATAAAAAAAGTGATGATGCTTATATGTATACCCTATATTTTTTTATTACAAAAATATTGAAATAATCCATGAGTTATTCCACTCTGCACCAACTATAAAAAAATACTATCAAAGTTTGACCGGCACTTTTAATGCAACAAAAAGCACCATGACTGGGGGACGCTGGGAACAGAAAGTGGGGAACGTTTACTTGTTGGACGGAGGTATTTAAAACCCAGAAGCTTGTTGTAAGAGTGCGACTTTACAAAGGACTCAAATACGAATCTTAGCTGGATCTAGTGATAAGCCCTCAATCGGTTCAGAAGGGTTTTCTTATAGCATATTCACTGCATCTGTCTGCTCATACTTACTAAAATGTGTCCCAAAGCCTCTAAAAGACACACCACTTTGACCTTGGATGGGGCAGGGGGAGTCTGTACACAGCGAAGAACTTGACTGTTCGTGCTCTCTTCCGCTTTCGTGGGGCTCACGCCTCGTGCTCAGCCCTTCAGGGCGTCCCCGTCAGTCCCGTGCTGGACGGTGTTTGGCACTAGAAGGGCGTGGCGTGGCGTGTTCTGGAATCCGGCCTCTCCGCACTCACGCACAGCCTCCACTCCTGGACCTGAGCACAGCCCGGCTCTCGCTCCGCTCTGCCTCGACCTTCCCGTGTGAGCTGCACAGGCCGGGAAATCAGACGCTCATTTTGCCTTTTTCTCCCGCTTCCTCTTCGTGGTTTTATCAAATTTTGGCAATTGAATACTGCATCCTGATTATCAGTGAACTTTCATCCCCAAGGTATCTAGCTCCTTGGTCTCATCCAAAGCCAGCCATGGGCTGCGTGGGGTATCTGTCATGAAAGACGTTCTCAACGGAAAATTTAAAATGAAAAAAAATCCTGACGTGTTGAAAACGAACCATTCCATCAATTCTAATACATGCGTAAACACACTTGGGTTTTCTGTCCATTGGATAGGCTTTTCACGCATGGGATTGGTTTTCACGTGAGAATGGTTTATGCATTCTTTCTAAGCTTTACTTTTTTTTTTTTTTTTTTTCTGGAGTCTTGAGGAATATGTTTTCTCTCTCTTTGCTTTTATATTCCCGTGGGAATCACAGCTTTGCATCAAAAGAAATCACCTAAGCTATTTTGACAGGATCGGTGTGTGTGTGTGTGTGTTAGTGTGTGTGTACACGTGTGTATGACTCAGTATATTTTTATGCAAAGATCAGTTAACTCCATCCAAACACCCTACTGATCGGAGGCAACATTTCCCATAATAATAGTACCCTCAGGTGGATGTGCTGAAAGGCGGGGCAGGAGGGGTTGGTGGCAACAAGGGGTCCTACTGAGCTGGCCTGTTCCCTTCAGATGGAGCAGTAGGGTCTCTGGGCTGCTTTTTCCAAGGAGGCCAGCAGCAGGCTGTCAGCTGATGGAGGGCCAGACACGCATCCTGATGATGGCCAGACTGCGACCGGCACAGCTCGCTGCCCTACTCCAGGGCGGAGTTTCATTATCGCCGCGGCCCGGCTGTCACCCCTGGGTCTGGAGCTTGCGGCCCCTCCAAGCCCTCTTGCTTTACAGGGTGGTTTCGTACTCCAGCCGTTCCTGGATGAGAGCATCGTCTTTGTACTGCAGCCTCGGAGGCGACGGGGAACCTTCAAAGGCTAAAATGGCCTTTCGGAGGCTTCGGTCCAAGACGTGTCTCTCCCACGCTGGGTACCTATTCCTGAACAGGTCAATTTTAATGACAGATTCTTCAATCCGTGGTGGGCGAGAGGACGGGGTGGACGGGGCCGTGGGTCTCACCTGAAACACAGGCACGCACCCGTCCCGCTCTGCGAATTTCTGGTCGCGGTCGCCGGCCACGCTGCGGGTGTTGGAGAGGGACCGCAGGGCGCTCGTGGCCACTTCTGGAGACGGCGTGAAGGCAGCGGCGGGGTCCCCACAAGCACAACTTGGGGATCGCCCGAGTCTGGGTCCGTTGGGGTGAAAGAAGGCATAATACATCAGCATAAAAACAACGCCAGTTAAAAAGCTGCTGAACACCACACACAGCGCTGGGATGGCAAACGCGTCCGCGATCTGGGGAGCCTTGTAGAGGTACCAGAGGGCACTCAAGGCCGTGTTTTCCACAAGGATCACAAAATAGTAAATGAAGAGCCGGCAGCGTGTCCTGCCCTCCTTGACGTTGAACCAGCTGAAGATGTAGATGATCCCCACCACCATGTCGAACACGATCTCTTCCCATTTGGTGATACAGAACTCTGTCTCACAGTGGACGATCCAGAAGGTCATGACGCACCAGTGAAGGACGATGAAGATCCCAAAGTAGAGCTGGAAAACCGAGGCGAAGAGCGCGAAGGTGATGACCCTGGCCGCGATGGTGAAGAATTGCCAGCAGAACTGGAGGACCACGGCCATGTAGCTGATGGGCTTCTTGTCATCACGAGAGTCCCGGAGGGCCTTCTGGTAGGAGGCCAAGGCCCAAGCCAAGGACACGAGGGAGGCGGCCGCTGTGAAACCTGCAAAGGCAAGCAGGAAGACAGGCTGTCAAAAGCGAGATGCAGTGTCGTTCCTGGAAAGAAGCCACGTGGGGCTGGGGGCTCGGGGCAGGCTAGCTTCTACCACAGCAAAGCTCTTCATTTCTCTGAGTTTTAGCTGGACCAGACACTCAGAGGGGGGTCCTAGGATCTGTCCTCTAAGGGGCCCCAACTATATGGACAAGACATGAGGCTAATGGGAGTGCTCCTGGGGACCAGCACAGAGCCTGGGGCTGAAGATGGGACGGGTGTTAGCTTTCTGTGTATTCGGTGTAAAGAGACTAGGGAAGTCCTTTTGTCTGGCGGGAATATAACTGTGGATGGGAGGTAGACAGAACTTGGTTGCTATTTCATCTTTGCCACTCATGACCTGCATGACTTTGGACAATCATTTAAATTGGCGTCCTCATTCAGAAAGTGGATGATCTCCAGGGCTCCCTGTCAGCTTTGAGATTCTGTGATTGAAAGGGACAAATAATGACAGGAAACTTGAGGGGCTAGTTGGTTCACCTTTCTGCTTCTAAACAAGAATAAATGTAGTTCATTCACCAAAGAAAGTTAACTGCATCTTGAAAATAAGAAAAGGGGCCCATGGAATCTCCTTGGCCACGTTTCTTGTGATACCTGGTGTGCAGTCTGTCCTGATACGATCCGAGACTCTTCCTACAGCTTCCTTCCACTCAGAAGAAGAAATGTCTGCTCACCATCACGCACCTCTTATTCTTTCACAAATTAAATATTGCACAGAAATCACGTATCAACCGCTTTTCTTACTATGCAGTGAGCCCCATTTGGTGAGTATCCCCCCCAAAAGTATGTTTCCAAATTAAAAAAATCATTCTTATCGCTCTCCTCCACTTTTGCTCCACCTGCTGTGTCTGAAATGTCACCTCTGTGGTCGTGGTGGGGACGAGGGCTCACCTGAAAACACACCACCTCCTTCAGGAGAGAGCTCTCTGGGGAGTTCCACGTTGTCACTGACACGTCAGGTCAGTCTGCATCGCAGCTGGTTTACTTAATAAGCCGTAACGAGGCTTACCAACGCTAACAAAGGTTCTGTGCGTTTTTAAGTCCAGCTGGCTTTTCCTCACCAGATCTACTCCTAAACATAGTTCTCCCGCTATGGAATGGGGGTTGCCAACAACTTAGGATGGAGTTTGCGCTTTTCTTCTTATACTTTAATAGAGAAAAGCTGTTGTCTATGGTCCTTGAAGGATGAATTTCAAAAAATGACTTTTGTGGGAAAGAGCCACACTGATTGATAGAAAAAACATTCAACCTCGAAAACCATTTCTTACACATTCTCCTTGAGAAAGGTGAACTCCAAAAAACAATTATTGATAAAGAAAATATTTTCCAACAACGCGTCTCATGTCTGCTCCCAGTCAAGCCAGCAGAGCATCCCCATCTTACACTGGGCCTTCAGGTGTTTTTCCGGCCAGCAAAAGACCTTTCATTACTGCAACCCTCAGGCAGTGTAGGCAACATTCCTAGGTCCGTTAGCCACCAGTGCACAAAGGAGTTTGCGATAATATAACTTCTAGGCAGTGGAAGCACCAACATCTATTCTAAAGCACCTCCAAGAGTGAGAAGAGAGGGAAGGAGGAAAAGTTACAGAAAGAAGAAACAAGGTGAGAGGATGGGAGATAAGAGGTGATGGAATAATGATGCGAAGGACATACTTATGATCAGTTTCGTGTATAAGAACAAAGCATAGTGCCATTTGAATGTCAACACCCGTGTGTGGGACGCAGAAGCCCTCAGGAGCTCGCTCCTCATTGGCACCATTCGCGACGGGGCGGGTTGCTTCTTGCACAGACTGTGTTCTCCTTATGCATTTGAGCTGTGCACCTGGCCTGCTTCTCCGCCTGCACGCCCTCCGGGTTTCCACCCGCCCGCATCCTTCGGGACCGCGCGGAGCACAGCGCCACCTTCAGGAGGATGGCTGCATTGTTGGTCAGGCTCTAGCCAAGGAAGGAGCGAGCGACTCCATCGGGCAGTCAGATCAGGGTGCCAGTTATTGAAGGCTGTTATTCAAAGCAGTGAAAATAGTAAACAACAACAACACACTTTACGTGTACAGCATCCTAAAATTATCCGTTGTCAGATTTTACGAGAATTGGAAAATTAGCTTCATCCAAATTCCCCTGTAATCATCACCCCTTTTATTATTACGCCCTAAAATAGGAATTCAGCCTGCATTTGACACCACATGAAATTGTTATGACAGTATTCTGGCAGTGGAAAAATGAAGATTTTCTATCAGCTTTGCTTTCTACGTATCTTACAATTTAAAAAGTCATTACCAATGGCAAATTCCGTGCCCATCGTAACCGTTCCCTTCATGAATTATCTGTTTCACAAGAACTAGAATTTCCCTTGTTCATTTGATGGTGATTTTCTTTTTCGTCTGTTTAGCAATTAATTTGTATAAGACAAATATATGCCTGAACGGAAAATAGGGGCCATTTTAGAATTGCTCCTCATTACAAATTCACACCCACCATGAAACGCTTTAATTCTTTTGCTTTTTATGCAAATGACATCAGCTCAGTTGTTTCAAATGCCAACGTAGATGTCCTCCACAAGGCACTGTGTTATTATAGGGGTAGAATTCTCTAGAACTTCTGGGGCGCCGGGCTGGAACACGGAACTCTAAGCGCTCCTTTAGCCAACAACATATATTTTAACTTTTTATTTGAAAAGAATTGTAAACTTACAGAAAAATTGCAAGAATGAAAATAGTAATTGGACACATAGATCTTTGCCCAGATTGTCATTCGGCCTCATTGGCTTTATCACTGCCTTCTCTCTCTCTCTCTCTCTCTCTCAAACATTTGAAAGTATATTGCACACACCACAGCCGCTGTGTTCCAAATTTACAGGTTGAAATCCTACCCCCTAAAGGTGATGGTATTAGTAGGTGGGGCCTTTGGGAGGCCCTCACGAGCAGGAACCCTGGAGAGAACCCTAACTCTTCTGCCATGTAAGGATATCACGAAGAGTCTTCCACCCAGAAGAGAAGAGGGCTCTCACCAGAACGTTCTGGAACCCTGACTTCCAGCTTCCAGATTCCAGAACTGTGAACAAGATGTTTCTACTGTTTATAAGTCCGTGTATATAAGTCCGTGGTATTTTGTTATAGCAGCTGGAAAGGACCAGCACAATGATTCTTTACCCTAAAATATACCAGTGTCTCTCTCCTACGAAGAGGGGTATTCTCTTAGATAACATTTAGCGACTTCAGTCCATTTAACATTGGTACAATTTTTCTTTTTAATCCACCATCAGTGTTCCATTTTCATCAATCGGCAAACAATGTCCATCACAGGATTTTCCCTCTGGTATAAGATTGAGTCTAGACCCAGGTATTGCATTTGCTTGTCTTATCCATTTAGTTTTCTTTAATCTGGAATGTTTGCACAGACTTTTTTTGCCTTTTATTATTTGGCATTTTTTGCAGAGTACAGTACCTAAAAAAGAAAGAAAGAGAGAGGGAGAAAGAAAAAGGAAAGAAAAAGAAAAAGGAAGGAAGAAAAGTGTTCCTCTGCCTCATTTTGGGTTTGTCTGTCTGTTTCCTCACAGTTATGCGTTCTAAGCTGGAATACTACATAAGTGACACCGAACAATATTATTCCCATCACATCATTAAAATACTAAAATATAAAGATTCCTTCTGCAGTCCTGGGAGGTGTACGGTGGGTCTCATAGTATTTTCTTTCAAAACAATGAATAGCATATAGCTCATGAAAACTTCATTCTAAGGTAAAAACCAGCTCCAGGGGACTCCATGGGATCACACTATTTATTCAAACGTTAAAAAAGGTGATAAGACCTCAGAGCTTCCCTAGTGCAACAATCTCATTTTAAAGAAAAGAAACTGAGTCTTACTCTCTCTCAGGCGTTAAATGATTTATCGACCCTCCTTCCTCTCCCTAACTTGTCTCCAGTGGAAATTATGGAAGAGGTGTGGGCAAAAGTTCTATCATCTGCATTTAAACATTATCTCCTCTTGGAAATAATGGATAAAGGGATTAGGATGGGATATAAGACCCTTGAAGTATTACAATCCCAGAGATCATTGTATGTTGAAACCTCTAAACTAGAAGGGGACTACTTCTGGCTCCTGAATGAAATTAGTTCTCTCCAGGAGTATGTTTTATATCAAGCACACCCCCGCCCCCATTCTCTTCCTTCAGATCACTTATCCCAGCTTATAGTTATGTTTTATTTTGTGCTTGTTTAATCATTGTGTTTCTTACTGGAGTGGACCTTTAGGGAAGGAAAAGTACCTGCTTATTTACTTTTCTGTCATTTTGTGCCTTGCATGGTACCTGGCATATATTATGACTTGGAAGGAAGAAAGAAAGAAAGAAAGAGAGAGAGAGAAAGAAAGAAGGAAAGGGGGGGGAGGGAGGGAGGGAAGGAGGGAGGAAGGGAGGAAGGAAGAAAGGAAGGATTCTAAAGATAGAGTCAGAACCACAGATAGAATGAGACGTTCAAAAACTGTGCACCATTCTTCATTGCTCTCCTGTTCTGCTTCTTTGCAATTTCAGTCTGAGCTGCAAATGCCAAAACACTGTGAAATGAAACCTGTCCTCCCGTTGTGTCGTTCGTGGCCTGAGTGTAAACAAGTGTTCCTGGAAAAAACCTAGAGAATGCTTTATAGGATTTATAGCCTAATTCCCTGGATGTAGGAGACTCAGGGAATTGAACCAAGTACTCTAATTCTTTGATTCTTCGACAAACAGAATGAGCCTGTCTCTTTCCTTCTCCCTAGGGAGGGCAGAACTGCCCTCCTGTAGCCCTTCCCCTGCTACAGGCCAGCCAACAGTTAGTCTCAGGGAAACCACCTGGCCACTGGCCCATGTTCACAACGAATCTGCAGCTGGTGAGAAGGGCTCTTTTTTTTTTTAAAAGAAATTATTATTGTGTAAAATTTCAAACATACATAATAGCAGAGAGAACAATAGAACAGGTATACACTTCATGCCGAATTAACTCCTAGGTCTGAGTTCTGAAATCCATCACGAGGGAAGCGTGAGGTTTGGCCGGCAGGGGGCGCCTCTCGACGGAGCGTTGGCTCGCGCCTTCCTGAATCTTCCTGATGCCCCTCTCCCTCTACTGCGAGACAGAAGAGCTGTGCTGGAAGCTGACTCGCCGATAGCTGATGTTTCTCGGCTCTTCCTGGGAAGCCTGAACTGGTAGCTCTCAGCGCGACTCCCTCTAGCTCAGCTGGTCCCCCAGCCACCTGCCAGCGCTCCCTTTCCCCCGAGACAGGAAATGCTGTGCTCTACCTTGAAAAGCCACATCTCTCCGGTTAATCCCTCCTCATCTTTCAGTTTCCAGTTTAAGCACCATTCCTCTGCTTAGGGAAGCCTGTCCCATTTCCTAATCTAAGTCCAGCTCCCCTGCTATAAGCGCGCACCACACCTTGTGCTCTGCACACGCACCTCAGCGTGCCAGCAGCATCTCTCTGCTTGGGTACCAATTTCCGAAAATAGCCCATTTGTCATCCAGTAGCTGCTCTCATATTGATTGCCTCCCAATCTGCCCACCATCTCGATCGCAAACTTATTTCCCTTCTTTCCACCCCATTTCTCCATCCTGTCAATTTCAACATGTTTTGGAGGAAATTTTAAGTATTTTCTCACCAATGGTTTGGGAACGGATGATTTACAACTTAACTCTCCTCGTTATGGAGGCGAGATTATCACATGACCATTCATAACGTATATAGTCTTTCATCACAAACAGGATAACTTTTTCCCCCTAAAGTACAGTCCCTGAACAAACAGACAAAATATTGAATTTTAGATGACCACATAATGTTGATTTCTTGCAGTCAAAACAAGTTATGGTTTCCTTTTTTTCCCCTTCTTCACTCAAGTCACAGAAGATAAAACCTACAGCTTTTGACTTTGAGTTCTGAGTTTCTCTTACCCAAAAGAAAGATATACACTCTAAAAAATAAATTAAAAAAGAAAGTTACAGTTCCGTTAGTGAGTAGGAGGCACATAATCAGAGACAAGGAGGGAGTGTTTGTGGGGTCCTTGCTTTTGTGCACAGGGATGAGCTAGGTACCTACAGCCTTTGTCCAATTTAAATTTCATGATGACAGTTTGAGGCAAGCACTGCTTTGCATTCAGGGAAACAGAGACCCAGAGTGAGGCTAAGTAACTTGCCCAAGCTGATGTGATTAGCCAGGAGGATAGACGTCTGAATTCATGGATTCCAAGCTCTGCACCATGACCACAGACTGGATGGGATCGGCAGCCACAGCAGGTGGGATGCGGTGTGGACAAGTGTGTGAGGTGTAGAACTCTGGGCCGGTGGGACGGAGATGACCCCAGAATAGTGCCACCCTCAGGGGTCTGACCCCAAAGGCTTCCATCCAGCTGCTCCTTCAGACTCACCGTGACCACACTTATTCCCAGGCCAAGGGATCCCATTTGGGTTTCTTTGCAAAAAATGGATCAGAAGCACAAACACCTAGGAGGAAAATCAGGCTTTTCTTATCTTCGTATTTTCTGGACTAAACAGCCCTCCTAATTTTCCTGATTTTTTTTTTTTTTTTTTTTTTTGGCCACATCACACAGCTTGTGGGATCTCAGTTCCCTGACCAGGGATCGAACCCTGGCCCTCAGCAGTAAAAGCATGGAGTTCTAACCACTGGACCACCAGGGAATTTCATTTCCTGATTTTTTTTTTTTTTTTTTTTTTTTTGCGGTACGCGGGCCTCTCATGGCCTCTCCCGTTGCGGAGCACAGGCTCCGGATGCGCAGGCTCAGCGGCCATGGCTCATGGGCCCAACTGCTCCGCGGCACGTGGGATCTTCCCCGACCGGGGCACGAACCCGCATCCCCTGCATCGGCAGGCGGACTCTCAACTACTGCGCCACCAGGGAAGCCCTCCTGAATTTTTATCTGTGGAAAAATGTTGCCCAATTCAAGAGTAGCTGGTCATGAAACCAGAAAGGTTTTCCATTTCTTCAGCATGTTTAGAGCTTGTCTCTTAGTTACAGAGATAAAAGCAGGAGATCCACTTGGCTGGACTCTTACTGAATTCACCTAGTTGAAAGAATGTAATAATTGAAAAAATGTAAAACCCCCTATGCTGTGATCTTTGTGGAGTGAGGTGAAGGGAAGGAAAGTAATACAAACTTCACTGGGTCTAAGATGTTCGAAATCTTCTTGCATTGAAACCATTTTATCTCTGTTTTAAACCTTGTAATAGTTGTGATTAAAAATATTTAAATGCTTTAATATGTTTAATTTTGGTAGGGATACGCACTCTTCTCGTAATCCATCCTGAGGATTTCAGCTTCTTTGCAAGGCAAATTTAAGGCTGCTAAGGAGTTGATAAGGGAAACACTGAATTGAAATTTTAAAAAGTATTTTAATAGGAAAGCAGTTGAAGAAAGTTGTTGGGAGAAGCAAAGTGTCTCTCCTCCTTAAGAAATGTGGAAAGTAATTGCCTTCTAACTGGAAGAAAAAAATCTTAGGTGATCTCACATAGCTTCAGCTCATCTTAATTTTTAAATTATTTTTAGATTAAAAGAAAAATCCCAAGAAGGCAAGCGTTCTGTGTGTAGGAATTTGAAAACATCTAATAGTTCTTCTCTAGGAAAAAATTCTGTATTTAGGAGAAGGTGAGAAGTCACCATTCTTTGTACAGTATTACAAATTGCAAGGTTAAATTTATATTGAAAATAAAAAGATGATAGAAATGACTACTCAAAAGACATAAAATAAGTAAGCCGAGAGGCCCAGTAGAATTAAATTTTTCTTTAGAGTAAGTTTATTTTCCATACCATTTTTTTTTTTACTATCAGTCACTCTATTTTTTTCTTATAGATTAAAAAAATATATTTATTTATTTATTTTAGTTTTGGCTGCTTTGAGTCTTCATTTCTGCGTGGGCTTTCTCTAGTTGCAGCGAGCGGGGTCTACTCTTCGTTGCGGTGCGCGGGCTTCTCATTGTGGTGGCTTCTCTTGTTGCGGAGCACGGGCTCTAGGCACGTGGCTTCAGTAGTTGTGGCTCATGGGCTCAGTAGTTGTGGCTCGTGGGCTCTAGAACACAGGCTCAGTAGTTGTGGCGCACGGGCTTAGCTGCTCCGTGGCATGTGGGATCTTCCCAGACCAGGGCGCGAACCTGTGTCCCCTTCACTGGCAGGCAGATTCTTAACCACTGTGCCGCCAGGGAAGCCCTCTATGTTTTTCTAGAAGTTTTCGTCTGTTGGATGGTAGGGGGTGTAGTGGGGCAAAATGAAGAGAAATGAAAATGCCAAAAACAGGGACAGAGACAGGCAGACAGCAGCTGTAACCTTCTCTCACCTGGCAAACAGGGACACGGATGGACAAGAGCAAAATTAAAATAATAATTTTAAAAAAGACCCGATGTGGTTGACTGCTCTGTGGTTGACTTTCCACATTGTTTAGCCCCTTTATTCCTCACAGCACCACTTCTTGAATGGAAGTATTTTGTCCATTTTACAGATGGGGAAACTGAGGCTCAGAGAGATGAAATATTCTTATCAAAGGGCGGCAAACTTTTTCTGTAAACATAAGAAATATTTGGGGTTTTGTAGGTCGTATGGCTCTCTGTCAGAAGAGTTCAACTTTGCCCTTGTAGGGAGAAAGCAGCCGTAGACAATACTTAAACGGAAGAAAAAGTAGGTGATGGGCTGCATTTGGTCCATGGGCCTTAGTTTCCCGAACCCTCAGCCGACCCATGGACACATTTTTAACAAGTAGCAGAGTTAGGATTTATACCCACATTTTTCTGACTTTAAACTCCCTAAACTCATTGAACCATTTTGGACCAATGATGAAACCTGGTAACTTTGGGAACACTTTTTGAGGTGGCTATAGTGTGATCGCTGTCTGGATTAAAGCCCAGAGGCCCTGTCACCATTCACCCAACCAAAGAAATGAAGCTACAGGAGTGCGCTGTTGCACGGTATCCTGTACGTAGGAAGACGTCTGGGCACGAACAGTCGACTTAAAGTTATCTAATCAGGAGCACCAATGCCACACCTCAGTAAGCTTAATCATTTCCAGAAAAGCAGGTAGGCATCTGCAAAGTGAAAGGGCAAGATGGCCCCCGGGTTCAGGCGGTTCCCCACCTGTGGACAGACCAGCTCCTGCTACCGTACCAGTGGAAGCGTCTGAGACAGAGTCTTTGGCTGTTTCTCTTCCCTTGTGTCCCAAGGGGCTTCTACAGTCTGCCATGCATGTAAATGTGATGGCCCGCATGCCACCAATCACCTGCTAGTGTCACCAGTATAGACAGTTACTGGCCTGTTTAGAAGGATCTGTGATTCAGGGCATCCCTGGGAGAGTGACAGAGTCTGGGTCCCCGGGGTTTAAAATCAAGTATTAATTCTAATGAAGGCTGCTGTCTACGCACCCACATTCAGAGTTATTCATGCTTAGAGAACTTGGAAGGGGGCCCAGAGGATACAAAATGGTGACACTAACCCAGGGTAAATAGAATTAACAAGAGTGAAGCACTCAGGGGCGGCAGGTGGCCGGTGTCGGGTGGGTGGCGAGGTCGGAACAGAGCCAAAGATGTGTTCTGGGAGGGCGGGGCGCCGGCATGTGATGCTCGCGGTGACCTGAGGAGGCGTAAATATTTGTGTCTCTGGACACGAGAGCCAAGAAGGTCTTTTCTGGTAGGAGAGTTGAGAATCTGCCTACATGGAAGAGAAGAAGGTGAAAAGAATGCCGCTGATGGAAGAGGGTCCAAAGCGGAGACCTGGGAGGACACACCAGCCGGCCTGTGTGTGGACACGTGTGTTTGGTGCCCTCGTCCAATGATAGGAGGATAACAGGGTTGCATCCTGAAGGCCCAGACCCAGGTCCTCCCCTGCTTCCCTCCTCTCTGTCCCTCCCTCCATGCTTTCCTCTGACAAACACTGACACCTATTAAGTGCCGATCGCTGAGGACACAAACGCAGGTCCCTAGAGGGACAGCACGTGGGCGTGGGAAAGAGACATACTCCAACGTGGTGAGCAGAGTGCAGAGGAGAGAAACAGACTGTACCCCGAGGGGAGACAGCCCAGCCAGGAGCCGAAGCTGAAGGTGTGGCCGAGGCTGGAGTGAGGGCGTTTGAGCAGCGGAGAGCTGGCCAGGGAAGCCAAGAGACCATGGACGTGACACGCCAGGCAGGAGGATGGGGGCCTTGCCTGGGAGCCAACGGCTCCTTCAGGAGCTTGGCGGTGAGGCGCGTGTGAGCCCTGAGTGGCTGGGAGACACCCCCGGCAGAGGTGGGGGGCTTGGCAACACATCCATGAAAATGGGGGGAAACTCTACCTACTGACCCTGAGCCTCTGCGCAAGTCACCGGATTACACCTGTTCTTCACAGGTTTGAGTGAGGGTCCATGAACGTGTGCTCTTTAAAGTATTGGTGAGCAGAAAACTCTCTACAGAAATAGGATTAGCCTCTCCAAAGCCTAGCTTTCCTCTTAATTTTGCACCCTCTGCCCCCTCCCCAGGAGCTCTTTTATGTCTGGATTCTTACTGAAGGAGGTTGGCTTCAAGACAATAACAGGACAGAGAAAGAATAGGATAGCAGGTACAATTTATAGCGCAAAGACTTTTTCTCTTTACAGATACGAAAGCAATTCTTTTGACAGGATCCAGTTTCTAAAAGTCACTTGGAAATAGGAGGAAAAAATAGTTGGCATTACCTACATAGGTGGAATGTGTACTTCATTTTATTTGGATTAAAAGCAGGTAAGATGGAAGCCACTCAGTTGAAGGAAGGAGCGGAGGTGGAGATACGGTGTCAGGGATGCAGGGAAGTCTCAGGCAGGAACAGGTCTCCGTGGCCCCATCTTGAGAAACCCAGGTGATGGGGACAGTGTTGGTCACAGGATTTCCCTTAACTGTGTACAAGAAGCGAGGCTCCCTGCAGGAGGGCAGGGCGCGGCCTGGGGCCCTCCCGAGAACGCAGAGGGGGCGGTGCGTCGGGGGGAGCAGCTGCCCCCAGACCGCCTTGAGGCCCTCGGGAAGGACAACGGACTCTTCATTTATCTGCTTTCCATTGCTTCTTTCCGCTCGCTTCATTCCTCAATTTCTGGCGGAAATGGATGTCCTTTCAAATAAAAGCCCTTTTTACACCATGATGTAGCGTTCTCGAAGGATCCCCAACGTCGAATTGTGGGGCTCCTGCGGGCTTCAGGAAAGAGGCCTTTTGGGGGGTGAGGGCTGGAACCCCCGCTTCTGCTCTCATTTCCCGGCGCCCTGTCCTTTGGGTTGCCTGCGTTTTCACTCTGCAAGGAAGAAGCCGGCTTGCGCTCGGACCATTTAATAATGCAGCAGTAAATTGTGCCTTCCAGCCCCGCCAGGTCTTTCTGGGTGATTTACAAGAAATGACTCGATACCCCGAGGCCTGGGATTTGTAGCACTATCTGCTCTCACGGCGGGGCTGGCTCAGAGAAAGGCGACCCGCCGGGAAGGGGGTGGGCGGCGGCGCAGGGGCGCAGAGCCAGGGAGCGGGGCCTCGCAGCCGCCCCCCGCATCGCCCGGCGTCTCCGCGGTCCCGGCCCTCCGTGCTGGCCGGCGGTGGGACCCTCCGTGCTCTGTGAGCATCTAATGCTGCGCGAAGAGCGCCTGGGGGAGGGGAGGCACCGCGCTCCTGTCCCTGCGCAGCTCACATCGCCCGGCTCCGGAGTCAGGAGGGGGCGGAGGGAGGGTCTTGCCTCGGGCTTGCCGGGCCTGGAGCAAGTTGACGCCCCTCCTTTCCCACCTGCTGGGCCCCCTGCGTCAGGACCCCATCGGGCACAGCCTCCTACCTGGTCCTTCCCATCTCCATCGCCCACCCATAATCGGTGCTCATTTGTGGTTGAAGGGAACTGCCCACAAAAGGGCATCTGATCAGATCTCTCCACAGATGAAAACCCTTCAGGGGCTTCCGGCTGCCCTGCGCGTAACCAGGTATCAAGCCCTTCCAGGACCTGCCCTTTGAAGACCCTCCGGTTCTCTCCTGCTTCCCGCCCCGCCAGCCCCGTCCTCTGTCCTGCTGTGAAACGGCGCAGGACCCTATGGTCCTGACCCCCGTGTCCTCTGCTGGCCTTTTGTCTGTGGAAAAACGTAGGCCAAAGAATCGGATTAATCAGAGAAGTGAGAAAATGCAGAAGCAAAGGAAGACAGTCCAAGGAGACCAAATAATAATAGTTTAGTCATTGAGCATAGTCAAGGACCTGTAGTTCCTCCTTGAGGGCCGTGGATAACATTCTGAGCTGTATCCTGGGAGCTGTCTTACAGAGACTGAAACCCTCACCAGGTGGAAGAAGGTAACTACATGATGACCAGGCTGTAGCAGCCGTGACACAAGCTGCCACAATTCCAAGAATTGGCCTCAGAGAAATGGGAACAAACCAGCGCTGGAACTGAAGATTACCTGTACCTAAGACAATCGAGATGACGTTGGTCAGACCACCGATGACCAATTTCAAGATGCCTGTCAGAGCTGCCTGTGCTGTTTCTGCGTGCCTCCCTCCGCCTATAAAAGCTTCTGCCCACTGATCGTCGGCATGGGGCGGGCGGAGTTGGCCTTTGGACAGGAGTCCCCCTCATTTGCCCACATCCAAAATAAAGCAAACTTACTTTCCAACGACCTTGCCTCTTCGTTGGCTTTTGAGTGGTGAGCAGCTGGACGCCACTTTTGGTTACACTTGGGCCTCTGTGTCCAGCCCACCTGGCAGACTCCTTCCTCCCTTCCTTCAGCGTCTACCACCGCAGGGGAACCGCCATGCTGCCCCCCTCCACCGTGTAAGACACCGAGGGGGGAGCCTGTCTGCCCCTGGGCGCTGTGCTGTGGTTTAATCACACGGACAGACTAGACTCTTAATCTGAGGGCTGAGGCGAGGAATTGGGGAGAGTGGCTGTGAAGGCACTTTGTAAACTGTAAGGGTTTTACAAATATTAGGGTTGTCTCCAATGCTCAAAAAAGAAAATCCAAAGGAGAGAACCTCACAGTCTGGATATACCGAGGAACATTGTGAAATTTCTTTTAATACTTCTCTGGGTGTGAGCGATACCTTCTTGTCCAAAAGGTAGCCTATCAGACCTGTCAAGGATTATTCTGCTCTCAGATGAGGAAATGTCCATCACTTTGGGAGATCTGAAAACTTGTGAAGGATACCCGGCTTCCAGGTCCTCTGTCCAGGGGTGCAGAGAACAGTCCAACCAACCCTTTCTAGTATAACCTTATTTCAGAAATAAGTGAGCCTTTCACCAGCTCAGGTAAGCTAGTTCCATGTGCACCTTACACGATTATAGCAAGGCTCCTCCCAACAACTACTTTTACAAATACGAGGGTCACCTTTTAGCTGACCTGTCCTATTTTGAGGTGCGCTCAATATTTTGAACCAGAAAACTGTTTGGGAAAAGCCACATTTACTTGAAATGACCTATGTCACTGCTAGTTTGGGATGATTATGGAGATTTAACAACAAAATCACTAAAAAGATATAGAAAAAGAAAGGATAAAAAGAAAGGAAAAGCGGGGGGAAAGGAGGCAAAAACTTTAACTCAAAGTAGAAATTATTCCTGGAAGTATGCGTTCACAGCTGAGTTTTGGCTTCGACAGGGTTGAAGACAAGCTACCCCAGAATATGACACCTTGGCAAACTGAATATTTCAGACTGAAAGAACTTGAGGAACAGCAGGTACAGAAAGGAGTTTCTGACCTTTTCCTGAAGCTGGTCATGAGATCCTCACGTGAGAGGCGCCCTCCCAGCCCAAGAGGAAAGGAGCATCCTTATCTCCAAAGACGGAGGGACTCAGAGAGGAGGCAGAATGAACAGGCCGTGCTAAGTCTCCCCCAGTTTACTGCATACACATGGCTTATACCCCATTTGTCCTTTCACATTTTCCCATGACTTCCCCATCTTCATCAAACCCAGTATCAAAACACGCAGGTTTATCTGCTTCTTCATGTCTTCACACCCTTCATGAGGATGAAGGTTCATGTGTCACGTAAAACATTTATTAGATAAATGTGTAAGCTTTTCTCTCGTTAATCCGTCTATTGTTATAGGGGCCCCAGCCAAGAACTTAGAAGGGAGGAAGGAAAAGATATTTTTCAGGTCCTACAGCTCTTACAAATCAGCTTTTGAAAGCAACACAGTAAGTGGTTATGAAGATCGCTAATAGCAAACGAGAAGCGGCGTCAGGGGACAGGTGTCTAGTGAGAGGCTTGCAGACCTGCTCGGAATCTGTCTGAAACAGAAGGGAGGAGGGGCAGGGCTCCCGAAACTGTGCTAGATGACTAAGAAATGGTGACGAAACAAAAAGGTACAATCTCTCAACCTATATAACATGTGACATGTATGTGTGATTAAATTGAGTTAAATAGTATGAATAGACATTCAGCTATTTCATCTCCATCCCCCAAAGTTTATATATTTAAATTGGCTTCAAAGCTATTTTAGATCTTCTCCTTTCATTGACAAAATGGAGAACTGCTTTATACAAAGAAGCACCTCAGAGGGCTTCCCTGGTGGCGCAGTGGTTGAGAGTCCGCCTGCCGATGCAGGGGACACGGGTTCGTGCCCTGGTCCGGGAAGATCCCACATGCCGCGGAGCGGCTGGGCCCGTGAGCCATGGCCGCTGAGCCTGCGCGTCCGGAGCCTGTGCTCCGCAACGGGAGAGGCCACAGCAGTGAGAGGCACCTCAGAATCAGGTAAATACACGAATCCCCAGTTCGGTCTGTAGCCTGAATTTGGAACACTTTTAGAGGCCCAGATAAATAAGTAGTAATGACCCCTTCATGATCACTTTTCACACTATCGTGCTGCTTTTGAGATTCCTTTGTACTTCACTCGTTCAATTCCACAGACACTTACGGGGGCCCTCCTAGCCTACCTTGGTTCTGCCCTAGGCTAAGGCTGAGAGCCCCAGGGAGATCCTCGTCCACCTCTCTGCAATCTTTTGCATTTCTGACCCCTGTCTGGGCCTGGCCTTCCATCACGTTTCCCCCTCTGACTGCTCTGATGCCTGAGCCAGCCCCTTTGGAAAGCCTACCCTGCCCTCTCCCCACTGGCTAGAAGCTCCCTTTCTGTGTCCCTTACCTCCTCGCGTAATCTTGATTTCAATTTTCGAGCCGTTTATTAGCCTTCTCTTTTTGTGAGCTCCACGAAGCTAGGGACTGAGCCCTGTTGATTGTTATACTCCCAGAGACTTGAAAAATGCCGAGCACACTTGATAATTACTAGATAAATAGCACTGAATTGAACTGAACTTGGATTTGCTCTAAATTGGGGTATTGTTAAGGATGCTGTTCTTGCCTGTAAGAAAGAGATACAAATGCCCTGGATCTGGGACCGTTTATTAGTGTCCTGGGGCACAGACCATATGAAACACGAATCATCAAGATTCCAACGTGCGTTCCTTCCTTGACCAAGACGTGTCCCTAATGGAACAGAAGTAAATTAAATGCATGCCATCACCACGTGCAAAGGTTTCTCAATTAGGATTTTGTATGCCAGCAAGCAGTTAAAGGACAGTCATTTCCCAAGGCAGAGACCTTTAAACGGAAGTGAGCAATTCCAGATGCAAGGTTCTCTCAAAATCTTCTAAAACTGACCAGAAGAAATTATTTGAAGGTTTCTAAAATACATAGAAGGGTGATTTTGATTGCATGAAGGATACTAAAGTCTGAGTTCTCAGCAGAAACTCTGGGATTATATGTGTCTTAGAATTTTTCAATTAGTACAACACCAGGAACTGTACAATTTGGAGACAGTGATATATAAGTGGTCCAAGAGTCATGACAATTACATGACCGCTCTGAAACAAATCTAGTTCAGTTTATTCAGAGTGATAAACTTGTAAAAAAGACTTGAAGCAGATAATTATAAAATAAACATAGCTAAGTAAATGATTAATAGAGAATAAGAAAAAAATAAGAGTGACACCACAACCCTAGGCTAATATTATTATTCTAATTGAACACTTCAATTTATGTCTGAGCTTCCAAGAAGCCAAAATAAAAAAATGAGTTAAATAATTAAATATTAATTAATTATAATATTAATATACAAATATATAATATGTAAATATTAATTAATAGTTAAATAATTCTCAGTGTTGGATAAAAGCAAGTAGTACTTATCACGGTAAAATATTCTAAAAGCGGTGAACCAGCAAAGTCACTGTACTCTTCATGGGCTAAGTGCTGGGTTCACACAGCCTATGGTTTCCATTACAAACTTTGCCAAAAATCTAAGACAGCTTATATATGCAGTAGGTCTGTTCTGCATGGACTTTTCCCCTCAGGAAAGGAGAAAGGGCAGAATGGCCTGAAGATATGAATCAAGCATGGCATGAAACCAGCTTTTATCAGAGATTAGTAGGGAAAAGGGATGTAAACCATGGACAGATAATGAAGCGGGGTGCGTGTAATGTGGTCTCCACTTTGCAAAAAGGACGAGATTTTTAAATAAAATCGGTGTTCTCTGCAAGGTGGAAGTAGGGAGTTGGCCCTTCTAAGGCTTCAGCAAGGTGCTTGATGGGACACTGAGAGAAGGCAGACAAGAAAACACCACAGCTGCTGCTGAGGGTAGTGGTGGAATGAGGCCTTGCAGGATGGGCCTACTGCACGCTTGACACTCCGCCGTTCCTTCTGATTGAGGTCCTGAGTGGGGACACTTGCAACTGGTGTGTGATTTCCACTGTGAGCCCTTCAGGACCATATCTATTTGATCTCTAGGCAGCAGAGACCCCAGACTGACTCAGCAGTCCTTCCTCTGCATTACCCGCTTTCCTAAGCCCCTCTGGGATGCCCTGTGGTTCGACAGAGTTGCATCTGCATCTTATGCATTCATGGCAGGGGGAACACGAAAACTTTTATCAGGATACAGGCTGTGCTTTGGGAGGACAATTGAATTTTGCCCTTACGTTGTCCCAGGGCTATGAAAAGGGGCTACTGGTTTGTTGAAAGCAAACACCAGTTGTACAAATCCATATTTGATAGTGCACATCCCATATGACCAAATGTGATAGCCCCGGAAACAGTTGCTTAAAAAGTTTAAATATATATTTTGATATAAGAAGATTATTTAATGTGTGGTGGACATGGTCTGAATCGGAGCAGATTATTTCAAGTGTCTTTTTTAGCTTTGCTAAGATTTGTTTTTGAAGAAAAATCAGGTGCTGAACCACCAGAAAGAAGACCAATAAGGAACTAGAGGACTTAAACAATCAAGGTACCAACTGGACCTAACAAACATAAACATATAAACAGACATGTTCCGACATAAACAGAACACTCCACCCAATGACAGTAGAATACACATTTTTCTCTAGGGTGTGTGAAACATTCTCCAGGGTAGACTACATGTTAGGCCACAAAACAAGTCCTAGTAAATTAAAAAAGATTAAAATTATACAAAATATCTTTTCTATTTACAAGGGGATGAAAGTAAAAATCAATAGTAGAAGGGAAACTAGAAAATTCATAAATATGTGAAAATTAAACAGTACAATGTGTCACAGAAGAAATCCTGAGGGAAATTAGAAAATATCTGGAGGCAAATGAAAAGAAAAACAAAGCATATCAAAAATCATGGAATGCGATGAAGAAGTGCAAAGAGAAAATTTATACCCGTAAATGCTTACACTGAAAAAGGAGAAAGATCTCAAAACAACAAGCTACCTTTACACCTTAAGGAACTAGGAAAAGAAGAACAAACTAAACCCAAAGGTAGCAGAAGAAAATAATAAAAATTAGCACAGAGGTAAATAAAATAGAGAATAGAAAAAAATAGGAAAAATATCAATGAAACCAAAAGCTGGTTCTTTGAAAAGATAAAAATAAGTTGACCAACCTTTAGCTGGACTGACTGAATAAAAGAGAGAAACAAATTATTAATATTAGAAATGAAAGTGGGAACATTATTACTGATTTTATGGAACTAAAAAAGATTATAACAGACTACTATGAACAACTGTATGCCAACAAACTGAATAACCTAGATGAAATAGACCAATTCCTAGAAATGCACAGCCTACTAAGATTGAATCATGAAGAAACAGAATATCTGAATAGACCTATAAAACTATAAGGGGATTTAATCGGTAATCAGTAACCCCCCAACAACTCTCCCCACCCCCCACCCCCCCCCCACCCCCCGCCTCCCCAGAGCTGATGGCTTCATTGGTGAAATACACCAAATACTAAAACAAAACAAAACAAAACCAGCAACCCTTCTCAAAGGCTTCCAAAAACTTGAAGAGGGGGAAATACTTCCCTTCATTCTACGAGGTCAGGTCAAGATTACCCTGATACTAAAGTCAAAGCTACACCAAGAAAATTACACACCAATGTCCCTGATAAATACTGATGCAAAATGGCCTCAACAAAAGGCTAGAAAACTGAATTCAGCAGCGTATTAAAAGGATTATATCACACAACCAAGTGGCATTTTTGTTTCTGGAATGCAAGGATGGTTTAATATATGAAAATCAGTCCATGTAATACACTACATTAATAGAATGAAGGAAAAGAAAACCCACATGATCATCTCACATGATTCAGAAAAGCATGTGGCAAAAGTCAGCACTCTTTCATGATTAAAAGAAACACTCAAAAACTAGGAATAGAAGGAAACTACCTCAACATAATGAAGGCCACATGTGAAAAGCCCACAGGTAACATCATACTCAATGGTGAAAGATAAACTTTTCCTCCAAGATCAGGAATAAAATAAGGATGCCTACTTTTGCCACTTCTATTCAACATAGGATTGGAAGTTCCAACCAGAGTGATGAGGCAAGAAAAAGAAAGAAAAGGCAACCAAACTGGATAGAGAAAAGTAAAACTATCTCTGTTCGCAGGTGACATATCATATGTGGAAAACCCTAAAGATCTCTCACACACACACAAAGAAACTGTTAGAACAAATACATTAATTGAACAAAGTTGGAGGATACAAATCAACATGTAAAAATCAGTCCCCTTTCTATGCACTAACAATGAACCACCTGAAGAGAGGAGGAGGGATGGGGAGTTATTGTTTCATGTGTACAGAGTTTCCATTTGGGAAGATGAGAAAGTTCTAGGGATGGACAGTGGTGACGGTTGCACAGCAACGTGAATAGACTTAATACCACTGAACCATACACTTAAAAATGGTTAAGATGGTACCTTTTATGCTTTGTGTATTTTATCACAACAAAAACAATCAGGTGCTGTTCCTAGCTAAACTTAACCATTAAAGCAGACGTTGTACAGAATATCCTGAGTATTACACCTTGTCTGTTTCACTTAATTAGTTACCTGCCGGGAACCCAAAGTTATTTGGGTTTGAAACCCACGTAATTCCACCTTGATCTCTCCTATTTCTATCCTTTTGCTAGCACCTGCCCGTGGGGTGAATAGCTGTTCTTAGCTACCTGTGGGAACGTGTGGTAGAATGGCAAGAGGTTGGATTTGGGACCTCTGTTTAGACTTAGAATTGAACGCTAGCTCTGCCCTCATGAGCCCTAGGACACGTGGAGCTTCAGTTTTCTTATTTGTGAAATAGGGTTAATGACAGTAATTTCACAGGACTTTGAGAGGGTTAGATGACACTGTAAATACAAAAGCACCTAGTATGGGCCTGTGGGCACCAGAGGGTTCAGCAAATACTGGCTTCCTTCTTCTTTTGCTTCCATGAGTGATGAGTCTTCCTGTGCAAGGGAATGATGCCCGTGCCACGCAATTTTCACACGTTAGTGGTGGGACAGGACAGGAAGAGTGGTTTTAGTGGTTTGCATAAGGGTGTCCTGTGGTTAGCTAAACTGTAAGGTCCTGGATGACAAGGACTGGCCGTCTTTGTCTTTCATCTATAGGTCTAACATGCTGCTTAATAAATGCTTAGAGAATAATGCGTGAATTTTGTCAACGTGGCAAGATAAGCATCAAAATGACATTCACCTAGCTTTGATGACAGGGAGGGAAAAAATAGGTCATCTGGACCCTTAGGAATAGAATATGGCTTTCAGTGCTGCTGAAGATAAGACTTTAGGCTTGCAGAAATCTGGAGAACAATTAAAGCTAGAAAGAAAAATAGAACTCAAGGATTAAGAACTTATTATTCATTTTTTCCTTCTTGCTGCAATGTTCTCATTTCTTTAAGTTTTTTGGCCCAATTTTCAGGAGCAGATGCTTTTCCCAGGACCTCTGACCAAATTGCTCCCCAACCTACCCCTCCTCCGTGGGCCACAGAGCCTTCTGGGGGTGACATTTTGGGCAGGAACAGCGTTTCTTCTTACCTCTACTCTCAAATTCTAGAGAAGTAGAGTGGAAGAAATGAAAGAAGAAAATGAATGCTATTGTATCTTTGACTCTATTATTTTTCTTCCCTCTTACTTTCAAGAGATCTGCATGCTCTGTTTCCTACAGAGATGAGGAAAGCACACCCAGGGACTGATAAACTCAAAACTGGAGGAAAGTCTCTGGGCTCCATCCCGAATTCCAGCTGTAGCCCAGACAAAAGAAAACAAACTCAGAAAGAAAAACCGTGGGCTAGAGACGGAGCAACAGCTGGATTTTAGCTGACCACTGTGTAAATACATAATTAGAGACCAAATTAGTGTTATTAGTGCAGGATGGCTCTCCCTGCCAAGCTGCTGCCATCAGTCACTTTAAATGCTCTCCCCATCATCTTTGCAAGTTTCCGCTTCTGGCCTGATTGGTCCCAGGGACCTTTCCACAATAGGCCACTGCAGAGGTGGAGAGTGAGCTCTCTCTGCTTGTTAACTGACTACCCTTCAGGAACACTTTTCAGGTTCTTAACCTGTAAATTTGCAAAGATAATACCAGAAAAGATAAGACGAAGCCCTCTGGAGCTGAAAAACTCTGCTCCAGGGTCCCAAGGACTAACCGATGTGTGTCACAGGGTAGGCAGGAAGTGCTTTTCAAACAGCAGGAAGGATAATATTGAGAGGAAGTTGCCTTAATTTAAGGACCATGTTAATAACCCATTTCTTTAATGAACCTCTATACTCCAGGCATTTAAAATAATGATAATGTCTCCTTGATCTCAAGTAATAGTATTTTGCAGTGCTTTTTCATATATTATCTTAGTGTAGACGGTGGTTTGATATTTTTCACATGTGGTGTTTAACCTTTGTGCCTATAGTTTCCATAAGATGACTATCTAGAAGTCAGTCAACGCCCCTCTGGTGTCTGAAGATATTAGTTAAAGTTTCCTCATCTAAACAGAAGATGACCAAATAAAATAAGATGGCATTTTATCTTATGTTTGATTCAAATAGCAGATAAATTCGCGGAGGCTTTATTTATGGCCAGTGAATTCTTTCTCACACTGAGTTTTGCCACCTAGGAAGGCACTAGAATAGTCCAGTGGTTCCAAGCAGGGTCTCCTAGGCACGTTGCCTGGATGGAATCCTGGTGCTGTGACATTAGGCAAGTCACTTCCCATCTCTGATCTCAATTTTCTCATCTACAAAATGGGCACTCAGTTATGCAGCAAATTTTCGTGAACACCCACTTGCAAGTTTCCAATTCTAGGGATGCAGCAGTGAGCAAACCCTAACACGCCCTGCTCTCCTAGAGCTTAGATTTTATGGAGAGAGGATGCCATAAACACCTAATCATGAGGGTGAACGTGTTCTGAAGAAAATTAAAGCGGGGAAGGGGGACGGAGAAGGATGGGTGGGGAGGCTAGTTCTCCAGGTGGGTGGGACGCCCCCCAGGATGGCATTTGGCAGGGCTCCTGGAGACCTCAGGGACAAGCCCTGCGGGGTCTGGGGGTGGGGGGGCAACTGTGCAGAGGGAAGAAGTGGTCGTTGCAAAGTGCTGAGATGGGGCTGCCTGCACGTTAGAGGAACAGCAAGGAGGCGGGCTGGGCAGTGCGACCCAGGGCAAAGTGAAAACGGGGGATGCTGGCCGGAGCGGAGCGCCACCTGCCCTTTCCGTGGGAGGTCATCGCACCTGCCACAGACCCGAGAGCCCGAGACTGCGGCCTCCCCGGCCCGGAGCGCGCGGCGCTGGAGGCGCGCCGGGGCCAGAGCCTGGAGGTTTCGGGGGCGCGCGGCCACCCAGGGCTCCCCTCGCCCTCGATCGGGGCGACTGGGGAGCGCGGCCTTCCTTCCCGGGGCGAGGGGACCCGGTTGGTCCAATAGGGACGGAGCAGCCGGGCGGGTCCCAGGGGGCCGGGGGCGGCAAGAGCGCATCCCCGGGGGCGGGTCCAGTGGGCGGCGGCGTTACCGGCCTTCGCTTACCCGACACCCATCCCGAGATCAAATCGTGAAAAACATCAGCGCGCAAAGCGTGAAACCCCGAGCCGGGGCCCTGCAGAGCGGGCCTGGGCCCCTGCTCGATGGGCTGGGCGGCCCAGGAGGGGGTGTGGCCGGAGGAGAGGAGGGGGCGGGGCGCGCGCGAGGGGGCGGGGACGAGAGGACCCCGCCCGCGCCTGGAGGGGCTGGCGGCCTGCGCGTGACTTCCGGCTCTCTCCGCATGCTCCCGGAAGCTGTGGGAGGGTCCTGAGCAGAGGGCGACACTGTCTGTCGGGCTTGGGCTTGTGTCTGAAAAAGATGTGTGGTCCCTACAGGGGACAGGGATGAAGGCAGGGCTGCCGCTGAGGAGGGAGCCGCCGGAATAAGCCAGGAGGCCGGGAATTTAAAAAAAAAAAGCCACCGAAATGTAAAATTCCTAATTTGCAACTTGCTCACGGTTTGGATGTGGGGTGGGAATGAGCGAGAAGAATCGGCGCTGAAAGTTTGGGGCTGAAGAACTAGAAGACCGGAGTTCATATTTTCTGAGATGGGATCTTTTGGGGATGACAGTAAAGATAACGATGGGACCTACTTCACTGGATTGTTTTGAGGGTAGAAAAGTCAATACGGCAAAAGTTTAGAACAGTGACATATAATAAACATTCAAGAAGTATTAGCTATTTTCTCTCCAAAGGACATTTAAAAACACTCAGCAGAATCGATGCGCTCCATATCCGTTACTATGGTCTATTAAAAAACATATTGAAATAATAAAAACGAACAAGTAAACAATCTGCCCACAGCATTTTTGTAAAGTTAATATCAGAGCCACTCTTGTAATTATATTTTGATTGGCACATACAAGTTTATAGTCGATCTTTTATGTGACTTTCACTGTTCAGATACAGTTCTAAAAATAATAAGGAAATGACAATTTGATAAATGGGCGTCTGGGACATACTGCTCAGAACTGTGATTTTCGAGCTCAAAAATATTTTTTACTGATCACTGAAAAGAAGGGAGACACTTTCATACACAGAACTGCATTGATAAGTCAAACTCCTTATCCTGATTCCTATGGGAAAGTGTTTACTTAACTTTTAGGTGTGGGGTTGGGGAATTCTTGGGCAAGCTCGTACAGGCTTCATTTTTCAGGTGAAGATCACTACTGAAGGAAAAACAGATTGGGTAGACTGGCATGAAAACTGGACTTTTTTCTCTTTCAACTAAGATCAACTGAATAAATCCTGATGTATCAAATGCTACTTTATTATGATGGGATCATACTTTATGAAAATACTTCAAACATTTGAGAAATATTACACTAGGAGAATTAATTTCCCACTACATCCAGAATTATATATTTAGTGTTTCGTCTGAGGTGGATTTGTCGTATGTATGACACATAGATATTCAAATTCAAAACCACATTCAAAAGCCAAATTGATTGCCTTTTGGAGTCTAGCTTTCAGTTTTAGTTTTTAAAGAGGATAACTGATCCAGAGTTGCCTGTAATTTCAGGTTGGTTTTATAATAAAAACATGCATTACTTACGTGAGTGCTCTGCAACCTTGAAACATTATTATCAATGCCCTGAATGGTAAGTCATCTGAAGCTTAGCAAGCTGTTTTAAGATCCCTTTTCTAAGGGACAGGGTCAGAATTTGAACCCAGGTCTCTGGCTAGCTCAAAGGCTGATACTTTTGAAAAAAGACAACAGGATTTTTTTTTGGAGGGGGGACTCTGTTTAAAGAGATGTACATGTTATCAGTTCCTGGTCCAGGAACTGGCTGGGATGCTGGATAAGAGATAGTGAGTGATTCTGTTGGATGTGGAAAGGTTTCCAGAGTCTTAATCTCTATCCATTAAGCATTATTTTTTAGAAGGGTTCTCCTTAACTTGAACAGCTCCATCCACTGGGTACAGCAAGTACTCCCTGCCCTCATTACTATTAACTAACATATATCAAATGTCTACCGCTGTCCTGGGCTCCTTACAGACATATAATCAAAGCCCCCCAGTGCCAGGCAAGGTCTCAGAGGGTCAGCAGGAGAGCCTTCATTGAGAAACTGAATTAATTTTTTGATTGACATACAGTTGATTTACAATGTTGTACCAACCTCTGCTGTACAGCAAAGGGACTCAGTTTTACACATTCTTGTTTAGTGTTCTTTTCCATTATGGTTTATCCCAGGAGACTGTGCTATACGGTAGGACCTTGGTGTTTATCCATTCTAAATGTAATAGTTTGCATCTGCCGACCCCAAATTCCCATTTTATCCCTCTCCGTTCCCCCCACTATCTATCTATCTATCTAGTGCTTTTGAGGCATGTGAACATATGCATTGGGAAAGAACTTCCTTTACTGTGAATGGAAGGATACAAAGGTTATTAACTTATATAGTGTTTGGGGACCACAAGCAATTAATATCACAGTGAGCAGGAAATCAATACAATCTTTGCTTTATCCCTCCCTGAATGGGAAAATGAGAACTGTGTGAATGTGTAAAGCTATGGGGTAAAGGGCAGAGTCACCCTTACAGTCTGTTTCTGTATGGTCAGCCCAGATGTTCATTCTATTGTTTTCATTCAATTATTTATTAACTAATAATGACCAAACACACAATGATTTATTGGGAGTTTCCTATATGCCACACAATTTTCTAAGAGCTTTATAAACTATAGCTCCTTTAATTCTTGCAATAACTCTATGAGGTAGGTATACCATCATCACTATTGTATGAATGGGAAGACTGAATCTTAGTAGGTGGAGTAGCTGGCCCAATAAACTCTGCCAAGTATCATCTGTTGAAATGGCCCCTACTTGGCCTTTTATACTCTCCCCTAAACCACCGTGGCTGGAAACCTGCAAACTTCGTTTTCCAGACTCCCTGCTTAGTTGGGGTCCATGGGAGAAAACGGTAGGTGCATATAACTAATTAACTGTGAAAAGAAAACAGAAACTACCCTGTTTCTGGCAGTGGCAGGTGACTGCAGACTACTGAAGTAGGTGCCGGCAGTTCTAGTACCACTGGAAGTTGAGCATGGACCCCTACAGAGGCAAGAGCTAGCAAAAACCCAGGACTTCCGGAGCACACCTGTTGGATCAGGGAAGAGCAGTGTGGGTTCAGGTGAGTGCTACCTTCCTCCAGGATTCTAAGGCTTTCCGCCATTTCTGATCTCTGGAGACCTCCAACTTTTCCATTTTTTGCTCCTTCAGCCCCCAGATTTTGTCCTTTAATTCCCTGATTTAAATACCTTTATGTTCAAGATACCTAGACAGGTGCGTATTTTCCCAAACGAAACAATATCCTATCCATTTGACCTATATTATCTTCCTAAGCTCATTTTTCACAGTCTAAGTGTGGCTAGATAGTATCTTTTTGGTAATCTCAAAATGCTGTCGTTGGCGTATTCACCATTGCCCTGCTACTACTATGTCTGTGCCACAGCTCTGTAAGGCTGTGCTGGTCCAGTGCTCACAGATTCATAGGGCCCCTATGTCAACAGAGTGACTTCAGATGTTACAGCTGCAAGTTTGCTGGAGCTGTGTGAAATATCTAAAATACAATCGAATATCAATATACCATCTGTAAGTCTTGAGACTGAAAAAATGCAGAATTCCATAGAGTTTAAAGGTTTTATATATATATATATATATATTTATATATATATATATATGCAGAATCTTATTAATTGATAAACCTGGGTAGTTGTGGACTTCTATAAATAGACTGAGGAATCTGGTAATGTGTTTATCCTGAGTCCATGGACGTGGGCTAAGCGACACTTCTTGTGGGTTATGGCATCATTGACATAGCAATTGTAACTAGGACATGAGTCTTATCAGCACTGCCCAGATGAACGCAGTGCTGTGTTGTGGTTAAGATCTGTTCACTTAACTGGAATGGCAACTGTCTTCCTTAATGGGTGAGAATCTTTCTAACTGGATTTAGTATAGCAGAGGTTAGGAGAAGTACAATTGTGGCAGTAGCATTTTGGGGCTAACAAAGACTCTGTACATACTTAGTGTTTAATGTACTTGTAATTTTTTTTTTTTTTACTTGTAATTTTTAAGAAAAGACAATCTTACAACTTAAGTAAGTTAAAAAAAGTTCGACAGACTACCCAGTACCAGATTTTTCCCTCTGGCCATTAGCACCTAGAAACCTGGACAAGATACATCAGATGACTGTTTCAGATGCTGGACAAAAGAAAGCACAAGCTTGCATCCTAGGCAGAAAGGAAACAGATCAGGTGAGACGAACAACTGCCATGGTTTTTTGCCTGGAGACAGTTTCTAAACTATGGTGCAGTAAGGGGAACTCAAGTAGGGCACTGCTTTGAAAGATAGACATTAGTATTCAGGAAAGCTTAGATGGCTGGAATTTGTGGGGAAAATACTAGAGAGAAGGAAGTATGCAGAGAAAGAACTCTAGAAATCTGATAGGCATCCTGTTGAAGTTTTTGCTGAATACCAAGCCATATGTGCATAAGCCAGGCAAAAAATTATGTCCTGGGGAGCTGCAAGCTGAACAATCCCCAGAGCTTTCACGAGGCTGGGAGACTGTAAATTCTGACCAGCCTGACATAAAAGAGCTGATGGAGCTTTCAGAAAAGAACCCAGAAAGGGCATGCCTTAAAAAATAGGGCTAAACTAGCCCTATAATATTTGGTACTCCAGACTTGACTTCCTGCTTAAAAAGAAGCCCTGAAAGCATCAAGCTCATCTCTAAGTAAATTAATTGCCTGCCGGGTCAAAATTCAACTCTCCTCTAAAGAAAACAACAAAATTCAGATTCACAATACCCAGGATCCAGTCAAAAATCACTGGCCATGCAAAGATGCAGAAGAATGTGGCCCATAATCAGGAGAAAAACCAGCCAATAGAAGCGGAAGCTGAGATGACAAAGATGATGGAATTAACTGATGAAAACTTTAAAATTGCTATTATAAATTTTGCTTGAGAATATAGACAAAAGCATGAACATGATGAAGGAAAAAATGGAAGACATAAAAAAGACCCAAATGAAACTTTAGAGATGAAAAATACAATGTCAGAAATTAAAAAATATACTGGTTAGTATTAACAGAATATTAGATCTCAGAAAATAAAAATTAGAATATTTAGCAATAGAAACAATCTAAACTGAAGCACAGAGAGAAAAAAAGTTGAACCCCCCCACCCGAGTCACCCATGAAACAATCATGAAATAATAGAAACCTATCTGTCATACATGTACTCAGAGTGTCAGAAGGAGGGAGGGAGCAGAAGCAAAATATTGGAAGGTACAATGACTGAAAATTTCCAAATTTGATTAAACTGTAAACTGAGATCTCAACAAACTACAGGCAGGATAAACACACACACATACACACCATACACATTCCCCAAAGCACTTCATGGCCAGATCACTAAAAGCTGTCAGAGCTAAAAGACATGTTATATGCACAGGAACAGAGATAGGAATGATGGCTGACACTGGAAACAACACAAGTCAGGAGACAATGGAATAACATTTCTAAAGCGCTGAAAGAAAAAAGGACCTGACAAACTGCAATTCTATATCCAGAGCAAATATTCTTCCCAAAGGAAGGAAAAATAAAGACATTTCAAACAAACACAAGCTGAAAGAATTTGTCGCCAGTAGACTGGCACTATAAGAAATGTTAAAGGAAGTTTAGGTTGTAGAGAAATAATAACAGATGCAAATTTGGGTCTGCACAATGTAATGAAGATTGCCAGAAATGGTCGATAGTTGAGTAAATAAAAAATACTTCTCATTTTAAATTTATTGAAAGATAACTGACTTATCCGATTGCAATATATTGTGGACTTTATAACACACATGGAGGTAAATGTGGTACGGTAATAGCACACAGACTGGGAAGGGCGGATGAAAGTACACTATTGTAAGCTTTTTGCACATAGAATCGTATAAAGTAATTTCAAGACAGGTGCCAATAAGTTAAAGATGCATATGTAACCAGTTTAATGTGTAATTCATTTTGACTTGATTTTTATGTTGAAAACTGAAGTTTATGCAGTTGAAAATACTGTAGATTATGTATTTATAAATGAGATATTTCTAGGAATTATTTAAAACATTCGAATATGTTGGATCCATGAAATACTTAAAAAAGAAATGGAATATATTAAATGCACAGATCTAGTTTAAAATATCTGATGCATAATCATTATCTTATTTTTTTCTTTTCTTTTTAATAAAGCGTTAGTCGGAGGTTTAGTGAGGTTGACTCACGTAAATTAACACAATATGAAGAGACAGGACTTTATCGTTTCACTCCATTTTATTTTTAAACATAACTGAGTCTCCATGCCATTATATTTGCAAAAATATCTCTATGCCTTTATTATAAATGTTGTTCTTAACTAATAAGTACTTGAAACCCTCTTTTGTGGAAAAATCAATAAGTAGTTTTTGAGAGGGTGTTACTGTTATGATTAAGTTAGATCTTTAAAAAAAATTAACAGATTTTATTTTCTAGAGAAGTTTTAGGTTTATAGAAAAACGGAGTGGAATGTACAGCGAGTTCCCATCACCAACAGCCCCCCCTCGCCAAGTTACCCTTGTTATTGTCATCTTGTAGAAGTATGGGCATTTGTTACCACTGATGAGCCAATATTGATACATTGTTATTAACTGAAGTCTACAGTTTACATTACAGTTCACTCTTGGTTTTGTATGTTCTATGAGGTGTGATAAAGTATGAGGGCATGTATCCACCAGTGCAGCATAAAATGGAATAGTTTCACTGCTCTAAAATCCCCTTTACTCTGCCCACTCACCCCTCCCTCCCTACCAACCCCTGGCAGTCACTGATCTTTTTACTGTCTTCATAGTTTTGCCTTTTCCAGATGTCATGTCGTTGGAATCACACAATATATAGCCTTTTCAAATTGGCTTCTTTCACTTAGTAATAGGCATTTAAGCTTCCTGCATGTCTTTTCATGGCTTGATGGCTCATTTATTTTTAGTGCTGAATAATATTCGATTGTACCAGACAATTGAATATGATTTATCCATTCACCTAGCGAAGGACATCTTGGTTACCTCCAAGTTTTGGCAATTATGAATAGAGCTGCTAGAAACATTTGTGTACAGGTTTCTGTGCAGATATAAATTTTCACTCTATTTGGGTAGAATACCTAGAAGTGTGATTGCTGGAACCTTTGATAAGACTGTGTTTAGCTTTGTAATAAACTGGCAGACCGTCCTCCAAGGCGGCTGTACCTTTCTGCATCCCCACCAGCAACGAATGAGAGTTCCTGTTGCTCCACAACCTCATCAGCTTTCGGCGTTGTCAGTCTTCTGGATTCTGGCCATTCTAATAGGTATGTAGGGCTAACTCGTTGTTTTATGTGGCCTTTCAAATGTTATTTACTGGGAATTCCCTGGCAGTCCAGTGGTTAGGACTCTGCGTTTCCTCTGCAGAGGTCACGAGTTCAATCCCTGGTCGGAGAACTGAGATCCTGCATGCCACGTGGCACGGCCAACAAAAAAAAATGTTATTTACTTACATGCCATAAACCATGTGACAGGATAATATTCCTGAGTTGCTAACTCCGGTTAATAACTTCTGCTCCACCTCCCAGAGGCAGGATTGTTGTAGAAGGAGAATGGAAATTGAAAGGAAAGAACCAAGCACCCTGAGCTGGCAGGGTTGTGCTTATTGAGAGCTGAGCTCTCTTGGTTTTGGAGAAAAGAGGTGTGACAGGCAGCTGGACGGTCCCCTGCAAGCTCTATTCTCTCCATTCAGGCACAGATCTCCGCAGCTAGATGGGTTTGCACACAATTGGAAAATAGGCCATTTCCCTTTCCCCTCTCTGCAGCTTCTTACAAGCTCCGACCTGTTTTCTCAGCTCGACCAGTCCAAGGTAAAAAGGCACCCACCCCACTTCTTCCTTCGGCTCAGCCCTTGGGGCCCACACAGCAGCCAGTGCCTTCCCATGCTCAATCCCAATAGAGAGACACCACAGGGAATACAGTGGCCAGTCTGTAACCAATGGGAAAAGAAATCTTTTTCTTTAACTAATAAATTAGAAATAGCCTGGCTGTCTTGTTTCATCCCACGAAGGTTCACAGGTTAAAGGGTGCAGATATACCCTCTAACTCTGTTATTCTATTTAAGCTTCTCAGCTTTGCTCAGATTCTCTTGTTGGCTGGTAGGTATCACTGTGCCCTGGGCACCTGGGGGTACCACCCAGGACTGCATGAGTAGAGCACAGCCTTTGCTGGCTTTCTCAGGACCTCCTTTGCCTTGCAGGACTCCAGAGACTTTTGCTTTCTCTCCTCTTGAACACACTTTCAGCTCTGCCTGGCGATACTTCTGAACCCATCTTCTTAAGGCTAAGTAAACCATTTGTTTGCTTGTGCTAATCTTTGTATCCTCATTAGTATCTGTATCAAATGAACTAGACAGGCACTCATCCTTTGCAGTACCTCTGTTGTATTCACCACATTCTTCCCTGATGACCCAGTTCTATAGCAATTTTTCTCCTCTCCTCCCCTTCCTTCCCCAAGTGGGGAGGGTCTCTTGTTCATTCCCTTCATTCAGCATTTTCCTTTCATTTGTTGGTTCATTCATTGATTTAACAGGCACTGAACTTCTGCAAGGCAGTATGTGAGCTGCTAACAGCATGCAAGGCTGGTGTCAATTCTTGGCCTCATAGGGCTTTCCAGCTCATGGGGAGACCCAGGGGGTAAAAGGAGGATGATAAAGAAGAGTGTAAATGACCTCTATGCGCTTGGAGAGTAGTGCCTCCACCTGCTGACTGGGACCCGGGATGATCTAGGGAAGACTTCCTGGAGAGAACATGACTAAGTTGATACCCCAAAAAGAGAAGGGATAGAAAGGTGGAAAGGGGAGTCCTGGGAGAATGTACCAGGCAAAGAGAAGAGCTTGTGGGAAAAGCTAAGGACCTGAAAAAGGGTCAGTGTGGCCAGATCACAGGGCACAGGAGAGTCCTGAGGCCAGGGGGTGGGACCAAGGTTGGGGGGTGTAGTAAGCCCAGCTGCTCAGGCTTTACCCTGAGAGTAACGGGGAGCCAGTGGAGGGCTTCAAAGTAGTGCTGTGACGTGACTATGTTCAGGTTTTGGAAAGACTTACTCTGAAGAGCGATAAGGTGGAACCAGAACATTTAAGAAGATGGTTCAGTAATCCAGGCAAGAGAAGAAGTCCAAACTAGAATAAAGGCAGAAGGGTGCAGAGAAGGTGACTGATTCCAGAGATGCTGAAAGTGAACTGGTGCTCTTGGTGATTAATTTGTTGTTCGAAAGAAGAGAGAGAGAGGAGTCAGGTACGTCGCCTGTATTTTTGGCTTGGGAAACTGAGTGGACAACGGGGCATTTACCTACATAGGTGATAATGGAGGAAGACAGTTTTTCTTGTTTCAATTAATAAACAAACTTTTAAAGATCAGCCTTAGGTTCAAAGCGAAATAGAGAGGAAAGTACAGAGATTTCCCGTGTACGCTACCCCCGCACGTGCCCATCCTCCCCCACTATCCACAGCCCTCGCCACGGCGGCACATTTGTCGCAGCTGATGAACGGACACCTCGTTATCATCCGAAGTCTATGGTTTACTAGGCTTCACTTTTGGTGGCATATATTCTATGGGTTTGGACAAAGGTATAATGACACGTATCCGCCACTGAAGTACCCTACAGAATGGCTTCACTTTCCTAATCAATTCCTTGTGCTCCAGCTCCTTCTCTCTCCCCCCACTACTGATCTTTTTCCTGTCTGCCTAGTTTTGCCTTTTCCGGAATGCCATAGAGCTGGAAGCACATAGCGTGGAGCCTCCCCAGATTGGCTCCTTTCTCTGAGGGACACGCATTTAAGGCTCCTCCGTGTCTTTTCCTGGCTTGAGAGCGCATTTCTTTCTAGCACTGAATAATACTCCATTGCCTGGATGTACCAACCGTTTATCAATCCATTCACCTACGGAAGGACCTCTTGGTTGTTTCCAAGTTTCGGCAATTATGAATAAGGCTGTTGTAAACATTTGTGTGCAGGTTTTTGTGCAGACATAAGGTTTTCAACTCATTTGGGTAAATATCAAGGAGTGTGATTTCTGGCTGGGGTAGTAAGATATTTGTGAGAAACTGGCAAACGGACTTCCACGGTGCTGGACCATGCTGCGTTCCCATCAGCAGTGATGAGAGTTCCTGTTGCTCCACGTCCTCACCAGCATTTGGTGCTGTCAGTGTCTAGGATTTTGGCCATTCTAATAGGGGCGTACTGGTATCTCATCAGTTTTTTTTTTTTTTTTTTTGCGGTACGTGGGCCTCTCACTGCTGTGGCCTCTCCCGTTGCGGAGCACAGGCTCTGGACGCGCAGGCTCAGCGGCCATGGCTCACGGGCCCAGCCGCTCCGCGGCATGTGGGATCCTCCCGGACCGGGGCACGAACCCGTGTCCCCTGCATCGGCAGGCAGACTCCCAACCACTGCGCCACCAGGGAAGCCCCCTGGTATCTCATCAGTTTAATGTGCATCTCCCTGATGATATATGATGCGGAGCATCTTTTCGTATGCTTATTTGCCATCTGTATATTTTCTTTGGCGAAGTGTCTTTTAAAGTCTTTTGTCTATTTTTAGTCAGGTTGTTTGTTGTCCTACTTCTGAGTTTTAAGACTTCTCTGCGTACTTTGGATAGCAGTCCTTTATAGGTATGTGTCTTTTCCAAATATTTTCTCCTCGTCTGTGGCTTGGCTTCTCATTCTCTTAACATTGTTTTTCACAGAGCAGAAGTTTTAAATTTTAATGAAGTCCAACTTATCCATTATTTCTTTCCTAGGTCGTGCCTTTGGTGTTGAAGACACAGTTTTGAGAGAAAGATGAGTTCAATTCCATGCTTGTTAGATCTGAGTCCCCTTTGGACGCCTGTGAGGAGCTCCCTTGGGTGCCTAGTTGGTCACAATACACTACACTCAGGAGAAGAGCTTGGCAAGTTCATCAGGGCCCTGTCTTTCCCCTGCTTCCCTCCCCAGCACTCACACGCCTGGATCAGGGCTCCCAAGGAAGTGCACTTCTCCTCTGGAGGCCTCCTCACACTTCCTTCAGCGACTCCTCTTCAGAAGTAGCATGGCAGCATTCAGAGACAGGAAAAGTGCTCTTCCCTTGGCATTCCAGGGCCAATGTTCAGTCTGCCATCAGGCAGCAAAGCTTTCTATGTGCACTGTTCTCAGGGGAGAGCTTGGCTTTACACCAAGAGATTCTGGGCTGCGGATTCCTGAAAAGGGAATGGGAAATCTGATTTTCAGCTGCAAGATGGTACGAGAGAGAGAAATGGTTTAATGTGGATTCTCAAGGGCCTGTGGCTCAGAGGAGCCTGTGTTTTCAACCACAAAGAGGGAAGATGGCAGCATGTGACAAGGCAGCAGAAGACCCCCAGGACACCCAAAAGGGGATAGTGCTTGGCTTTCTGCCTAGAAATAGGGGAAGAGATGGTGTCCCATGAGAGCCACATGGAGTGCGCCTGGCCAGTTCTTCAGTCTCTGGATGGGGGCTTGTCTGAGCCTCAGAAGCTGTCTGTAGGGAGAGCCACTCAGGCTCCAGGCTTGGATCAATAATAGCTAATGCTTAGCGGTGAAGTGGAGAGAGACTCTGTAATTAACCACCTGAACAGAAGCCTCTTCCTTGATACCTGGACAACTCTAGGTATTGACCGTAGAAACTGAGATCACCTCCCGGGAGAAGCCTGAGTTTCACCTAATATTTAACCCCAATAGACCAAGCCATAAAATAGGAGGAACCGAGTTGCCATGAAAGACCAGGGCACAGATCTCTTATTTCTCTTTTCCCTTGTCCTTAATGTAAATCAGTGCTCCTGGGCCAGTTAAGATGTGGAAAATAAAGTTCCATTTCTGCAAACTGGAGTGTGAGAGTTTGCATCTTCTATACAAGTCCCCGTGTCACTGCTGGAACATGCAACTCTTTCTTTGGACTTTATCTTAAAGTCCATACCGCTTAATCACAGCATCCTTCCGTAACTTTATCCATCCTTCCCTGACTTTGGTGCTGTGACAACCTGTCTAGTCCCAGCCTCTAGTAAGGCATCTGCCTTACCTTGTTCCCTGACAGCTCCTCTAGTCCTTTCAATGTATTTCAATACCTGTGGGGCCTTTTGTTCCTGCCTTTAGCCGTGTGATTCCTTGACCTCTTGTTGTGAAATCTTCATCTCATTATAGCCACAAAGTAACAACTTATTGTTACGCTATACCTCTCTGCTTTCAAAAGCTGGGAGTTGGCATGCCCCTCTCTCTTTCCCTTTCTACATCCTAATTCAGCCCTCAGGATCCAACCAACTTTCACTATTCAGTAACCCGCTTGCCGTCTCATTTACTTCCCTGTCCAATTTGGATACCCTGGTCAGCCATTTTCCTAGCATCTTATTGTACCCAATTTTCTAACATTTCATATCATTCATTCTTAATGTTTGCTTCTGGGATACAGATTATTGCCAAAGAAGATGCTGGAACTTTGCCCACCTGCTCTCCCACGCATTCATGTTAACTTCAAATGGGTGTGCATTTCGCTCATCAATCCCATCCTTCATATCTTTTTGTTTCTGGTGTACCTCCTAAAATAATTTTCAAAATAATTTTGAAAGTCTGTGTATACCTTCACACATTTTGAAATGGACATACAGAAGTTTTCAGCAAAAGTTTAAATAGTTAAAAAAATGTACTTCCTGGCTTATTGAAATGTTGACATTTTAAAATAAAAGTGTTGCCTGGCTCCCTTAAATGAATCCAGTGTGATAGAAATGCCATGGTAATCTGACACCTGGCGTTATCCATTTAAAATGAGTGTGCTACCCATTAAAAACACACCTACAAAGGCTTTTTAACAGATAAAGATTTCACATAATTCCTTTTATTTCTTGAACTCATATTCCATTCTGCTTCCCCCAAATTTTGTCCTAATGTACTTTTGATGCTTAATGTCATCATCACTCTATCAGACCTCTATGCAACAAAATACATAGGTATCTTATTTATTTGTTAATTTTTATTTACTATGACTAAAAGACTCTTTGTTAACACATTTTTTTTTTCTGGATAGGGTTATCATGAAAATTATCATAAGCACAGAGCTGCACAAAACATCCTCAACGTATGGCAGAGTTTAAGAAATATTTATTAATCAAACATTTTATTGGAAAGGCATCTCTAAATTAGACGGATAGGAATGGGTATCCACTTACTTAATGTATGGAACTGTTGAATTTTTTCTTTTTTTTTTTTGTGCACTTGAGTTTTCACACCTGGGCAATGTATGGGGTGAATGAGAGGTTTGCCTACCTTTGAGGAAGGGAAGGATGGAGGGCTGTAAGGGGAGTGAGGAGAGAATAGCCCCACAAGGACTTTCTCTAGCAAGTCACAAGGAATTGGAGGATCCAGAATCAGTTTCCTTCAAGCATCCATGTCTCATGCTCCCAGGGTTCCTGGGATCCCACTTTGAAGACCCATGTCCTGAGCTCTCCTCTCCCCAAGCCCCAGTTCCCAGACGGTGAGGAAAATGGTCCAAGGAGATCTTTGTTTTCCATCCTTGTGACCTCAAAAGATCTAACCTCCTTCCTATCTTTTCTTTCTCCTTCTTGGGAAGATACAACCTTACTTGTAAGGTTAATTTATTCCTTTTCACAAATGCTGGGTTGTTTTTTTCTTCCACATTTTTAATTGCATCCTCTGTCCCACAACCATCTTCAATATCTTTCTTTTCAGATGCCTTTCCTTCTGCCAATAAACTTGCCAGGTCTCTCCTAGTTGTGTGTTTCAATTTTTTTTTAATTAACCTTTTTTCATTTGATGTTGCCGTCTCCTCGATGTATGTGCTCTTCACCTTCTCTTTGTAGCTTTGATTTATGTATCAATTCCAGTGTGTCTTGTTTCTCCCAGTATTTGATCTTCCACCCCCAACCTGCAATGATCAACACTTACGCTGCTTCTTAGAGTTTTGCCACGTTGTCCGTTCCCCAGAGTGCATTGATTACACTCTTTAGATGTCCTCCCTTCCAGATGCCAACCACCTGTCTCACCTTCCTGGTCTTCCACGTGCTCTGCTCCCGGGGCACCCACGCTGCCTCTCTTTCCAAGAAGTGTATCAAACCTCTGCTTGACCCTGGGGCTCCTCCCACTGGGGATTTCTAACTCACTCTGAAAGTCTGCTCCTTGCTCAGAAGTTCAGCTAATGTATTTTTAAGACTTTCCCTTGAGACTTCATCTTTGACCCATTTTGCAGTGTGTTGTTTAGTTTCCAGGAGTTTCCACTTGGCCTCCACTGACAATGCAGGAGTGAAGGGATCAGCTGGGCTTTTTAAAATTTACTTATTTATTTTTTATTGATGTATAGTTGAATTACAATGTTGTGTTAATTACTGCTGTACAGCAAAGTGACTCTGTTATACATATAGATAGATATGCATTTTTTCACATTCTTTTCCATTATGGTTTATCATAGGATATTGAATATAGCTCCCTGTGCTACACAGTAGGACCTTGTTGTTTGTTTGTTTGTTTCTGGCCGTGCCGCACAGCATGCGGGATCTTAGTTCCCCGACCAGGGATCGAACCCATGCCCCCTACAGTGGAAGTGCACAGTCTTAACCACTAGACTTCCAGGGAAGTCCAGGATCTTGTTGTTCATTCATTTTTCAAGTCCTCCACAATTTAGCTCCATCTATGTTACAGAACCCTTTCCTGTTACTGCTGGCAACCAAAACCCCATCTCTGGACGAAGTTAACGTTCCGTACCACTCTCTGAATACTACCTTGCGTCTTCACATGTTTGCTTATATTTAGAATTCTTTGACAATCAGTTTTGTTTTAGTTTCCCAAATAATGGTTGCAAAGTCATTCTAAGCCTATTATATTTCTTAGAATAAAATTGTATTTGAACAAAATTGTACTTGAAATTATGGAAATTTAATAAGGAGGGATGATTCTGGGGGGAAAGATACAGCCTAAAAAGAGTGATCAGGTGAGTGTCCACAGTTTGGGCTCCTAACAGTGCACCCAGTTCATCCCCAGCTGTGCCTAGAGAGTGTGTGATGAATGTCTGTTGCCATCTCAGCAAGTGACTTCATAGTCAATTCTCACTCACGTTCATTTGCTTTGAGAAAGTGAGTAAATTCTTCATATTTTCTGAGTTTCTTTTCAACAGGGCTAATAATGATTCATTTGCAAAATGCCTGTGGAAAGAAGATCTCATATCTTCAAAGGTTTTTTTTTTTTAAAAAAACATAATTAATAACAGCCTGGCATGAGGTTTCACAGAATATTATTACAGTATTTAGTCTGAGAGAACAAATACGTCTAATTGAGGCCTATTAAATAGAGATGAATAAAAAATTCTTTTCTGGAAACTAAAATACATTCAGTGAAAATTATTAGGCAGCAAATTGAATGTAAACAATTCCATTTTATTGTAACCCTTTGAATTTACATTGTACTCCTTTCTAAATTCAAAGAATTTAATTGAATGATTTTTTTTTCTTTTTTTTTTCACAAAACCAACATATAATCATCCAGTAAAATCTACTGGTTACTAAATGAATCATAGAATAGTACTTCTGTACGTTAGGTTTGTATATGCGTTTATAATTTCTAACATGAAATTTCACCAGTTAAAATGCCACCTGTTTCTTGCTTTGAGTGGAATTCTGATCTGCGGAGGGATCATTCCAGAATTCCAGTCCCTCTCTCTGTACCTCTTATTAATGGTGGTTGGGAAGATCCGTTACTGACTTCCCTTTTAGGTCACAGGTGGACTGGTCTTGAGTGAAAGCCCTTGGCAGTGGTCCTCACACTGGGGTCCTTGAACTCACTCCATCATTGGGAGACTTGTGAAAATGCACTTTCCCAGGCTCTATCCCCTAACCACAGAATCAGAATATACAAAAGTGATCTTGAAGTCTCCTTTTTAAAAAAAACCACTCTCAGTAAAATCAGAGCTCATTAACATTTATGAATCACTGGTCTGAAAACGACAACCTGTGTTCTCAAGTATGGGATTTCTCCGTGCATAGCACAATTAGGGTCACCTGCCCACGTCTCTGGGGGCACTAGACATAGCATGACTATAATTCTATGAATGTTGCTCTCTGCGTCTGGGTACCCCACAGCTGCTGGGAACAGCGGACAGTATTTTACTCTTCCTCTTGTCAATACTCATGGTCCTTACCTACTGTGTATCTGTGTACTGTTGTGTGTGATTCATTACTTATTATATTATTTTGCATGTGGTATAGGCTCTTAGGTTATTGTTTTGACTTGTATAACTTGTGTGTGTATTCTTTGTTTCCCTGACCAGATTTTAAACTCTTTGCAGACAGAGAATGGCTTGTTTCTTTAATATTCTGGACCAGTACCTTGCTCAGAGCTCTGAGGCCAGCAGGTATCACGAAGTGCATTTTAACAGACTGGTTTCCTCATACACATACTCAGTTTTAGAAGAACCAGTGTGCCCTGGGAGCTCTGAGGTAATGCAGTGACTGGATGTCCATGTATAGATCACCTAACGAGACACAGAGACAGCACGAAACGCACGGCTCAGTCGACACCTCGTGAGAGGGAAGGGGCCATTCTGGTAGAACCTTATTAGCAATCAGGGGAGACTTGCGATTAATTAAAAATGTTAGTGATCATCAGTGCCTGCGAGTCAGGAGAGACGGTTACTCAGCGTCTGCTCTAATTATAACTTAAATGCCAAAAAAGTTTTGCCTATATTCCAGTCACCTTAATGTATAGTTATTCCAGGAACATTTCAGAATAATAGATGACATTTCACTGAAGCCAATTAGCGTTTCCTAAAACCGCAAGGATGCTTTAGTTTCATCTTCTAAAAAAAATTATACTCTTTTTTCCTTAAGATGGTAGTGTGTGTGTGTGTGTGTGTGTGTGTGTGTAGGGTGTGGACCTCAGCAAGGCTACCTGATTTTTGGCTCTAATGAGGGAAGAGCATATTCTGTTAATACATGCTAATTAGTGGGTAGCATTTAGTTGCAATTATGAAAACCGAGATCCTGTCCAAGATGTAAGGTTTTATATCCTTATGGTAACTGCCTGTCAGTGATCAATAAGTTAGTATGTTTGCTTGTGTTGAAAAGTCGGTTTTTAACTTAATGTTTTAAACGAAGTTTTGCTGAAGGATGTCATGAGAAGCCGCCGTATGAAATGTTCCACTACCTTGTTTGCAGAAATGCCCTCTACGTGAAGATGTGCGTCTGAAGTTTCATTGAGAACTTCGGCAAGGAGGTACTTTGGCCCCTCTGAGAAACTGGCACTCGTATTCCTTTATGAAAATAGGAACTGTGTAATTGACAGTGTCCGGCTAAATTTAAACCTGAGCTGTGCCAATTATGTAGAGATTTAACAACTGAATATCTATGTTCTTTCATCACCTAGTCTTGACATTCTACTCTTATTATTTTTCAGACTCCTACCTGGAGTCCTTCATGGAAAATGTGGAATGAATACATTAATAAAACAAATAAAATAGGATCGTTGTGTTGTGATGAAGAACAGGGAGATATTGGACAAATCACAGGACCTCAATTTTCATCTGCAATATAAGCACCATAATACTTTCCTATCTACTTCATAGGAGGGCTGTGGGGATTAACTTAGGCCAGCTCAACTGTAAGGAACTATACACATGGTATTTTTGTAGAGACGGTCCGAGCATTAAAGCCTGAGCTATATTTGCTCTAAGGATTCAGACATGTCATTAGGCTATGTGGGGCAGGACAGGAAGATGACCAGCATAGGAAGAAGCCCAGAAAGGAGCCCATCCCAGGTGAAGGGAGGATTACGCTGAGCTCAGTTGTTGTCTGAGATCAGCGGATCCCCATGAGCAGGAGCAGGTGGAATGATCTTATAGTAGGCTAGCCTTTTCACGCCATCTTTTACAGGGCCCTGGGGAAAGTATAAAAATTAGAACTGCTTTCACTGAAATCTCTGTAAGATACTGCAAATGTAAGGGGGCCCTTTTGTAACCAAAGAACAGAGCAAAATATAAATTTACCCTTGCTGCCCCAGTTCTCCACCTATTTTTGTGTTAACTTTTTCATTCTTCTTAGTTGATTTGCCAAGTTGTCCCCAGCTGCTCTACAGAAATGACTTTTAAAGGTTCCGTGATGGCCACCTAAGAGCAAAGTCCACGGTTTCATCCTTCTGGCCTCTGGGATACGGCAGTGCTCATCGCTTCCTCTTGGAAATGCTCTCTGTCGACTTTGGGGACACCATCCTGTTACTTCTCTGACCATCTCTTCTTCCCTCTTGCTGGTTCCCCTGCTGCAGCCCACACTCCAGAATCAGAGAGAAAGGGACTGAGCCCTGAGCCCTGTCCCTTTTCACCGTACACACGTTAGGATTGCGCATGTCCTCTTCGACACGTTATACATACTATTACTCAGAATAACAATGAAGGTTATTTATTTATTAAGTTTTTTTTTTTTGATGTGGACCACTTTAAAAGTCTTTATTGAATTTGTTACAAATTGCTTCTGTTTTATGTTTGGTTTTTTGGCCACCAGATATGTGGGATCTTAGCTCCCCGACCAGGGATCGAACCCGCATCCCCTGCATTGGAAGGCAAAGTCTTAACCACTGGACTGCCAGGGAACTCCCTATTTATTTATTTATTTATTTGCGGTACGTGGGCCTCTCACTGTTGTGGCCTCTCCCATTGCGGAGCACAAGCTCCGGACCCGCAGGCTCAGCGGCCATGGCTCACGGGCCCAGCTGCTCCGCGGCATGTGGGATCTTCCCGGACCGGGGCACGAACCCGTGTACCCTGCATCGGCAGGCAGACTCTCAGCCACTGCGCCACCAGGGAAGCCCCCTATTTATTTTTTAAAAATCGAATATACTCACATCTAACAGACCAAATTGTATTTTGAGATGCTTCCTTGAATAGGAGAAAAAAGGAACCAGCACGTGGAGAATTGCACCCAAATCTAGATACCCCCTCAGAATTTACAGACACATCTAGAAATACTGTTTTTGTAGAGCTATTCACCCATCCATTCCTGGCTAATGTACCACCGAAATTCTGATGACTCTAAATCGTATCTCCATTCCAGAACTGTCTCCTGATTTCTAGACTGATACTCCCAACTGGATCACAATAACTGAGCATCCCTCAGGAACTCAAACTCAAACTCCTTATCTTTTCCCCTTGAATATGTTTCTCCTTCTATCCTCACCCACCCACCTGAGTTAGCCTAAATTCGTTCTTCCTCTGTATACCTCACGCGTGGCTACCGAGCTTCTTGTATTTCTGTACATACTTTTCAGATCTGTCCCTTCCTCTCAACCAATGGTCTTCACCCTTCAGTGAGCATCAGAGTTCCCTGAAGGGCTTGTCACAGCATAGAAGGCTGGGCGTCATTCTCAGAGTTTCTGATCCAGTGCGTCCAGGGTGTGCTGAGAATTTGCATTTCTAACAAGTTCCCAGAGATCCGATGCTGCTGGTTGAGGGGGTGGGGCTGTGCAAATCACGCTTTGAGAGTCATTGGCTCAAGTCTCTACTAATTAGTACCTTCATCTTTTCTGCAATCCCTTCTAACCTGTGCTGGCTAGTGGTCCCCTGCTCTTCCTTTCCCCATCTCACAAAGCTCCAGTGCATCCTCCGTATCAGTGCTGTCCAGGAAGACTTCCTGTGACGACAGGAATGTTTATCCTGTTCCATCCGGTACACTCGCCATTAGTTACATGTAGCTGCTGAGCACTAACTGAGGACCTGAGCTTTTAAGTATTAAATTATTATTTGATTTTCAATATATGTGGTGATTACTGGATTGGACAGTGCAACTCTACATTGCTGGCAGACTATTCCAAGACAAGAATCCATTCATATGTCTCCCTTGTTTCAAATGCTCTGATGGTCCATATTGTCCCCAGATTAAAGATGGATTATACTGTCATCCATCCGTGTTCAGCTTTGAAACCAGGAGGACCTTATTCAAATATTGGCTCCAATACTTAAGAGCTATATTGTTTTAGGCAAGTAAGTTAATCATCTTTGATTCTCAGTTTCCTTGTCTGTTAATGTAAATCCCTTATCATAGTGATCATAGCAAGTGATCAATAAACAGAACCCATCAATTATAATGAGAAATTGATAATTATTAGTAAAAAATGGTAGTAGCAATCATAATTATTCCAAACTCCTTTGTAAGGTATTCCAAGTCCCTTTATAATTTAGAGCTTGCCTCGCTTTCCAATTTAATTTTGATATGCCTTATCTTTTACCTTAACTTAAAGACTCTCTCAATTGTTTGTATTTTCCCCAGATACTTTCATCTAATTCATGCTTTTGTGCCTTTGGTTGTGTTGGTTCCTTGCTGGCCTACCCTGATGTATACAACTTTTCTTTTTTTTTTAAGCCTAAGGGGTTATCTTATCTATGAAATCCTTCTGCTTTGCCCTGTCACATTAGGTAGAGCTGACTACCACCTCCTTCTTGTCTGAACAATGCACAACTTGTATCACAGCACCTGTCAGCTTTAGTACATGTGTCTGTCCACATATATATCCTCCTCCTCAACTGTGTTTCTGGAAAGCATTTCATTTCTATATTCTCAGGACCCAGCACACCACCCACTGCAGGCACTAAATACCTAATTGTTTAGGGGATGACGGGTCAGGTTCTATGAAAAGGTAAGTTTTGATAGTTTCTTGAACTATAAAAAAACCGTTCAAATCTTTGGTCCAGGATTTGGTTCTGAGCAGCTGTGTGACGTTCGTGAGATGCCTCACTTCTCTGAGCTTTTCCAGTGGGGGACTGGAGTAGAGGAATCTCAAGAGTCCATCCAACTCACACACTCAACCCTCAGTGTCTTCTGCACAGACATTTAAAAAAGTTGTCTTTAGATTTTAAAAAAATAAAAAAAAATTTTTTTGGCCACATCGTGCAGCATGTGGGATCTTAGTTCCCTGACCAGGGATCGAACCTGCACCCCCTGCAGTGGAAGCGTGGAGTCTTAACCACTGGACTGCCAGAGAAGTCCCTGCACAGAGAGTTTATTTTAAAATTCTGCCGGATTTCACTGATATGCGATATATTTTTGGGCCACAAGAAAAAAGAAATACTGAGCTTTTTTGGAATGAGGATAAAGATTTAAAATGATTACTTATTATTGTTTTCTTGTTTTAGCTTAAGTAGATACCTCAAACATTTACAGAAATTTTAAACACTGAAAGTAAGAATTCAAAACCTGACGTAAAAGGCTAGGACATAGCAAAATATTCAGGAAGTATTCAGGAAATAGCAAGTATCCTGGGTGGCTAAGGCACTGAGCATGAGCAGAGGGGAGAGACTGGAAGGCCAGGATGGGCGTATTGTAGAAGGGCTGCATTGCCAGGCAATGGAGTTTGTTTTTAATTCATAAGGCAATAAAGAGCTGTAGGAACATCAACCTGGCTGCAGTGTTTTGGGTAACTCGTATCATGAAAAATAAAGAAGAGAAACATTTTTCAACACTGGGTCCTGAAATGACTAGGAGCCTGAACTAATATGTTGGTAAGAATTGAAAGAAGGTCAAGAAGACAAATATCGCAGCAGACAAATATTCTCGCCTTGGATACTGATTAAATGAGGGGGAAGAGAAAGATGATGAAAAAGGAGCTCGTATTTCATGTCTGCATACTAAGAAGGAGAGTGGTATCAATCCCAGGAATATGGAAACCAAGAAGTTTGAGAGGGATGGCAAGAGTACTCTTTTGGATCCATTGACTTTCAAATAATAACGAGGTGTTTTACAAGAATGCCTAGCAGGAATCTGGAAATTTAAAGAGGGGTCACCTGAAGGCAAGACTTATGACTGGGACTTTGGAAAGGCCAAAAAAGGATGTGAGCAGAAAATCTTGAGTTGAACATCCAGTAGAATCCGAGTGTTAGATTTGAGTAGGACCTCAGAGATCAACTAGATTAACTTTCTCATTTTCTAGACAAGGAAATTTAATGCCCAGACTACAAGGAAGGCTTAAGGAACTTACTTAGATCCTTACATTATGATTTACTCTCTATAAATGGAGGAGGGATTTGAGGCTACTTTTTAACAGATAAATCATAAAGTGATTTTGCTCTGCCAAGGAAATAGTTCATCGTTATCTTTTTGATTCAACAAGGAGAAGTGCTCTTGCCTGAAAGGCATACTTTCTTAGTTATCCAAAGTGTTGTTTTTTCCTGTTTTTTTTTAAAATAAGACTAGTTTCAGGTCCCAGATTAAAATGGAACTAGTGACTCTAATATGGCACTAGTGCTTAGAGATGGGGATAAAACTCAAGACCAAGACTAAATGCTTTAGAAAAAAGCAGCTCTCATCCTTCTGTTTGTTTTCAAATACTCAGAGCTGTAATTTGATAACCTAAAGACAAGAAGAGAAAAAAATAACTAAAGCTGACACGCTGTGTCCTGAACTGTTAACTGAACAATGTGGTCTACTCCCCTTGGCCAAGCTCAGGCAGGACACCTTAGGTTCAGAATTGGTTTATGTACAATTAGAAGTCTGATGGGCACTGAGTTATTAGAAACTTCATCTTTGCACAGTATTAGTTCAGTCGAGAGTCCCTGTCAGTCACCTGAGGTGGAAACTGGAAACCCCAACAGATTCCTTTACTTCTCTTTTTAGAAATCAAAAGCTCAGGAAAACATGTCAGGCCATAAAATGACACATAAAGAAACCATAAAAATTCGTAGGTCTGATTCTGAAAGTTAAACTTTTTTTTTTTTTTTAGCATGGTGCAAGGCACTGGATTCCAGCTGAAAAAAAAAAAATACATCAAGAGAAAATACTTGCTATGTGGGCCATTAATAGTTAATATTCTTGACATTCAGAATAGGATTACAAAGCAACAAGTAACAGAAAATTAGCCCCAGGGAAAAACAATCAAATAAATATTAATAGATAGATATTTTGCAAAGGAGAATTAAAAATTACCAAAGACCATAATAATCTTAATATTAACCAAGAAATGCAAGATTTGTTCTCTTATTGCCACACCTGTCCAATGGTCCAAGCCGGTAACCTTTGGCAAAGATTAAGAATAATGGTAATATACAGAGCTGGGGAAACAAGAACACTGTGAAGTGGGGGTGGAGTGGGAATAAACATTCTTCAGAAAATTTGGCAATTTGAATCATAATCTTAACAAATGTGAAAACTCTTTGTGACAGTTGGACTTCTAAGAGCCCCCAATTCTGGCTTCCTGGTGTACGTATCTGTACACCCCTGGAGTGAGGGTGGGGCTGCGAGTGTGACGGGTGAGCACTCCTGTCATCAGGTTATGGTCTATGACAAAGGTGAGAAGATTCTGCAGATGTCATGAAGGTTGCCAGTCAGTTTAACTGAAGGGAGATTATGCTCGATGGGCCTGACCTAATCAGGCGGGCCCTTTAAAAAAGGGTCCAGAGGTAAGTGGCAAGAAGCAGCAGCAGATGCTCTCCTGTTGGCCCTGAAGAAGCAAATTATCATGCTATACAGTTGGCCACATGGCAGAGAATGGCGGTTGGCCTCTAGCTGCTGAGAGACAGTCCTACAACCACAAGGAACTGGACTTTGCCAGCAGCACTGGGCTTGGAAAGGACTCTGTGCCCTCGATGAGTTTGTAGTCTTTTTTTTTTTTTGCGATACGGGGGCCTCTCACTGTTGTGGCCTCTCCCGTTGCGGAGCACAGGCTCCAGACGCGCAGGCTCAGCGGCCATGGCTCACGGGCCCAGCCACTCCGCGGCACGCGGGATCCTCCCGGAGTGGGGCACGAACCCGCGTCCCCCGCATTGGCAGGCGGACTCCCAACCACTGCGCCACCAGGGAAGCCCTGAGTTTGTAGTCTTGGCTGACACCTTGAATGCAGCCTGGTGAGACCCCCCCAAGCAGAGAATCCAGTTAAACTTTGCCCAGACCCTTGACCCACAGAAATGGTGTGGTGACACGTGTATTTTATTTGAAGCTGCAAAGTTCATGGAAATTTATTCCAAAGCAATAAAAAAGCAATACGTATTTTGAGTAACTAAGTCTGACCTTGGGAAGTCATCCTGCGGTTATAATCAGACACGCAAACAAAATTATATGTAAAAGGATTTTTGCTGTAGCACCATTTATTGGTGAGAGACAGGAAACAACCTAAAAATCCAATATCAATGGACAGAGCTATGGGATTTTGACCCACTACCACTCCCCACCTACACCACAGTTCAGTCAGCCCCCCCGGCTCCAAAGCTGATGGTTTCCATTTCCAACCTCAGGCTGGTAACACCAGTGTTCTCACTTTCTGAACTTGGAGGAAGGATGCGGACAGTCCGTGTGAAGAAGGTCACAGATGCCCACTGCCCTTGCCTGGAGCTCAGAAAATTTTCAAGTATAAGTGCATCTCAATTTGCTATCTGCCTTTAGTCAGTTTCCAGAATCCTAAAATGTTTTTTCCAATTTTATACTTTTTTTTTTCCTGGGTGGATTTGCTGAGCTCTTAACCTCACCATGGCTGGAAGTTCAAGTCATCTATTGTTTATGTAATAAATAAATCATAAAATTAGATTTTAGGGCTGTTGGAAGAGCCTAAGGTAAAGCTCTGTTTTGGGTCTGTAAGGCCATTTCTCAGAGTTGCAAGTGGTGGCATGTCCTTCCATTGTCACTCTCTGATTTCTTGATCTGTGTACAGGGCTGCCCTGGCTGGTGCACCGTGGTTCCTTGTGATGTCGTGAGGAATATATAACAACCATGTTTGGTCTCTAGCTCATCCCTGTTCTAGGAAGTAAAGCTCTAGCAGACTAGGCTGACCACACTGCACGGCGGCTGACTATTGCTGTGTAGTTCATATGGAAGATCTTCGGTAGAGATCAATGGTGGGCAAGAAACCAGAAAACCAAGAATTGTAATCATCTTATTAAAGAGCAGATTCCCAATAAGAGAGAAATAAATAAAATGTGCTAGTCAGTAAACCACACCTGGAGCCCGTTCCCCAAACCACAATCTCCCCACCAATGAAAAGCATCTCACTTATGAGTTAGATGTTACTTGGATGAGTAGATTTTGGTTTAATTAATCAAATTCCAGTAGCATGGGTTTGCCTGGATTCATGTGGATTGCAGAGACCCATTCAATCAGTTTCCTTCCTTGTAAAGGAAACGTTTAGATCTTCAACACTAAGTTTTATTTTGCATGAGATGGTTTACGTTTCGTTGATTGTTCATTGTACGCACTGCACTTTGCTCTCTGGCTAGGAGTCCAGGTGTCTGTGAACAAGAGCACTTCATCGAGTCACCCTTTCCCAGAGTGATGCCTATTTAATAAAGTTTAATACATCATCTGGTAATGTCAGGCTAGTGAATAAGAATATATAAAGCATAGAAAAGGAAACTGATTTCTGCCAACCTAAAAATACACTGAAAAAAGAGAGGAACTGCAAAATTGTACAAGCTTGGCTGTTCCTACTTTTACGGTTCTTTTTAGCAAAATTGACAGGCAGCTTGCCCACCAGGGAGCTTTGCCCCCGTGGCTGACTCAGTCTCAGGAGCAAGGGTGGCAGCTCAGTGTGGTTCACTTCCTGATGCCCTGATATCCCACCAAGAGGATTTGAAAGACAGGCGCCATTTACTGTGAGGGGTTAACATAACCTTCCTTCAAAATGAATAGTTTAATAAACTATTAAGGAAGTCTCAAATCCCCCAGTCTCAGATTCCCAATTCTTCTGCTAGAGAGAAAACACAGATGGAAATGTAAGGAGATTATTGGCTGTTCCTTAAAATGCTACCAGTTAGAAAAAGGTCTTAAGAAAGAAAAATATCTTGCCTGAATTGTATTGAATGCTGCAACATGACTGTTGGGGATGAGCAGTTTCCTTTCTGTGAAGGGAGGCCTATGAGGTTGTCTTTTAGACAGTAGAAGACAGATGCCATTTCTTTTCTTTTCTTTTCTTTTCTTTTTGCGGTACGCGGGCCTCTCACTGCTGTGGCCTCTCCCGTTGCGGAGCACAGGCTCCGGACGCGCAGGCCCAGCGGCCATGGCTCATGGGCCCAGACGCTCCGCGGCATGTGGGATCTTCCCGGACCGGGGCACGAACCCGCGTCCCCTGCATCGGCAGGCGGACTCTCAACCACTGCGCCACCAGGGAAGCCCTATAATTTTGATTTCTTAATGTTTCACTTCTAGACATTTTATTTGGTCTGGTTCCACCTGATTGCCTCTTATTTTTGCACCATGTTTTAAGTTTTTCAAAAATATTAAAGTAGTTTATATTTTGACTCATCATTCTAATGTCTGCTGACTTCACAGATCTGTTTCTGAGGTCTTCTGACTCTCCCTCTTGGTGGCTTGTTTCCTCGCGTGTTTAGAGAATTTGGGCTGGGAGGGAGCTCTTGCTCCGTGGGATTTTATATGTGGGCATTATCTGAGGCGTGGATTCGAAGTGCATTTGTGTTTCCTTCTCACAACTGCTTGGGGGAAAACCAGTCCATGGTGCTTTCAATTAAATTGTTAGGAGTTTTGGGCCCCACAGGTAAGGTGAATTTAAGGCACATGTCCAGGATGGTTTAATCATAGTTGCTCCTCTCCTCAGAGCCTAGGCTGGGCCATTCAAGTTCCCCTGTGCAAGATTATTCTCTCCACTTCCCACCTCTTCTCTGCTCTGGTTTCCCCACACTTTGAAGTTCTGGCTTTACTTGGGGGTCTCTGATTGGCCGTCGTCACTGCTTGGGGTGTCAATAAAAACTGGTTTCAAGCTCACCGCTCTGGGTTATGCTTTCCTGTTGTTTGTAACTTCTCTTGTCCTTATATTCTTGCCAACTCAGCCGTGCTCAATATTTAAAAATACATTATAGCCAACATTTTATGAATTTCTGTTCCAGAGGGTTTTCTTTATCAAGATAATAGGCCATATTGCCTGGCATAGGAGACCACTGATTCCTTCTTTAAATTGATTAGGGTGAACTTATTTCTTAGCGTCTTCTTTTAGAAGCCTCTCATTTTTTATCCTCTCTTTGTCTTTTGCTTCCTATTTCGATATTTTAGTCACCTTCAGGCCAGAAAGGAGCCCGTCCTGAGTCACTGCTCCCTGAACATGCAAGGCTGTTTTGGTGCATTGCTTTAGGTGTTCCCCTTTGAATTGCGCTGAGACCTAAGTTAATTTTCTTCATCAGGTAATGCGCCCCTAGTGTCCATTCACTGAGTCGTGCTGGATCCAGCCTCTCTCTGCTCTCCAGCTGCTCTAGTTATCACGTCTTTTCTTGTGAGTATGCGCAGAACTTTTCCAGTTTGGATCCATCCATCTTGTTTCTGCCCTGTGCTAATTTCTTTAAAGGAGATCCTATGATTCTTCACATTTATGTTTCTTTGCTCTTTGTAACTCACTTAACGTTTCCTTTTTAAAATCTCTCACTCCTATTGTTCTCATATCTTAATTGCCAATTGGGCCTATCTGTAAACCACAAAACAATTCTTGCTCAGTCATGAATTTTAATAAACATAGATATGCTATTTGCTAACCTTATCTGAGTATCTTCTTTGGATCTTGCTTTAATCACTGTGTAGCATTATCTCATTAAACCTTCCCAACTATCCCAAGAAGCAAGTATTATTTAAAATCTCCATTTTATAGAAGAGAAAGTTGACGCATATACAGATTAACTATCATGCCTATCTTTTATTGATAGTGAATAATGTAGACAGATTTGACCAAGCAGTTGATTTCAAAGCTCACATCTTTTGCATTTCAATAAATAAAGCAATGTATGTATAGTAACTAGCACAGTTAGTGTCACACAGTAGGCACTTAGCAAGTGTTTATCCCTCCTCCTTACATCATTCATATCCTCAGATACATATAATTTAGGGGGACTATGGGATTTCTTTACAGCAAGGCTCTAAAATTGACCATGTAGGTAGCTGGGAACCTAATTACAATAAAAGAAGCTTTGGACTAGTGTTATAAACCCTTGAGATTAGATCAGAATCCTTAAACCATCATCTGTATTGCTACTTAACCCTGATTCAAAAATCACATGTAGGGCTTCCCTGGTGGCACAGTAGTTGAGAGTCCGCCTGCCGATGCAGGGGATGCGGGTTCGTGCCCCGGTCCGGGAAGATCCCACGTGCCGCGGAGCGGCTGGGCCCGTGAGCCATGGCCGCTGAGCCTGCGCGTCCGGAGCCTGTGCTCCGCAGCGGGAGAGGCCACAGCAGTGAGAGGCCCGCGTACCGCAAAAAAAAAAAACAAAAAAAATCACATGTAAACTTCTAAATCTGATTTGAGCTAGAAATCTCCCTCCTTAATATAGCAAATTGAATAAGCCACTTGCTAAAACCATCTCTTGATTCAAGCTGTGTATCAGATCCTGCTATCAGTATCTTTACGCACAGCTTACTTTATAGAATTTTTTTTTACTGTGAAGAACACATATTTAATCTTCAATCTCTGGGTTGAACTCTGAGCAGAAACAGCAAATTCCATCACTTTCGTAATACAGATTATTTTTTCTTTGTTTAGGAAACTAGGTATGGCAGAAATAGCAATGAAAGTAATGAGAAACTCTGTGTCCTGAGAGCCGTCTGGACGGGCACAGACCCTGCTCTCAGGTGGGGACAGGTGGGGACTGGTACTGGGACCTTCCATGATGTCTGGATCTATGGGCTCTTGGAGCTTGAAAGGTCCATGAAGACAGTCAGGTCCAACAGCTTTACTTTGTAGAGGGGAAGTGGAGCTCAGAGAAGAAAAGTGATGTGCAGGGTGGTCACCCATGAACCCTGTGCCTGTGGTCACAGAAGCATGGGTCTGAGCCATTTCTGTCTTTCTTTTTCTGTGGTTCAGAGCAGAGGACATTTATTTGAGTTAATTGTTTTTATAAATAGCTTTGCAGCTGAACATGACAGCATAACAAACTGTGTGGGGCTTCCCTGGTGACGCAGTGGTTAAGAATCCGCCTGCCAGTGCAGGGGACACGGGTCGAGCCCTGGTCTGGGAAGATCCCACGTGCTGTGGAGCAACTACGCCCATGCGCCACGACTACTGAGCCTGTGCTCTAGAGCCCGCGAGCCACAACTACTGAGCGCACGTGCCACAACTACTGAAGCCCGCGCGCCTAGAGCCCGTGCTCCGCCACAAGAGAAGCCACCGCAATGAGAAGCCCACACACCGCAACGAAGAGTAGTCCCCGCTCGCCGCAACTAGAGAAAGCCCACGTGCAGCAACAAAGACCCAACGCAGCCAAAAATAAGTAAATAAAATAAACTTATTTAACCACCCCCCAAAAAAACTGTGTGTTATTTTTATTTGTTTCATTAAGTCTGCACTATCCACACCTGCAGGATGAAGACACACAAGGGATGGAGGATTTCGCCCGAAAGTGGAGACTCAGTTTGGCCGGGTTCGGATCCTGTGATTATGAGTGACGATTTGCAGGAGGAACTGCTCTCTTGCCTGCCCTTCAGAAAGCTCAGGAGGAGTGCCAGTGGGGACCAGAAACATGGACGTCCTCTGATGCTGAGTCCTACCAGGCCTCCTGCTTCCTGCTGGAGTCTTAACAATGTTCCCCAGTACAGAGGTCTGGAATAGCTGCTGAAATCTGAAACCGCAGTATTTGACCCATTATACCTGTGCAACTCTAAAAGTGTTGTAGTTTATTACTTAATCTTGTTTGGAAAAGGATTGTATTTTATGGTTATGCAGAGTTACATAGAAAAAAAAAGTTTCCTTTACGCCGTGTGCAGTCATAGTAGGAATGTGAGCTGTGTGTAGGACCGGCCATTTCTGACGACATGTACTTGACAATGACTTGGCCCTGTGTGAGGTTAGAGGTCCAAAGACCATGAGAAGAAAAGTCCTCTTCGAGTTATAAGAAAAAGTGTGGCCAAGAGAAGCCCAAATAACTTTCCAAAGTCATGAACAAAGACTTCTGAGATCAAATCGGAACACATCTCAGGGATTTTCCAGGATACACTTCAGCTTCTATGCAACACCATTCTAATTTGGTCGTGGTAAATATAGGCTTCTGATCAGCAACTTGTCAAATACATTTATTTTTAAATCCCTCTTTACTTAAAAGCACATCTGCAACTCTTCTTAGTAGACCAGTAAAATCAGTGACACTCGTTTCTGACTGACTGTGGCAATGACGGACTCTCAGGGGTTAAATTCCGGCTGCTAAATTGTGTCATTAAATATAGAAGCAGCGCAAAGTAAAGCACCTCAGCATTCTGTGCGCAGTAAGAACCTGCTATTTTGTCTTAATAAGAAAAATGTTTGTGATTGAACATATTCTGCGGTTCGTTTAAAACCCAATCTGTAAAATGGCTTGTACGTTAAAGACAAACGTAGAGATAATACATTTGCATATGTAAGGAAAATGGTATACTTGATAAATACGAAGCATTGGAGAAAAACATACTGTACGGAAAAGTGATTTGTCACACGGCAGCTTGTCGGCATTAAACTGTCCTTCCGCTGAACAAAGAAAAGCAGCTCGATGTGCAAAAAATTCTGCAGAGCGTTTGTCTTTCTGTCCTCAAACACAACACTAGCAGCCCTTTGAGGATCCGCTGGAAGGTTTCAGGGGCAGCTAACTTATCTCTAAGTATGTATTTTAAGCGGATTAAAAAGTTAGGATGCCTCTTAGGTCTAGCCACAGGCACGACTCTGAAATGGGCAAAATTTGTCTGGAGGTTCCCTTCCTCCTGCTGCAGTCAAATACGAAGCCTTTATGCCTGCTCGATGCCCCACCCTAGGGGGACTCACAGGGTCCCTCCCAGAAATGCCCTAACCTTCAGAGTTGTCTCCTTTCCTCCACTGTACTCCATTCTAAGGAAGAAGACCACGCTTCTGTCTGGGGCACGCGGGTAATGAGGAGTCAGTCCTCAAACGAATCATAGTCAACACATCGTCAAACCAATGTATTAACCCTATAAATGGACTGAAACTTTTATCCCAGATAAAATACATGCATCTTCTGAAAACCCGGAGCAAGTGGCACTGATGCCACGATTGGTCCATCCTCTGCTTCACTGATGGGGATTGTCTGAGCAGCTAAGACATCTGGTACCATTGTGGGCACGTGGGTGGCCCCATTTTCAAAGCATGAATATTCCTTAGACTTAGAAGTCCCTGTATGCATGCTTAAGTGTGTAGCAAACACGTTGATTTTTGTGGGATAAGGAGTGGTATGATGGGCTGCAGGGTGAAGCCCACTTTGCATGTCTGGGAAGGGAGAACTGGCCACGTGGACCTCCATATAGACTTCAAAGCCAGGCAAAAGCAGCCCTGGGGCTTAAATAAGCAGGCATAGTGCAACTGTGCAAAGAATTTCGGAATTAAACTGCCTTTTCACTGAACAAATAAAAAAGCGGTGAAGTAGAAGCACAGTGGGATTTATCTTCACCATATTGAGTGGGTGGAAATTCCATTACCATGAACAGATTTACACATGTAAGTCCAACGCATCCACAGGAGACTGTTTGCAAACTTTGTATGACGAATAATAATGATTAAAGTAAAATCTTAGGACTCTGTATTCTGTGCATGTTAATGAGGTGTAGCTTTTGTTTTCACATGACCAATCCCATAGTGGAATCTCATTTTCAACCTGGGTTGTTCACTATGTTTGGATTTTATCCAGTTAACTAACACCTAAACAGTCTTGAATACCTTTTGCCCATATATAGTTACAGACAAAAACTCAGTATCAAGCAAAAACATCTAAAATGAAGGTTTTCAAACTCACATTACGTTCTTTCATGAGATATTTTCAAAGCTGCATTTCATTCTTTTCCATTGGCAGGACTATTGAAATCTACAAAAAGCTAAACTAAGAAGATTCCCTTCAGAGCTGATTCAATTACGTTACAAGTTTTAGAGAATAGAGAAAATATACTATAGTTTTATACTGTGCTTCATTGCTAAATTTATCTAATGTGTATATAAGTTGACCATATTCTATATTATAAATATATATATATATATATAATTTAAGTAAGTAAACTATTTTAAAGAAAAAGAGAAGCACATTATCTTGAGTTAGATTTTTCTTTGGTGGTAGTTAGTTATTTAAAGAGCTGGACAATGTCCATCAACAGGTGAATGGATAAATATGTAGTACATATACACAATGGAATATTACTCAGCCATAAAAAAGAATGAAATAATGCCATTTGCAGCAACATGGATGGACCTAGAGATTATCATACTAAGTGGAATAAGTCAGACAGAGGAAGATAAGTATCATATGATATCACTTATTTGTGGAATCTAAAAAAGTGATACAAATGAACTTACTTGCAAAACAGAAACAGACTCATAGAAAACAAACCTGTGGTTACCAAAGGGGGAAGCGGGAGAGGGATAAATTAGGAGCTTGGGATTAACAAATACAAACTACTATATATAAAATAGATAATCAACAAGGTCCTACTATATAACACAGGAAACTCTATTCAATATCTTATAATAACCTAAAATGGAAAAGAATCTGAAAAAGAATATATATATATATATATATGTGTGTGTGTATATATATACATAAATACATACAACTGAATCACTTTGCTGTACACCTGAAATTAACACATTATAAATCAACTATACTTAAAAAAAAAAGAACTGGACCCTTGCTCTCTATCTCTCCATTCCATTCTTCATTTAACAAACATTTACAGGATTTTATTCATTTAAGGAAGGAAGGTTTTCGCCTTTGTAGAGAAGACAATGCCTTCTTCTCTGGGTTGAAATACCAGCTCATAGAAACTCAAACTTTTCTTCATTTATGAATGACCATCAATAGACCCATAAGAAGGGAGAACTTCACTCAAATCAGTAGTCTTGAAAGTAAGAGTACAAAAAAGTAAGTAAACCTTGAGCTAATTTGCTATTATTGTCTGTTCCTATATTAACCATTGTTCAGTCGCAGTTATAGTAAAAGCAACTCCTGGATTCTATTGGCAAATAACTGTGAAATGCCATCCCTGAGTGAATTCTGTATAGATTCACTATTATCAATGCCATTAATGAAAAAAAATTCCCTCTATGGTATGTTATAATTCCAAGGCAAACTTTGTTTGTGAACTAATTATAAGAAATTATAAGCCAATTGCATATATAGTTATTTCACTCTTTTCCTCTGTGATATAGTTTTCTTCTCAATATTTTGAATAGAAAAAAATTAATTCTTAGGTTGGGGAAAAAAAACTGCTTCTGCAAGAAAAGTGTCACATATACTTACAAAATACACCTGTATTTTAAATTTGAATTTCAAAATATTTTAAGTAAACTGAAAAACAATGTTTCTTCAAGAGCCAGGTTGTCTTCTTGAAGCCTGGACGCAGAGGGCTGGGGGTGACCAATGGTTGAGGGGTGACCAGGAAGGAGAGAAGTGGATGCTGGCCGAGAGGGACCATGGGTGAACCACAGGAAGACCCAGACTGAAACGTGGTCCCTGATCTTCCAGTGCTTTGCCTTCCTCTGATGTTAAGAGGGAAAGTCAAGGAGGGAAGGAGCTTAGATTTAAGAGGGCCAAGATGGCCTTTTCATGGGAAAGTTGATAAAAATAAGATCAAGGGAGGCAGTTAGATAAGAAGGCTTTCCAGAAGAAAGAGGAATAATAAGGATGTAAGTAACATAATTTCTCTGATAAGCAGAATTTTCTGAGAACTTCAGACTTCCCCCCACAAATGCTTTCATATTTATAAAATATGTGAATGTATATATGCTCAACGACCTACCACTTAGTTTACTGAAAAATTACTGCCAATTCCAGTGCGGCTTCCCCACTCCGCCTCGCGCCAGCACCACCATTTCTGCCTTTTTCTAATTGGAGACAAAGCCAGACTGGGTGCCAGGATAATACAAGGAATAGGTCGTTTGTAACAGCTCAAGGACGAACAAAAAATGCACTTACATATTGCTTACTTTGCGCCAGTGCTGTTTTTTTTTTTTTTTACATCTTTATTGGAGTATAATTGCTTAACAATGGTGTGTTAGTTTCTGCTGTGTAACAAAGTGAATCAGTTATACATATACATATGTTCCCATATCTCTTCCCTCTTGCGTCTCCCTCCCTCCCACCCTCCCTATCCCACCCCTCTAGGTGGTCACAAAGCACCAAGCTGATCTCCCTGTGCTATGCGGCTGCTTCCCACTAGCTATCTACCTTACGTTTGGTAGTGTATATATGTCCATGCCTCTCTCTCACTGTGTCACAGCTCACCCTTGCCCCTCCCCATATCCTCAAGTCCATTCTCTAGTAGGTCTGTGTCTTTATTCCTGTCTTACCCCTAGGTTATTCATGACATTTTTTTTCTTAAATTCCATATATATGTGTTAGCATACGGTATTTGTTTTTCTCTTTCTGACTTACTTCACTCTGTATGACAGTCTCTAGGTCCATCCACCTCATTACAAATAGCTCAATTTCGTTTCTTTTTATGGCTGAGTAATATTCCATTGTATATATGTGCCACATCTTCTTTATCCATTCATCTGTTGATGGACACTTAGGTTGCTTCCATGTCCTTGCTATTGTAAATAGAGCTGCAACGAACATTTTGGTACACGACTCTTTTTGAATTATGGTTTTCTCAGGGTATATGCCCAGTAGTGGGATTGCTGGGTCATATGGTAGTTCTATTTTTAGTCCTTTAAGGACCCTCCATACTGTTCTCCATAGTGGCTGTATCAATTTACATACCCACCAACAGTGCAAGAGGGTTCCCTTTTCTCCATACCCTCTCCAGCATTTATTGTTTGTAGATTTTTTGATGATGGCCATTCTGACTGGTGTGAGATGATATCTCATTGTAGTTTTGATTTGCATTTCTCTAATGACTAATGATGTTGAACATTCTTTCATGTGTTCGTTGGCAGTCTGTATGTCTTCTTTGGAGAAATGTCTATTTAGGTCTTCTGCCCATTTTTGGATTGGGTTGTTTGCTTTTTTGATATTGAGCTGCATGAGCTGCTTATAGATTTTGGTGATTAATCCTTTGTCAGTTGCTTCATTTGCAAAAATTGTCTCCCATTCTGAGGGTTGTCTTTTCATCTTGTTTATGGTTTCCTTTGTTGTGCAAAAGCTTTTAAGTTTCATTAGGTCCCATTTGCTTATTTTTGTTTTTATTTCCATTCCTCTAGGAGGTGGGTCAAAAAGTATCTTGCTGTGATTTATGTCACAGGGTGTTCTGCCTATGTTTTCTTCTAAGAGTTTTATCGTGTCTAGCCTTACATTTAGGTCTTTAATCTATTTTGAGTTTATTTTTGTGTATGGTGTTAGGGAGTGTTCTAATTTCATTCTTTTACATGTAGCTGTCCGGTTTTCCCAGCACCACTTATTGAAGAGGCTGTCTTTTCTCCACTGTATATTCTTGCCTCCTTTATCAAAGATAAGGTGACTGTACGTGCATGGGTTTACCTCTGGGCTTTCTATCCTGTTCCATTGATCTATATTTCTGTTTTTGTGCCAGTACCATACTGTCTTGATTACTGTAGCTTTGTAGTAGAGTTTGAAGTCAGGGAGCCTGATTCCTCCAGCTCCGTGTTTCTTTCTCAGGATTGCTTTGGCTATTCGGGGTCTTTTGTGTTTCCACACAAATTGTGAAATTTTTTGTTCTAGTTCTGTGAGAAATGCCAGTGGTAGTTTGACAGGGATTGCATTGAATCTGTAGATTGCTTTGGGTAGTATAGTCATTTTCACAATGTTGATTCTTCCAATCCAAGAACATGGTATATCTCTCCATCTATCTGTATCATCTTTAATTTCCTTCATCAGTGTACTATAGTTTTCTGCATACAGGCCTTTAGTCTCCTTAGGTAGGTTTATTCCTAGGTATTTTATTCTTTTTGTTGCAATGGTAAATGGGAGTGTTTCCTTAAATTCACTTTCAGATTTTTCATCATTAGTGTATAGGAATGCAAGAGATTTCTGTGTATTAATTTTGTATCCTGCTACTTTACCAAATTCATTGATTAGCTCTAGTAGTTTTCTGGTAGCATCTTTAGGATTCTCTATGTATAGTATCATGGCATCTGCAAACAGTGACAGCTTTACTTCTTTTTTTTTTTTTTTTGCGGTGCGCGGGCCTCTCACTGCTGTGACCTCTCCCATTGCGGAGCACAGGCTCCAGACGCGCAGGCTCAGCGGCCATGGCTCATGGGTTCAGCCGCTCCGCGGCATGTGGGATCTTCCCGGACCGGGGCACGAACGAGTGTCCCCTGCAACGGCAGGTAGACTCTCAACCACTGTGCCACCAGGGAAGCCCAGCTTTACTTCTTCTTTTCTGATTTGGATTCCTTTTATTTCTTTTTCTTCTCTGATTTTTGTGGCTAAAACTTCCAAAACTATGTTGAATAATAGTGGTGAGAGTGGGCAACCTTGTCCTGTTCCTGATCTGAGTGGAAATGGTTTCATTTTTTCACCATTGAAGATGATGTTGTCTGTGGGTTTGTCATATGTGGCCTTTGTTATGTTGAGGAAAGTTCCCCCTATGCCTACTTTGTAAATAGACTCTTTTAGCATCTGATGCATGTGTAAGTTTTCTGGCATCATTATTTTTTTGCTCATTCATTTATTCATTTAGTAGTTTTGAACCACTCTGTGTGCGGTTCTGGGGATCACAAAGAATAATACACAGTCTTTGCCTTTAAACACGCACACGTTTAGTAAGGGAGATATAAATGTAGAAAGTTAATTAAAATATGGCTTATTAAGTTTCATGGTAAATGGACAGATTCTTAGGGGAATACACATAAAGGGCACCAAACCCAGCCTGTGTGTGTGTGTGTGTGTGTGTGTGTGTCTGTATGTTTGTGTGTATGTGTGTGTGAGAGAAAGAGAGAGAGAGAGAGGGAGAGAGGGAGAGATGGGGGTGAGGGATGCTACAAGTTTTAGGACAGGCTTCTGGGAGAAGTTACCTGGGCAGAGTACTAAATATTGAGAAGAAATTAGCCAGGCAAAGACAGAGAGAAGAAAACAATCAAGCTATTTATACAGAAGCAAAATAAACTCTGCGATTTGTCCATATTAAACTTTGAAAAGTCAAGCTGTTTTTGAATGAATAATAGACTTCCATTGTTATATTCAAAAACAAACCTCTTTAGTCAGCCATAAAAAAGAATGAAATAATGCCATTTGCAGCAATATGGATGGACCTAGAGATCATCATACTAAGTGAAGTAAGTCAGAGAAAGATAAATATCATATGATATCATTTATATGCAGAACCTAAAAACATGATACAAATGAACTTATTTACAAAACAGAAATAGACTCACAGACACAGAAGATAAAGTTATGATTACCAAATGGGAACCAAAAGTTCCCAAATGGGAAATGGGGGGAGAGATAAATTGGGAATTGGGGATTAACAGATACACACTACTATATATAAAACAGATAAACAACAAGGACAGTATAGCTTGGGAACTCTACTCAATATTCTGTAATAATAACCTATAATGGAAAAGAATATGAAAAAGAATATATATATGTATAACCGAATCACTTTGCTGTACACCTGAATCATTGTAAATCAATTGTACCTCAATTTTTAAAAAACCCTCTTACTTACAAATGTCTTTACCTGTTTATATTTCCATCCCCCCAGCAAACACTCCAGCCCCTTCATCTATTATTTCCCAGGGAGCTCAAAGCCATTTGTTTGGTGTTGCGGAGGAACCAAGAGGGGAAAAAAATGGGGTGGAGATTCAGTCTGGAGATGGGGAGGGGGTGGGGGGTGCTGAACACTGAGGTCCTCTATGCTGGATGGAGAGGAAAAGGAAAGTCACGTGGGAGTGTAAGGCAGCTGGGGTTACCCAACTACATTTCATTTTTAGCTTAATCACTGATGTTTCTGGGCAGGGTGGCACTGGAGAAGCCTTGGACAGGAGAGCTGATCCTCCTGTTACAGAGGATCAGCTGAGCACCATGAAACTCAGACTAGGATGTGGCAGAGTGGATGGAAGGGAGAAACGGGCATGAGGAATACTTAAGAGACAGTTACCCGGTCCCAGTGAGCGTGACGAGAGGAGGAAATCGTGGACACCCCGGATTTCTGGTGAGGCTGACACCACCAACACGTGGAGAGCAGAGGGGAGGAGAACTGAGAATGAAGAAACCCAGAGATTGATGTAAAATATTCCACATTTTAAACCTTGGAAGCTAATTAAAATTTAAACCTCTATGCAGGGGCCACGGGGAAGATAACGCTGTCTGTGGTCTGCCACGTCATGCTCTCTGAAGTAGGCGACTTGGGCTGGAGTGACAGAGGATGACGTCGAGGGTCAGGAAGTGGTGACGTCCCCTCCACCGAGACCGCATTCCACTGGTAAGTACTCACTTACTTCGTGCCTCATCTGTGCCAGGTTCAAGGGATTTAGTGGCAAATGAGAGAGTCAAAAATCCTGAAAGGCGAATGACATATAAGGACGTTTTTTTCTCCTCTGTGGTTATTTGTTCTCTTTGTGGTATTGACACGTGATTGAAACAAACCTCAGCGTCTGTGATGCACTCGGCTGCTGTATCAGATGGGTTCCTATTGAGCTTATCAGATGCCCTGGATTTAGCTCTGCAACAATTAGCAACAGACCCTGGGAAGGTTCTTGAATTCTCCGTGCTTCTGCCTTCTTGCCTGTAAAGTGTGCATGAGGATAATGCTAAGGTGCAGAATTACTGTGAGAATAAGGTGAGAAGGTGTCTACGGGTCAGCCCATGTTCTGGCTCCTACGAGCTATGCAAAAGTTGGCTACAATAAAGATTACGGTGCCCAACCTGGCACCCTGCCCGTGGGTCTAAAACAGTGATTTTATGATGTTTATGGGATGTAAATGTCACTTTGACGCATGCAAGTGTGAGTGGAGTGACAAAGTAGCTGCTGGAAGAAAGGTTTGCTCCTATCGCCACTAACGGACATCTCCTGTCCTTCAGGAGAACCGGTTCACAGAAAATCTGTTCCTGACCCTCTGTGGCGACGGGGTCTAGTTGACCTCATGAGACAGAACCTATGAGTCTGATTGAATCTGAAAGAATTATGCACATGAAAGAGGCTGTCTTGCTACGTAAAGCATGTATTACTGTGGTGGACATTATTTAGCATTTTCTGTGTGTCAGGTGTTGAGCCAGCCTGGTGCTGGATATGAGAACGAAATGGACAAATCCTCGACCTTTATGGAGTTTATAGTCTAATGAAGAAGTCGGGCTTTTAAGCAAGACATAGCTTAAGTTCCGGCTCCAATACAGCACAGGAAGGAATGCTCACCTTAACTTGAGGGTTAAGCCATGGCTTCTTAAAGGAAGTGATGTGAAAACTGACATTTAAAATTGAGTGACATCTACCCCCATATCCCCTCCCTCTTGTGTACATATAGCTGATTCACTTTGTTATACAGCAGAAACGAACACAACATTGTTAGTTGTCCGTCTCCAATAAAGATGTTAGAAAAAATAAAAATAAAATTGAGTGACAGAGTCAGCCAGACGAGGGCAGAGGGCGGCACATCCAAGATGAGCAGGAAGAAGTGTTTATTATGCTGCAAAGTCAAATAAAGCATTTTTGACTCAATTTTTTAATTACGCATCAAGATTTGGGTTTAGGATCATTTTCAAGGTGCATGTTGTTGATTTAATAGATCATATCATTAAAGTACACACTGACCTGGAGCATCATCTTGGACTTACTGCCTTTTTGAAATGAACATATTTCATAGATCTCAAAGACATGTTTACGTGCGTCAATGTCACAGAGATAGGTAACCCGTCTCCCATTCACCCAGCCCTTTCTCATTGCCACCTCTCTCATTTACATCTTATCTCTTACTGAACTAGTGCAATCTCGTCTTCACTGATTTCCTTACTTCCAATTTTTTCCCCACTTCAATGCCTCTTACGCTTTGCTGCAAAATTAAACTTCCTTGGAGAAGCTCTTATTTGCTCACTCCCGTGTGTGCAGCCTCTCGTGGAATCCCCACAGCCTGAGATGGTCATCCTAAATCATTCATCCTGGTGCTCGAAGCCTTCCTTATGGTTCCAGCCTCCCTTCTCTGCTGCCCTTGCACTACTCTGCTCCTTGGGAATCAATGTAGACTACTTGTTCTGCTTTCCTGTTTCATTCATTGTTGTTTGTAACATCCTTCAGTTTCGGATGCACGTCCCCAGCCTGTCCACTTTGAAAGTTCCACTTTGTGGACCAGCTCAAACTCTCCAACAATTGTGAAGTCCTCGCCCAACATCCTCACTCCCACTATTGTGGTTTTTCCTTCCTTTAAATCCCCAGCACTACGCCCACATACACAGTACTATGCATACATAGCTTGCATTGCGTTTGTAAAATTATGCCTTGTTAGTGTAATGTGCGTACATACTTTGATGCACTTGGGGTAAGGGCTATGTATTTCTCAACTTTGCATCTTTTATTTCTTTTAGCACAATATTCTTCACATTGTAGGTGATTAATATTTATCGAAGTTCAGCAATTCTGTTAGTACATTTTTCACTGCTAATTCTCTTTGAGTTGAAAAGGCTTGATCTTATGTACTTGTATTTGGAGTGGTCTCAGTTCATGGAGTCATTATTTTTTTTTAATCTTGTAAGTAGAGCACTTAGCGTTTATGAATGATTCCATGTTTATTATTTTATTTTATGCCCTAAGGCTCACGGGACATTAATACATGTATCAACACAGCATCCTTCTTAGTGCAGGCACAGAAAGGTGGAGAGGCTCCCTGGAGCTCTCTCTGAGTCAGTGAGGACCAGAGGTGGGATGGGAACCAAGTTCCTTCTGTTCTGTCATTTACCACCTGCAGCAGCTTCCCTGGTGTCTCTTTCTTCCTTCTGGAGACCCAGTGCAGTGTAAATACTGCTACTAAAATCAGTATTTTCTCACTGTGCACAGATGTCCCTTAAGCTTGAACATGGCTCCTATAGCAACTTGAGAAGAAGAATTGCACTTGAGCCAGTGTAGGTGGTCAAGTGCTGGCCTCCACGCAGATGAGTAGCACAGTTGTTTAATGTCTACTCTAGTCATTTTTTTGATAACTGCCTTTACCAAATTTCTGACAGGTGCTATGGGTACAGACCTGCTGCCCGCTGCCCGGACCCCAGGAGAGAGGGGGAGGGTGCATGTGCATTGGGTGGGCACCCCCTTTAGCAGCACTGTTCTTCCTTCTTTGATGCTGTTGTCCCCTGAGGCTTCAGTGGGAAGTGATGAGAAGCCCTCGTGTTTGGATCCATAGTTTCTTTTTTTTAAATGGACTTGTCTCTAGTAAGTAGGCTGTATGGTAAGAGAGGAAGGTCCCTGGACTTACGTTTTGAAGATAAATTTTCACCTTCCACCTAGCTCTACCTTTAATTGCTTTGTGACCTCGAGCAAATTGCTGAAGCTACCAGAGGTTTGGCTACCTCACCTCTAAACCAAGTTACTGTGAGAATCAGACAGGATAAAATGTGGGAACTTCCATAAACTTCATAAACTTCAAAAACTTCATAAACTTCAAAGCACGTCACTAGGATGAAGTGCTATTAGTAGAAGATAGGAGTAAAGTAGGGCTTTGAATTCAATTCTGTTAAAAATTTTGAATTAAAAGTCTAATCGGCTTACCTGCTAGTTTTCTGGGGAAAGCATTTTCTAAAGCCAAGATGGCCTAGAGCTTAGCAGATAATTCTGAAGTATACTTACAAATACTTTATATTTCTCAACCTAATTAATCAGATTTAATAATTAAACCACAAGGAACGAATAGTAACTGTCACAATCTAGAAAGCTAATCAAATGTGAAAGAAAAATGTAGCTTAGCATCCTATCTGAACAACAGCAAGAAGATACTTATAAACACTCCTCTGGACTTTCCTTGTTCAAGATGAGAAAGATAGCACAGCTTCCTTTTACGCACACGCTTTTAAAATTGAGAGAGGCCAACTTAGTTTATTGGTTTTTTTTTTTTTTTTTGCATTCTTAGAAAGAAAGATTTAATCTCAAAAGTAATAGCAAGAGCAAATATAAAACAAAAACCAAACCACACCAAAACAAAGCAAAAAAGAGCTTTCACGATTTGTACAAGTTCTTGAGTGAAAATACCAAGGCTCTTTATTAAAATGATTGGAGTGATTCTTATTTCAGAAATCAAATAGCAAGAATTTCACTCTAACCTCAAAAGAACTTTGCATTGTTATTGTCGTGGATTTAGGAGAAAGGTACTGGAATAGAAGTCGATGAAAAAGAGAGAGAAAGTTTCCAAATCTCTGCATTCTACCATCTAATTCCCTTCAATATCCTGAGTAATAAACCACAGGCAGACCAAACAACCAAACCAAAACACTCCCCTGATGCTTTGTGTGATGGAAAGAATGGTTATTGAAGAGACGAAGAGTCTGGAATCACTGAGGAGCAGATCAATCTGTTATTAATCTGTCGAGTAGTAGGATCCTAACTAGGTCTCAGGAGATCATTTTATTGATTCATTACCTGCTTGAGAACATACCATTCCCTTTAGATGCCTCAGAGAGCTGGCTCCGTTACAACACGCCTCAGACTTATTTGAACACAATAGTAGCAATAACAAGACACACAAGGAAAATTGTCAGAACTAGTGGTGCATATTGAATCGTGGAGTCTAGAACGGTCAGTTTTAAAAGATGCGTCCGATCGTGGGAGCACCAGGGAGGTGTTCCACATGTTGCAAATCAGTGTCTCCTGGGTTTTTGTGCTTGGACTGAGCTTGGGCCACATGCCAGGCACTGCTCCAGGTGCTTGGAGACACCCAGGAGACACAACACGCAAAGATCCTGCCCATCCTCATGGAGCTTATATTCTATTGGGAAGGACAGTCAAGAAGCACCTCTAAAAAAGGAGAAATGGGTGATGTTGGATGGAAATAAATGGTGATGAGAAAAAAGTAGGGCAAAGACTGAGGAGGTGAAGTGTCAAAGGCAAGGATGGCTGGGAAGGCCATGCTGGGAAGGTGCAGGAGCTGCCTACAGAGTGTGGGAGGGCCAGCCAGGTAGAGAACGGGTTAGGACCCTGCCGAGCTGGGAATGGCAGGGGTAGGGGGCCAGGGCTGAGGATAACCTGCACTCCGGCTGGAGCTATGACTCGCTGTGGGTCAGTGAGGACCTGGGCAGACCTTGAAGGATTGTGAACCTAGGAGTGAGCTGATCTGGGTCTCCATTTAACAGGATCAGTTTGGCCGCTGTGTTGTAAACAGGGGGACCGAGGGCAGAAGAAGCGTGAGGTTGTTGACCAGTTTCTCAGGCTGCTTTAAGAATCAGGACAATATAGAATGAGAACGATGGCTATGGAGGCCGTGAGATGCAGCTGAACTCGGGACCCGTTTTTAAGTTAAACCAACAGGGTTTACGGATGGGAGAGATGTGAGTGTGAAAACCACAGTGGAGTCGAGGATAGCAGTAAGGCTCTTAGCTCGAACAGCTGCAAGAAAGAATTTGCCACTAACTGAGACGGGGAAGTATGAAAATGAACAGGTTTGGGGAGAAGTAGCAGGGGCTCATGTCAGGTCTGAGATGCGCTTGCCACTGACGGCTCTTCGCTGAATTCCTCCCCGGGCGTGGCCCTCTGCTGGGCGCTGCCTTGCCAAGCCCATGCCTCCAGTGAGCGCAGCTGAGGTCCAACGTGATGGCGGGGATGCAGGCCTCGTGCACAGGCCTCAACCAGGGGCCACCGGGAGGCTCCCGGCGTGGGCTCAGGCCTCGCCGCGCTGCTCTTCCCTCGGCCCATCCTGCTCTGGCACCTCACAGGGTCGCTACTGAGAGCACAGCCCAGTAAACTTTCTGTACCCAAATCTCCGTCTGTTTTCCGGGGACCCACCTTAAGACCCCTTCTAGGGGCCCCCCACGTAGAAACTCTGTCCTTCTTCTTGGTGTAGCTGATATCACCCTGTTCCACTCAGTATCTGCTTTACAGAGACCCGTAATGGTCACCCTCCGACAAGATCACAAGAGATCCGGCGCCGCGCTGTATTTTTTTTTTTTTTTTTTTTTTTTTTTTTGCGGTATGTGGGCCTCTCACTGTGGTGGCCTCTCCCGTTGCGGAGCACAGGCTCCGGACGCGCAGGCTCAGCGGCCATGGCTCACGGGCCCAGCCGCTCCGCGGCATGTGGGATCTTCCCGGACCGGGGCACGAACCCGAGTCCCCTGCATCGGCAGGCGGACGCTCAACCACTGCGCCACCAGGGAAGCCCACCGCGCTGTATTTATTTATGTACTTTGCTCCTAAAGGAGAGTGGACGAATATTTGTCATGTGGTTAACAGACAACTGAAATGCCCCGAACAGAAACTAAAAAGAAGAAATTAAAGACGAAAAGCAGTACTTTCAAACTGAATTCAGATGTCTGTTTCCCTTTGCGATTCACGTAACGGCAAGCAAAATCACGACACCCTCTAGCCGTGGCTTCCTTGGCCTTTTGAGCGCTAGAAGTCTGATAGTGTGAAGACCGATTTGTAACCGGCTTTTCTCCTCAGGCCTCTACACTTGGATCTGCGTTCTATCCACAATTTCAAAACAGAAACATCGAGGCAGCTATAAGCAATTGTTTTTGTCTGCAATGTTCCAGACAACATCACATCTGACTGTATCCTTTTGAATGGACTGATCTGTGAACTGAATTAACCAATTTATGAAATGTTTGACTAGTTTGGATGGCCTATGAAAAAAATACAAGAGAAATATTTTTCTAAAACCCTTGCTCTGTGTACAGGACGGACTGCACCTTGGCATCACCTAGTCCATTCTCCAAATGCCCACGAGGGAAGAACTCATACAACTCCTGAAAGCTGTATTTGGGGAAAAAGGAAAGTGGAGTTTACTGAGTGCTTCCCTCATGCTGGGACCTTTGTGGGCCCTTTCAATCCAGTCTTAGCAACACCCTCCACAGTGTGGCTCTCAACTTCAGGTGCCCATTGAATCACCGGAGGAGTTTAACACCCTGGTGCCCGGATCCTGCCCTAGAGATTCTGATGTAGTTGGTCTGGGGGTGTGGGCTGGGTATCGAATACTTGAAAGCTGAAAACCTCCCCAGGTGACTCTAACGTGCAGGCCAGGCTGAGAATCACTGCTCTGTCAAGTGAACTACATTTGTGGCTAAAAACAATCGGATGACCAGCCTGTGGCCAGATACAGTATGGCTAAGAGCAGCTGATGGAAGCAAGGTGGGCTGCTCTGACCTGGGTGCTGTCCCTGATGTCACCCCTCCAGTCACCCCCTGTTCACGGTCCTCCAGCCTTGATCACGGGCCAGAGGGAGTAAACCAGGTCCTACTGCTGCTCCGTACAGGCTATCCCAGATCACTGCCATCATATTAATGTCGACAACTTTCTATCAACAAAATTGATCTCAGCCAGCTAATTTCCCGTTGGATCCTTGAGTACTGTGCCGTTGATTCCAGCCATGGAGGCTGTGAAGCTATGGTTCAAACAGGTTAAGGAAGTAGGCGGGTAAGAGGTGGACGTGTAATTCAAACCCACAACTAAAGTACCTTTGAAAGGGATTCTTCTGTTAATTCAGAAGGGTCTTGTATAATATAATCTAAAGAAAACAAGTACCAGCCATCCTTTCTACAGCCGTAGTTACAGTCCTTCACAGTTCTTTTCCATACTCGAGAGCTTTATTTCTTCTGGGCTTTTCTCATTGGCCCGGTTCTCCGGCCCTTTAATCACTTGCAGTGCGTTCCTCCAGAGCTCTCCTAGTTATACTTGCAAGGCTATGGTCAAACCTAGGTCTCTCTGACTCCATAATCTATGTGTTTCCACCTCGTAATCACTCTGTCCTTACAGCGATTTTCTAATGAGGTTTTAATTGGTTGAAAATTAGAAGATAAAAATGTAGTGGACCAGGAATTCTGTAGTAGTACCCTTCGAGGGAGTCTAATGGTTTTCAAACACAAAAGAGGATGCTGGTTTCCTGTAGCAATAAAATGTGGATGTATATTCAGATGTTTTTCTTCTTCTTCATCGCTGGACACAGCACCCGACTCATAATAGGAGCTCAATATAGCATAATACTTGCTGAATCCAAGGTTTAAGGACTAAGAATCTATTTCTTTTCTCACATCTCATGAAGGTAACCCAACTGTCATACATTTAGCTTCTGACATATTCATGACTTTTTACAACCACGGTTCTTCTGACCCAACTTCCCCGCCATGTGCAGGAGGCCTGGCCCTCCCAGTCTCTCCACACCTCACACAAACGCAGCAGGGCAACCAGCAAGGGTAAGACTTCCCTTATCCCTGATCTGAGCCATCTGAGATGACAGTACACATGGTCATCTAGCATTTCTTTGTTCAGCTGTCTTTAAGGTTTTAGTTCTTTTTCTGCGTGATCACAGACTATTGTTAGCTTTGCAAGAGGCGCTTTGCCTGTTCGGACAGGACTAAACATTCCGAACAAGAAACAAGACGAGGAGACAGGGAAAGGTCTCCTGTACACCTAGTCTCCTGTCCTGGAGACATTTAACCACCACATTACTTTCCCACACCTACCCCGAGATGGCTGGAAGACACAAATATTATGATTCCTCAATAATATAAATGCAAGGCAGTAAGACACATAGGATGTTTGTCCTCTTCCCATCATTCTTCTTAGACTTTTGACTCAAGATGGGTTTGGAAAATTGGATGGGTAACCCCAGACACAGCAGCATTTAAATAGGAAAGCAGTGTGTTTGTGGTAGGCAACCTCTGAGATGGTCCCCGTGATCTCCACCTTCGTGTGCTTAGTGCCCTACCCTTGGATGTGGGCTGGACTTCGTGAACAGAATACAGTACATCGAGATTAGGTTATTAAAAACCTGTGGCTTCCATCTCGGGTGCTGTTTCTTAGACCACCTGCCACGAGGAAGCCAGCTGTCATATCACATGGCAGCACTGCGGAGAGGCCCACAGGGTGAGGGGCCTGGCCAACAATCACACTAGGGAGCTTAGAAGTAGATACCCCTCCTCACCCCACCCCAGATGAAACTTCAGATGAAACTGTGGCCACAGGTGATAGCCTGACTGGAAGCTCAGGAGAGACCTTGAGACAGAGGAACTCAGCTCAGCCACACCCAGATTCCTGTACGACAGTAACTATGAGATAACAAATATTTGTTTTAAGCCTCTAAGTTTTGGGATAATTTATGGGACAGCAGTAAGTAATTAATATACTATATTAAAGCTACTAACCTCCAATTGCGTTTTCTGTCCCTTGTCCTTTGTGGTAAAGTACTGACACATTCACTTGTGACATTCGCCCCTTTTTCACTTTTATCACAGGTATGGTCATTTCTCCTGTTTGTCTGTAAATTTCTGGAGGATAGTAACTCACAGCTATTGACTTTTGAATTCCTCTAGATCCCAGAAATGAGTCTCACACGCAGCAAATGCTGAATGAACACCCGATTAGTCAATATGTGAATAAATCTTGCCTTTAAGGACCACGCTGCAGCTGGGTAACTGGATGTAAGAGAAGGCTTCCATTTGACCTGCAAATCATTCCCTTGATTCTTCACAATCTTAATATATTAATGACTGACTTTCAAGCATAATCTCTGCTGAGATTTCTCTTTCTATTGTAGAAAACACAATTAAGGCTTGAGTAACTGACATGGCTTCATTATTTCTTTATGATGGAGGGAAATTGTAACATATAATCATAAATCAAAGCATAATCTCTATTTCTACTGTCAAAAAGCCACAGTTTATGTAAAAATGAGTAATCATTTGAAAGTACATAGGGAATGAGCTTGTGTTCATCAGCAATGCATACAACTGTCACTAATAAGCAGCAAAACAGTACTGACACCTAAAAATTTATTCTTATATTCTTGTCCTGTATTAGTCTGTTGTCATTATCTTTGCATAGAAAAACGTGACTGGGAGAGGAAGAAGAGGGTCCTGAGACGGATGTGAGATGCAGAAGCCGTGGGCCTGGGACCCACAGATGTCACTTGTGTAACAGAACACGCTGCTCTGGTGGTTACGCAAATTGATAGAAATCAGACTGAGTTTTGAAGGATTTGAACAGAAACAGAGTTTTTGTTTTTGTTTTTTTCCTTTGCTTACTTTTTTTTTTTTGGTGGGCGGGGGTGAAATAGAAAAGGATAGCTTTATTACTTTGCCAGGCAAAGGGGGACACACAGGACTTCTGCCTCGAAAAACTATGTGTCCTAATCTGGGAGGATTTTCTTTTTCTTAATCTTTTTTTTTTTTAACCTCTTTGTTAGGGTATAAGTGCTTTACAATGTTGTGTTAGTTTCTGCTGTATAACAAAGTGAATCAGCTATAAGCATATGTATGGCCCCATATCCCCTCCCTCTTGCGTCTCCCTCCCACCCTCCCTATCCCACCCCTCTAGATGGTCACAAAGCACCGAGCTGATCTCCCTGTGCTATGCGGCTGCTTCCCACTAGCTATCTATTTTACATTTGGTAGTGTATATATGTCCATGCCACTCTCTCGCTTTGTCACAGCTTACCCTTCCCCCTCCCCATGTCCTCAAGTCCATTCTCTACGCCTGCGTCTTTATTCCTGTCCTGCCCCTAGGTTCTTCAGAACCCTTTTTTTTTAGATTCCATATATATGTGTTAGCGTACGGTATTTGTTTTTCTCCTGACTTACTTCACTCTGTATGACAGACTCTAGGTCCATCCACCTCACTACAAATAACTCAATTTCGAGAAACAGAGTTTTTAAAAATTGTTTATATTGAAGGACATTTAAAGGGTGCTCTTTTGCTGCCATTACAAAAGGAAGTAATAAGGGGAAGAAACTTTAAGTGAAGATGGTAAGAAGAAAGTGAAGACACGTACGTCACAGGGTCAGTATAGCAGTTGGCTTCTTTATCTTCATTTCTTCTCATATCAAGAAAAAAGCCCGTAGGACATTGTCATATATATGATTATATATATGCGTATATATATGATTATATATACATACATGATTTTGGACTAAATACTACTAACTAAAGGAGCTGGAAATGTCTGTAAAATTATCCAGGGTGAACTGGTTTAATTTGTCTTCTGATTCTCATCCTTCTGGTCGACCGTCACTGTCAATGATTTTGTTATCTGACCCAAACCTGAGGGCAGTTCTGCTGGTGGCTTTAATTATTTTCTCATCAAAGCCACTTTGGACAGTTTCAGAAATTTCTTCTTTGCCTCCTAGGGCACCTTAAAAGACAAATCATTCTCCTCCCTCCATTCTTCAACAGAAATGGCAGGAAATTTGGTTTCTGCAACTCTAGTCAGGTTCTTCAGGCACTGCGTGTGCATGGTGGGGACGGGGGTGTGAGGGCATATTCCCGAGTCTTCTCAAGTCCTGAACTCGACATGGTTGGCTCTTCCTGAGCTAAGAGTCTCCTATTCCAACCAGGCTGACTAGCAAGAAGGGACCCGATGACTCTTTGTCTCAATTGTTTCAAATTATCTTTACTTATCTGAGAATTAAATGAGTTTTTTGAGGGCTTAAAATGTCTCAATTTCATCAGTGTCACATGGCCTCTTGTGACTGAAGGAAAGGGACAGTGTGCATTGGGTAAGCCGAGGGCACCTGGTACAAAAGTTATAAAGAAATGAATATTGGACCACGGACTGGGGTTCTGGTTCTGGATAGTTGTTCTTGGCTCTACCATTATAACTTCCTGGATTTTGCCCCTTTTTTTTTTAAATAAGAGAGGTTGTTACTTTCCCCTTTTCTTAACTGAGAACTACGGACAGGGGTCACAGTTTACAGAATGACAACTTAGTCGTGTAATTGCTTCCTCCTTCCTCAGATGTACAGAGAGGTGGGTTCTCATTTTCAGGGTTGATCAGTGGATGCCAGAGCTTGAGAGAGAGCTGGTCCAGGACACAGACCACCAGCACTTGCTCTGTTTCTTTTCTGCTTTCCCTCAGTGACTGGTAAAGGGATCTATGCATAAGTCCACATGAGTTAGCATCCACCCAGCTGCCCCTTTCCGGTTGCCAGCCACAGGTCTGAGCGTTCCCTACTGTCTGGAGCCCTATGAAATTGTTTGTGACACGATGTTTCCCTGAATAATCTCCCTGCCCGACCTGGGGAGACCAAATGTGAATCTCCTAAGATGAGCATCTTCCAGGGAAGCAGCTCGTCAGGGAAGCCGCTTCCATGTCCGTGAGCTGACAGGAGGCTCTGCCACCGTCCTTCATGGCTGAGTGTAGCCTGAGAGTCGCCAGGCAGTTCTGGGCCTGGGGACCTGGAGCCCACTGTGATAGATCATTACTGCACCTGGGCCACTTCGCTGCACCGGGTGGCCATATCCTTTATCAAATTCCATTTCACCGGGCTGGAAGACAGACACTGATTGTCAGGGACAGGGAGGGATGCTGGCCCACTTCTCCTGGCTGGCCTCAGTCCCACAGCACTGCAGGTCTTGGTCTCCGGTTTCTAGCCGGCTTTTCCATTTTGTGTTTTGGGTGTCAGTGTTATAGATTGGTGAGTGGTCCATTGACCAAGAGCTGGCAGAAACATTCTGACCTCACCCTGTTCCTAGATGGTCTGCATGTGACCCCGAGTCATGTCTTATCTCTGCTCTATTAATAAGACTGGAGTTTGTGGGTTCTAAAAAATTCTGTTTCTCAATTGAGGAGTAGATGCCTTTCTTCATCTTGCTGGGGGCTGGGACTTGTGGCTTAAAAAAATCACTTTTGAGTAGGATGTAATTTTTGTTTTCATTTTTTTTAGAATCCTCCATAGCAACATGGGAGACCCTGGATTTAAGAACGTTTTCTTGGAATAATTTAATTTTTTTTTGGCGGTACGCAGGCCTCTCACTGCTGTGGCCTCTCCCGTTGCGGAGCACAGGCTCCGGACGCGCAGGCTCAGCGGCCATGGCTCACGGGCCCAGCCGCCCTGCGGCACGTGGGATCTTCCCGGACCGGGGCACGAACCCGTGTCCCCTGCGTCGGCAGGCAGACTCTCAACCACTGTGCCACCAGGGAAGCCCAAGGAAGAATTTAATTTAAAAACTCACCGAGTGCTTTTCCACTGCTCCAGGTACAAAACCAAATAATAATAATGACGAAATCAAAGATCGCACTTATGGAACATGTATTATGTACCAGGCTCCAAACTGAGCACTTTGCATACATGACACTATTCAGTACTCGCAAGAATCTGCTGACAGAGGGTCAGTGACGAGCCTCACCTTCACATCAGGAAAGTGAAGTGAGGGTGAGTGGGTCACCTGCCCCCAAATCCACAGCTCACCAGTGCTGGACGCAGGTTTCCGGTCCCAGTGGTCCTTCTCCAGGGCCTGGCCCCCGAACCACCACCCAGCACTCAAGAAACGTGCGGCCTCCTTGCGGACAGCACTCCAGAAACTTCCAGTCTCATGAAGGACGCAAACAACCGACTTTAGTAAGAGACAAAATTAAATAATTGTTGGAGAGTGGTGGAAGCAATGCTGTATGGGAGCACGTGGGAGAAGAAGTTGTTTTTAGCTCAGATGCTGCTGACTGAGGCCTGAGCAGAGGACGGACCAGACGTGAAGGCCCAGAGGGGCAGTGCCTCGGGAACGCAGGGCTCGGCGAGCCGGGAGTGTGTGCCCCAAGCAGGACTAGGACAGCAGAACAGCCTGGAATGCAGTCTGGAACCGTCATGAGTGGGTCCAAACCGACAGTGTAGGTTTTACTCTGTAGACAACAGGCACTAACTTCGAATCTTAGAGACGGATGCCGTGAGCCACGCTGTGCTTAAGAAGGTACCTTTGACGTCAGTAGGAGGATTCAGGCTGGAGAGACGGAAGCAGGGCAGCCTGTCAGGGTCCAGGTGAGAGGTGGGAGGCGTCCCAGCAGAGCAGGGACGAGGGGCGATGGACAGGAGTAGAGACATGGGGCCAGCAGGCCCAGGGACGGCTCCCGCACGCGGGGAAGAGACCTGGTTAGCAGTCTGGGTGGCAGAGGCTGGAGCAGCCAGGACAGGGTGACCCAGAGGAACTGGGAAGTGCTGCAGAGCTGGGGAGTCTGACCCCCGTGGCAGGCCCCGTCCGTGCACGTGTGACAGCCCTGAGGGCCACCTCTGCGGGAATACCGCGGGGAGCCCAGAGTGTGCACTCAGAGCCCAGGACGAGGTCCGGGCTGCGGTCACGGGCGCAGACGTGATGGGCAGAAGCCCCACCGTGGGTGGCCAGTCCAGGCAGGTGGCGGACCAGGGAGGCACAGGATCGTGAGCTCCTTCCCCTGTGAGCAGCAGAGGACCCGGGAGGGGAAACATCGGAGAGATGAAGCGACAAGGAGGGTGAATCCAGAGACCAGAGATGGGAGGAGAGGCCTTCAGGGAAGAGAGAGAACTTTTTCCATCTCCATTTCAAAAGGGCTTACTTATTTCTTCTTTTCTCCCCCCAAGGCAAACGATAGAGGGGAATCGACTTCCCACTGCAAACAAACATGAAGTGATTCTCCATCATCCCCCAGCTCCACTCAGACCACTCAACACGATTTATTTCAAACAGATGAAGATGTGTTTCAGGGTAGCTGGGAGCAGTCAGTTAAAGGGATTAAAGGCAGAAAAGCTACTGCAGCAAAAGTATTTAAGTTTTAGTTCCTGGACAGCTGTGCTTCCTCCGCTTCTAGGCAATCAGAATTCCCTCACCCAGCTCTTTCTGGCTGTTGGAACTGAATGGAAGATACTTCTTTTTCTCCTACAGGTTTTTTTTTTAAGCGATCCTAGGGTGACAGATTTCCATATTTTCAGTATTTATATTATGTATATGGTCGAAGCATAAGAGTGTTTTATTTGGTCTAAATTACCGTAGCATGCCTCTATCCCCAATCTATAGCTGAGCAAATCAAATTTAAAGGTTTTCCTAAAATTAAACACCATAGGTTAGGCAGCATCAAAAACATGTTTTGTCCCAACTGAAGGCTCTTGGTTGTTTTTTTTTTTTGCCATTCATCTCTTTTCTGCCTATCACCTGCTTTCTCCCTGTGCAAAAAGCCCAGATGGGACATAATCAAATGAGACCTCTTAGCTAAAATAGTTAACAAGAAGAATAAGCCTGTGCAGTGGTGTCCTTAGACACTTCTTAATAGGAGTTTCTCGAGCATCCACCGGCACCTGGCCTTCTTACCTATTCCTGCCAAAAGCCCTGGAAGAGAGCATTTTAAAACTCATTTTGCAAAAAGGGAAACTAAGTTTCAGAGAAACTGAGAGACTTCCCTGGTGACACAGGGAGTAAGTGGTGGAGCTGGGTTTTGAGCTCAGGTGCATTTGACCCAGAGACTCTCTGCTTCTTCTACGATGCTGCTTCTCCCAGCAGAAGCAAGAACACCAACCAGGAAGGCTCCAGGACACTCAGGCTGAGAGCTGATGATAATGGGACCCATAGGTGACACTGAAGCTCTTCTAGGTCAGCAGTTCTGAGGTGGGGTATTGAAAGTCACTTTAATGACCGCTACAACCCCGTAATCAGGTGTCTGGAGTTCCTTTCCCTCCCCCCATACGGTGATCATTCAAGGGAATCCATATCAGCAGCACAGCTAGACTCCTGACGGTTTCCCGTTTTCCCTGAAGCCTCCTCCACCCTTCATAAGGACCCGAATACTCGCCACGTGAGGCTGACCCTATGCGGTCCTTTCTGACCACGGTCCCTGTGGGGAGGGTGTCACAGAGTGCCCCGTCCCTGCCTCCCAGCCGCCCTATGGTCCGGAGACTCTCCAGTCAGGCTGCTGCAGACACTGCAGGACCTCATGGAAGCCCCTGGGAGTGAAGAGAGTGTTGCCAGGCCAGGGAGGCGAAGAGAAGGATCACTGTGCTTTGTCCTCCTTCCGGTTTCCCGGCTCAGGCTTTTGGATCTGGGCAACGCGCGTAAAAAGATGTGAACCTTTGTTCACTAAGAACTACTATGAACTGTTGGTACCTTTCCAACAAAGAACTTATGGAATATTTCGGTCAATAATGCTTCCCTGTCTTCCTCCCATTCCTTCGATATTTGCTGACTTTCTGGAAGAGTAAAAGGAATTAATAATCAGAGTCCCATTCTTTCATTCATTCTCTCTTTTATTCCCTCAATAGACACTGAGTGATTCATACATACCAGATATCACATTAGACGCTATGTTCCCCACTGTACCTTCTCAACCATCTGTAGGTACTATTGTTCCCACTTTACAGCTCGGGCAAATCAGCCTCAGAAGCATTAAATCATTTGCCCCAAATCACGATGCTCATAAAAGATAGGGCTGGGATCAAATGCTTGTCGGCACACACGCTGACAAAAGTTCCCTGGCAGGTGAGACCTTAGTTCAGGGGTCAGACAGACCTGGGTCTTTATGCATATAGAGATCTGGGTCTCTATATTATGTATGTATATATTAAATATATACATATATTTAATATATATCATATACGTAAAAGCTCTGTGATCATGGGCAAGGTACTTAACTTTTCTGAGGCTCAGTCTCACCTGTGCACTGAGATGGGAACAGCATCTACCTCACCCAGAGAGGTGCTGGGAAGGCTGAACGATGCCCGTGCACCCTGAGTCCTGTGTCTGTACAGGCAATGCTCATAGGCAACTCTTGTTTTTATCATTATTTCTGATACTAACTCCAGAGGCTGGAAGAAAAGATTCCATCAGAGAAGCACTTGATTGTCTTCATTACAGTACTGGTTACATATATTTTACAAGTCTTATTACTGTCAAGTCACTCTTGTCCAAAGGCCATGTCTCCAACCAGATGTCCTACACCCAGAGGACACGTCTCATTGCTGAGTCCAAGGTCAACAGATCGACTGCAAATTAGTGAAAACTGTAAAATCCACGTGTGTTTTAAGGGTGGTTCAGCATCACATGGCCTTACCGTGGGGTCTAGATGCTGCTCTGTCCTTCATACAAACGGAAGGTTTTAGAAAGAAGGACCCCGGCACCGAATCACGGAGGCCAGTTTCCACTGGGCGTTGTCCCTCTTTAACAGAGGCCCTCAGAACACACCTTGTAAGAGGCAGCAGTGAAATTATGATTATAAAACTACCCCATTTGGGGTAAGTCTCACCCTTCTTGGACTCAGAGTGTGCTTCTGAATGAACCTCCTTGTCCAAGCACCCTGGAGGTGACCATATTCCAAAATTAAAAGATTAGAGGAATTGAAAGGCAGCAGGAGTGTATGTACCATCCTGTGTACTCCTCACTGGCTCATCAGGGCCTCTGGGTCTTTCTCAGAGTCAAGCGCCATTCAAATCCTGAGTTGTAATGTTTCTCTATCTCATCTTGTTGCTTTAGAACCGATAGCATCTTGGAAGCACAGCGGTGACAACATGCTGGCATCTCTCAGCTCTCCTCACCATAAAAAAGGTGATGGGATTTTTTGAAGTTTCACGAAGCAAACAATAAAGCCAGCTAGCTATGCTTTCCTGATGACAGTTGGCATCATGACGGTCATTTAAGTTTCTTTTAGGGAGCAACTCCCGAAATGTGGGCAGCGGTTTTACTGTCGGCTGTTATTAGAGTGCCTCGCCCTTCCTCCTGCCCACTCTCCACTTGCCCATCCAGGCTGTCATGCCTAATTCTTGGCTACACATGTCTAATCTGACCATTACAGTTCCGACGGCTTGACTTCAAAAGAGGCGAGGTTTTCTCCTCTGGTCCAAAGAGTATTAGGAGAACCAGCACATCAATGATGTTTCAGGCAAACAGGTCTTCCGGCTCACGACGCGGAGAAGCACTTTCAAAGAAACGTCTAAATCACCTGGTGCACGAAGGCATCAAAGTCTTGCACGAATTGTAACAGACATTTTTTTCGTGGCGGAGAGACAGAGATTTTGCGAAGATGTCACATCGCATAGAGCCGCAGCACAACACGGCTTCGAAGACATAATCTGCGCTGTCTGTGAGGCAGGAAGGCAAGTAGGCATTAATCCACCCTTGAGAGAAGCGGGTCCAGACAACGTTATGCCTCTGCCGTGATGGGCAGGTGAACGTCTCACCAGAGTTACTGTTCTCTCTGCCCCTGGATATCGACTGTCTTCTTCTCGTCTGCAAGGCGGCCCGCAAGAAAGGCAGGAATCAAGAGCTGTATATACTAAGGCTGTGAGACACGGGTGTGCTGAGCAAGGGCCGTGCAGGCTCGTGCAGCGTGGCTCCGGTCACGTATTGATCACAAAAGTTAAAGCAACCACGAAAGGACGAGCAAGACGAGCGGACGCGAGGGCAGTTTTGTAGTTAGCACGGAAGTGGCCGTTTACTTGATCTTTCTGCAGACTGGGAGCTCTTGGGAAATGACTCTACCCCAGCCTCCAAACACACGAGACACAAGACACCAGGTTTGCTGCCCATGTTGGTGGCTAAAGATGACTTCAGGTTACCTTTTCTGGTCCCTAATCATGGAAGGAAGGTATTATAGATACCTATGTAAATACCTATCTATTACCTATCTATGTCTATTTATGTATCTATCACCTATCTATCTACCTATCACCCATTTCTACACACACGCACACACATTGTTTAGCCTTCCTAATGTTAACAGGTACCAATAGAAACAGAGTCAATATTTTGAAATAATATAAGGATACTATAAAACAGGTTTTAAGGTAATCAAATACATATATACATATATAAACACAGACATATATATCTGTGTTTATATATAGACACACCTTCTCTTCCAGAAACTACTCCTGGGACTGCTCTCGGCTTTACTCTTTCTCCAAGGCTGTAGCCAACTGGTTGAGGGCATAAATGGGCCCTGGAAGAGTGAGCAATGAAGGCTGATTGTTCGTCACGCTGGGAGGGGCAGCCGGCTCTGTTTAGGGCATTCTGTGAACTTTTTTTTTTTTTTTTTTTTTCTGTGAACTTCTGAGCTGTGCTGCTTCTCAGGTCTCGGCAGTGATCATCTTATAGCTCTTCACTGGGGAAAAACCAGAGTTTCTGACTAAATGTGGGTTCTTACTGCATGTTTATTGCATGAAGGCGGTGAGAGGAAGGGGAAGAAAAAGAGAGAGAAGAAAGTTGGTGGGGAAAGGCTGACAGAGCCTGCTTTGAGCCCTCAGGAGATCGATGGTGTTACACTGTCTCGAAAAGCAACTGGCTTCCTGTGGTTTTGCTTATAATGGACGCTCGGTACAGACTTGACTGATTAATACATGGTAATGAGACAAATAGAAATACGACCCTTTAGGTACTTCATTGCTGGCCATAAGGTGACAGCTGACTGCCAAAAGGCTAAGGCTTGTTTGTAAGAGGACGACATTTTTCTAAAGTGAGTCTATGTATTTGTCCTTCACTGGCACTCGTTCATAGTGTGAATAAGTTACTTCTAATGGACTTATCTTACTTAAATTATCAATGGTTCCCACACAAGTAGCCTAGCTATAAAGTGAGAAAATGTTAAAAGATTGGGAAAACTATTGAAAAGCCCAAGTAATAGGTAAGAGATCATTTTGGACCCTAAAGGCGAAACGTGCGAAGTTAATGGAAAATGTAGTGCAAAAAAGATGTCCATAGCAATCTTCAAATGCTCAAAGCTGATATGAAACGTTATTTTAAAAAATCAACAAAATGTATTTACTGATAAAGTTGAACAGAAGTACATAAGATCCTATTACAGAAATGGTGTTAGCTATATTCTGTAGGTACACCATATGGCGTCAGGTGAGGCAACCAGCAAAGCAGAACCTCACTGTCTGAGAAGCCTCTTGCTGCCAACACAGCATTTAGGATGCGAGCCAAGCCCCGGCCTGCCCTTGCCCTTGCTGGCTCTGATTTATGATGCCCCTGACCTTGAGCTGAGCTGGCAATAACACCTATCTCTTTCTTTATAATAATCACTTCCTGGTTGCCCCTACAGCGTATTGCAAATTTAGAACACCCTTCTTTCCTACACATAATTCTGTAAATTTTGTTTACATTCTCCAAAACTCACACCTACTCTCAAAGGAAAAAAATATATATACTATTTGTCGTATTAAGGACATTCAAAAGCATGGACACCAGCCATGATGGCGATTCTCAGAGTAGTCCCTGGTGTATTTCCAGCCATGAGGATCATTCGCTAAGCTTACCCACGGAATCTGTTTAGGAGGTGATAATAATTATTTGAAACTTGTACGTTGGATATATTTGCTGAAGAATAAGGCTTACTACCTTATAAACACACCTCGTGTGGGCTGAGGGATGCGTTCAGAGGCACCTTGCACTCACTCTCTGCTATTGGCTTCGACTGAGTTTCTTCACAGCCTGTATTTACTGTCCTTATGCCTAATTCCCTGTTTACTGATTTGTAGGTAAATGTCTCCAAGGTGTTTCGCCACCTCCCTATTTTCAAGGATTCTTCTCCTCCAGTCAGAAGAAATTTAACTCCTTTAGTCATTCTGTCCAACGATTTAGTTAAAAACAAAGTAAAAAGCCCAGAGTCCTCACCTGGAATTGCCATTTCTCATCCTATCTTTGGCTATTATTTTCTCCCTTGGTAAAAATATTTCAGTAGCTAAATGGTAAGTTACAAGGCTACTATTTCTAGGACTTTTTTGCTCCGACCCTGCAGCCATTCTTACTCCAACCATGACCTGACAAGTTAAACACAGCCAATGAAGTAATATAAAATAACACACTTGATATCTTACCCAGTTTTCCCAAGGTACACTTCCTTGTCCCCCAGAGAAGTGGAAAAGTATTTTCCCTGAATGGTTTTTCTGCCTGAAGATCTGACTCCAAGTGGCTATTCCAAGCTTAGCCTACAACTTCCCATCAACAATCCCACTGGTCACCTCCAGGCATGGAGAGCAAGTTGCTATTCCCGAAACGCGCCCTCCTGCCCTGTGCTCTGACATATGCCATTTCTCCTCTTGAAAAGTTCTCCCCTGCGATGTTGCACTTTCTGCAACATGTCCTCAAATGATGCGGGAACACCAGTGACGATTCACAAGGGAGACGTGTGGAATAGGCTCAGGATTCTAATTCAACTCCTCCCTTCACTAAATGTACATTAAAATATAAGACAGAATGGGAGACAATTAATGGTGAATACGGTTTGTAGTATAGAGGAGTGGGTACGTGCGCTATTTCTGCAGTCAGATTGTCTACATTTGAATCGTGGTTCTGTCCTTTTTTCTTCCCATGACCTCAGACAAGTTATTTTTCTGCAGCTCTGTTTCCTTTTAAGTGACATGGGGATAATAAAGTACCTGCCCAATCTTCTCATCACACTTTTTTTTTTAACATCTGTATTGGGGTATAATTGCTTTACAATGGTGTGTTAGTTTCCGCTTTATAACAAAGTGAATCAGCTATATGTATACATATATCCTCATATCCCCTCCCTCTTGTGTCTCCCTCCCACCCTCCCTATCCCACCCCTCTAGGTGGTCACAAAGCACCGAGCTGATCTCCCTGTGCTATGCGGCTGCTTCCCACTAGCTATCTATTTTACATTTGGTAGTGTATATATGTCCACGCTACTCTCTCACTTCGTCCCAGGTTCCCCTTCCCCCTCCCTGTGTCCTCAAGTCCATTCTCTACGTCTGTGTCTTTATTCCTGTCCTGCCCCTAGGTTCTTCAGAACCTTTTTTTTTTTTTGATTCCATATATGTGTGTTAGCATATGGTATTTTTTTTTTCTCTTTCTGACTTACTTCACTCTATATGACAGACTCTAGGTCCATCCACCTCACTACAAATAACTCAGTTTGTTTCTTTTATGGCTGAGTAATATTCCATTGCATATATGTCCCACATCTTCTTTATCCATTCATCTATCGATGCACACTTAGGTTGCTTCCATGTCCTGGCTATTGTAAATAGAGCTGCAATGAACACTGTGGTACATGACTCGTTTTGAATTATGCTTTTCTCAGGGTATATGCCCAGTAGTGGTATTGCTGGGTCATATGGTAGTTCTATTTTTAGTCCTTTAAGAACCCTACATACTGTTCTCCATAGTGGCTGTATCAATTTACATTCCCACCAACAGTGCAAGAGGGTTCCCTTTTCTCCACACCCTCTCCAGCATTTATTGTTTGTAGATTTTTTGATGATGGCCATTCTGACCAGTGTGAGGTGATACCTCATTGTAGTTTTGATTTGCATTTCTATAATGATTAGTGATGTTGAGCACCCTTTCATGTGTTTGTTGGCAATCTGTATATCTTCTTTGGAGAAACGTCTGTTTAGGTCTTCTGCCCATTTTTGGATTGGGTTGTTTGTTTTTTTGATATTGAGCTGCATGAGTTGCTTGTATGTTTTGGAGATTAATCCTTTGTCAGTTGCTTCTTTTGCAAAAATTTTCTCCCATTCTGAGGGTTGTCTTTTCGTCTTTTTTATGGTTTCCTTTGTTGTGCAAAAGATTTTAAGTTTCATTAGGTCCCATTTGTTTATTTTTGTTTTTATTTCCATTTCTTTAGGAGGTGGGTCAAAAAGGATCTTGCTGTGATTTATGTCATAGACTGTTCTGCCTTCTGCCTATGTTTTCTTCTAAGAGTTTTATCATGTCTGGCCTTACATTTAGGTCTTTAATCAATTTTGAATTTATTTTTGTGTATGGTGTTAGGGAGTGTTCTAATTTCATTCTTTTACATGTAGCTGTCCAGTTTTCCCAGCACCACTTATTGAAGAAGCTGTCTTTTCTCCAATGTATATCCTTGCCTCCTTTATCAAAGATAAGGTGACCGTATGTGCATGGGTTTATCTCTGGGCTTTCTATCCTGTTCCATTGATCTATATTTCTGTTTTTGTGCCAGTACCATACTGTCTTGATTACTGTAGCTTTGTAGTAGAGTCTGAAGTCAGGGAGCCTGATTCCTCCAGCTCCGTTTTTCTTTCTCAAGACTGCTTTGGCTACTCGGGGTCTTTTGTGTTTCCATACAAATTGTGAAATATTTTGTTCTAGTTCTGTGAGAAATGCCAGTGGTAGTTTGATAGGGATTGCATTGAATCTGTAGATTGCTTTGGGTAGTATAGTCATTTTCACAATGTTGATTTTTCCAATCCAAGAACATGGTATATCTCTCCATCTGTTTGTATCATCTTTAATTTCTTTCATCAGTGTCTTATAGTGTTCTGCATACAGGTCTTTTGTCCCCTTAGGTAGGTTAGTTCCTAGGTATTTTATTCTTTTTGCTGCAATGGTAAATGGGAGTGTTTCTTTAAGTTCTCTTTCAGATTTTTCAGCATTAGTGTATAGGAATGCAAGAGATTTCTGTGCATTAATTTTGTATCTTGCTACTTTACTAAATTCATTAATTAGCTCTAGTAGTTTTCTGGTAGATTCTCTATGTATAGTATCATGGCATCTGTAAACAGTGACAGCTTTACTTCTTCTTTTCCTATTTGAATTCCTTTTATTTCTTTTTCTTCTCTGACTGCTGTGGCTAAAACTTCCAAAACTATGTTGAATAATAGTGGTGAGAAAGGGCAACCTTGTCTTGTTCCTGATCTTAGAGGAAATGGTTTCAGTTTGTCACCATTGAGAATGATGTTGGCTGTGTGTTTGTCATATATGGCCTTTATTATGTTGATGTAGGTTCCCTCTATGCCTACTTTCTGGAGGGTTTTTATCATAAATGGGTGTTGAATTTTGTTGAAGCTTTTTCTGCATCTATTGAGATGATCACATGGCTTTTCTCCTTCAATTTGTTAATATGGTGTATCACGTTGATTGATTTGCATATATTGAAGAATCCTTGCATTCCTGGGATAAAGTCCACTTGATCATGGTGTATGATCCTTTTAATGTGCTGTTGGATTCTGTTTGCTAGTATTTTGTTGAGGATTTTTGCATCTATATTCATTAATGATATTGGACTCTAGTTTTCTTTCTTTGTGACAACTTTGTCTGGTTGGTATCAGTGTGATGGTGGCCTTGTAGAATGAGTTTGGGAGTGGTCCTCCATCCGCTATATTTTGGAAGAGTTTGAGAAGGATAGGTGTTAGCTATTCTCTAAATGTTTGATAGAATTTGCCTGTGAAGCCATCTGGTCCTGGGCTTTCATTTGTTGGAAGATTTTTAATCACAGTCTCAATTTTGGTGCTTGTGACTGGTCTGTTTATATTTTCTATTTCTTCCTGGTTCAGTCTTGGAATGTTGTGCTTTTCTAAGAATCTGTCCATTTCTTCCAGGTTGTCCATTTTATTGGCATATAGTTGCTTGTGGTAATCTTTCATGATCCTTTGTATTTCTGCAGTGTCAGTTGTTACTCTCCCTTTTCATTTCTAATTCTATTGATTTAAGACTTCTCCCTTTTTTTCTTGATGAGTCTGGCTAATGATTTATCAACTTTGTTTATCTTCTCAGAGAACCAGCTTTTAGTTTTATTGATCTTTGCTATTGTTTCCTTCCTTTCTTTTTCATTTATTTCTGATTTGATCTTTATGATTTCTTTCCTTCTGCTAACTTTGGAGTTTTTTTGTTCTTCTTTCTCTAATTGCTTTAGGTGTAAGGTTAGGTTGTCTATTTGAGATGTTTCTTGTTTCTTAAGGTACGCTTGTATAGCTATAAACTTGCCTCTTAGAACTGCTTTTGCTGCATCCCATAGGTTTTGGGTCATTGTGTTTTCATTGTCATTTGTTTCTAGGTTGTTTTTGATTTCCCCTTTGATTTCTTCAGTGATCTCTTGGTTATTAAGTAGTGTATTGTTTAGCCTCCATGTGTTTGTATTTTTTACAGATTTTTTTCCTGTAATTGATATCTAGTCTCATAGTGTTGTGGTCAGAAAAGATACTTGATATGATTTCAATTTTCTTAAATTTACCAAGGCTTGATTTGTGACCCAAGATATGATCTATCCTGGAGAGTGTTCCATGAGCACTTGAGAAGAAAGTGTATTCTGTTGTTTTGGGATGGAATGTCCTATAAATATCAATTAAGTCCATCTTGTTTAATGTATCATTTAAAGCTTGTGTTTCCTTATTTATTTTCATTTTGGATGTCTGTCCATTGGTGAAAGTGGAGTGTTAAAGCCCCCTACTATTATTGTGTTACTGTCGATTTCCCCTTTTATGGCTGTTAGCATTTGCCTTATGTATTCAGGTGCTCCTATGTTGGTGCATAAATATTTACAACTGTTATATCTTCTTCTTGGATTGATCCCTTGATCATTATGTAGTGTCCTTCTTTGTCTCTTATAATAGTCTTTATTTTAAAGTCTATTTTGTCTGATATGAGAATTGCTACTCCAGCTTTCTTTTGATTTCCATTTGCATGGAATATCTTTTTCCATCCCTTCACTTTCAGTCTGTATGTGTGCCTAGGTCTGAAGTGGGTCTCTTGTAGACAGCATATATACGGGTCTTGTTTTTCATTCAGCCAGTGTATGTCTTTTGCTTGGAGTGTTTAATCCATTTACATTTAAGGTAATTATTGATATGTATGTCCCTGCTACCATTTTCTTAATTGTTTTGGGTTTGTTATTGTAGGTCTTTTCCTTCTCTTGTGTTTCCTGCCTAGAGAAGTTCCTTTAGCACTTGTTGTAAAGCTGGTTTGGTGGTGCTGAATTCTCTTAGCTTCTGCTTGTCTGTAAAGGTTTTAATTTCTCTGTTGAATCTGAATGAGATTCTTTCTGGATAGAGGATTCTTGGTTGTAGGTTTTTCCCTTTCATCACTTTAAATATGTCCTGCCACTCTCTCCTGGCTTGCAGTTTCTGCTGAAAGATCAGCTGTTAACCTTATGGGGATTCCCTTGTATGTTACTTGTTGTTTTTCACTTGTTGCTTTTAATATTTTTTCTTTGGATTTAATTTTTGATAGTTTGATTAATATGTGTCTTGGCATGTTTCTCCTTGGATTTATCCTGTATGGGACTCTCTGTGCTTCCTGAACTTGATTGACTATTTCCTTTCCCATATTAGGGAAGTTTTCAACTATAATCTCTTCAAATATTTTCCCAGTCCCATTTTTTTTTTCTCTTCTTCCTCTGGGACCCCTATAATTCGAATGTTGGTGTATTTAATGTTGTGCCATAGGTCTCTAAGACTGTCCTCAATTCTTTTGCTGTTGTTGTTGCGGTACGCAGGCCTCTCACTGTTGTGGCCTCTCCTGTCGCAGAGCACAGGCTCCGGATGCACAGGCTCAGTGTCCATGGCTCATGGGCCCAGTGCTCCGCAGCATGTGGGATCTTCCCGGACCAGGGCACAAACCCGTGTCCCCTGAGTTGGCAGGCGGACTCTCAACCACTGCGCCACCAGGGAAGCCCCCACATCCTTTGATAATGTAAATTTATAAGAATAATGAGCTCCTTTGGGGGATTCTTTGTTTCTCTGAACTCATTGGACTGTACTTGTTTTATTTATTTATTTATTTATTTTTGGCTGTGTTGGGTCTTCGTTTCTGTGTGAGGGCTTTCTCTAGTTGCGGTGAGAGGGGGCCAGTCTTCATTACAGTGCGTGGGCCTCTCACTACCGTGGCCTCTCTTGTTGCAGAGCACAAGCTCCAGACGTGCAGGCTCAGTAGTTGTGGCTCATGGGCCCAGTTGCTCCGCGGCATGTGGTATCCTCCCAGATCAGGGCTCGAACCCATGTCCCCTGCATTAGCAGGCAGACTCTCAACTACTGCACTACCAGGGAAGCCCCTGTACTCATTTTAATGTAGTATTGTTTTGAAACCAGAAAACAGCAACAAAACTAGACCTCCTCCCTTTTCAAGCCCTCACACTGCTTACGGGGACCAACAAAAACAGTTACACTCAAACATTGTCAGTTTCAATTTCTATTCCCCGATGAAGATGAAAGCTGATTGGTACCATGGCAACACGTTGCCTGGAGCATTCAATAGGTATTACTTGTGCACAATCTCGCTCACAAATTCTCTTTATAAGTGTTAGGAGAGGTGAGATCTTCTCCTAGAATGCACTAAATTAAAAAAAGGCTGAAGAAAATCCAATTAGTATTTCCAGAAGTACCTTTCTGGGATCTGATAATATCAGATTACTGTTTCACATTTCCCCCCCTGTATTCACTAGATGCAGGCAAAGCATTAGACATCCTGACAAGCATCAAGTAAGTGGAGAATTGAGGCACCACTGGGGCATGGAGGCGCAATGAACTTATGGAGTTCTGGTGTTTTTCTTTGACTTTTGATATTTCAGTTTGTTGACTTTTTCTATCCTTCCTTCCTTCCTTCCTTCTTTCCTTCCTTCCTTCCTTCCTTCCTTCCTTCCTTCCTTCCTTCCTTCCAGGAAGAAGCAGTGATGTAGTATTCCTAATTCCCTGAATTGGTAGTACAGTCTTGGTGGTAAGGTTGATATCTTAGTTATAAATGATCTGTTTTCTCATTGTTTGTACCAAGACATCAGAGTTAACTATTCCCCATGTGATGTAAGAGGATGCTTCTTGAGTACCTGCCATATACTGGGTCTGATTCAGGGCATTTGTCCTTCACAATGTCTCAGCAAATTCTTCCAGGTGCCTTTCTTATGAAGTAGGGATTGCTTTCCCCACTCCTCTGATGAAGAAATAGATGCAGACAAGTAGCGAAACGAGCCGCAGCTCAAAGTTATTAGGTGGTGGAGCCAAGATCACAACACAGTCTGTTGAATCTGAACTCTCTCTCCATTCTGTTCCTTGAGGAGGCAGCCTGCATCTCTCTCTCATCCTCTGGGTGGTGGTGGAGGTTGGGGACAAGTGTCATTGTCATTAGGCATTATGACTTTCAAATATTGTGTTATAACTTGAGAAGCAGTCTGTCATGCCCTTTACCTTAAATACCATTTGCATTAGCACCCCCCAAAATGAAATAGTAAGGTACACATCTAACAAAATATGTACAATATCTATATGAAGAAAGCTATAAAACTCTAATGAAAGAAATCAAAGAACTAAATAAATGGAAAGGTATGCCATGTTCATGGAAGAAAAAAAAGAAGACCCAATATTGGCAAGATGTCAGTTCTTCCCCACTTGATCTCTAGATTCAATTCAATCCCAATCAAAATCCCAGCAAGTAATTTCGTGGATATTGATAAACTAATTCTAAAGTTCATGTGGAGAGGCAAAAGACCCCGTACAACCAATGTAATACTGAAGGAGAAGAACAAAGTTGGAGGACTGACCCTACCCAACTTGAAGATTTTCTATAAAGCCCCAGTAATCAAGAAGTGTGATACTGGTGAAAAACTGACAAACAGATCAATAGAACAGAATGGAGGGTCTAGAATAGGCCCATATAAATGCAGTCAGTTGATGTTTGACAAAGGAGCAAAGGCAACAGAGAAAAGATAGTCTTTCCAACAAGTAGTCCTGGAACAACTAGACATCCACGTGCAACAAAAATGGAATCTAGACACAAACCGTATAAACTTCATAAAACTTAACTTAAAATGGATCACACTAAATGCAAAATGCAACACTATAAAACCCTTAGCAGATAACATAGGAGAGAATTTAGATGACCTTGAGTATAGTGATGACTTTTTAGAAGCAACACCAAAGGCATGAGCCATAGAATAATGGATAAGCTGAAATTCATTAAAATGAAAAACTCCTGCTCTGTACAAAACACCATCAAGAAAACAAAATGAGGGCTTCCCTGGTGGTGCAGCGGTTGAGAGTCCGCCTGACGATGCAGGGGACACGGGTTCGTGTCCCGGTCTGGGAAGATCCCAAATGCCGTGGAGCGGCTGGGCCCGTGAGCCATGGCCGCTGAGCCTGTGCGTCTGGAGCAACGGGAGAGGCCACAACAGTGAGAGGCCCGCGTACGGCCAAAAAAAAAAAAAAAAAAAGAAAACAAAATGACAAGCCACAGACTGAGAGAAAGTATTTGCAACAGACAACTGATAAAGGATTATTATTCAAAATATACAAAGAACCCTTAAAACTCAACAATAAAAAAATACAACAACCCAACTCAAAAAATGGGTGGAAGACCTTAACAGACACCTCACCAAAGAAGAAATACAGATGGCAAAAAAGCATATAAAAAGATGCGCCAGATCATGTGTCATCAAGAAAATGCAAACTAAACCAGCAGTGAGATACCACTATACACCTACGAAAATGGCCCAAATCCAAAACACTGATAACATCAAATGCTGGCGAGGAATTGTCATTCATTGCTGGTGGGAATGCGAGACGGTACAGCCGCCCTGGAAGACAGTTTGGTGGTTTCTTACAAAACTAAACATACTTTAATCATATAATCCTTGATATTTTCCTAAAGGAATTGAAAGACTTACGTCCACACAAAAACCTGCACACAAACGTTTACAGCAGCTTTATTCGTAGTTGCCAAAACTTGGAAGCAACCAAGATGTCCTTCAGTAGGTGAATGGATAAATAAACTGTGGTCCATCCAGACAGTGGAATACTGTTCAGCGCAGAAAGAGATGAGCTCACAAGCCATGAAGAGACATGGAGGGACCTTAAACGCATATGACTTATTTTCCTGTGGGAGCCGCCAGGGTGAGAGGAGCATGGCCTTCTAATCTCCCTGCCCTGGCGTGTGCTCGTCCACTGATATCAGTGTACTCCGAAAAGGGGGAGTCCTCTGGCAAAAATGTCACTTTGCCTGCTGTGTTCAAGGCTCCCACTCGACCAGATATTCTGAACTTTGTTCACACCAACTTGTGCAAAAACAACAGACAGCCCCATGCTGTCAGTGAATTAGCAGGTCATCAAACCAGTGTTGAGTCTTGGGTACTGGCAGAGCTGTGGCTCGAATTCCCAGGGTTCAAGGTGGCAGGGCTCACCACTCTGGCCAGGGTGCTCTTGGAAATATGTGTCCTGGGGGCCACATGTTTGCGCCAACCAAGACCTGGCGACGCTGGCACTGCAGGGTGAATACAACACCAAAGGGATATGCCATCTGCTCTGCACTGGCTGCCCCGGCGTTAGCAGCGCTGGTCGTGTCTAAAGGTCATCGTACTGAGGACGTTCCTGAACTTCCTTTGGTAGCTGAAGATAAAGATGAAGGCTACAAGAAGACCAAGGAGGTTGTTTTGCTTCTGAAGAAACTTAAAGCCTGGAATGATACCCAAAAGGTCTACGCCTCTCAGCAAATGAGACCTGGCAAAGGCAAAATGAGAAACCGTCGCCGTATCCAGCGCAGGGGACCCTGCATCATCTGTAATGGGTGCGTCATCAAGGCCTTCAGAAACATCCCTGGAATTACTCTGCCTAATGTGAGCAAACCGAACCTTTTGAAACTTGCTCCTGGGGGGCATGTGCGACGCTCCTGCATTTGGACTGAAAGTGCTTTTCCGCAAGTTAGAGGAGCTGCACGGTACTTGGCGTAAAGCTGCTCCCCTCAAGAGTAGCTACAACCTCCCCACGCACATGACGCTCAGTACAGACCTTAGCAGCATCGTGAAAAGCCCAGAGATCCAAAGAGCTCTCCGGGCAGCACGCGAGAGGATTCATCAGAGTCCCGCAGAGAAGTCCAATGAAAAGCCTGAGAATCACGCTGAAGCTAAACCCACACGCAAAGACCACGCGCCGGAACACCGTTCTTCGCCAGGCCAAGTACCACAAAATCCGGATGGATAGGGCAGTAGCAGCACTAGAAGCCAGATCAGATGAGAAGGGGCTTCCAGGCAAGAGCCTGTGGTGGGGAAGAAAGGAAAGGAGGCTGTTGGCATTAAGAAGCAGAAGAAGCCTCTGGTGGGAAAAAAGGCTGCAGTGACCAAGAAACCAGCAGCTGAAAAGAAGCCCACAGAAAAGAAACCCACCTCAGAGCAAAAGAAGGCTGCTGCATAACCTTAAATTTGCTTATTACGTAGAGGTGAAATCATTTGGGACAGCTGATTTTGAATAAAGACCTGATTTAAAAAAATGCATATGACTTAAGTGAAAGAAGCCTATCTGAAAAGCCTACAGACTGTGATTCCAGCTATATGACATCCTGCAAAGGGAAAAGCTATGGAGACAGTAAAAAGATCAGTGGCTGCCAGGGATTGAGGGGAGGGGGGGATGAACATGAGGAGAACGTAGGATTTTTAGGGCAGTGAAAATACTCTGTATGATATTATAATGATGGATATAGGTCATTATACATTTGTCCAAACCCACAGAGTGTACAACACCAAGAGTGAACCCCACGTAAACTATGGATTTCGAGTGATAATGATGTGTCAATATAGGTTCATCCCTGGTAACAAATGTACCATCTGGTGGAGATGTTGATGCTGGGGAAACCATGCCTCTGTGGAGGCAGAGACTATATGGGAAACCTCTGTGTCTTCCCCTCAATTTTGCTGTGAACCTAAAACTGCTTTAAAAAATAAAGTCTATTAAAAAATGAAGAAAATGACCACCAATTATAGGAATCTCATACTTTCTTAGACTGTAGAAAATATCTCAAAACTTACAATATGAATGCTAATGAGCTTGTGGAAAAAAGATTAGTTTCCACGTCTAATGGCGTGGAGACGATGTGCTTAGAAAATGTAAAGAAAATGCACATTTGTTTTCCTCATAAATGTATATTCTTTCAAAAAACGTCAAGGCTGAAAGTACTTCACGCTAAAAATATACGTCAGTGGACAGATCAAAGTCTAAGTGGCATTTGCTGGAAGATCCCTGAGGTTTCAAAACCCTACTGGGACACCTCTGAGGTTAAGAGTCAAGATGACAACACGGGCAGTGGGCACTGGCCGTGCAGGGCAGAAGTGACCGAGGCCACAGAGAGCGCTCAGGGGGAGAGCAGGCTCGGATTTAATTCCAAGGTTAGGGAAAATGAATTCAAATGGGTTTACATCCATTTAAAAGAGAAAGAAAATGTGAATTTTGAAACCTCATTTCATGGCAAATTTAGAAACACGCTACGGGTGCCCTTCCCCTTCTCCATGTGAGACAGGAAGGAAGGAAGGGAGAAGATGGCCCATGTGGACCACTTGACACCCCCAAGTGCCAGACAGGAGGTTAAGGTCCTTTTCATTGTTTATGTGATTCTAACACAACGTGGCGACTTAGATCAGGAAATTCTTTTTCAATCAGAGAAGCAAATTCTCAGTGTGGTTAAGGAACACACTGAAGGCTACAAGGTGAGTGAAAACATAAAAGATCAGTCATGATGGAATGTCTCCACGTTGGGGTCCTTTATCCATGAGAGGAGCCCTGAACCCTGGGCTCTGGTCTCAGCTCCACCTGCTACTGGTAGTGTCACCTTTGTTAACTCACACTAACCTTTGTTAACTACTAGGGTAGGAGAGCAGGAACTGGATCAGATAAAGATTTTGCTTTTGCTCTGCTACTCAAGCCTACCGTTCACCACATGGTTTATGTCTTACATTTATGTCTCTTTCCTGAAACTTGTCCTCTTAGCCACTTCACTGATTTTCTTCTTCCTTCTATAGTCTAGAAGTTCTACCTTGCTGCCATGATTTTTTCTCCTCTAATTTGCAATCTTTACTTCTTTCCTAAGCTTGGTCCTGATGACAGAGATGTCCTCATTGCCTAATAGACTAATAGAGTCTAATAGACTATTCAGCTCTCGTCTTGGCCGGTCCCTCATGAGCATCTCTTTTGAAATAACCGCCTTGGCTACCATATCACCATGCTCTTCTGATTATTCCACTTCTCTCTTACTTCCTCTGCTTCACTGACTGGTCTTGGTCATCATTCTTCTAGCATTCAGATTAGTGCCTGCCATGGATAGGGACTCAACAAATGTTTGTTCAGTAAATAATGTAATAAAGAATGATGATTTTTTTTTCAGGTCTTAATTAAGACATTGTATTCCATTACTGAGAGATGTGTTGCTGGACCTTATATGGACAAAGATGTTCAGGACCCTCAAGCTTCAAGATCAAGTTCAAATCATTCCCCTCCTACTTCTGGGAGTTGGTAGCGTTACAGCACATGCACCTCATGCTCTGACTTTCTCCTCAGGGCCCAGCAGACCTGCCTCCCAAACATTTCTACGTTCAAAATCATTTCTCTCATTCTTTAAGATCCAGTACCCTCTCTTTCACAAAATTCCCTATAGCATCTTTAAATTTGGAAAAAATGTCTTCTTCTGGGCTCACAAACCATTTAAAAAATGAAACTTTTTTCAAATGCTTTTCTTTAATAGCTTCTTCACTTATCTGCATTGAGTTTTAAAAATCTGTGAATTTAAAAACCTATGCATTTATTTACTCAGTCATTTCTCCCAAAAGTCTATGTTAAAAATATCTATTGCCTTTTTACATACTAGCAGATGTGTTTTAGCTTTTTTTTAATTTGAATTTTAACTCAATGTTTCAGCTAACAAAAATCTGGTGGTACCTGCCTTCACGGAAGCCTACACACTGGAAAGGTCTACACTTCAACGCTACCCTGGAGAACTTCACGCCCTATAAAACGGTCCAGGTGTGTGAGCTGATAAAATTATGGATGTTTGAAAAGTTTCGGAGGTTTGGAGTCTCCTTAGCCTCACGGACTCTCTGGACTTTTTCTACAGCTGAGTGGAAAGCTGTGGAAATTTAGAATCACAATGAAGGTGCTGACAAAACCTTCCACAGGCAGCTCTCAGCAGGCCTGTCCTTCCGCAATCAGAAGCTCTTTGTGAGTTTCGGGGAGTGCATCTCCATGTGGTTTTATACTAAGGAATGCTTACACACCAATTGCATCAGTTGCTCTCTTTTGCTCCTGCTTGCATCTGGCTCAGTGTGATGGGATCTCATCCTTCCCGATTGCATACATATAGGCTCCCATGCATGAGCGAGCAGTACGGTGAAAAAAAGGCCTTTCTTAAATCAGTCAACAGGAAATGATCCCAGTTTTTTATTCCTGCCAAGTCATCAAGAAAATATTAGCCTCCATGTCTAAGGACTGCTTCAAAACCCAGTTTAACCCCAAGCTGCCCAATGAAGGTAAAAGATTTCTAGACTCGACTGTACGCTCTGTGACGGCACAAGTGTGTCCTAGAGAAGAGGTTTCATAGTGAAAACTATTTCATCGGTTGTGGGCGCTTCCCACATTCACCCACCCAATCAGAATTGGGTCAGAAAATCCTGATCGTGTAACTGTGTCTGTGGCTTCGAAAAAAAAAAAAGTTATTTAGGAAAATACCATATTAAGCCACTTTTGAATTTTTTATTAAGTTGACCTCACTTTGACTGTGTTCAGCAAGGATTTGGGTTACTATTCACGGTAGTTATTTTTAGTTTTTAGAAATAACAATTACAGTACATCAGTATTCAAAGTAAATATCTGCTCTGAGTTTGGGGTAAAGGTCAGGTGAGTGGGCTGCTGTTTCCTTTGTAAACAAACGAAAATGCCCAAAGAGCGCTGCTCATCACCCAGCTCTACAGGGATTCAGTCGTTAGTCACCGCAGAGCTGAGGGACAGTACATCCTGGGAGAGATTCAGGGTGAAGTCAGGATGAGACACTCTGTGCTTTGGAAAAACAGTCCCTTAGATAGTTAGATGTGTATCTCAGGAAGAATTTTAATGAACCCAGATTTTTGCATCTTCTATACATAGAAAAGCACTGAAATCATTAACTTGAGATGTCTGTTCTTCAAGACCAGAAGTACCATTTTACCAGGATGTATGCTGGACTACACGCATTCCCAGCTAAAAATCATATCCATCCTGGTTCCTTTCCTACCTCTTTGGAAGAGTTTCCTCGGAGCTAAATTATCTAAATTTATTTATCACCCTGAATAAAACTTAAACTCACAACTCCTACGTTGTACATTTTTTTTTTTTTAAGTTGACGCCTTGAAGGTACAAAGTGCTGAAAAATTACTGAAATATTTGGGGAGGTTGGAGGTTGGCAAACAAGGAAGCCACAAGAAAGGCGAAGGAACAGTGAGTGTTTGGGGACATCATTCACTGCAGACAGCCCTTATGTCTGTTTGCTTCTCTGTTGCACCAACCTCTCCGCAACTTTCCGCCAAGTTGCTGCTCTCCCAAGCCAGGCGTATGCAATTGTTCGCATCTGTTCACCAGCTACCCTCACCCCACCCAGTCTATCACCCAGGGCCTGAACAAGCACGCACCCCTGCTCACTCACATCTCACTGAGAAGGAGAGGGAGAGAGAAGGAACACTGAGTGGAAAAATACCAAGATTTATGCTTGATTATTGGAGATAATTAAGTAGGACCTAAAAATAGTCACGCCCTTATTTCATATTATGTTCAAAATGATTCAAATTCAAAACTATTCACAGCTGTGCTGGGGGCTGCTACCACACAGAGTTGATTTCAAGCACTTGAATCAATGATCAGCAAATGAAGCTTCTCTCTGTTCTTCTAAGTATAACTTGGAGTGGTACCATGACTCAGAGGCTATTGAATGTGAAATAAAGGGATCAATAATATCATTACCCTCATGACACCCATCGTTTATTCTGCCAATACTTTTCAATAGAGAGGAGCAGTGTGGCCAGCATGCGCTGTCGGGTGTGTGAGCCTCTCCTTACAAAGATGTTGATGATGATGAGTCTTTAAAATTCAACTCCATATATGTATTGATCAAGCAGACTGGTAGTTTACTATTTTATTGATTGACTTATTGATAACCCCCAAATACCGAACGATGCAGAAACAGGCTGAAAAGTAAGACGTACAGAAAAATACGTGTATTTTTTAAGTATATATGCAGGATTTACCCTGCTCCTAGAAATATTTTTCAAGTATGAGGAGCAAATCTAATCGTGTGCCACAAGTAACACCAACAATCCCATTCATTTGAGGAGACTGTTATCCACCAGCATCGCTGAACAGACAGGTGTAGACAAAACCACTGGCCTCCCTCTTCTGGTTTTGTTCATGTTGCTATCTTTTCTTTACTGAACATGACAAAATGTTAGGCTTCAGTTGTGACCCAGCTCAAAGGCTGCTCTTTTCATGAAAGCTTCCCTGATTCTTCCAATATTCCCTGACGTCAGACAGCACCGCATTTCTACTTTCTGTGTATCATTTTCTTTCTTTCTTTTTTATCTTTACTGAAGTATAGTTGATTTACAATGTTGCAACAATCTCTGCTGTACAGCAAAGTGACTCAGTTATACACACACGTACATTCCTTTTTTATATTCTTTTCCATTATGGTTTGTCACAGGAGATTGGATATAGTTCCCTGTGCTCTACAGTAAGACCTTGGTGTTTATCCATTCTAAATGTAATCCTTCGCATCTACCAACCCCAAACTCACAGGCCAACCTTCTCCCTCCCCGCTCCCCCTTGGCAACCCAAGTCTGTTCTCTATGTCTATGAGTCTGTTTCTGTTTTGTAGATAGGTTCATTTGTGCCTATATAAGTGATATCATACGGTTATTTGTCCTTCTCTTTCTGACTTACTTCACTTAGTATGGTAATCTCTAGTTGCGTCCATGTTGCTGCAAATGGCATTATTCCATTCTTTTTCATGGCTGAGTGATATTCCATTGTATATATGCGCCACATCTTCTTTATCCATTCATCTGTTGATGGACATTTAGGCTGTTTCCATGTTTTGGCTATTGTGATCTATATCATTTTCTATAAGAGATCATTTTATGTCACCAAAGGGCCTTAACATGGCCACCAACAGTATAGAGCACATTGAATAATAACAATTTTTTGGTCTTTCTTTTCCCTTAGGTTGGATTCCTTGAGAGCAGGGGCTATGTCACTTGGTTTTGTATCAAGTCCACCTAGCCTAGGGCTTTGTCACCCAGCAGACATTCATTCTTCCTTTTATTCAATGAATACCCACCAACTGCTTGTAATGGGCCCAGAGCAGAGGGTCCATGCAGCCGGGAGGTAATGCATGCCGGCCTTTGCTGTGACATCATCACCCGCATCAGCCTCTACGGAATCTGTCAGCACCTGGGAGGGAGGACGTGCTGTCTTTTTTTTAATACCCAGTGGGCCTTCACACTAACTACTATTGAATACATTTAACATATCCACAAAGCCAAAAGAAATCACAACTGTCCAGTGTAAAGGCTGCTGTTTTATCATTTTTGTGTGGTTTAGCTCTTTAAAAGTTTCCTTGGGTCAGATTTTTGTTATGTGCTTTGAGGAACCTATGTCTACTTTCCTAACAATTTTGGTTCAAATTAAAAGTCTTTGATGAAGCTGTTCTTAAAATTTTGTTTCATCAATAATGAACCTGCTTGGGCTTCCCTGGTGGCGCAGTGGTTGAGAGTCCGCCTGCCGATGCAGGGGACACGGGTTCGTGCCCCGGTCCGGGAAGATCCCACATGCCGCGGAGCGGCTGGGCCCGTGAGCCATGGCCGCTGAGTCTGTGCGTCCGGAGCCTGTGCTCCGTCCGCAACGGGAGAGGCCACAACAGTGAGAGGCCCGTGTACCACAAAAAAAAAAAAAAAAAAAGAGCTGCTGCTTAATTGAATAGATTTACTAAAGTTTATATGGTGGGCACAATGAAGTAACAAGGGAAGAAACTAGGACACATCTTGGAATTAAGCCCTTCCTATTCCAATGGGCACCATGAAGAGCTCTTTCCCAAATCTCAAAAGATTTGTCCCATTGCCAGTCCTTGTCACATTTATTGCCCTCACTGACTTTCTGTGCAGTTGGATCAGAAAGTTGAGACATTGCAGAACTCTCAAGAAATGTACTTTAAAATTGCCAGTTTGACATTAAGTATCAAAAGCCTTCAAGCCCGCAAGCTTGTCCTCAAATCCACCCATTTCACTTTAGGTATTTAACTAAGGCTGCAAAGATTTTCTTAATGTGTTTATAATAGGATTATTGATTATGGTGACTATAGATGATCACTTATCATTTCAAAAACATGGAATTAGTGGAAAAGAAAAAGAGAATCCATGTGCTAGTAAATCACGCAGTAGTTAGAAATGACGTAGAATTACATACATCGTCATGGACATACACTCATGATGTATTGCCAAAAAAGAGGAGGTTACAAAATAGTACCCATATTTTAATTCTATTTTAATGTAATATATACGAAACATGAAAGAACTCGATACGCACTAAAATATAATTAATTGTGGTAATATGGTAGTAGGTGATAAGGGACAATTTTTTAAAAACTAAAGATTAGAGTTATCACGGTGTGCTTGTTTATGTGCGATGGCAGTGATCCAGTAGAAAGGAGAAATTGATAATGCAGGAGAGAGAGAGGGTAATTTCATGAACAGGATGCTTATGTAGGTGAGAGGGCACGGGATCCAGCGCAGAAGAGGGGTCAAGAGATGAGAGCAGGCGCAGGTTACCCATAGTAAACGGAGGGAAGCCAGGTGATGGGTGCAGAAGGAGGTGGGGTTAGCGGTGGGAAAATAAAGCCGTTCTTATTTCACTGCTTCTGTTTTCTCACTGACATAGGAAGTGAAAGCAGTGGTTTGAAGTGATGGAGGCAGATGGAAGTGTGAGGACACAGAAGAAGGAAGGAAACAGTGAGTTTTGTAGCAGGAGAGTGAATTTCAAGGAGGAACAATGTCGGATGCTTGACAGTGCTGAGTGACCACTTGAGATCTGTGGTCAGACGTTTCAGAGAGATGTATCAGTTGCAAACTCGGCTGCTTGGATATATTTAATGTGACACAGTCTCCATGGTCTAAGGCACTATGTGCCTTCCGTGTAGTGTCTGTGACGCAGCGTGAACTGCCCTCTAGTGAAGAACGGGCTCAAGCAGGGGCTGTGTGGTCCCTCTGGGTGGGACGGGGACCTAGACCTGCTCTCGTTTTCTCTCATCCCATCTAGAAGACGGAACAGCTCTTCTGAAATACACCCAGATGAGTTAGGCCTTTCTAATATGTTTTGTCACATTCTTTATAATGTCACATTACAAACTTTTAATAAAAAGTGAATTTTTTTTAGGACAGATTTTACAGCCCTTCACACACCATCATGCACACGATAGACGTTCGATAAATGTGTTAATGAACATAACGAAAATAGCGACGGAAAAACAGACAGATCAAAAGGGACGGGACACAGCCCCACTCACAGGCTGACTCTCTCCCCGGCCTTTTCCCTCCCCTGCAGAAATCCACGGGTGGAGCCGGGTGCAGAGACAGGAACTCGGCACAGAGGACTTGGGCCTGGGGGTTGAGGGGTTCCTTCTCTAACCTCAGCCTCGGGAAGGTAGCCGGGAGTGGCTCCACCTGCTTTAGCATAAAATGGGGCAACTGGAAATCCAGTGGTTTAGGTCCTAAAAGTCCTCATCAGGTTGTGACAAAGGAGGCAGTTGTCACACTCAAGGTGTCTCCTACCGTGATTGGCTGGGGACCGTGTTTGTTTAAGGAGAGCCCCTTAACCTCTGACTTCCCTGTAGTCTCGTGGGATGCAAGACAGGAAAAGAATAATTAGAAACTTCTTCCAGCCCCCTTTGCTTTCTTCCGTTCATGAAGTGTTCAGGATAAACTGTAGGCAAAACGGGCAACCATGGGGGTTTTGGATACGAAGAAATCGGAATCGAGGTAGGTGTCGGTGTATTTTCCTGCTCAGCAAAGCTTTCCTGGGCACATGGCCTGTGGGAAAGCAATTGTTCCTAACTCACTCTGCGCATCACAGCTTAAATACACAGGGGGTGTAAAAGAGATTTTCCAACAATGGCGAGTAAAGGTGGAAATTGGAAATGAAGAACTAAAGCCATCTGGAAAAAGTGGAAACAATTGTGCTGCCAGGTAGGCACCTACGTGCATCTGGTGAGAGCCCGATTTGTTCTGTTTTAGATGGTTCCTTCCAGGAAGCGCTGCTCCTACACAAAGGCTCTGCAGCGCGGGCGTGCACACCTGGCCATCAGAGCCAGGTGACTGTGCTGCATGCAGCCTGGGCCGTCGTGCACACGTTCTGGCTGAGAAGCTCTCACGGTGTGTGCGCGGCGACCCCGCACGGCATCCCGGGCCGCCCCGAGGAGCTTCCACCCCCACGGGCTTCCACCCCGTGGTGTGGCTCTGAGCAACGCTGCCAGCTGGGCAGGGCCTGTGGACACCTGTACGTGCACGAATCAGTACCCCCTCCGCCAGCTGGTCTACACAACCAAAGCCGAGTGCTCAGAGCATCACGAAGCTAGAAGTGACTTCAGAGACCCTCCAGCCCAGCCAGCCCTTTTATAAGGAGGGGTAGCTTTGGTCTGTAGAAGGTAGTTAACCTTCTACCTTTGCTTGCGCCATCTATAAGAGAGAGAATCCAATGTCCTGGATGGGTTTGAGATGTTGCTTGAAAATAGGACTGACAGGCCTTGGGCCGCATCTTACATCTCTAACACAGAGGGCTGCATCCTCTGGCCGGAGACCAGCAAGAGCGCTTTGCCCATCTCTGCTTACCACACACAGTCCTTCTACATCTCTCTGCCCCTCCTTCTGTCCTTCCCGCCTGCCTTTCTGTCTCGCTCGCTCTCTCCAGGTGGGGATATGGGATTAGACTGGAAACATAGCGCAGTGTAAACTGGGAGCTCTAAGCACAGGCCGCTGTACTGTCTCATGTTCCATGTGCTGTCTTACTTGTGCGGGTACAGTTGAGACTCCCTGAGTTATTTCTTGCTCTCCAGAGACAGATGTTCCCAGGGAAATGCCAGACTCCATGAAGGGCAGCAATTCTGTCAAAGATGGCAGTGTGGAGTGGAAGGAACTGGATATTCATGTTTAAGTTTCTGCTCGGCCCTGATTCCTGGTCTCAGAACAGGAGCTGAATTCTCCTTCCTGGGACAGGACAAACCGAGAAACAATTATGCTTTACTTAGCTCTCCACTGAGCCTGTTGGCCTTCAGTACAGCGAGGCCTCTCTGACTTAATTATTCAATACGTAAGGAGCCCTGAGAAAGGGTTTTCACAGCCGACAGGGTTTTAGGGCTACACCAACTTCCACAAGGGGAATACAGTGTTTCAGCATCAGTTTTAAATGTTGTACTTCTTCTTGTTTGATTTTTTAATTGGTTTTAAAAGAGTGTCCATCAGAGAGCAGTAGATGGTTGAAATTGGATTAAAAAAGCATTTTTCTTTCTGTCCTAAAAATAATAATTTTAGACATAGTCATTTATGGAAATAACTTGCAGACCTAGGACCACTCTTACCTGCTAAATAAAAATATTTTGAAGATTTAAATTCAGAGCTATTTGCATATACCTCACAGCTTTCGTGCCATTGATTATACGCGTGCATTGCAGAAAGTTGTTTTTTTACATATAAATCTTAAGAATCTTTTACCATAAAGATACATGTCAGACTCGGTTCTATCACATTCATTTTTCTTTTCCTAGAGAGGAAAGGCTCAGTTCTTATAATTCACATCAGTTTAATTTATAAGCTGGTTCATTTGTAAGGGGGGGTCATCTGTCAGCCGAGGGTTGAATTTAGAAGCTCTCTCTGCAGATAAGTTTCTCCTCAAAATGCAAGAGGATTGAGACGGCATTGCCTGAGCTGGTCTTCGTTTGCTGGAGGTTTTGTGGTGGTTGTTTGCTGTCAGGCAGTTCCCCTCTTCGGTCTGCCCATCTCCCTGCTTAAACAGTGGCAACCGTAAGATCAGCTCAGTGGCCTGATTCCTCATCCTGTGCTCAGTGACGTGCGTTAATCCTAGAGATCTTTGCATCCAACTGTCTTTTGACCCCCTTGGGAGTGACACAGGACGTATTTTCCCCATGGCTCTCTGATTTTGACAGCAAGGCTCGCCTTGGCCAAGGACGAGGTCCCGCTCCCAAAGTCTGTAGCAAACCTGATGCAACAGTGAGCTTAGCCGCTAAGCTGGGGACACCAGGCATCCGGGAAGAGCCACAGCTCCAAAACACACATATTTTGATTCTTATGTTTAGGACGAATAATCTGATAAAGACAAAGAATTGTCTTTTCTCTATTTTTTTTTCTATAAAACTTTACATAAAGCTCTCAAATGGAAAAGGTGATCTCATTTTCTCACACCCTCCCTCTCCTTGCCTTCTCCATCTCCATCATCTTTAGGATAAAAACTTCTCTGTGATGTTACAGATCTTTTAGGAAACTAGCAGAGACCGTCAGGAATCTTGGGCCACCCAGGAAGGTGGCTTGCCGCACTCCTCACTTGTGCCTGGGGTTTTCTCTTCCAGAGAGTTCTCAGGTGTGTAACTATACCAAGGGGGTGCCAAGGTCTTCTGGAGATGAGAATTTGACAGAGATTCAGTTTGATGTTGACTTTGAATTTGTGTCCTCACGTACAGATCACCTCCTGATGCACACGCCCGACCCCGTAAGTTCACTGAGCGTTCACGGATGCAGTGGTGGAAGAGCACTGCCAAGGAGTTTGGAGATCATCTAGTTTAGTTTGAGAAACCGGGACCAGAGAGGTTAAGTGACTTGTACCAGGTCTCACAGCGAGGAAGTGAGATAAGCAAAGCTGGAGCCTCCCTCTGCAGCGTGTGGTGTCTCACGTCTAAAGAGACTCGTCCACGGATAATTCCCATGGGGGGGGTGGATAAAGCTCGCCTCCCCCAGGCTTTTCTCCTCTGCTTCTCTGCTAACACCTATTTTCCCTTTCTTCCATTTTGCTTACTAGTGTGGGAGGCTCCCACCCCATGGACCTCTTTGACTCCCTTCTCAAACTTCTTGGACTGAAGTTATTCTCGTGTGGAACCAGGGCTGGGCCAGGAATTCATAAATCAGTGGGCCACTGGCTACCAGCAAACACTCCATCTCTCTTTTCCTGTACTATGCCTCCCTCCAATTAGTAAAGTATCCAGCCCAGGCTTATGTGCTCCTTGCTATAAAAGGTTATAAGGACCTTGTAGAGATTCCCCAGACCAACCAGATCAGATGAGAGGATGGCCCAGCACCTACAGCGAGTCACAGCAAGGCTCTGCTGAGACTGAAACAAAACGAGCACATTACAGAACGTTACCTGTTTAACAACATCAATTTCGTTACAGGATTGACGAATTACCAGGAAACTATGCAGAAAATGTTACCTATCCATCCTCCCCCAGCCATGTAGTCACCTGTCTACCCACTGGTCTGTCTAATCTGCTTCTAGAAAAGATTTCAGCAGCAGGCCCTACGGAAACGTCGGGGCGGGTCTGTTATCAATGGAATCGTCTCACTGATGAGATGATCAAACAGGACGGCAAAACCCCAAAATATGAATCTGACTGTAATATTCATTTTATAAAACTTAGTACTACATAAACAATACATTATTAAATACTGACAACGTTTTCCCATATGACCTTCTTTGTAAAAATATTAAGGTCATCTTTATCGTTTCCTTTAATCTCTCGCCTTTTGTGTCCTAATATCAAAAAGAAATGGTGGCGATTACCCTAATATTCAAATATGTATTATATATTTAAATTTATACATAAATGTATATAATATATGTAATAGTTAATATACATACAACATTAGAGAGGGCTCTAGGTCTTTTTTCAAAGTTTTGGAAGTTATCGCACAAGCCAGAAAGCTTCAGTGGATTCTGTTCTCATATTGAGCGAGTGTAAAATCATGAGGATTTTTTTTCCTACTCGGAGGGCAGCTTGAGGGCAAAAAAGTCTTCCTGTAAATTACCCACGATAAGTGATGGCGAAGAAGAAAATAGGCCTCATTCACACATACAGGTGTCAAGCGGCCGACGAGAACCCAGAGCACCGTGACCTGCGTCCAAGGGTCACGGAACGGTCCTCGGGTTGTGAGAAGAGGAGCCGACCCCCTTCCCCCAAATGCAGAAAGCGAGCTGCAAGCCCTTACCTTGGAGGGCCTGCAGGCTGTGGGTCTGTACGATGATGCAGAGCTGCAGCACCAGCTGGGGCGCGCTCTCCAGGAAGGTGGCGAGCAGGTGTAGCATGCTCACGTCTGCGTACTCGTAGACCATCTTCCAATAAAACCTCCACCGGCCACTCTCTGCGCCCCGTCGACTTCGAATGCCTAAGTATATCGTGTGGAAATACCTAGAAAGGAAACACAGAGAAAAAGAAAGACCGGAGTGATAACTCATCCTTCAAACACCAGGGCTGTTTTTTCTCTTCGGCAAACCGCCATATATGCGCAAGCACGTCCATGAAACAACTACCTTAGTGGCTTATCCCTTAAGGCCCCAGGTTGGCCCTTATTCTTAAAGGTTCCCTTTGAGGAGTCACTGCAATTTTCGTCTTCGTTAAAGCATTCCACTGCCTTGTACTATGAAGAGGGAGGTGAGACACAGGTGTAGAAGGGATTTTCCACCTTGATAATCGACAGACACCCTTCCTGGTCAGTTCCACCATGTGCTCAATGGTCCTCAGCAGATGGACGTCTCCAAGGGCATGATGCAAGTCAAGTTCTAGGACGTATGTGTTTGTAAACCCTCCTGATGCCTTTTTCAAAAACTTTTACTATTGAAAATGTCAAAGCTATACAAAAGAAGAAAAAAACAGTGTATTGAATCCAAAATAAAATTACCCCACTGCTTGAAGAAAATTTCCTGATAATAATCACCAATGTGGTAACCTTAAGTATTGCATATTAATTTTCCAAAAGTGTTTGGAAGAGTATGAGAATGAAAGCAGGCTTGGCAATCCTGAAAGCCAGTGCCATTTCCCGTTGGGTGTGAAAGAGGCTGTCTCTGAATGGTCATCACATTTTATTCTGACAAACTTGTATTTGTTCTTTAATACCATGAAAAAGAAGTCAAATTATCCTATGGAGAGAAAAGACAAGAGGGTATAGATACTACGAAGAAAGTAAAGTGACATAGTCTTTGATCTAATTACTGCTCTGGCTTATCTTGTTCTTTGGGTCATGATGTGCTCATTCCTTATGAATAGTGATGAAGTTCTCAAAATCGGGCCCTTGAGTAACAGGCCGGCACTGTTAGGGAGAGAGTTTCTGAAACTGGTCCTCCTGCATCACCTTTGCTTCTGATCCATCCCCTGAGGGTCACATTGAACAAATCCAATTCATCTTTTCTACACAACGTTTCTAATACTGGAAGACACCTCAGAGTCCCCAGAGATTTCCACTTTCCTCCCCTCCCTTCCAAAAGTCCTAGTGTCCCCAGCCACATGTCCCATGACCCCCCAAGTCCCCTGACACCCTGGTCACTCTCTGAACATGCTTCAATTTCTCCTTCACAGCACTTGGAACTTTAATTACTTCTAAATGTAATATGTATATATACAATGGAATATTACTCAGTTATTAAAAAGAACGAAATAATGCCACTTGCAGCAACATGGATGGACCTGGAGATTATCATACTAAGCAAAGTAACTCAGACAGAGAAAGACAAATATCATATGATACTGAAACGGAGCAGGACCCTATTGTTCTTCCCTGCCCTGCCCCCACCATGTCCTCCGCCTGCCTTTTGTCTGTGGAAGAAAATTAGCCAAAGAATAAGTTTAATCAGAGAAGTGAGAAAATGCAGAAACAGAGGAAAACAGTCCTAGGAGACCAAATAATAATAGTTTAGTCCTTAAGCATAGTCAAGGACCTGTAGTTCCTCCTTAAGGGCCGTGGATAATATTCTGAGCCGTATCCTGGGAGCTGTCTTACAGATACTGAAGAAGGTAACTACATGATGACCAGGCTGTAGCCATGACAGAAGCTGTCACAATTCCAAGAATTGGCCTCAGAGAAATGGAAACAAACCAACCCTGGAACTGAAGATTACCTGTACCTAAAACAATCGAGATGACGCTGGTCAGACCACCGATGACCAATTTCAAGATGCCTGTCAGAGCTGCCTGTGCTGTTTCTGCGTGTAGCCCCCTCCCTCTGCCTATAAAAGCTCTTGCTCCTCGAGTGTCAGCAGGGAGTCGGCCTTTGGACAGGAGTCCGCTCTTCCCCCAGTTGCCGGCCTCCAAAATAAAGCAACCTTTCCCCTACCAACACTTGTCTCTCGAGAACTGACTTTTGAGTGGCGTAACAATATCACTTCTGTGCAGAATCTTAAAAAAGTGACACAAATGAACTTATTTACAAAACAGAAACAGACTCACAGACTTAAAGGGCAAACTTATGTTACTGGGGTAATGGGGGGGGAGGGATAGATTGGGAGTTTGGGATTGACATGTACACATGGCTATATTTAAAATAGATAACCAACAAGGACTTGCTGTACAGCACAGGGGACTCTGCTCAATATTCTGTAATAACCTAAATGAGAAAATAATTTGAAAAAGAATAGATACATGTGTACATATAACTGAATCACCTCGCTGTACACCTGAAACTAACACAACATTGTTAATCAACTATACTCCAATATAAAATAAAAATTAAAAAAATAAATAAAAATTTAAAAATAATATGGATTTATGTTATATTTTCCCTCCCTGTGAATCCAAATCTTTCCCCTGCTATAATTGTCTTGATCAAGTGGACTGTAGGTCAACATTCCTAAGCTGCTTTGCCACAGTTTTTACCGACTTATGTAAAATTGGTTTGTATATTTTCCTTTGTGTTCCATTTCATTCATTCCTTCCATGAATCACATTTGAAAATTTGATTCTGGAACAGAAATAAAAGGCGATTTTGTCTTCCCATCACAGTATTATGGTACAGGACAGTGGCGGGGGGAAGGTAGGGGTTACCAGAGCCACAGGGGCTCGTTTAACATCTATACATCACTGAATACAAAGGTTGCCTTCTTGCTTGAAGAAAGTTGACCAGAAAGTCGAAGTCCTTATAATAATTTTATCTGACTACTTAAAAATTCCAAGGTTACGCCAAAACACACGCATTATATATATAATATATAGTTATACAAGCGTTATATATATGGGTAACATGAATGTGCAAAAGATCTCAGAATTTTAAAAATTCAGAACATGCAAACATTTCCAAAAAAGCCCAAGGAAACTACATATGTAAAGACACAAAGATGAGGAAAACGCCCTGTGTTCTGATAAGAAGTGTATTTGCCTATGTAGCACTCTTGGCCTGAAATGCATTTTGCACGTCATGTTACCTTTTCTTAGAATGACCTTGTCTCTTTTCTCCACTACGGAAATTACAGTTGTGGTTTAAAACTCTGCTGATGCATCTCACCTCAGAAGACCTTCCTTGATGACTCCAACCGAGAATCCTTCCCTGCACCCAACTTGAGCATGCCACTAACACGGGGGCTACCTCACTGGGTGGGTTTATCTGTTTCTGTGCTGGCTTCTGCTCCAGACCTCCAAGGCTGGAGGGCGCTCACTCATCACTGGAGCTCACCATTGAGCACTATTTTCTGTTCACGCTGGGATTCATCAAAGTGTGTTAAGTTGAATTGGGGGGAAAGTCTCAAATTCTATTTCTTTATAATTAGTTATTTTCATGAGACGGACCAAGAGCCTACAGCATATCAGTTTTGGCTTCCAGCTGGAAGCACACAATGGTCTATGCGATTTAGTGGACATTAGCACTATTTAGAGTATTGCACAGTATCAGGAGAGTTTTCTACTTTCTCTAAATCAACAGTGATGGACATCAGGGGTCTTATGCCCACAGCTCAGTCAGCTTGGTCTTTGCTCAAGTCTGTGCTCTGAAAAACGATGACAATAAAGAGGCTTTGCGATCACAATTGGTTCTCTTCCATCTTGTCAATATGTAAATGGTTTACCACATTCTGTCACATTATTATTTTTTCTCACCACCTTCTTTATCGGCTGCCGGAAGGGAAGGTTGGAAGAGAAGAGGCCCAATGAGTGTGAGTAGAAATGTGGACCATGAGACACAACTGTTCCCACCAGTTCCTCACATCACATGGTACAAAAATGTTGCCCCACATGAATGGGGGATGAAAACACAAATCTGTACTTCAGTGTCAGGTTCCTTCCCCTCTGCCACGGCTATCTCCTGGGTGGGCTGTGTGGACACCAGCCCTCCAGTTGTAGAGCGAGTCCCTGAGAGAGGTCTTCAGGGTCTTCAGCTCTTGTTCTACATTTGACCTGTATCATGCAGTTCCACGTCTGCTTCCCCAGAGCGTCCAGCCAGAGGTTTGACTCTAGGGAGATCTGGTTTCATAATAAATTACTTCTCAGAGCAGGGAATTTTGTCCACGTTGACAAATAGCCCCAAACACCTCTCACCTAACTGGTAATACCAGCTGTTCTAGAGACAGAACATCAATGCAGAGAGCAAAGGAAGACTGGTCATATTTGTCATTCAGTTCTAACAAATGGGGACAGATGAGGGATTATTCAAAGAAGCTAGACTATTGTGTCTTTTAATCTAGTAAAGTGCATAGGGAATTGAGAAATAAATATAAAAGAATAAGCTCATGGGTTCTTTTCCACAGAAATTTAGAATGATTGAAGGACTTGTGAAGTGAAGAAGGACTCGTGTTCCAGTGAAAAGTCATTGTGTTCCAGAAACAGGAGCAGAACTGTCAAGTTAACTCTTCTGTGCAGATGTCTTGGTTTGTTTGTGTTTTTAATAGCTGCCAGGACAAGAGCCTTGGAGTTACTTCTTGTGTTAAGCACCCGTAGGTGAGTTTCAAAAAGGGAAGAGGTTTTAAAACGGAAATATTCTGTAAGAAGTTATAATCCCTTTGGTAAGAACTAGTGATGTGGTAGACGTGAGGCCTCAGGTCTGAAACTGAACCCCAGGAGACAAAGAGGCCCCCAACGAGGGACAGCTGTGTAACATGTCCCTGAATCAAAATCAGGACCAAAGAAACTTGGGAGGCGCTGAATTGCACCCTTGGCCGTAGACAGCTATGATGGCAACGTGAGCCTGTGCTGTCTGCCTTCCACGAAGGGCCCTCATCATGGCTGTCTCTGCACCTTCACTCAGTGGATCTGACAAGATGCTTCCACTGTGCTCCATCCAACCCACCAGTGGAGCCTGGGAGCTTACGATGCTGGTCAGAGATGCCGAGGGGATGCCTTGATATGTGACTCCACAAGTTAGCTTTTTTTTTAAATAAATTTATTTATTTATTTTTGGCTGCGTTGGGTCTTCGTTGCTGCGCACGGACTTTCTCTAGTTGCGGCGAGTGGGGGTTACTCTTCATTGCGGCGCACGGGCTTTCTCTAGTTGCGGCGAGCGGGGGCTACTCTTCATTGTGGCGCGCGGGCTTCGCACTGCGGTGGCTTCTCTTGTTGCAGAGCACGGGCTCTAGGCGCGCGGGCTTCAGTTGTTGTGGCACACAGGCTCAGTAGTTGTGGCACACGGGCTTAGTTGCTCTGCTGCATGTGAGATCTTCCTGGACCAGGGCTCGAACCCGTGTCCCTTGCATTGGCAGGCAGATTCTTAACCACTGCGCCACCAGGGAAGCCCACAAGTTAGCTTTTGAATGGTTCTTGGCAGCCATCTGCTGGGTAGACAGAGTCGAGAAGTTCATGGTTGTGAGCTGCCCTCCTAGTCTAATCCAGATCCTTCACATTGCACTATAACACATGTCTACTCTGGGGGAGGGGAGGATGGCTGACGGCCTGTCCCTGGAAAACGACCCTTTGCATACTTGAAGACAAACGCCAAGCAGTCTTGTCTCCTTGGCATCTGTGTTATTATGATTTAACTGGGAAGTATTTTCTCCCCTCTGATTCTGATGGCCACTTAGCTTCTGATCCACGTTTCTTTATCTTAAGGTGGAGAGAACCGTACCTCCTTCACGGCTATGTGAGCGTTAAACAAGAAGGTGTGTCTCGTGCACGTGCTGCGTTCACGGTGTGCAGGGATGTCGCTGCACACCAAGGTTATCGGTGTTCTGGGCTCCTCTATAAGGCCACCTCTTTGACCCTAAAAATTCAGGTGGTTTTGTCTTCAGTTCTTCTTGTTTCCTTTAGGCATTTTATTCTGGGGAGTGTTGGATTTGGCCTTTGCCTGTTCTCCCCGAGGGCAGATACAGAAGGTCACCACTCTGCTGGGAAACAAGGTAGTTTCTACACCTCCTGAGTGTCAAAGGGATCCAGCATGGCGTCCAGGTGGGGCTTGGAGGCGTCACTAAGGTTCTTTTTCTTAGGATTCTGCTTTGCTGTATTAATAAAAAGACAAATAACACCCAACAGGCATAGGTGACCAAGGAAGTTGATGTCAATGAAAAGACATTCATATAGGGAGGATTTAGAAAAGGCCATATTTATGGTTAAAATTTTAGCATAATTACCAATGAATTGCCTTCATTTAAGAAGGAAAAAAGTTTCAAGTCTTCATCATCGAGGATGAAGTATGCAGTAAGCACGAGAGGGTAGTGGCTTAAACACACAGCTCTCATTCCTGCTGACAGGAGATGTTCCCGGTAAACCCCACTCTGAAATGTCGGTGTGTCCAACTCCTCCTCTGAGGTGAACACGTTCAGAAGATGTTTGCCATCTTTACTGTATGACTGACTCATTTCCTGATAGGGTCATTCTAATTTATCGTCCCGTGGAGCATGCTAATGGAAGATAGGGCTTTCCTTACATCACAAAATGACACCAGGAATTCTGCACCAACCTTATCAACATGACCTCATTCCTAAGAATATCTTAATTTTGTAATTTCCTCAGCATTACTGAAGATGTAGACACACAAACACATCTACGTAACTCCCTACCATACCTCACACAAAGACACCCACACGTAACCCACGCCCTCCACATACCTACACAAAATCTAGTCCACTGATTTTCTGAAGATGTAAATTGCATTTAAATTCTCAGCTCCTTTTCATCAATATTTTCCAGGTGCAAAGAGCAACCTGGACTAAATTCACAGCCCCTCACATTACCAACTTCAGACCTAAACATAGTACAGCAAAAGTGATAAGCTAGGGAGGAAAATTCCAAACATTCAGCATGTCTAGCATTATATATCTAGTATGTATTTAATCTACAATTTAATGTGATTGAGATAATCTTTACATTACTTTGGGGAAATGAGATGTATATAACAAGCTTCAGATAGTCCATATTTATGAGGAATACCCCAGTCCTTGAATAATATTTGATCAAATGTTAACTACTGACATAGCTGAATCAGAAATCATTAACAGCTATGAGGATGTTATGCACATATATTCTAATGTTGCATTTTCTTTCTCTTATAGCACATGAAACAGGTTAGCTGTTATCAGATGTTATTTTTACTATCTGAAAAATGCAGAATAAAATCTGAGCAGAACAGCTTTAAAGAAACAACATAAATAAACACTGATCCCAGCAACGGGTATTTTCTTCTGTGGCCTGGCTACAAGCAAAGCTTTAACTATTATATATGTATATACGTTCACTATATATATACATCATAATACACACACATATGTCTATCGATCATCTCTCTCTCTCTCATCAACAGTAGGCACTGACAAGGGACGAAGTTGTACCGTTTGTCATCTTAAATATTCTGTATTGAATATTTTAAACAACAGCCATGACCACAAAACCTTGTTTTGACACCAGAACAGCAAGTTTCTGTTGTCTCCATTATGCCAGTAACAGTAAAAATGACAATATTCTGTCCTATATTTCTACAGGGGAAAATTTCCTAGTGACTGTTGTTTTTAAATTAGATTCTATTTCCCATCAATCATTCCAAGGCGGGAAAAGTGTGCGTTAGGAGGGAACGAATGCATTGCTTGACCTTATGGTTGACCCAAGCGTTAGAGGTCACAGCCCTAAGAGGTCAGTCTGAGCCACGCTGACCCGAGGGGACCGGGGTGCGCTGTCACCCGCGCTGCAGAGCCATCCCCTCACAGCGGCCTGGGGATCACCTCTCACCCAGAGCCCCTAAGCGCTCCAGTGCGCGTGTGCGTGTCGTGCCTCTGCTGTGCCTTTCATGGATATTTGCGATAAGGAAAGAGAGATGGAGGATATCCTCAGGGTCTCCCAGAAATCCTCCAATGGGACAAGAACCTCAACAGCTTTTCCTCACTCACGATACTTTTATTTTTCTCCCCAAAGCAACACTGCCTCTTAGACTAACGAGGCTTTGGCTTTCTCTGCATGTATCTGACCTGTGAGCTGTATTTCCACCTCTCTCTCTCTTGCTCAGATAATTAGAATTAATTTGGGTTCTCAGAGGAGAATAGTACTCAGGGCTAGTAAGATATTAAGAGCTTCTATCACGGTATAGAGCATTCTTATATAGCATGAGCTTACACAACGTGAAAGCATACTTAGTTAGCATCTTGTGTTTGATAAAAAGGACCTTTGATTGATTTTATTTTTAGTCTTCTCTGAAAATAAAATTTACCTATGGGATATGGTTATTTTTGTCTTGTTTAATTTTCATGCATACCTCTCATAATGATACTTATTACATAAACAAGTTCTCATGTATTCCTCAAACCTAGAGTAGGAAAGAATAGAACTTTTTTCTCCACCAAATAAGTTTCCTTGTAATGGGCAGTGTGACCAGGGTCTCTGGGGCTACTTAGTAAATTCAGCTAAAACAGATGAGAAAGTTCTTGAACTTGAAAGGAAGATTCTCTATTCACTCTGAACACCTCATAGCAACTGGGGGCAGAGTAAAAGGGAAAATGGGAGGGTCTGGTCTGGTCACAGAGGGCCTGGTGGGCTCTGTGTGGACTGTATCAGTGAGTAAGGAAGCGATTTGCAGGTCTGAGCAGGTGAGAGACACAATCTGGCCACGAAGTTCCTCTGACAGCGGTGCTGAGCATAGAATGAAGGGGAGCAGAGGAGAATCAGCGCGGTTATTGCAATAACCTCGCAAGTGATATTGTTTGGATCTCGATAGTCGCGGTGGAGAATGAGGCAGATCCTGGGTATTTATTTGGCAGTTAAGGCCAATGGAACTTGCAGCCAGATCAGATGAGGGTGTGAGAGAAAGAGGAAGCAATCTTGATTCCAAGCTGTTTGCCCTGAGCTACTACGGAGATGGAGCTGCCACTTCCTGCAACGAGCAGATTACTGGATGACGATGGACTTCACACGTGGTAATTCTGAGATGTTTTTAAATATCCAAGTGGAGATCTTGGGTAGGCCATGGGATCAGAGTCCCCAATTCAGGCCCACTTAACGATGATTTGGGAGGCATTTTAGAATTTAAAGCCACAAGATGGGCTCACCTTTTTACTTACACTGAGACTGTGCCAACCTCGCTAAGCATGGTGCACCTCCTCCCTAGGCTTGGGTTTGAGGCCCACTGAGAAGGCTTTGCTTAAAAGGCACCAGACCTGAGTACATCAGGCAACCTCGGGACAGGGCATCCAGCTTCTCTCGGGGAGGGTGAGTGCTCGGGGGGTCTTTCCCTTCCCACAGCCTACCTAAGGGGGCGCCGGGGTTATTTCAAACTCCTAGGAGAAAGTTGAATGGTAGGGGCTTGGAATTAATGTGATAAAGTTCCCGTGATGTCGAATCCTAGATGCAAGTGTGGTTGCCTTTTCTCAGAGGATATGCTGACCAAAGTGACACAGGTATCTTTAGAAAGTCCGTCTTTATAGAGTAGCCGGAAATGGCTGGGCCGCCCCTTAATTGAACTAGGAGGATTGGAGACACAGAATCTGGGGAAGCTTCCTGGCGAGTTGAATCCCTGCCCATGGCCCCTTGTCACCCGCGCTCTGGTACGAGATGAGGCTTTTCTCTTAACCCCTATGAAGGCAGCTTGGAAGGGCTGAGGAGTGAATGCCCTGGGTCAGTCCTCTGCCAATGACCAGAGGTATGGTTGGAAAAATACCCCAGCTGCCTCAGGTGCTGTAATTCTGAAGTGAGTCCCTGGGGGGCTTGAGTCCCCGAGGCCCACAGTACGACCTACTCATTGACACCCACCCTTCTGACTGTCCTCCCTTCCCGGTCCCACTTCCCCACCCCCACCAGTGCTTCCTAGAATTGCCTTCAAATCAGCCACTTACACTCAAACCCTCCTCTTGGTCACATCACAGGCTCAAAGCAGCACCCTCAACGATGCACTCTCTTCCTCCAAAATACCACTCGCATGGCATCAGTGCCAGTGGCCCCCAGATGGCCCCCAACGTCCTCTGCTGGGCTCTCCACACTTTCTCTTATCAGGTCTGACGTCACAGGTTATCTGCTCACGTGGAAGTGCACACGTGACCCGCGCAGACTGCCTCCCCGCCCCGCCTGCCCCGTTTCCTTCCTCCTTTGGCGTCGGCTCGCATTTGTCCTCCGGCACCAAGTGCCCAGCCAAGTCCAAGCGCCGCTCCTCCAGGCTTAGCGCAAGCGTTTCCTCACCTCTCTTCCTACCACAGTGATTCTTACTCCCTGAGATTCTATTGAACTCACTCAGCACCCAAATTCTGGACACCCCGTGATCCCTAATTCTTGAGTGAAGAATAGTTCTGTTTTGCATGCAAACTCCGATCAGTGGGAGATAACTGAGTTGGGAAGCATTCTGAGCTGGTCTTCGAGCTCCTTGGCATCAGTAAGTCATGCAATAGGTATTTGGTCGAGTTGCTTCATATGCTATTTATTTCTGACTCTCACTAGATTACAAGTTCCTGAAGGTGATTACTCTGTGATACGTATTTTCTCTCTTTGTTCCTTTCCAACTCATCGGTCTAAATGTAAGTTCATTGATCTAAACTTAAAGCTGAATTATGAGGTTCAAATATATATGTGTGTGTGTATATATATATATATATATAATACATACACACACACGGGGTGCGTCAAGAACCAACATCATCACACACACCCCATACATCACACAGGCTCAGCTGAAAATGCATCTCTGTGGGCTGACAGTTGACAGTTGTGTATGTAATAGCATATAAAGTATTTAAAACCTTTTGTGTTGTTATTCTCTTCTTTGAGCGTTCTGTCACACAGACCTTCCTCTTGTGTCATCATATCATATTTTATTATCAACTAGTGCCTGCCAGCCAATTTTCTTTAAAATCACAACATAAGTCAAGAGAGAATGGGAACGTACATGCATTCTTTCAGGATAGAATTTGAGCTCTTCTGGCAATTTATGAACTAAAGTCATGCATTGTGCTTTGGACTCAATTCAACCACATTTGTGGTCAATGAGACTTGATTTTGTGTTTTACGTCACAGAGGAAAATCCGACTGATTTCACGCTTTATTAAGGGGACGGTTTTAGTTGAGGAAAAATAATAGTAGTAAAAATCTAACATGTTCTTACAGCCTTTGCCTGAACTTCTATTGTGGTTTATGGAAATGTGATTCAGGATGATATATTCAATATTAAGACCAATGTAAGGTTTAATTGAAACTTATAGGGCAGCTTTTCTTAATTTACTGTCTATCGTGTAATTTTTAGCACACTGCATGAAGAACAAAAGACAGCCTACACCCTTCTGTTGTTTTACCATAGCCCAGAATTAAATTAAACTTGCTGACATTAAAAAAAAGGAGGTACCATGCCACCCTGACTTGAACTCCCAATATGGTTTTGAATGGCAGCTGAGGGGTGTACATGGACCCCATCGAGGGAGGCTAAGACAGTATCTGAGCAGTTTCAAGGCTTGCTTTTGTTTTTCAACTTTCGAGAATGAATGCACATAATCAGACAAAGGGAATTAACAAAAACTTTCCACCTAAAACACAGAGGCACTGGGTAAAATGCTTTATATGCATTTTCGCTTTCTTCTCAGGCACTTAATGAAGGTGGTGCTATCTACTCCCTCTGACCCGTGAGGAATCCTCACCATCAGAGGTCGTTTAGGAAGGTTGCACAGCTAGTAAGCAGTTGAGCTCATCATAGATGCCATTTCTGTTGGTCCCCCAAATCCATGCTATCTACACAGAACCAGACCCACTTCAGCACCTTAAGTTATAAAGCAGCCTCAGGTTTCCAGTCCAGGAAAATGTGTCAGCTACCTATGCCTAAATGGCCACTTGCTCATCTTACATCAAAATGTTATCTGGGGAATATTACTCAGCCATAAACAAGAACAGAAGGCTGCCATTCGCAACAGTGTGGATGGACCTAGAGAATATTATGCTTAGTGAAGTAAGACAAAGACAGACAAGTACTGTATGATATCACTTATATGTGGAATCTAAAAAATAATACAAATGAATGTATATGGAAAACAGAAACAGACTCACAGATATAGAAAACAAACTAGTGGTTACCAAAGGGGAGAGGGAAGGGGGCAGGGACAAATTAGGAGTATGAGATTAACAGATACGAACTACTATATATAAAGTAGATAAGCAACAAGGCTATATCATATAGCACAGGGACTCAGAGCCATTCTAAGTCTTACAAAAGTCTTGGTAGTAACTTTTAATGGAGCATAATCTGCAAAAATACTAAATCACTAAGCTGTACCCCTGAAACTAATATAATATTGTAAATCAACTATACCTCGATAAAAAAAATTTTTAATGTTATTTGGGTCAGAACTAACTCGTTCCCTCAATATGGAGTTGAACCTGATATACCTGTGGATCAGAGCAGGCTTTAAAGGGTGAGATTCTCTAGGGCAAGGCTGAGATTCCTATTCTGGGTCCTGACACGGAGCCATCTGCTTGTCAACAGCTGCCTGAGATACTTCCATTTATTTATTATTTAACTTTGTCACAAATAAGCATGAAAATGCTTTAAAGTGTCGAGGAGCGATTGTCTTGACGCCCATGGCTGCCCTGTGACATGCCTCCCAGCCTCTGTCTAACTTCACTTAGGCTGTTGCTGATGAGTTTATTGACCTCATACAGGGGTAATGAGTGGAACCTTGCCGGCGCTGCGGTCTTTCCTCCTAATCTTTGCCCCGGGACTTCTCATTCTTGGGGCCACCCTTGACCAGGGAGGATCAGAGGAATCGCTGGATCAGAACTCCCTCTTCCCTCACCCGGGGGTGTCTAGCCCATTTCCCGCAGTGGAGACCAGCCCCACAGTGCGCCCCGGGCTGGTGGTCCCTCCTTTCTTGTCTCCTATCCCCTGAAACCACCTCTCCAAATAAACCACATGCACACCCTTGGCTCTTGTCTCAGGCTCCGCTTTCTGGCGGATCCAGGCTAAGATGTTTGCCAGAAGTGAATCCAGAGCTTTACTTTTCTCCTCAAGGATTGTGCGGGAGGAGGAACTAGGTAAGTGAAAGTTGCCCAGATTAAAGACGTGAATTAAAAAACAAAATCTGGGAGAGCAATTAGCATTTTTAAAAACAGATCCTTTTTTATTTTTATTTATTTATTTTTTGCGGTACTCGGGCCTCTCACTGCTGTGGCCTCTCCCGTTGCGGAGCACAGGCTCCGGACGCGCAGGCTCAGCGGCTATGGCTCACGGGCCCAGCCGCTCCGCGGCATGTGGGATCACACGGAACCGGGGCACGAACCCGCGTCCCCTGCATCGGCAGGCGGGCTCCCAACCACTGCGCCACCAGGGAAGTCCCCTTTTTTTATTTTTAAGAGGAGATCTCTCTCAAATCCACACGATTTTCTATTTTCATGAAGCCTAACAAAATTCTTACATGTTTCACTTATTGCTCAATTAAGTTTGTCGTCCAGGGCGTGCCACGCCAGCCTATTTCTGTATTCAGTTTTTGTTTCTACCCGGCTCAGGCAAGAGACAAAACGGAAGACATGCTGTTCATAGCAAAAGGAAGACACGTCCTCTTGAATACGGCAGCAGGGTAATCAAGAGTCCCGTGGTTGACTTTCTTATACGACAGGGAGGAAAATACCCTGCCTTTCCTGTCAAGAATAAGAAAAGTACTTGTCCTATTCTCAGAATGACAACAGCATTCAGAGATGAGAAAAGCTAGCAAAGGGTCTTCTTTTAGAAAAATTCCCTCCAAGGTAGTTCAATGTTTTCAGATCATGTGAACTTTTCAGAGCACCCCCCTTCATGTCTACCTAGTTACTGAAAAACCCATTAGTTTACCATCACCTCCCCACCTCCACGTACAGATTCTCTCTCCCATCCTGCTCCTTCCTCCCTGTCTCCCTTCCACTAACTTCTGTCTTTTCTCCATGTCATCATTTAACAGGATATGCTCTTCCTAGATGTTTTCACTCTTCCCCAGCATAAACCAGCAACAAGGAGTAGGATCGTTTCTCAACCTTCATGACACGTTTAAGGACTGCAATTACTAGTTGAGAAACATGGCCTTGATTCATAAAGTATCATAAAGGAATATTAAATTACATGCAGGCCCACTTAAGGTCAAAGAGGAGGATGAGGAAAATACAAAAACTAGTGAAACAAAGAATGTGATTTGATTAATGGGGCATCTTAATTCAAGAGTTGCAGTTGGATTCCAGAAACCTCCATGTGAACATTTCTAGGAACTATAATTTCTTTTCTGTTGAAAGGAAAATCTTGATGGGAAGAGACACGAAGGCCCTTCTCAGATCACGTTGGTCTCCCATCTGCTATTTCCACTGAATTCCTGAATTTACTGAGGGCAGTCACATCCACTTTGGGGGAAGAGCTAGGCATGACGTAACTGCATCCTACAAAAATGTTTTAGACCTAAATATGAAGCGTAATGGTTAAAGTACGCGTTCACAAACTATCAACATTTCCATTAAAACAGACTTAAAATAGACTTGCAAATTCAGGATCGTTTGCTTTATGGAGTTCAGCTATGAAATAGATATGTTCACTAATTTGTTTAACAATAGAATGAATGTTCATTCTGAATCTAATATACACACATCACTATGCTAGTCACTGAGAGATCCAGAAATGACTAATAAACAGTTCTTGACCTCATGGTGTGTATAATCTAGTAATAGGGAACTGCAATGTCGCCCCTTAAAATTATAAATCAAGTATTTAAATAGACTCTGGAATATCTTTCTCTCTCCCCCTCTGGTCTCCATTTCTTTCTTCACATAGGCAACCATGAAAATGTGTTTAATATGCATTCTTTTAATTGGCATTTGTTCTTAAAAAAAACTTTTCACTTAGAAATAATTTTAGACTCACATAGAAGTTGAAAAAATAGTATAGAGTTCCCAAGTGACCTTCCCCAAGAATCCCCCAAAGATAACAACTTACATAATCATATTACAATTATCAATCAGAATTTTGACACTGACACTGGCACAATACTATTAACCAAGCTACACACCTTATTTTGACTTCCATCAGTTTTTATAAGCACATTATTTTTCTTTCTTTGGTGTATAGCTGTATAAAATTTTATCACGTGTGCAGATTCATTAAATTTGTCTTGACAGTCAGGCTAAGGTTGTCCTAAATGAACTCCCTGTGCTCCCATTATAGTTATACTCCACCCTAAACCTAACCCTGGCAACTACTGATCTGTTCTCCATCACTGTAATTTTGACATTTGAAGAATGTTAAATAAACAGAATCATACAGTGTTTAATATTTTGAGATTAGGTTTTCTTCGCTCAACTTGAGATTCATCTAAGTCATTGCCTGTATCAGTCAACCATTTCTCTTGATCGCTGAGTAGTATCCTGTTGTATAGAAGCACCACGGTTTGGGCCAGCTCCCATAGCGTAACGGTTGCCACGTTCACCTCACACAGTTCATCCGTGTACCCTTTGAAGGACATTTGGGTTGTCTCCATGTTTTGGTGATTATAAATATAACTGCTGTAAATATTCAAACGCACGATTTTGTGTGAATGTATGCTTCCTTCCTCTAGAATAAATAACTATAAGTGGGCTTGCTGGGTCACATGGTGAATGTATGTGTAACATTCTAAGAAACTGGCATTCGTTCTTGTATTTGTTCTGTTTGCATGCATTTGCTTATTAAATGGCATTGTATTAAAAATATTTTACTTTCTTTTTCATCCAGTGCCATGTTTTTAAGACCCACAGGTATTGCTACATGTATATCTAATTCATAAAGATATTCCCTTAATTGCTGCATAGTATTGCAAGGAACTCTTTACTGCAAGGAACCCTATAATTAGCCATTTTGTAAAGCAAGTGATTCTTTGGAAAGTGTATACCCCACAAGTAATTTGTTTAGTGAATTTAGGTTTCTACTTATTGGGTTTTCTAATATAATGTGTACCTTTATTACCTTTGGATTTGCTTCATGGTTTTACACATTGATCAAAACATCCTCAGGTACTAACAGCAGCTGTCTAAGTTCAGAAGATGCCTGGGTATGCCCGTCTCAGGGATGTCGAGGTGACGAGTTCAGGAAGTTTAAGATCTCAGTAGAAAGCTTCGAGGGAGCATGACTTCATTATTGTTGAACTCAGTCACTTTGGGTAGAAGGAGCAACCCTTCAGATGCATTAAACCAAGAGGATTCAAATAGCTTTATGAGGTACTGTGGACTCTAATATATATTTTTATAGAACAGCACGTCTTTCCCAAGTTTCTACCCTGAGAGAATTTGGTACTAACGTAAATGATCATTGAGTGCTTGTCATGTGCCAGATACCCTATTAAACCCTATGGGCATTTTCTTATTTTATCCTTGTCTCCTGCCTCTGAAGTAAAGACAATTATTTCCCTCATTTTTCAGGGGAGGAAACTGGATCTTAGTGAGACTGGGTAACTGGAGAGAAGTCACGTAACTACTAAGTGGCACAGCTAGACTTCACTTAACTGCTGCTATACAACCTCATTTATTTTTGTGACAGGTACTGGGAAAAGAGAAATATTATATGCTGATTAAAAAACCACCAGTAATGTCTGATCTGGGTCAAAGATAATGACGATGGTGATGATGACGATAATGACGATGATGATGATTCTATACCATTTATAACCATACCCGATTCATAAAGCCCGTTTACATATATTCTTCCCCTCCATCCTGAAATTAACTCTGTGAATTAGTTGTTTTTCCCATTTCCCGGATTGAGCCTGAGACTTGGTGAGGTTACATGAAAACCAGGAAGTGGTAGAGCTCACATTTAAACCAAACTTCTGTACTCTATGGCTAAAATCTGTTATTACTTCATGTTGCCTCATGTGAGTGTGCTTTTGGTAGTTGAAAATGGGCCGGATATGGAAACACAAAGCAATAGTCTTAATGATAAAATAAGATGATTTATTTTTTTGAGTGGACTGATGAAAGCCTTATCATTTTATAGTCACCTTTTATAGGGAACATTGGGAAACCTTAATGCATCTCAGAGAAAGAACAAGGGAAAGAGAGTCTGTAAAAAGTCTAGGAAGCACAGACTAGAAAATAGAAATGGAATCTTTAGAATCTCTAATTACTAAGTTATGTCAAGTGCAATCATGTTCTCTTTTATTTAGTGTACTACTTTTGTTACTTAAATTTGGTCCATGTAGAATATTTATGTAGACTCCACGGGCTAATTTGGGATTGTGGACCCCTCTTTCCTTCAGCTCTTTCCCTATTCTATTTTTCTCCACGATTTTAAATACATCAACTGTGAACTGCAGCTTCCTGAGGTAGAAGCAGAGACAGAGGCAGAGGCATAAGAAGGTTTAGGAAGCCAACTTTCCTGGTTGAAGGGGAAATGCCATATTATTAAATCAGGAAATTGTGAAGATTCCACACATATTCACTGAGGGTCCACCTCATTCCCAGCAGTGATCTGGGCACTGGAGACAGAGTTGTGAAAAAGACGGTCAGAGTCCCCCATCTTGGGGAGTCTACAGGTTGTGGAGAAGAGACCATGAACAAATACACAAACAAGGTCATTTCAGAGAATTATTTCTGTGAAGCAAAGAAAACAGAGAGAGTGCATGTGTGGTGGGTAAATTCAATTGAGTAGTTAGGGAAGGGTTGTCTTAGGAGGGGACATTGCAGCTGAGATCTGAATGACATGACAGTGCTAGCCCTGAGAAGGTTCAGGGGAGGGAGCTGCAGGAAGAGAAGGGTAAGTGCAAAGGCCCTGAGGTCAGCATTTTCTGCTCTTCAAAGAGAGAAAGAGGGCCACATAGTGGGGTCACTGTGAGTGACAGGAGATGAGGCTGGGGAGGGAGCCGGGCCAGGCTGGGCAGGGCCAGGCAGCCTCAGTAGGCGGCTGTTTCTTGCTTGCTGGGCAGGGCGAACCCACCTAAATGCTCCCTGTGGACCTGGATTGCAGGAGCATGGGTGGAGGCTGCTGTGTTTCTAGAGGCCAAGCTGATGGTACTTTCCAAAGGCCTAGATGTGAGGAGTAAGGAGATGCATCCCAAGGCAACTTAGAAAATCTGGGACACTATTCAAGTATTATTGTGTAATTTGTGACATTCTCTGGGACATTGATATTGTGTTCCTACGTCAACACGGGGATGTCCCCTCTTTACGCACCATGTACTTTTCCAGTAACATCATGAACCTTTCTTTTGAAGCCTAGACATGAAAAATTCCATCCATAGAAATTGGGATGTGAATTTTCCCAAGATTTGGTTGATGCCATCACCACACTATACTAGCATTTTGATCGCAAAACTGTATCTCATTTTCTGCTGCTGGAGTTCACTGTGTGAACTTGGCAATTGGCATCTTATTTGTTCTGGCTGAAAGGTCAGGCAGACTTATTTTTCCCCACGCAAAATGTCACAAAAGTCAAAGTTATTATAGGGAAAATTTGTTTTTACTCTGATATTTTGCTGAGTTCTATGTCAACTATGGTTCTTTATGCGTAAAGAATGTTAATAACGTTTGTGGCAATCATTAAAAAGATACTGTGCTACACTTCTATTCATTAAAGGACACAAATACTATTTGAGTGCAAGGTCTCATTCAGGAATGGCTTTGGCAAAGTACAAGCTAGAAGCAATTTAAACCTATAAAGACTGTCATGATCATGCGGTAGGAAGGCTTATTTTAACTCTGGTTTTACTTCTGTGCCATCTCCAGCAATGAATTAATAATATCGTTCGTTAGAAATCAAAGGGGAAACTGCCTTAAACACAGTACTTGAGCAGTTTGTGTACTTTAAGGGCACTGATTTCCCTTCAATTCTTTTGATTTGGTGACAATATAATGACGCCTTCTAAGTAAGAAATGGATTTTGAGCATATATTGAAAATCCTTAATTTTTCTAAATGGGGAAAAATCTAGCGACTTCAATAAAAAGGCCCTGACATAAAGGCCACACCGTGAAGCAGGTCAGCGTTCCTGTGATCGCCCTGCCGCCCTCAGTTAGGCGCCGGCTGACCCCGTGCTTTGGTTTCTGCCTGAGGTAGTCAAAAATCTTTCGGCCAGAAAGGCTCTGACATGTTTCATCTATGCCTTGGAATGAATGTAACTTGTGTTTCTTCTCCTGGGGCTACTGGAATCCTAGGTCTTGCCTTTTGTAAAATGATTTTAAGCAGCAGAATGAGATGCACGTCCTCACTTTTCCTGAAATCATCTCGTGCAACAGTCCTGCTCGTGACCCTGGCCATGTTCATTTGCTGGCCTCTTTAGGTCTCCTTGTCCTTGAAAATTCAAAGCAGTCAGGCTTAGAAGCTCAAATATAATTTTGCAGCTACATCCATTACCCCAATCCACCTAACTTTCACAAACGAGGGTAATGTGTAGTACATCTTAGGATCCAGACAGACCTGATGACTTGATTTATAATCTCATTGAACAAACCACCTAATCACTGGGAAACTCTTTCTTCAGCTGCAAGACGCAGACAATAATACGGACCTCGCTTGGTTACCGTGAGAATTGGAAGTAATATATGCTAAGAACCCATGACAGGGCCTGGAATAGTAAGTATTAAACAAATAGTGGTCACTAGTGTCACCAGTATCCCTATCCAGGTGTACACAGTTTCCTGTCTGGACAATTATATCCCTAACAGGTCTGCCTTCTGCCAGTTTTCTATCGTCTATAGTCATCTTCCTAAATATCACCCACATCAGGTCATTCTGCAGCTCAGATGTCGTCTGTGGTTTCTGTTGACTAAAGGATCAAGTCCAGAATATCCTGTTTGGCCACATCAAAATCACAGGCTATACAACTTGACTCCATCCACACTTCATCCTTACCTCTGCTCTAGACCCTGGCACATTTGTGCTACTGATTTGAAATTTATCATAATTACACCTTGTATGATAGTTTTTTCCCCTTGTGAACAAGCCTTATCTCCCCAACTATATATGAATTTCTTAGAGAGGAATTCTCATGCCTTATTCTTTTGTAAAAATTTCCCCATAGGATCTATATGTAGAGTGCCTCTTACACATAGAGTTTCCGAAAAATTGTTCCTGACAGTGATAAGATCGTAGGTCAGGAAGACAGGCAATTTTGTATAATAATGATGAGGAAAGTGAACAATATTTTAGTAACTAGTGCTTTTGTATTTTTTCACCTCTTCTTGAATCTTTCTGAAATTAATTAGGAATGAAAAAATGATATTTAAAGTTACATAAAGCTTTTTTTTTTCACAAAGTCTTCAAAAACTCTTTAGGCGTTAACCCATTTTATTTATATTCAAACTCAAAGGGGAATTATTCTCTTCTTAAAATGAACTGAAGGCCTCACAAGGTAAATTTTTACTCATGCCTACACACTAAATCAGGAAGATTTGGGATCAGAATCACATCTTTCTACCTCACTGCCTGGATACTCAAAACAGAGGGATTAATGGAAAGAATATGTGAGGTCAGAAGCCCTGGATGCAGACTCAAAGGTCAGTCCAGTATATAGAATTGAACCTAGTCCATTAAAATCAAAATAAACATATACACAAATCTGTAGGAAACATGTTCTTAAAACATGTTCTTCTCTGGTTTTGTTGTCTGATTATAGCATAGCAATATTCACATCTTCCAAATAGAATACTCTTGGAGCTTGCTAGCCAGAACACAGCTAAAATTATGCTTCATATTTTCCCCTTGACTAGGGTTTTATTTAGGTTTGTTTTTTTTTCAAATCTTAATGTGCACTTATTTAGCATCTATTACATGAAATGTAAAATTTGTGATATATAAAAGAAGTGGTGCATATTTTGAGAGATGCACAGAAGAAACAGAAGACTCAGGAAACTAACTCTCAAGAATCTGTCATTCTTATTGGAGAAATAAGTTATATTAGTCCATGACCCTACAGGATCATGTGCTGAGAAAGGAGGAGAAATATTTATACAGGGGTCAAATTAAAGGCTTTTAAAGTTTGATATGGTAAGGGAAGGTTTCATGAGGCTGCGAAATGTGGTGGCCAGATAACAGGTTTTTGCAGTAGACCCTGTTCAGTTCGAATCCTGGTGATGATTCTCCTTAGTTATATGATCTTAGAAAAGTTATTTCCCAGTCTCTAAGCTCAATCACCTGCTATGTAAATCAGGCATAAATATATCCACTTCACTGAGGCATTGCTTTCTAACACAAGGTTTAACACATACAAAGACCTCAATAAATGATAGTTTTCCTTTACATTGAGTTAAGCTATAGTAAAAATTGACTAAGTAAAGGTGAAGGTGAAATCATTAGAGGTTGGCAGAACCCTGAGCAAAACCTCATGTCCAGAGGAAAATGGCATGCTTGTATAATAATGGGTCCAAGTTTATTTGACCTACAGAACCATAGGCAATAAAGAGGGGTAGACAGGAACAGTAGCGTGGGGACCTCAGGGAAACTGGATTTGTAAATAGCAAGGGAGAGGCTAGGGTCAATAGCATCGGAGCTCTTAAAGAAGTAGCCTTTTTGTGCTAATGTATAACTGAAAGCTCACATTACAGACGCTTGTTTTCTGTCTCAGTTTGAGAAGAGTTTGTTCTTCCTCGATTCTTTTATATCCTGATGAGTGGAGAAAGGGGAATTGCTGCAAAAATGAAAAACAGACTTGGCAGAGCAAATTCAGGGGTGAATACAGAAGAGAGACAATAAGAAAATGCTTTTGTAGCAACAGAAGGAGGAGATGGAATCGTCTGATAAGCTAGATAATGACAGAAGAAAAGAGATTTGAGAGGTATTTAAACATCGTCATGTTTAAGTGACGGTGTGGTTACAGAGGAGCAGAGAGAGGGAGGTATCCAGAATGACTCCTGGGCGTCTGCATAGCTGGAGGAATGGCGTTGCCTTGCACTGAGAGAAAGGATTCTACAATACATAGGACATAAGTTAGCAAGTGCTGTGGCCCTGCAGGTCAAGTGTTGAAGCAACCCAAATGCCCTTCAACCGGTGAATGGATAGACAAATGACATCCCCACGATGGAGAACTATTCAGTGGTAAAAAGGAACAAGGTGCTAATAAACACAGCAACAGGGCTGACTCTCAAATGAACGGATCTCAAATCTCAAGTGAAACCCAGCAATCCCACTACTAGGCATATACCCTAAGAAAACCCCAATTCAAAAAGGGTCATGGACCACAATGTTCATTGCAGCTCTATTTACAATAGCCAGGACATGGAAGCAACCTAAGTGTCCATCGACAGATGAATGGATAAAGAAGATGTGGCACATATATACAATGGAATATTACTCAGCCATAAAAAGAAATGAAATAAAGTTATTTGTAGTGAGGTGGATGGACCTAGAGTCTGTCATACAGAGTGAAGTTAAGTCAGAAAGAGAAAAACAAATACCGTATGCTAACACTTATATATGGAACCTAAAAAAAAAAAAAGGTCACGAAGAACGTAGGGGCAGGACAGGAATAAAGACACAGACCTACTAGAGAATGGACTCGAGGACACAGGGAGGGGGAAGGGTAAGCTGGGAGGAAGTGAGAGAGTGGCATGGACATATATACACTACCAGTGTAAAACTGATAGCTAGTGGGAAGCAGCTGCATAGCACAGGGAGATCAGCTCAGTGCTCTGTGACCACCTAGAGGGGTGGGATAGGGAGGGTAGGAGGGAGACGCAAGAGGGAGGAGATACGGGGATATATGTATATGTATCGCTGATTCACTTTGTTATAAAGCAGAAACTAACACACCATTTTAAAGCAATTATACTCCAATAAAGATGTTAAAAAAAAAGCTACATAGTAAACGATTCCTTTTATATGACAGTCTAGAAAACATAAGATTATTGAGACAGAAAACAGATCAGTGATTGCCAAAGGCAAGAGCTGGGGTTGGGTTGACTACAAAGAAGTAGAATTAGTTAACCGTTGGAATGATGGGACTGTTTTATGTCTTGATTCCAATGGTGGGTACAGGATTGAATGCATTTATCAAAACTCATAGATCTGTATACCAAAGAAGCAAATTTTACTATAAGTAAATAATAACAATAATACCAATATCAGTAAACACTGACCACATTAATGAATTAAAGGAGCAAAGATCGTACGATGATCTCAAAAATGCACAAAAAACACTTGTTATAATGAAACATCCACTTATGATTTAACTTAAAATATTTTAACAAACTAGGGCCATAAGAGAAAGTTCTTAAACTAATATATGGTATGTACAAAACCCTTATAGAAAACAAACTGAACGGTGAAACATTGAAATACTAAGGTAAAGAAAATTATACAAGAATGACTGTTCTCACGCTTCTTTTCAACATTACACGGAGGTCCTAGCAGGAAAGAGGCAAGAAAAAGAAATGTAAGATATAAATATTGGCAATGCAGAATAAAGCTGCCACTTTTGACAGATAATAATTGTTCCTGTGTTATACTAAAAAGGAATCTAAGATAAATGATTAGAGGATTAGCAAGTTTGAACTGGACAAAATCAGTGCACAAATTGTAAATATAATTTTAAAAGATAGCCTATACTGGAGCAGGGAAATGCAAATTAAGACCTAAGTGAGATACGATTCTACATTCATCTGATTGGCAAAACTTTAAAAGTCTAACCATATCATGTCTGGTAATCTCATAGAGCAAAAGGAGCTCTTAATCTGTAATGGTCAGAGTATGACTTGTTTTTTAAAAATCCTGTGGAAAACAATTTGATAATATCAGGCAAACTTAGAAATGTTCACAGCCTACCAATCCTGCCAATTTCAGGCAAAATCCTATCCTGGAGAGAAACATTTGCACACGTGTCAATTACGTGTATTTGGTAACACTTTCCATGATTGTCTCGAGGGTCATGGTTAAGTGTGCTTATGTTGTTTCCTCCAGTAGACTGTAAGCTTCTTAAGAGAAGGGAATGATGACTTATTCACCTTTGTAGACCAGCGGTACATAGTACATTTTCTTGCCCATGAATTAATGTAAATTGGAGAATGATTATTTTCATATTTCTATTCTTACGACAGAACGGCGTTAGGAGCATAGCAAATGACTTCAGTGTGCTAACCTTTTGGTATCCAACAGTGCATGCACAAAAAGAGTGATATATTTGATTCGGGGAAAGAATTTAGATACTTCTATTTCATGATGTGTTAATGGTTAAGGAGCAATGCTTTTGCTTTTCTGTAGTACAACTATTTAAAATTCACCAAAGAATCACAAACTGCAAAATGCACTTCTGAGAACCAAGTCAAAGCTTGTGAGTCTAGGTTTTACTTTTCTTTTGAATTTTTCTTAGAAAAAAATCACAGAAAAAAATAGGTACTGTAAGAATGCCTTTGATCTGACTTGATTATGAACTTTTTCCAGTGTTTTTCTCTTTTCTCTCTCACTCAGAAACACAGAATGTCACAATGGTCTTAAGTTTCCCACACAGAAAATCAGATGCAGAGACAGCAACCTGCCACAAACAGAAAACATGAACAGAAGTCAGATAATTTACAAGTTCTTGGGAGACTCTGCTCTTCTGCTTTGACAATACGTACTGCGCTAAAACATTCTTGTCCTACAATTTTAAATCGTGAAACCAAATTTATTATCTCTAGAGGCTCTTTCTTATTGTGGATCTATGTTGCCCTGCTTGTTAATTTGTCACATCTGCTGATAAAAAAGCTATAACAACTCTTCTTGCAAAGGGGGAAGCACTGTTTTGTATGGGATGTCGGTGTTGAGCTTAGGTGTCTGGTGGGAGCAGACATGTTCACTCCCAGGGAAACATCCTATGTATGTGTCCTCCCTTTCAGACCATTTCAAGCCAGTGACCATCCTGTGCTCATCTTTGCATCCCAAAAGTCCAGCGCCATGCTCGACACATCGTAGGTTGTCAATAAATTTTTCCCAATGGCGAACATAAGCCCACATTTCTGAGATAGCTCATTTCACAAAAAGTCAGACTTGCACTCGGTCTACTCCCTGGTTTCGGGCCAGGCCATGGAGAGAGATCCCTTGGTGTCTGTCTGAGGTTAGAGAACAGAGGCACTGAGATCAACACTGTTTGGTTTATGCCATCAGAGCCTCCTGCACTCTTCCCAGTTGATAGCAGGTGCTCAATTCAACACTGTGGATGCGAATAGAAACATTTTGTAAAATTTATTTTATTTATTTATTTTTGGCTGCGTTGGGTCTTCGTTGCTGTGCGTGGGCTTTCTCTAGTTGCGGCGAGCGGGGGCTACTCTTGGTTGTGGTACGTGGGCTTCTCATTGCAGTGGCTTCTTTTGTTGCGGAGCACGGGCTCTAGGTGCACAGGCTTCAGTAGTCATGGCACACAGGCTCAGTAGTTGTGGCTCGTGGGCTCAGTAGTTGTGGCTCGTGGGCTCTAGAGCGCAGGCTCAGTAATTGTGGCACACAGGCTTAGTTGCTCCAGGGCATGTGGGATCTTCCTGGACCAGGGCTTGCGTCTGTGTCCCTTGCATTGGCAGACGGATTCTTAACCACTGTGCCACCAGGGAAGCCCATGAATAGACACATTTCACTGGATTTTTACTTTAATCGAGAACAACCATTTATCAATAATCAAAATACTTATAACGTAACTTTTGGCTTCATCACTTTCCCGATTATCTGTTCTTTTTGTACCTTTTTGTCGTGATTCAAATAGATGAAGGACATGTGCCAATGACACAGGCTAGTCAGGGTAATTTTGCAGGAAGATGTTTGCAAAATAGATCATCCTGCCTCGTCCTGGCTCCAAACCTAAAATGATTGTGTCAGCAGAGATGTCAACCCAAGCCAACTGAAGCCATTTAGCATCAAGCCAACTTTGCACTGGTTTTTGTCCAACCCTGAACATTGGTTCTAGTAGACGGGACTATTACTTGGTCCCTGTGAATAAATTACAACCTGGCCATTTCAGGAAATGGCTTCCTATCTTTTTTTTTTTTTTTTTTTTCCTGGACTCTGACTCCATTTAGATCATAGCTATCACCCGTGGGCTTAGGGTCCTGTTCTGGAGCTGAGCCCCTGGGTCACCTCCCACAGACCTCTTTGCCACCAATCAACTCTGTACTGCTGGGTGATTTCTACCATGTTTTCCTGACATCATGCTTTTCCTGACCACCTGCTGCCCAGGTTGCCTACTGTGGTCTCCATCACCCACAGCAGTGCAGGGACCTCTAGATACTGAGCCTTCTGTCACTGCCTGGGCCCAGCGTGGACCAGATCAAGGTCTGTCGTGATCACTGGCTGCTGGAAGCCTGGGGCTGACTCTCGGCAAACTCTGAGCTGAGAACTCCACAGTACCGGCTCCTGTCCATAGAGATATCAGAACCAATATTAATAGTCAATGTGGAAATGCTACACAATATAAATCCTGTTTTCTCAGACGTGGTATGAATTGTTTTCTAACAAACATGAAATGATGGGGGGTGGGCATTTCATTTTACAAAAGCCTTGCTCAAAAAACTTAGACTAAAATCCCAGACCCAAAGAGACCCAGTAAACCTGAGGTTAGAAAAATGATGACTAACTGGGGGGGTGGGGGGGTTTTTAAAATGTATTTATTCATGATCAATCTTTCAGAGGCATTTAGATGCAAAATTAGAGACTAATTCCACGCTCCTTTAGATGTAAGTAATGGTTTTGGCCACTCGTGGTCTATGATAGCACGCCGAGTAGTTCAGTAATTATTTTAGAGGGTAGTGGGAGCGGTGAGAGGGGCTGGGGCTGCTGTGGATGGGGGAGAGGAACGGTGGGAGAAAAAATAAAAATTGTTAAAACACAGTAAACTGGGTTGTGTTTATCCTCTTCAAGTGTTGCGCCTTTCAGTCCGCCCCAGTACAGGAACAATGACTATTTTAGGGTATACGAATGTGGCACAGCAAGGTCACAGATATTTCTCCAAGGACGACCTTAGACATCTCATACAGGCAACCTCCTTACTCTGTACGTGAGGGAACGGGACCAATGCAGTAAGTGAGAGCGAGAGGCACCAGAACCAGAATTCAGGTCTCTTCATGCAGATTCTCTGTCCACCGTGTCATTTAGACATTTTCACATCCATGCATTCGGAGCCCTGTGTCTCTGGGGAATTACATCAAGGTTTGTTGGCAAAACACAGCGCTTCCGGCAAAGCACATGTTTACTGTCCGGCTTCTAGGTAGTTCAGGCTCCGTGAGTGGAATCTCAAGAATAATTTGTCTTATGGGAAAATGGCCCGGAAAAGAAAGGACGTAAAAAGGAGAGGGAAAGTGTAAAGTGATGTGACCAAGGATAGAATGCAAGAGATGCTTAAAGTTGAAAACTTTTTAATGTAATAAGCCACTGCTCTAAACAAACAAAACTTTGGAGAATTCCCATGAGTTATGCACAGAGCACCACCCGCCACTGACTCAGGTCTTCCTGAAGTAATCATTTCATCCGAGATACTGGTTATGAATTTAATTGACCAAGGACCTCTCTCCTGTCAGGAAGGAAAGATAAGTCCTTAACTATTATAAGCAAATGTAATCAGTCTCAGGCTATTTTTAACAAAGGCTGGAGTCGTCTCCATGCTCTCCCCTCCCCTCCGGCAGCCTGATTTTAAAGCCATAGACAGTAAACGTCTATTAAAAGCTTCCCAGTCAGCAATTCCTTTCAATTAGCAGTCCCTTTAAGATCTGATACCCTCCTGGTATTCCCTGAAGGACCATTTTAGCTGCAATCTGCACTTAATATTGAATTTGCACCAGAGAAATCCTTAAGTACAAACAGCGTAATTCCTTTATGTTTCCATCCTTTTAATTCAGTCCAAACCACTGTGCGTCTGAGTCACATCAAACACGCTTGGGGGTTGGGGTAGAGCATGGGTGAGGGGAACGGGACCAAAGGAAAGAACAAAGAAAGAGGACCTGGGCGCGGAGACAGGTAAATGCAGGTGAGCGCAGGTGCACTGCAGGGGCCAGGTGCAGCAGGACCAGGGCAAGGGATAGAAGAAAAGAGGGGGGAATGGGAGATTCAAGCGGGTTAGCTGCAACCCAGGGCAGCTGAGCTTCGTAAACCGTCTTTCCAAACCAAAGTCAACGTGATTTTCTTTCAATGCCATCTATAAAGGATAAATCTCCTTAGCAGAGTTTCTGTTTTAAATAGATTTGTGCTATAATCAACTTTGAAAAAGAGTTTATCTAGGCAAGTCACGACTTTAAGCTTGAATCAAAGGCACGTGTTGTATCGTAGGCACATGTCAGGAATTGTGGGCCAAGGGCCGTGGGATGAGCCCCATGAGACTAGAGCTTGCGGGTGACTGTCCCTTTCTTTACAGCCTGGGATTTGGTGCCGCTGGTCACAAGGGCCAGGACAGGAAGGCTTCGGTGTTCGGGTGAGGAACTTCCCTCAACAGAGTCACAAAAAGAAAAGAAAATGCATGAGAATGTGCTTTAGAAATTGCAAAATTTTAGCCTGAGATATCATTGTTTTTTGGCAAGAGTCCACATAAAATGGTTCGTGTGAAATCAAGCATATCCTCACGTTTTAAAGCCTCCACGGATTCCAATAACCCGTTTGAGGGACTTCTTTACTTTCTAGCTGGTTGTTTTTGTTTCATGCCGCCGTGAGCCAAGGTCTAAGATCCCAGGATGGCAGGTCTTCACGAGGTGCATCGATGAGTCTTCTCGCCTTCAGTTCAAATCACGCTAACCCATGAGGGTCCACCCAGTTTTTAGGATTTTCAGAGAGATGCTGTCGTGTTCCTGTGCTGAGGTTTTTACTCAGTGAAGAGCACTGAAAATATGGAAAGGGCACTGAAAACTCCAGTGTTGCTTTATATTACTAAAATCCTGGGTAGCAACTTTCTCCTTTCCACAGAATATTGGTTAAGCACATCTTGGGATCTTCTGGACTGAAAAAACATAGTAAGGTAGTTTTGCAGAATCAACAGTTCCTCCCATGTGAATGGGCTCCGGAACCTCCTGGGAATTGCACAACCCAAGGCCGTGGTCACCGGCAGCTGACTGTCCAGGCGTCTCCTCAGAGAGCAGGTAAGTTGTCCTTGCAAAGCTCTGTTTATTTATTTGGAAACATTGCCCAGAAAATGTTCCTCTCCTACACCGACCAAGGCCGGACAGGAAACCCAGCCGTTTACTGCATTTCCAAAAATTCCATTGGCGGCCTTGGAGGGTAAACTCCCGATGTGTAGCACCTGGTTTACTCTTCTCTGTGTCCTTGGAGCCCAGCACAGAGCTGGTACACGACAGCTGGTCCGTGAATAAGTGCTAAAGCTAATTGCTAATGAAATTAGTACCTGTCACTTAAAATAGGTATCTCTGTCCCGTTCCACTCAGGCGTCAAGTGGACACATTGCTCTAACCTGGAATTGTTTTTTCACTAGAACACTCAGGAAATGAATTTTTAATTTTTGTTTTATCTAAAAATATATATTTACTTATTTGGTTGTGCTGGGTCTTAGCTACGGCACGCAAACTCTTAGTTGTGGCATGCATGTGGGATCTAGTTCCCTGACCAGGGATTGAACCCGGGCCGCCTGCATTGGGAACATGGAGTCTCATCCAGTGTGCCACCAGGGAAGTCCCAGGAAATGCATTTTTAGCCTTAAAGTTTGTTAGTAATGAAAACGATGCCGTGAAATCACCCAGCTCAGGAATGGCAAAGGCTCAGCCTGTTTGCTTTCTCTCGCCTCTCCTGTCTTTGTGGTCAATATTCCTTGTCCATGTGGGTGGGCCTGCGCTGCAGAAGAACCCACCTTCCCTCCTTGATCTAGTTGAGTTTATCCTCACATTTTATCGATGGGAAGCTAAGGTTCAGAATATGAGATGACTTTCCCCAGGGGTTGGGTACGGGGAGAGGGGATTAGCTACCGGATTTCAGCAGGTTGTTAACCATTGTTTCTCTCCCTCTCTCTCTCTTTCCCTCTCTTTCTCCATCTGTCAAATCTTTTCTTCTTGTTGCCGTTTTGGGGGGAAAGAGTAGGAACATAGGATGAACAAAAAGGCAAACTTTGCAAATTATACATTTTGTTATTTACTTTCTTTTTTTAAAAAATTGGGGTATAGTTGTTTTACAATGTTGTGTTAGTTTCTACTGTATAGTACTTTCTTCTATTATCATGAGCAACACGAGGGTAAATTAACTTAAAATTTTTTTTAAAAATGGAAGCTTGAAATTATTTCACGTTTAACTATGCCTTAATATCACTTCATAAATACCATCCTGGCTGCATACTTGCTGTCATATAAAAATATCTTTCTTTAACATATTGACATGGACAGGTTTGACAACATATGAATTTTTACCATGCTCACAGTATCTAAATAATATTAATAATAATTAGTAGTAGCAGTACTTTATTTTTTTTAAACATCTTTCTTGGAGTATAATTTCTTTACAATGTTGTGTTAGTTTCTCCTGTATAACAAAGTAAGTCAGCTATACGTATACATATATCCCCATATCTCCTCCCTCTTGCGTCTCCCTCCCACCCTCCCTATCCCACCCCTCTATTTTCTCTGGGTATATGTCCAGTAGTGGGATTGCTGGGTCATATGGTAATTCTATTTTTAGTTTTTTAAGGAACCTCCATACTCTTCTCCACAGTGGCTATATCAATTTACATTCCCACCAACAGTGCAAGAGGGTTCCCTTTTCTCCACACCCTCTCTAGCATTTGTTGTCTGTAGATTTTCTGATGATGCCCATTCTAACTAGTGTGAGGTGATACCTCATTGTAGTTTTGATATGCATTTCTCTAATAATTAGTGATACTGAGCAGCTTTTCATGTGCTTCTTGGCCATCTGTATGTCTTCTTTGGAGAAATGTCTATTTAGATCTTCTGCCCATTTTTTGATTGGGTTGTTTGTTTGTTTTTATATTGAGCTGCATGAGCTGTTTATATATTTTGGAGATTAATCCTTTGTCCGTTGATTCGTTTGCAAATATTTTCTCCCATTCCGAGAATTTCTTTTCATCTTGTTTGTAGTTTCCTTTGCTTTGCAAAAGCTTAAAAAGAAAATTTTAGGGTCAAAAAATTCTACTCCTTAAAGAAAAACATTTCCACCTCAAGAGCTTATCAGAAATACTAACCAATCCTCCAGGAATCTTTTTGTAATAAACGCAGCAAAGGCAAATGTGGCCGTCAGCACGGCAGTTTCCCAAGGAGGTGAATGTCAGAACAGATGGTGCCCACCTGCTGTTCTCCAAGGTCAGTGCCCCAGAGATGTGGGCTTGGGGCAGGAAGGGCATCCCAGGATATCTTTAGCCCAAAAAGACCTATTATAACTACCAGGTTTCCTGGGGTCAGAGCGCCTGCATGCCTGGGGCTGCGATGTAATTGAATTACCCCTGGTAAAAGGACTAACATCCCTGACCTAAATTCAGGCTATCTGTCTGCCAGCTTTCGGCACAAGTTTGGCTCCTGAGTTGACTACATTTGAAAATCTTAATTGCTATCATAATTGGGTTTGCCAAATTCACCAATCGGCCAGGATCTTAGAAGAATTTTAACCAAAGGATGGAATTTCCGGTTGGTGTTGGCTGAATCCTGAAATCACTGCCACCACTGCTGCTGCCCCACTTCCTCCTCTGATTTACTGATTGAAGGACTGACCACATTTGGAGCTCGCTTATAAAGTATAAGTTAATGTCATTATCGGTGGCTGCCACTGCAAAGATACAAAACTGCCAGCATCCAGGGTTTAAACGACTAGGCCAGAATTACCCATAACTCGGGAGAAAAACTCAGCAAAACTCCTTATTTCTATGCTAATTAGTCATTAGTCAGAGGAAAGCCATTCTCAATCAGGAGCCCCAAGGCTCAGAAGATCTAAATGGCAACACTTCCCTACTCAAAGCACGGGAGGCAGCAGCTGGCCACAGCAGCCCCGAGTTACCTTTTCTTTTTTTCTTTCTTTTTTTAAAAAAATTTTTATTGGAGTAGAGTGGATTTACAATGTTGTGTTAGTTTCTGCCACACAGCAAAGTGAATCAGTTATACATATACATGTATCCACTCTTTTTTTAGATTCTTTTCCCATACAGGTCATTACAGAGTATTGAGTAGAGTTCCCTGTGCTCTACAGTAGGTCCTTATTACTTCTTTATTTTATACATAGTAGCGTGTACATGTCAATCCCAGTCTCCCCATTTATCCCTCCCCCAGCTTTCCCCCGCATAACCGTAAGTTTCTTTTCTACATCTGTGACCCTAGTTCTCTTTTGTAAATAAGTTCATTTGTACTATTTTTAATTTTAATTTTAAATTAATTTTTATTGGAGTATATGACTTACAATGTGTATCTTTTTTTAGACTCTACGTATATGCAATATCATATGATATTTGTTTTCCTCTGTCTGACTTACTTCACTCGTATGACAATCTCTAGGTCCATCCATGTTACTGCAAACGATATTATTTCATTTTTTTTTATGGCTGAGTAATAGTCCGTTGTATATATGTGCCAACATCTTCTTTATCCATTTCTCAGCACATTTCCCCTTCTGTAGAGGAATGGCCTTGAGGAGGATGGAATTTAACCCTCAGATCAACTTTTACTTCTTTTTTGCCAGTGGGCTTATGGGGTATTAGACCAGATTAAATAAGTGGACACCCCCATCTAGTGGCTTCCGTAGACCTGCTCTCTCAGCCCTGGGGCCTCTTTTCTGCCCAAACATCCTGCAGCTGCTCTGTAGCTTGTGCACCTACTTCTACTGGTGCCAGAGAGGGTTCAGGAAACTGTCAAGGGCACTGCCTCCCAAGCCCTGATGCCACTTTGATCTTTCCCCGAGGTAAATGTTAGCAAATCAGCCCTCTCTTCATTTCACCCATTCTTCTCATTGTGTCCTCAGAATGGGTCGGACACTGAGCTTGTGCAAATCAGTGTTACAGCCCTTCGCCAGTTACTGTTTATCCTCCCCTAAAATATGCCTCCTACTCATGATAGGAATGTGGTAAAAAGCACATAACGTATATAGCACTTTTATTTCAAAGAGAATCTATCAAAGCACTAACCAACTGGGAAATGCATAATAGTAACACTTTTTACTTCCACGGGTTCTCTCCACCAAAGGAATTATGTGTGCTTTCTATAAAGCACAAGATTAAAACAGCCATGAAAATGCTATAAACCCAGAGAAAGGAAGGAAAATGATGTAACCAAACAAGTGTGTCATGTCAAGTTCTTTAAGAAAAACTAATCAAGTGCTCTGTCTTGTTTAAAGACTCTAAATGCAAACCCATCCTAAGAGATGGGACTGAAAGGTTCCCATCTAACAACCACAACAACCTGGGTCTCGGCTCTCTCTACTGGTCTTGATCTCACCTCTAAGATCAGACAGGTCTTAGACTGCCTCTGGCCTTTGGAGTCGAGGGATTAGAACTTTATCAGAAAGACCTGAATTAATTCCAGAAGAATAAAAAAAAATACCTTCATTATAAAAAAAAGATACTCGTGAAATTCATGAAAAGAGAATACTGCTAAACAAGATCCGGATGGACATTAATTACATTGATGACGGACTGTTTGTTCTACCGATATCCCAACAGAAGGAATATTCGTATCATTGTTAAATTCTGATGATCAAAGCTCAAGTGCTTGCAGTTTTGTATTTAAAGACTTCCTACTGTTCAGATACCACCAGAAGTGCTAAACCGTGGTTGGAGGCGGCAGATATAATCACAGTTTGGGGGTTTCTATTAACTTGTTAAATATGCAAAGCAATTGGAATGCTCTTGTAATTGATCATATAAATAAAGAAAACAAATACCAAATTTACTGCTTAAAAGTCTCATGCAATGAACTTTGAAAAAGACAAAGGTTTTTATTGTAGGTTGACAAGGTATGAATTATTGCTATTGCCTTTCACTAACTTGAGGAAATAGTTTAGTAATCTGTAACAACAGAACTATCCAAAGGTGATCTCCTATTTTAGTCTAGAGGTCACCAGCAAACACTTTATTGTATGCACACCTAAAAAACACAGAACAGGTTTCGAAGAGGCTACTTTTGCAGCTAAAGATCACAAGAGGCTCAAGGCTAAAAGCTTTTTGGAATAATTATCCTCATTTGACCATGAAATTAAATTGTACTAGAACAGGCTGTCTCAGAGCAAATCTAAACGAGAATCTACAAATTTAATTCAGTAGATGGTAGACTAGTCTGGACCACAAAATGAGGAAAGTCCATAACATTATAGCATAATCAACCATAGAAGCTCTCCTTGTGTTTAGTTTTTTTTTTCCTAAGCTAAATCACACATACATTTCTAGTTGTTTTAGGCTCTCTCTACACATTCTTTTACCTTCAAGCATGCAAGGAGTATAAAGAGAAATTTAAACCTACGCAGCTTCAGTTCCTTCAAAATGTCTGTGTGTCCCCAGTGACTCCTTTTTCTGTAGTTCATGGATGTTAAGGGGAAAATCGGATCCAGTCGACAGGTTATCATCTCTTTGTAAATTAAGAAATTTGCATCCTTTTCTCAGCTGATACTTGCCTCTATTCAAAGCGTGTATTTTTTGAATAGATCCTTCAAGTCAACTTGCGTCATTCCCTTCACAATCCAGCTTCTCCTCACCTTCCAGCCCCATCTTCAGCCACCTCCTTCTCCTTCAATCCAATTAAACTGGGCCTCCTTTAATTCCTTGTGTGTCACGTGCTCTTTAGCTGGTTGGACCACGTTCACCTCTCAGCACCTCCCTGTGTTCCTTGGCCAATTCCTTCATTTGCTCCTGGGAGAGCTCCCAGGCTCTTCCCTACCAGCCAAGGTGAATTAAGGTCGTCTGGTCTGTGTTCTCCAGCACCCTGTGTGTATCTACCCACTTCCAGCCGTGTAGCTACTCGTCACTTCTCCACTGCCTTGTAAGTGCCATTAATGGAGAGTAAAGCTCCCCCTTGCAGATGTTGCTGATACTTTGTCCTGAACCTTTTGGATCCCATTTCAGGCACACAGCTCAGGGTGTGTTTTCACGCCTCTAAAAGCCAACACTTGCATGCTTTTGCCAAAGGGCTGCCCTCGGGCGTCAGAATTTGCTCTGTTGGCTTTTGCACAGAGCAGGTGGTGCCTGGGAATGTATGTACATGTGAACTGCCGTGAACAATGACCGGCTGGTACAGGGGTACAAATACCCCAGCTCCCTGGCCTCTGGTGGGGATGATGTTGGGGTAACTTACAGCGTCTCTAGCACTCTCTGAAAGATTGACCCTAAGCCACCTTCCATGGGCCTTTGCTGGAGCTATTTCTGCTCTTCACGCCACTTCGCCATTTGCTCTGGGTTTCCTGGACCCACCAGAAAAACTCATTCTCATGAATCCCTGCTCAGGGTTCATGAGACCTTCTGGGGACCTCAACCTAAGAGCCTAAGGGACTCCCCTTAAATGCTTGTGGAGTGAATTAAGGCATCTTGATAACTCGTGCAGAGAATTACTCCAAATCACAAAGCTTTAGTCCTCTTACGTCATGGACTGGGGATCAGAGAGCACATGACTTGTCAAAACTTATTCAACGAGCCAGAGGCAGAGCAAGTCTACCAACCTCAGTGTTCCTGCCGCTAAATTATTCTCACTTTATTCTGTTATTTTGAAAAGTTCCTTTGAAAAGAACAATCAGAACCTTTAGTTCTTTCCATTTTAACCACAATACTAACAACACTATTAAGAGTGATATTTGTTGAGTTCTTACCATGTGTAAGGCACTCTGCTAGATGATTTATATACATTATTTCATTTGAAACTCACAATAACCCATGAAATAGGACGTATTAGTTTCCACATTTCATAGACGACAAAACAGGCTTAAAAAGGATAATAACCTTGCCATAGGTCACAATCTAGTATACGACAGATCTGGGATTTGAAACCTAGAAATCTGACTCCAGAGCCCATTCTACCAAAAAGCATTTACACTTTCTCACATTTAAAAAAACTTGATGCAGTTGTGCATACCATTACTTTAAATAGCTCCAAAGGTATATTTTTAAAGTTCATATTTAGTGTGTTTCTAAGGACCTTGTTTCTAAATTATAGGACTGCCAATTTCTGAGGCAATAATTCTTGATCATTTTTTTAGGGGAGTAACAGAACCCTTAGAAAAATCGTAGGCTCTTTTGAAAGAGGCACACACATACACATGGAACATTGATAACAATTTCCAGGTGAATGAAGGACTCCTGATCCACAGAAACAGGTTAACGTCCGCTGCTCTAAGGTACGTTCAGACGTATCACCATTAATAAAAAGCAGCTAAGTGATGAATGCCATGTGATGCTGAGGACCTAGTGTACAAGGGTCATTAGGTAGCCTTTCCCCTACCTTCTAAGTTTTAACTAAAACAGTTCACAGTCATGGCTATACTAAGAGAACAATTTTCTACAATATTTTTCCTTGAAAATTTTATTGAGATAATTGTAGATTCCCAGGCAGTTGTAAGAAATAATACGAGAGATCCTTTGTACACTTCACCATGTTTCCCCAGTGATAACATTTTGCAAAACTACAGTATAATATCTCGACCAGAATATTGACATCTACCAACCCTACTCATATTTCCCAGTTCCACTTTTACTTATTTGTGTGTGTATTAAGTCCTATACAATTTTATCACCTGTATAGGTTCGTGTATACACCACTACAGTCAAGATGCTGAACAATTCCATTGCTACAAATACCCATCATGTTGCTTTTTTATAACGATACCAACTTTCCTTCCACTCACCCACCCCATTCTCAACTCCTGGTAACCATTAAATCTGTCCTCCTTTTCTAAAACGTTGTCACATCAAAAACGTTATCTAAATGGAATCAAACAGTCTGTAAGGTTTTGTGGCTGGGTCTCTCACTCCGTATCATTTTCTGGAGCTTCACCCAAGTGGCCCTGTGTATCAAGTTCATTCTTTATTGAGCATTCATGGTGCGTGTATTAGTTTTCTATCACTGCTGTAACAAATTACCACAGACTTAGTGGCTTAAACCAACACAAATATATGATCTCATTGTTCTGTAGGTCAGAAGTCCTGCATGGGTGTCACTGGGTAAAAACTAAGGTATTGCGTTAGTTTCTGGAGGTTCTAGGAAGAATCTATTTCCTTGTCTTTTCCAGCTGCAACCTTAATTCACCTTTGCCATGTAACATAACATATTCGCTGGTTTTAGGGCTAGGATGTGGACATATTTGAGAAGCCATTATTCTGCCCATTGCAACATGTTTATACCACAGTTTGTTTATCCATCACCTGCTGAAGAGTGTCTGGACCGATTCCAGTTTTTGGTTATTTCAAGTAAAGCGCCCATGAACATTCATGTACAGAGTTCTGTGCAAACATAAGTTTTCACTTCTCTAGTATAAATGCACACAGTCAGAGAGAGAGAGAGAGAGAGGAGAAAATGATAAAACAAATGTGATAATATATTAAACTTGGTGATTTTAGGGTCAAGGGTATAGGAAGTCTGTGTATTATTCTTGCAATTTTTCTGTAAGTTTTGAATTATTTTACCAAAAAAAGTTAAAAAGAAAGTTCTAGAATTTTTGATTTGCAGTTTTGTAACTGTTGTCAAGCAAACGTGAGAGATTCTGTTCTTGTCCTTATTTTTGGTTTATAAGAGCTAAAATTAAAAGGTGTCATAGAAATTCTTACAGTGTAAAATGTTTTATTTAAGAAAAATTGCTGGGTAAATGCCAGAAGAACAGACAGTAAGTGAATTAATCATATACAATGTTTAGGAAAATTCTGAGTGTACACAAAATAATATTATCATTGGACAGTGGAACTGTTGATGGGATTTTACATGATTTTATTTTCTTTATTCTTATTCTTTTGTCTAATTTAATACAGTAAATATGTGTGAATTGGTTAATAAAATTGAAAATAAATAAGGTGTTTTACAATGAACAGAAAAAAGAAAAGAGAGCAAATAGGTCCATTTTCACCATAGCCTTGGCTGACGGGGTCTGGGAGCAAAGCACATTTAGACAGAGCCCTCTTGAGAAACATCTTAGGTTAGTTGGTTGTCTGTATACCTAAGGAGTCTAATTGTACCTTTCTTAGAGATAGTCACAACATTTTTATGTTTTCCTTATTTCCATCCCTTTCCCAATAAAACGTCAACCAGCCTTTGCCCTGTAAGGATGAACTCTTGTATCACAATAGATCTTGATCGATTATATAACAGACACCTTCTGCCATATCTCAAAAACCCACCTAGATTCTGGATCCTATAAGCCAATGTTGTGTGTTGTAGGCTTTCGGAAGGAGGGAGCCTGCCTGTTTCAACCTCTGTTGAGTACCCAGCACATGCTGATTTTTTAAAAATTAATGAATTTATTTGTTTTTATTTTTGGCTGCGTTGGGTCTTCGTTGCTGCACGCGGGCTTTCTCTAGTTGCAGCAAGCGGGGGCTACTCTTCATTGCGTTGCAGAGGCTTCTCATTGTCGTGGCTTCTCTTATTGTGGAGCACGGGCTCTAGGCGTGTGGGCTTCAGTAGCTGTGGCACGTGGGCTCAGTAGTTGTGGCTCGTGGGCTGTAGAGCGCAGGCTCAGTAGTTGTGGCTCACGGGCTTAGTTGCTCCGCGACATGTGGGATCTTCCCAAGCCAGGGCTCGAACCCGTGTCCCCTGCATTGGCAGTCGGATTCTTAACCACTGCGCCACCAGGGTAGCACCCACATGTTGATTTTTAACAAACATTTTATGCAGAAATAGCAGCATTCTAACCCAACCTTGCCTCAACTGGACATTTTCTGCCCCTTCTAATTTGTTCATTTTAATTTAGTATTGGATCTTGGTTTTAGATAATAAAATTATAATTCAGTATTACTCACTCAACAAATTGGATGGCTCCAGTCTGAATTTGGAGCCCCTTCTAAGCGTGTTCCCCAAGCACCTGACGGGTCTTCCCGTCGGTTATTGCATTTTCCAGGCTGCACTGCAGTAGCCTGTGTGCTAGTCTGCACCAAACCCCCAGGCCCAACCCAAGAGAACATTAGTTCCTTGAAGCATTTATTCACATGTCCAGAATGATGTGTGGCACAGAACTGATTTTCAAAGAGCGTTTTCTGTGGTTGATAAATCTAACGTGACATCCTTATTTTAAGAAGAAGAAACGTAGACCTTGGAGGTGAAACGTCTTATTTAGGACCACACAACTAGATATCTTCAGACAGTAATAAGAACCCAGACTTCTCATTGCGATTTATTGCTCTTTCTTTTGTAATATGATTCTTGATGAACCATTGCTCTTTTTTTAAATACTATGATTCTGGGTTTTTTTTCTTTTGAACATCTACATATGTTCATAAACACGTAAATGTTTTGGTCCAAAACAAGAGATGTAGTGAGTGTGAAAACTGCTGATTTTATCTCAGCAGTCCTATTTGATTTTCCACATCTTCAGGTCTCCTCTGATCCTGCCTCATCTTAGGCAATTTCTTTATATCTGAAACTATTACTTCCGCCTTCCGATCTCACCAGGAGCTCAACTATGACCCTCTATGTGTGCATGATTGGTACATTGTTGTTCATTAACTCTATAAATTTTCATTGGAATCGGATTCCAATGATGAGTTTCTGTGTAGTATCTGCATTTCTTTTCAACACAAGGAAAAATAAATAGTAGTGGCAAATTAGGCAGAAGGATAAAGGAACAAAAGGTCTTCATCAACAAAATGACTTGCTTATAATTTTAACAGGTCATTATGACAGAAACCACTAGCTGCAGCCCAATATCCAATATACACTTTTAATAATAGAATGCTACCTCTTAGCCAGTCGTATGGACATCCAGCCAAAGGCCCCATTTTGCAGTCTCCTTATGAGGGTGGCTCTATGACTAACTTCCAAACAGTGGAATGAAAATGGGAGTGATACGTACAATATCTGGTTCATTGCCTTAAATAGAAAGAATATGTCCCCACCCTTCTCTCTTTCCCCTTGTGCTGGCTGGAATCCTGGTATGTTAGTGGAAGATGGAGCTCACATTCAACATGAGATAGAGGACGTGTGACAGGGCAGAGTCCCCTGGACCATTTATCTTCCTTCTGTATGAGAGAGCAATGAACCTCTATCTTATCTATGTCACTACTATTTTGAATTTCTCTGTTACAGCAGGCAAACTGATAGCCTATGAAATCAAATCTTCATTTAATGCTATTCAATCAAAGTCTTAATAGATTTGTGGAGTACGAAATAATAAAAATGGAATAAAACATTAATTAAAACCACTGGAACATAAAGTGAATACATATGACCCATAAATCTACCCCATCTATAAGCTACGAGAAATAGAGAGATAATTAGTATTTATACTCTACTGAGCATTTTAATTATCTTTTTTTTTTGGCGATTAGCTTAGAAGACAAAGTTCTAACAGAGAAGAAGTTTGAAATCCAGTGAGTGACGATCAAACATACCCTGTAAATTAACAAGTGCCTGTTCTTATCTCAGTGACCCTATTTTGCACACATACAGCTTTTATCCCTTATTTCCCACCACCCTTTCACACAGCTCATTGCTCCAGCTCAACTGACTTATTTACAGTTTGACGCAAGAATCACTTAATATATTGTTGCTGAATCTTTGTCCCTGCTACTAGCATGTAGTAGGTCCAGGGAAGACCACCACTCATAAACAAGCGGAAGAGATCCATGTGTGTGTTGGGGGGAGGGGGGGATGTGGATCTGTTGGAGTGATGATGGCGTGAAGGAAAACGTGCACTTGACCAACACAGGAATAGTTAGTTTGAAATGTACCATGAAGGTGGTGCTTCAGGGAACTGATTTGAAAATCAATCAGTATAATCCATGATGATAACAAATGATGCACAACAAACATTTGACAAAATTCAACACACACTCATGATTTTTAAAAATCCCTCAGAAAAACAGGAATAGAGAACTTCTTCAATTTGTTGAGTATCTGCAAAAAAATCTATTTGTTCCTATTTGCAGACGAGATGATCATCTACGTGGAAAATCACGAAAAATATACCAAAAAAACCCCAAAAAACCCCACTCTTAGAACTAATAATTTGGATTCAGCAAGGTCGCAAGATACAAGATAACATACAAAACTCAACTGTAATTCTATGTACTAGCAATACACAGCTGGATGAAACTCACATCTTTATTTCTCACAATCATGCAAAAAAAAAAAAAATGAAATACTTAGGCGTAAATCTAACACAGTGTATAGAATTGTATGCTGAAAGCCACGAGCTAAATAAATCGAGAGATGGGCAATGCCCTTGGATTGGGAGACTCAGCAGAGCAAAGATGTCAGTTCTTTCAAAATTAACATATAGTTTTAACCAAAAGTCTATAAAAAAAATCCCAGCAAGATTATTTGTAGACTTAGACAAGATAATCCTAAAATTCATATGGAAAGTTAAAGGAACTAAAATAGCTAAAACATTTTTGATAAGAAGAATAAAGTGAGAGCCATCAGTCTACCCAATTCCAGGACCGATTATATAGCTATACTCATCAAGACTATGGAGTATTGGCAAGGGGTAAATACATAGATCAGTGAAACAAAATACAGATCCTAGAAATAGCTCCATGCAAATATTCCCAACTAAGTATTGAGAAAAGTACAAAAGCAATTCATGGAAGAAAGACAGCCTTTTCAACAAAGGTGTTGGAACAATTGGACACATATAGACCAAAAAAAAAAAAAAAATCCCAATCTAAGCCATACACTTTATATAAAAATAACACAAAATGGATTCTAGTCTCAAAACATAAAATGATAAGAGTTTTAGAATAAACATAGGAAATATTTAGAGAAACATGGGAAATCTTCAAGATCTAGGGCTAGGCAAAGGGTTCTTAGATTTGACGCGAAAGCATGATTTAACACGAAAATCATTATCCCTAAAGATTAATAGATTACTTCATAATTAAAAACTTTCACTCCAAAAAAGGCCTTGTTAAGACGATGAAAAGACAAGCTGCGGTCTGAGAGGAAATATTTATATACCACATATCTAACAAAAATCTAGTATCGAGAATATATAAAAGGCTTTCCCTACTCAACGGTATGTACACAAAAATAAACAATCCAATTAGAAGTTGGGCAACAATGTGAAGAGACTTTTTCCAAACGAGGATATGCAGATGGCAAATAAGCACATGTTCATTATCATTAGCCATTGGGGAAATGCAAATTAAAACCACAATGAGATATCACTAAACACCTATCAGAATGGCTAAAATGAAAAATGAAAACATTGCCAAATGCTGGTAAGGATGCAAAGACACCTGATCAGTCATTCACTGCAGGTGAGAATGTAAACGGCCTGGCCGCTCCAGAAGATAACTCGGCAGTTTTTTATAAAACTAAACAGGCAACTTCCACATGACCCAGCAATCATGCTATTGGGGATCTATTCCAGGGAAATTAAAATTTATGTCCATACAAACGCATACAAGTGTTTATAGCAACTTTATTCATAATAGTAAAAACCTGGAAACCACCCAAGTGTCTTTCAACAGGAGAATGGTAAACAAATAGTGGGGAACATCCTTGCCACCGAATACAATTCAGCAGTGAGAAAGAAAAAACTACTGATGCATGGGACAGCTTGGATGAATCTCCACATACCTACGCTCAGTGAAGAAAAAGCGAATCCCGAAAGGTTACATACTGTATAATTCCACTTATACAACATTCTTGAAAAGAGAACTGTTCGGTAGTTGCCAGGGTTTAAATTAGGGGTGAGCAGAAAGAAGTGAATGTGTTTATAAAAAGGCCACATGAGGCTCCTTGAAGTGGTAGGAAGGTTCTTGACTGTATCAATGTTAATATCCTGGTTACTACACTGTACTCAAGTTTTGCAAGATGTTACCCTTGGGGGAAACTGGACGAAGGGTACAAGGATCTGTCTCTCCGTATTATGTCTTACAACTGCATGTTGGTCTACAATTTTGTCAAAATAAAAAATCATGTTAAAAAAATGCAACAGGGCTTCCCTGGTGGCGCAATGGTTGAGAGTCCGCCTGCCGATGCAGGGGACACGGGTTCGTGCCCCGGTCCGGGAAGATCCCACATGCCGCGGAGCGGCTGGGCCTGTGAGCCATGGCCGCTGAGCCTGTGCGTCCGGAGCCTGTGCTCCGCAACAGGAGAGGCCACAACAGTGAGAGGCCCAAGTACCGAAAAAAAAAAAAAAAGCAACAGAAAAGACAGCAGTTGGAGGAAACAATGGGCATTTGTTTTAAAAAATATTTGCTCTGTACTGAACTTAAATGTTCTCCAAGTATAAAACTCGTTATTATTTGGGGCACTAGGAAGATGAGACTGAAATGGCTTTTACAAGTGAATTATAGTACCTAGTTTCCTTCCTGAAATTACCTTCTGGATCCATTGCAGAAGCCATGGATTTTGAAGCTTTTAAGCACAAGATTTTTAAGTGAATTAAATGAATTTTACGTCCCTTAATCTCGGCAATACCTTTCGCTATTATTTTTTAACTACTGCAAAACAACAAAGGCTAAAATGAAGTCAGTAGGCCCTGTAGTCCTTGCAAGCCACAGGGTTCTTTCCCTGAATGCTGAGCTGCAGTCTTTGTGTGTGACTGAATACTGAATGCTGCCTCTGAAACTCATAGAATTCCTCATAGTCTTAGATTTAGGAAGGTGGAATACGTCTTGTGCAAAGGAAGTTCGGTCAGGTTCTCACAGTAAGTCAGAATTACTCTTTTTCCTACTAACGAACTTGGGTTAGCAATGCTCAGAGAAAGCCTCTTTTCAAACGTTAGCTTAAGGGGTTTTTAGGAATGATACACTGCTGTTCAACAAGGCTTTCAATTCCCACAGGCAAAGCCCCCAGGAATGGCATTCTGTGTAAGGGCCCTTAGAGAGAACAGGGGTGGGAAAAGAGGTCACACTGGCTGCTCCCCTCCCCCAACAGGGTGAGCAGCCTGTTAGTCTGCAAGGAAAGCTTTCTGGTGAGGCTACCATACCTGGCTTTGTTAGGAGAGCAGGATCTGGTGGGCACACAGCGTATTTCAACATCCATTCCCAAGATTTCCTCTCTCTCGTTAAGTAAAAGATTTTCTCTTGCTCTGGGTTCCCTGCCCGGAATCCTAAGGCCTCTTAGGAGAAGTTGAAACATCTTGGATATTGAGAACGAGTATCCGGGCGTTCTTAACGCCTGTTCTCATCAGCACTTTAAGCTTAGCAGGTGTACCTGAAGTCTCTAATATGCAAATATGCTTAAACTTCAACTTATGATTTAAATACAGCTTTGGACTTAGTAGCCCTACACAGGACTGTCCTCTTGAAATTTCCAGTGACCAGTAGTATCTGATCACTGAGTATGTGATTGTATTCCAACTTTGGGCGCGTCTAATTGGCCTATGTATATTTTGACTTTTTGAAAATATAAATTGAAATGATTAAAAATGATAAACTGAAATTTGAAAATGTTTGGTGATTTGTTCTCGTATTTTTTTAATTTAAAATGCTTCCTGAGTTATGGAAGTATTTTTCGAGAAACATTTGAAATACCTTGTTTTGACAATTAAATTTCAAACCTCAGAATATAACTTTCTCTTCTGTATGTCAATAATCCACAAAACACAAAAACAGAGAGCCTCTAACCGACTAGATTTTGTTTGCCTGTTTTCACATAAAGGTATGGGACCAACTAGAACAAATTTATTTTAAAAGAATCTTTAAAGCATAAAGAGAAAAAAGGAACCCTGAAAATGAAAAACAATATAAATGAAGAAGTATCACAAAACTATGCTGCATTTTTGGAAGTTAAAAACCCCCTAGACTAAATAATTTTGTTGACTAAAACAGAGTTTAAGGACAATTTCTGGAGGGCTTTAGTTTGGTCCTGGGCAGAAATCTATGTCGGGTCACTTCATGTATCTTTCCTTAGAACACAGACCCTTTAACATTTGACTCTGAATATTTTTAAATCGTGGTCTTTTGAAGAAGGGCTCTCCTATTTGACAAGAGGCGGGCACTAATCACATCTAACAACGTTCCCTACCATACACACTCACTGAAGGAATAAACTTGAAGGCTCTGTGATCCCACAAAGGCAGGAAAGGAGCCCAACCCCCCAGACGCTACCAGCTTTCGGCTGCAGGCACCCTGCCATAGAGGTGAGCGGATCTGTTTCCTGGACAACCCTGACTGCTGGCTTGGTGTCCAGGGACCTGTGCCAGCTCTGCTGTTGGGGACTCTCCCTCCCCAAGGATGCTCACTCCTGCCTTCCTGTGGGTTCACCACTCAGGACGCCATCCTCACCATCCCGTATCCCCATGAAGCCAGAACACGCAGCCTCCTACCCAGCGCTCCCGGAGCAGAGAGGCTACCTTTTGGCACAAATGCTTTTGGACGATGCTGTTCTATGCATTCGCAAGAGGGACGTGGGAGAAGAAATGCTGCCTTGTGTTCAGTGGTAGCCCTGAGGACTACATTCTCTCTGGGCTGGCTTCTCCCTTCACAGCCCAGCTGCACCTCCCCATCTTCTGACCTGCCCAGATAATCTCACTGTGGCGTGACTCCTTTCTCTTTCTCTGCCATTTTTAGTTTCAGAACCAGAACTACCCATTTCACAATTGTCATCTTGAGACAGGAGACCCTGAGAAATCCTCTTTATGTTGCACTGGGGGACTTGGACGGTATCTATGACAATTCTTTCTTCATGCAGGAAATAAATGTGACTATTATTCCCAAGCCAGGTACCGGAGGGCTCTGTGAAGCCTCCTCAGAAGATAGATTCATACATGCCATGGATGAAGAATCAATAATGTCTGCAGGATTCCTGCAAGCCCCACATTCAGAGCGGCTGGTGGCACAGCTAGTATTTAAAAGTGGGTCTTCTAATGAGAAGATGCTCAATATTGCTAATTATTAGAAAAGGGCACATCAAAACTACAACGAGGCATCAATCCCCTCACACCAGTCAGAATGGCCATCATTAAAAAGTCTACAAATAATAAGTGCTGTAGAGAATGTGGAGAGAAGGGAACCCTCCTACACTGTTGGTAGGAATGTAAAATGGTACAGCCGCTGTGGAAAACAGTATGGAGGGTCCTTAAAAAACTAAAACTAGAGTTACCATACGATCCAGCAATCCCACTCCTGGGCATATATCTGGAGAAAACTCTAATTCGAAAAGGTACATGCACCTCAGTGTTCACAGCAGAACAATTTCCAATAGCCAAGACTTGGGAGCAACCTAAATGTTCATTGACAGATGAATGGATAAACAAGATGTGAGATATATATATATATATATATATATATATATATATACACACACACACACACACACATATATATGTAATGGAAAATTACTCATCCATAAAAAAGAATGAAATAATGCCATTTGCAGCAATATGGATGGACTTAGAGATTATCGTATTAAGTGAAGTAAGTCAGACAGAGAAACACACACATCATATGATATCACTTATATGTGGAATCTAAAAAAAGGATACAAATGAACTTATTTACAAAAGAGAAATAGACTCACAGACATGGAAAACAAACTTATGGTTACCGAAGGGGATAGCAGGTTGCAGGTGAGGATAAATTAGGAGTTTGGGATTAACAGGTACACACTACTATATATAAATAGGTAAACAAAAAGGACCTACTGTTATAGCACAGGGGACTATACTCAATATCTTGTAATGACCTATAAAGGAAAAGAATCTGAAAAAGAATATATATATGTATATCTGAATCACTTTGCTGTACACTTGAAACTAACACAACATGGAAAATTAACTTTACCTGAATAAAAAGTGGGTCTTCTATCCACTATTGCGTAGCTACTTCTCCAAATCATCCAGTTGGCATTAAAAATAAAGCATTCAGCGCCATGCCAGGTATATAATAATAGTACAATAAATTATTGTCATGAAAGGAACAAAATAACACCCTGCTCTAAAAAGAACAGTGGCTAGAGTTCTTCCACTATGATTTTTGTGATACAAATTCCTCCGACTCCATCCCATTAGAACACTCACTTGTGTGCCCAGTCACTTCACAGACTTGATGCTGGGACATAGCTTCCACTGACCAGGCCTTGGAAAGCAGCACATGCCACAGAAGGTGTTTAGTGAGCTCCACAGTTACGCTGCCAGCTTACTTTGTGGATAATGCAAGTTTAGCCAGGAAGGAGCAGATTCACATCTGCTTGTCAACATGTAGCCTGATGGCTGTGCTAAATGTTTGGGATGTTAAGTTTTGAATCAGTCTTTTCTTGGGGAAAAAGAATCTTACGAGTTTATTTGGGGATTTTTTGAAAGAGCATTCCAGGGCCCCAGCATATAAACAGTGAGAGAAGTGACTCAAAAAAACTCCCCTCCAATCAGTCCCCAATCTGTCTCAAATCAAGAGTGAGTCATAACAAGAAGTTATCCTCATGAAATCTACATTTTCCTCCTTTCTTAGGGACTAACAAATCATGACATTGACCGTGAGACTCAAAGTTCAATATGACTGGCATATGTGTTTCTAAATTTTTCATCTGAAATAATTTCTTCCCATTCAAGCTTTAACTTTAGGAATTTCCTACTTCCCGTTTTATACTTCAAGAATCCCTCCTCTCCCCTCTTCCTACTCACATACGTTTTTTTTAATGAGAAGATAAAAGATAAACTACGTTGCTGACTAGCCCATCATTTTGTAGAATAAGATAACCAACCTCACTGAATAAATATGTGTGCCTATATGATGACCTACTTAATTATGACCACCCAAATCAGCTGAGATCAGAGGATAATTATATAGGGTACACCAACATCATCACACACCTAGCAATTTCTTCCCCAGATTAAGAATAATTAATATTAAATTCTCTTAGGAAAGTCATTGCCCAATTCCTACAGAGAGAAAAACTAAAACCCAAAGAAGAACTAACACCTCTATGACTTTCCAGGAGGCGCAATCAGGATTTTATTTTTCCACGGGTACCTACTGTCACTTGAAATCTGAACCACCATGAAAGACTGGTCTTTTCTCCTACGAAGAATAAGGTGGTAGAACGTGCAGTTTTTCCTAAACTACACGTTAAAAACCTTCAGTTCAAATGTAGAATAAAATCTCAGAACTGTTAAACAGGAGATTTTGCTTTGATGTTTAACAGGAAGCGGATGAAGTTTTAATCGTCAAACCTATTATATGTATTATATCTTAACATATAAAATGGTCATTATTGAGCCCTGCTTTCCAAACTTTTATTAACTTTAATAAAGCCACTTGATACCTCAAATTATCATTAAATGGTCTCTGAATAACTTTTATTTTCACACCTAAAATCAAATATTTTTTTAAACTCCCAAATATCTTGCTAGTTCAAAGTGATTGTAACTCCTTTAAGAATGATTACGAACGGTCATGGCAAAGTGAAGAGTTTATATGCTTATAGATACACTCATTAAAAAAACAGAAATAATCAAGCAGAATGTAGGCTTAAGCTGGACTTATTTATATGGTCTCATTTTCAGTGTCATGGGGAAATAGGGGACACAGATAGCATAAATGACTTGAGGGCTACAGGAAGAAAACTCAGGACTCTTAAAATAATGTGGTTATTTACAAGCTGATCAACGGCAGGGAGTTTACAGCCAAATGTTTGTGTTCAAGAAACAGGACGCCCTGAGTCAACATAAGCTTACCTAGGGGGTTTGCCCGTTTGCACATTTACTAAATCCTAACAATACTCTCAATTCCACGTGTGATGACTCAGTTCCCACAGAGTAGCTCTCTTTTGTGCCAGACGGAAACAGTGACTCTGACAAACAAAAACACTTCAGTTAATTCTTCATTAGGCTTGAAATACACCATTGGGTCAGGAATATTGGAATGCTTTTCTACATTCTCCTGACACAGACCTTAACAAAATGGCTTTATTTTTATTTCAAAAGTGGGCATTCCTCTAATCAGGTAGCTTATATATATATTTTAAAATTAATTAATTAATTTATTTTTGGCTGCGTTGGGTCTTCATTGCTGCACGCAGGCTTTCTCTAGTTGCAGCGAGCCGGGGCTGCTCTTCATTGCGGTGTGTGGGCTTCTCACTGCGGTGGCTTCTCTTATTGTGGAGCACGAGCTCTAGGTGCACGGGCTTCAGTAGTTGTGGCGCCTGGGCTCAGTAGTTGTGGCTCGCAGGCTCTAGAGTGCAGGCTCAGTAGTTGTGGCGCACGGGCTTAGTTGCTCTGCGGCATGTGGGATGTTCCAGGACCAGAACTCGAACTCGTGTCCCCTGCATTGGCAGGCAGATTCTTAACCACTGCATCACCAGCAAAGCCCTCAGCTATTGTTTAAAGAAGTGGTGAAGACCTTCTGTTGTGATGGTAATTTAGATAATAAAATTAAAATATTTTGTAATATTTTATAAAATAATGACAATTGATCATGTATGACCCAGTGTAATATTTGAATATAATCATGATCTCTGAGCCCAAGTGTTGCTTTAAAAATTTCACTAATAATCCCAGTTGGCACTTCTTTATTAGAACGAAGTTTCTATAAATAGAAATAAATGAAAAACAAAGCCTAAAATCTACAATAAATCAAGAAAAATGACTAATTTGATATTGCTACCTGTAGTATAAAAATTCTGTGAAGGTATTGATTACAGCAACATTTTAGTGATTTTATTGAAATAGCCAAAAAATATTTTGGAATAAATATATAAAAATTTGTGAGTTATAGATGCTTTATTTTATTGCTTAGTAAATGCCGCTGGTCCACAGCCTAATACTTAGACTTGTGCATTAATAATTATGCTCAGTCATCACTGATATTTTGATGACATGTAAAAGCAATATAAACAATATTTGATATGAGCAATATAAGCAGTATTTACAAGTGTTTTGAGTTTTATACTTTGAAGGTATATCTTCTGGTAGGAGGATAAATACCATAGAATATAGTTCACTGGACAGTTTGTAAGATGATTGATTTATGACTTTTAAACATTTAGACGTGGTACATGGGCCTCCATCTGCCTTCTTTTTCCATAGCCTGGGAAGATATGTGTGTAAGAATGTATATACACTTACAAAACAGTCATCGAATAGTGTGTCAGTGGATCTATTGTTCTAGTCCATTAGCATCATGGATTTATGAATGATGTAAGGCAAACACATGATGATATCGGAGAGAAGCACATAACGGAACCACCATCATTTGAAGGATCGTAAGTCCATAGCCCACATTGACCTCCACGGGGGCCCTGTTCTCAAGGCAGGATTTGACATCAGTCCTGAGAGGTGGTCGTTCTATCAAGCATTGCTCAATAATCCAACTTGGCTTTTATCTGCCCTCTCCAAGTGCTGTCAGCCTCAGCTATTCAGAGACAGACAATGAAATCTAGTGCTTTGGTTTAAATCCTCCATAAATAGTTACACAAACCAATGTTCCATGGTAATACTGTAGTTTATAGAGCTTTGCTTAAAAGAAAATTTATTTTGTTCTATCGTCTGGTTGGATTAACTTTGTTCTTTCCCTTTCCAGTTCAGTTACCGGATGTTGATGTATGTCTGGAATTTGCAAGAAAAATAAAATTGCCTTTAAAAATTTTTGCAAAATGGAATAACAGTCTATGATTTGTTTCTATCTTGACATTTCAAAAACAATTAATGTGTCCCATATTTATTGAAGTAGGATAAATCAAATTTATCTGTAATCACTTATTTGGAAAAATAAGAAAATAAGTTAAGAAAAATGGTTGACTATTTCACCGCAGGACTGTCAGAAATTGTGGGGTTCTAAGGAATGAATAGGAAATAGAAATTACTTTAGATTTTATCTTTGCATCTCTGTCTACAAATTAACATGAAGAGTTGCACTATGGTTTCCTCGTGTTCAAGCCATCTTCTGAAAAATGTAGAAGATAAGGATGATGACGGATTTCCACGTGAAGTTATTCACTGGTTGTTACTGTTGTCCTATTTGCTATCTATGCCATGACTACTTGAGCAAAGGGAATTAGGAAGGCAGGCGACCTTCTTGTGTATCTGTCAGACCACTGGACAGAATGGTCCCAAATCTACTGTCTTGGAGAGAGTAAGGTTTATTGCTTGAGAAGCTTGATTTCTCCAGGTGAAAGAACTTTCAGCTTCCCACTATTCATCACCAAACCAAGTGTCTTCAAAGATACCAAGCGTTGAGGGTATTCTGTTAAATACAGCCTAAGGTCCCCAGGAAAATATTATCATTTTAAATGCTGTGTGAAGTGTAGTTCAATTACCAAGGGTGCACCGTGTGGAGTGATTTTGGACTTTGAAGAAGGGGAAATTGTTTTTACCAATCTGCCAGAGGCCTTAAAAAATCCTTCTCTCAGCAGGGCTGTGAGGGGAGGTTTGGAAGAATTAGTGTGTAAATGAGTCATCAAAACGTTAATGTGAACAACCTTCTACTTTTTAACAGGATGAGGGAGCCTCTAGAAAAGGAGGACAAGGTAGCCAAGCCGACCCACGTAGGACTGTTCTGGCCAAGGTCTCCAACAAGGATGAGGTGTTTTGAGAGGAATGAGACAAAAGAAGGGCACGCAATTTTACTTAGGTTCAACCCTACACACCAGGTGGTTTGGACTAATTAGTATAAAGTCAACAAACTTGGGATCACTCCATCAACTTGTGGACATATGACATTTTCTTGGCCCAGCAAATTGCTGAGGGAGAAATTCATGAGGAGTGCAAGTAATAGCCTATTGTATTCTATGGCAGAATATTCGTGCTGCAACTCTTCATTCCTGGCTGGGGATGCATTTCTTCTTCGGATGACCCAGCCATGAAGAAAGATTGTTGGGTCTAACACTCCTAAGACCTTTTCCTGACCTTCTGTAGCTTCATTACACCCAAACCGATGATGCTATTTATGTTGTTTAGCCCTGAATGACTGTCTTTATTATACAATAACTTGGAGGAGTCAAAGATATCCATGTGATTTAAACTTTCTTTCCCTATGTAATTAAAAATCAAATTTCATTATTGTAGTTCCTTTTTCAAATATTTAAGCTTTATTACCATAAAATCTATTCACACTATCTTCTACAATAATAGTATATAAGATAGTCTTACGATAAAGTTACATGTTTTAAAAAGCTATTTTTAGATACTTTATTCTAAGTAGCTATTAGAGTAGAAATGTGAAATAATGAATACTTTGACTTTCAAAATTGAAATGATTTTCTTTAAAGCATATCTGTCTTTCAGATATTTTGTACAGATGTTTCATTTTATAGGATTTTCTGCAAAATACATAAACATTACATTTGAAATAAGATTTTAGAATTCCAGTATTCTAATATTTCCCTAGAAAACAAGATGTAATTCCAGATAAGTTTCAATACAGCAGAGTCTGTTTTTTACCCCAAACACACAATAAAGCCTCTTTGCTGTAAGAGGCACTTGTTATGGCTGAATTGTGTCCCCCCCTAAACTCATAAGTTGAAGTTCCAACACCCCAGGACCTCAGCATGTGACTGTATTTGAAGACAGGGCCTTTCGAGAGGTGATTAAGTTAAAATGAGGTTTTTAGTGACTCGTGTCCTTATAAGCAGAGGAAATTAGGACAGAGGCACCCACAGAGGGAAGATCGTGTGAGGACACAGTGAGAAGGCGGCCGTCTGAAGCCAAGGAGAGAGGCCTCTGAAGGCACCGACCCTGCCCTCACCTTGATCTTGGACTTCCAGCCTCCAGAACTCTGAGAACACAGATGTCTGTTGTTTAAGCCCCCCAGTCTGCAGTATTTTGTTATGGCAGCCCGAGCAGACTAATACAGCACTAGACACACTGTCAGCAACGGTGACACTGTTATTATTCTGTTCTTCGCTTTTCTGGATTGATGACGCCCATATTCAGCATCTTTATCTTATCTTTATCTAGTTTATAGGTACCTGAACTTGTTCAGTTTCCTCACTTCCGTTTGCTGAAATTCTTATGCAGGAACACAGTGGAAGAAAGGACTCTAGGCAAACAAGCTGTACTCCTAGATTGCTCATGTTTAAGGGCAAGAATTCAGAACTAGAGAACACTGCTTATACCGTCTCCTTTGAGCTTCACTAGCTGCTGCTGGCTCCTGACAAACCTACTAACAAAGGCATAATGTAGTCGGTGAAGCCATGGCAACACACACACACATGCACACACACACACACACACACACACACACACACACACCTCTTTTCCCCATACTTTATTGCCTTCATTATATTCTATTCCTATTACGCTTGTGGGAAAAAATTAAGTTAACAGATATTGTAATGTTTTCTCCCATTCAACGTGATTACATCACCTCATCACACCCATTACAGACAGGCTGAGGCAGTCTAGGCATTTTTGTTGAAATACAGTTAACTGACCTAAAGTGGGTATTATATGTCAGAGGATTCTATGTCCAGTAGTTTAGATACCTCCAGGAGTGATTAATTAATAGAGAAAAGTAAGTCATTCTACAGCTAATTAAAATTTAGTCTAAAACATCATTCTTAGAATCCTTCTTTAAGGGACAGAGTAAATAACTATTCCATAATGATAGCTAAACACAGAGGTGTCACGTGCAGCAGGTATTAAGCGTGTTGAGAATGTTGAAGTATAACGTGGCGCTTGTGTTTGCTGATTCAGCATCACTCAGGGGTAGCAGAGACAGAAACTAAGGGAGCGGCAGGTACCCAAGATAAATTCCGCGAGATCCCGGAGGCAGAGCTGAGGCTGGCAGATGGACCATTAACAGAAATCTGGTAGGAAGCACTAAGAACCTGTCAAGGACGTTCCAAAGCAGCACCCGGGAAGCAGGCTTCCATCTAACCCTGGGGGCTGCCGGGAGTGTAAGTCCCATTGAATGGCTTCCCCTTTGCCCCTGCTGTCTGTATAGGGCTATCCCATTACACAGCGGCTTCACCTGGCAGCATCTTTAAGGCATTATGCCCACAAATCTAAACTTTATTTTCTATCCCATTACTTGTTAATTTGGGTTACTAAATTACTCTGAATCTTTTTTTTTAAGGTCAAAGCCTTCCACTCCGTACATGCTGTAACAGTGGTAGCACGGGACCTATTCTTGTATGAGGATGCCCTTTTTTTTTGCGGTACGCGGGCCTCTCACTGTTGTGGCCTCTCCCGTTGCGGAGCACAGGCTCCGGACGCGCAGGCTCAGCGGCCATGGCTCACGGGCCCAGCCGCTCCGCGGCATGTGGGCTCTTCCCGGACCGGGGCACGAACCCGTGCCCCCTGCATCAGCAGGCGGACTCTCAACCACTGCGCCACTAGGGAAGTCCGACATCATTTCTTACTGCTTGCTCTATTAACAACTGCTTCTCTTAAGGTCTATCCCCACCTAAACACCTCTGTGACCAACTCTCTCCCCCGTTCCCTGCCACCACTACGCTTACACATAGACAGCAGACTCTTAGCTTACATCTCTGTCTCGGGAAACTAGATATACAAATGGACGATGGCCAAAGGACATATATAAAAATAGAACTTTGACCCCTAACCTGTAGCAACCTGCCCAGGAAACCAATCCCTTATCTACGATAAACAGCTCAGAATGCCAGCATCTGGAAGTCAGACTTGTAGGAAGTCAGACTAATATCTCTAGTGACAATCCAGGAAGCTAGACAATAACTTCTGTAACAATCAGCCCCAAATAACGAGGATGTGATTAATAACTGACAGCTTCCCTAATGTCTGTCCCCGCTTCCAACTTACGATGAACCAGAGAGAGCCAGGTATGCTCCCCTACCGATTCTGAATCCCCTGCTTCTATGCAGCCCACTTACAGCTTCCCCAGGCCGACCGTCTCCACTCAGGGTGCATGCAACTGAAGCCTTCCCTTCTTTGCACAGTGAAGCTTTGCCACTCCTCCCTGGGCCTTTGAGTCTCTGCCAAAATGCCAGTAACGTGGCAGACCCCCTGTACTCAAGCTCAAAGCAGTAGTCTTTGCTTTTCTCATTTGGTTGGTCTTCATTTATTTCTACAATCTTTTCCTTCCCTGACTTTTCTCTTTATTGTTACTTTTTGGAGTCCTTAAAACAAAAACAAGTCATCAAAGATATGTGTCCTTAACCTTGCCTTCCATGATTTTATTTCTCTGTAGGCTCAACATTTACTTTATTTAGCGACAGTTGCTACTGTCATTCGGCTTTCCAATGCCCTCGTTCCCTTAGCTTTATATCAATTAATGATTAACTTTGATATATTATGCTTTTTTGAAATAGGAAGGAAGCAGTGGAGAAGGAACGGGGGCTTCACAGGTGACGAATACAGGACCTGATGACTTTCTCGCCAGGAGCGGGTGAGGAAGAAGAGTTAGAAGCCAAAGACGACTGTGATATTTTGAAGACCAATGATGGGAATATGGTCATGCTTATAAAAGCAAAAGTGGCAGTGTGACAGAAGGGGCTTGTAGCAGAGAATGCTAGCTGTCCATCGAAATGCATGCTCTACACTGCTCTTGAGCACAAAAACAGGGCCCATGTCCCAGGCCCGTTGCTCTTAGGTCTGGCCAGAGGACAGTGTTCTGGCCTATGGTGTTCAGCAGAAATGCTGCTCTGGGACAGAGTCTTTAAGGCCAAGGTCTACTTCCTCTTCACTGCCTTCTCTTGGCCAAGATGGCCATGGGCAGAGTGGCCTAGAAGCCATGTGTTGAAGATGGAATCAACGACCTTGGGAAGACAGCCATCAGCAAAATGGAGCAGCTAATCTGGTCAGTTAGCTGTTCAGACTCTAACACTCTGAATAATTTGGGGACATCTGGTTAAAGCCGTTTAGCCTATATTTTCTAATGCAGGTAAGCTTGGATCATATATTCTCAGGGGACTATAATTAAACTGAAACCACATTACCTGAGTACCTGCAATGCTCTAGGTGTTATGTGAGACCCCAGGAGTATAAACACGGATAACACGTGGTGCTCACAGTGGAATGATCAGATAAGCAAGCAATACAGCACGATCAACAGCCCAGGCAAGTGGGTGTGAAGCACTGAGGCTGTTCACGCAGGGAATACCTGACTCTTCCTGCCGGAGTGGAGAGGGCGCCAAGATTGGAAGCATAGGCGCTGCCACTTGAAGGATGACTAGAAGGTTGTCCAGTGGCCAGATCTCGGCAGAGGCAAAAACAGAAGATGGGGACTAAAGCAAGAGGGGGTGAGAGCTAAGCCGCAGCTTGGCAGGGCACAGAGCAGGGACCACACAGAGGTGGAATTGAGAGGGGGTTCAATCTAACATTCATCTGATGGACGAACCTTCTCTACAGCCTCCCAGGCGTGGGGCCCGATCCTTCTAGAATAACTAGAGTACCGGGAACTCCCAGCTCGAAGAAGGGGTCCATTCTTTGAAGAACACGCCTCAGTGTAGGATATTTCTGTTTATACTGAGTTAAAGGAAGGTGCTGGTGACATAGTTAAATGGATTAATTCATGTTTGGCCCATTGTTAATAATAAAAGGTAAAGATAATGACAGCAATGCGACTCTCAAATAACATCTCCAGGAATGCAGCGCAGTTGTACCAACGACTCAGCACAGTGACCCTCTTTATGCCTTATAAGTTCAGAACTTACTTACTGACATTTCTATCATGATGGGTCTCCAGGTTCACTCAGTTACCAACTACATGGGGTCCCTGAGCACAATTATCAGCAGGAAAAGTGCAAAACCTGCAATGGACAGAGCATCCAAGTTCCAGATTCCAGGACTCCTTTGGGCTTCTGCCAGTTCGGTCTGTTCTTCAGGCAGCTGTGAAGATGTAGGTTCTTGAGGTCAGTGGGAGCTCGGATAGGCTCCTGCCCTTGTAAAGGCCAGCTCCCCCGTACCTGGCTCCCAGCCTGATTCTCATTAACCAGGACGTGACCTAGGATGGTGGCTCTCATTCTAATCCCTCCTACCCTCGTTCTTTCTCTGTCCACTAACGTACGCAGCCTTCTGGGAACATCACATGCATACAGAAGTACTTTTCTGTCCTGGAGGCTAAAGCTGAGGGCTTTGGAGCCATACTGGTGATTTCAGATCAAACGGTCCATAAACTGTGCTAAGGGTTTAGTGATCGTGAACAGATTACAGGAGGTAAAGTATTGTTGATGTTTGCTTCTCGCAACCATACGCCACAGCATCTCATTTATTCTATAGCCTAACTGCTCTCATCAAGGTGCAGAACCAGAAGGGAGACCGAACAAACGACTAAAAGCCCGAGAGCAGACAGAACACACGATGTTTCTTTCAAAAATGCATTACTTTGTTCAGAGCAAGTTCACCTGGACTTCCTTCAGAGATAATTTACTCTCACTAACACACAATCCTAACTGTTCTGATTCCTGCCAGTCTGACGGCACTCAGAAAGGGACCAGAGCCCCAAAATCACCAGGTGAAAACAAAACGAAATGTGGGCTACGCAACCCTCCTAAGTAGTCAAGGAAAGTTCCTTCTGTTCTGTGGAGCCTACGCCGCATGCATTAGCAAAGTCCATCCAAAGTGACTAAGACAAATCGAGGGACTTTGGCTATTTCTTCATGTGTCTGGAGAGTTATTTATGGAGAATACCTATTCTCTGACGGCTGGATGAACGGTCTCAGTCAGCCTCTATTTCCTCGTCTATAAAATGGAGGTAAAAATCGTGCCACTCACAAGGTCAATGCGAGGTTCACGACTTCATGCTGGTGGAAACAACGAGCGCGGTCTTGGCACATTGTAAATGCTCAGCAGTTGTTGGTGTCGCTATTGTCGTTGTAGTTACTATTACTGATCGTCGCAGGTGTGACTATTGCCTCCCTGATTAGATCATCTCCTTTTTGGAAGGCAGGGACCATATCCTAAAATTCTTTTTATTTCCTCTACCACTTGGGACAGGGCCTTGCTTTTGGTACATAGGTAGTAAATATCTGTTGACTGAGGAGACCCGGGTACATAATACAGTAATTTACATACCGAGTATTAAAATATTTATGATAGCACCGTTAAAAGTATCCATGTCGTTTGCATCGGTCCTTCCTTTATGTGCTAAATGTCTTCAACATTTTACCTGGAGGCTACCATGGCTATGAGTATGCTTATTTACTGTGAAGACAGAAATACATTCCTTTAAAAATTATTATCTTGTAAAGTTCTCCTCTGCTAGATCTCAATTGCAGTGCTGAAAGTATGACATACTTTCCTTTCTCAAGATGAAAATGAATGACTCTAATTTATGGAGAATCTTGTTACTCTGCCTATTTATTTTAATCTTGAGAAGGTAAGAGGATAATGTACTCATGATGGCAAAATCAATAGTCTTGTGCACTGTTCCAACAACGAATTTTCATAATTGTATATTATCCATTAGTTGATGGGATGAACATGTGAGGTAGGGCAGAGGCAAACCGCACTGCTTTTTTTTTTTTTTTTCTTATTTCCACATGTTTCTTTACCTCTTCTTTTATTCCTCAGCTCAGATGTTTTTTTCTAAATCAACATCATTCAAAAGAGAAATAAAGTTGTCTCCATTTATACATAACTACAAAGTATCCCGCAAATGTTTGCTTTCTTTCTTTCTTTTTTTTGAATTTATCAAGTTAGTCGATGTAATTCTCCATGGGTCACAATCGCTAAGAACAAAACAACATAATGAAAAGTGGAATAAACCAGCCAAGTTTATAGTTACCCTGATTTAGAAAAAAATTCACAAATAAAATGTAGCTTTCCAAACAAATTCTTACAATCATCATGATCGCACTAGATTTTACTCTCATTTACAAAAAAAAAAGGTTAGACAATCACATAGTATCAAATCTTCAACACAGTGGATTCCACTTGGCTAAGAAAAAAAAAAAGAAAACAAGTAGTTCTTAAATTTTCTTCGCTCTCTATAGCAAATGCTGTAGAAAATTAAAGTTTTGCTTCCAAAAATATGTTTCCATGTGGTTGTGGTGTTGTCAACTGGTGCTATTAGGGCCAGAAGCGCCAAAGGCACGAGAAATTTAACCACTGAAGCGTCATTTTCCATAAAAACTAAAAATTCCCTTAAAAGTCTGGAGTGAGGTCCTCTGCTGGGTGCGTCAGTCATTTTAAATTAAATGTGGAATAAAAGCTACAAAAAGTATGAGTTCTTTCAAGATAAAAAGTTGTGTCGCTGAAGTTGTGGGCTCCTGTGCCTACAAAAGCAGCCTCAATGCAATGTTTCAACAAACATGTCCTGCGACCCCTCTTCGTGCAGAACGCATACCCTGACTGGTGGGAGACGTCGTGCCACCTGAAGCACAGACTCTTAAGTGAGTCCGGCCTCCCAAGTTCAGCAAGTGATGAAAGGATTGTCTTTTGTCAGCTGTTAAATTATTATAGTTTCATTATAAAATGAAACTATTTTAGAAAACCAGGAAACAATAGAGGAAAGAAGTAAAAATTCATCTGTCTGCCACACTATCGCAAGCCTTGTTAACACGTCGGTTACAGTTGAATGCCTGAAATCTCTTAGTTAAGCTGTAGCTAACTTTATGTATGTATGTATGTATGTATCTATTTATCAAGAGCAAGAAATACGTTCTGTTTACTGAGCCACCTCACTTTGGGAATCGTTTGTTTCAGCAGCTGGCATGCATTCCGCTAACCAAGAAGGGTTCTGCATCCCAGACAGTTGTTTAAGTTTTTCTGGGTCTCGTTTCAACTGTAAAGAGAGAATGATGACACACACCTGTTCTACAGGATTGTTGGGAAAAGAAAAGTCTCTGTAATACGCAGATGTGCTACGTAGCCTGTACAGCGTCACAGAGACGTTACTTACTGCATTATCTCCTTGTGTGCTCGAATTTTATCTATTTTATTTGTAAATAAAATAGACCTGATAGACCCCAGATGCCTGCTGTATAGGAACCCACATGTCTTTATTCTCTAGTTGAAGCAACCCCGGTTACACTGTATTCTTCTCTGAGCCTCTGCCTTAGCCCTCCTGCCCCTCGGCCCCTCTCCCTTCTCCTCCCTAAGCGTCGTCAGGCTCTGGTTGTACTAAAACCTGCAAGCATTTGCCTCCCACCCCCATCAAAGTTCTCCACCTTCCTCTGTTCCAGCAGCTATTGAAATATCACCTCCTCTTTGACATCTTCCCTGCTAATAGGAGAAGAGGTAGCAAATGTCCGTAGACACCATTGCTAGTGCAAATCCCATCATTCCTCTTTCTCGGCCACTACCGCACACACAACGCACAGTTTATCCCACAGGTACGTGGAGCTGATGATATTGAGACGTGAGGTTAACGTTTTATCTGTGCTTTCTACCCAGCTTGAGCAACTCAGAGAAAGAGGCCGTGTCTCTCTAAGTGGATCAAATCGGCCCAGGGCAGGGAGGGGCTGGGAGGGCAGGCGGGGTGGGAGTAGCAGATGCTTGGGCTCTTCTGGCGATGGCTCTGACAGAGAATCTCACTTTCCTGATCCTATAACAGCAACATGTAGCGCGTCATCCAGAGAGTCACACAAGCTTTCATTTCTGATCTTGCATTTGAGCAAATTGCTCTTCCCTCTCTATACACACCCTGTATTTGATACCAGTTGAGGCTGACGCTGGTCTTCAACTTGCTCAAGGCTGTATTGAATTTCTATCTTCTTCTGAAAGGCCCACACACTCCTCCTTTCTTGGCGAGCTACCATCAGTAAGTGTCACGGGCATTCTTTCTGCTCTGTTATCCCGCTCGTGGGAGATCTGTGGCCGCCCTGCCTGTGGACCTTTAAGTCAGGCCTGTCCAGAGTCTGGGATGCACTGGTGGGTAGCGAGGCGCTCAGGAAAGGCAGGCCACTTGAGACACTTGCTCTGTCCCTGTCTCCCACCTTCACTCCTGACGACACACCCAGCTCCCGGTCGGCTTTGCCTCGCGACTGCCCCCGTGGCTGCTGCCCCATCCAACCAACCATTAGACTAGTCATGGTCAATTTCTCGCTCTCAGCTTGGACGAGGCTCTACACCTCTCTCACTATATTCCCTCCTTCCCTCTTTGGGTGACTCATTCCATCCTCAAACCCAGCTCTGGCCTTCGAGATCCCACTGCTGCAGGACCAGCTGCTGGATGGTGCCCTTGGACAGCGTAAGAGAACTGGGCCTCTGAAAGAGTTCACTCTACCTCTAAATAGCTACTTCTAAACACTGAGCTCAGCCCTGAAACAGGCACACGTCTCATGCATGTTTGGAAGCAACTGTAGATCTCACTGGCCGGTCCAGTGCAGGCACTCAGCAGAGATGACCATCGGCCAGTGTCTGTGGGATGCTGGGTCTCGCTGCTCAGAATAGTTTCCCTAGGTGGGCCCCAGAATTGACATGCTCACCAGGACTGAAGGTCTGGAACAGAGCGCCTCTGCCTGTGCTGCAGCTCTACTGCTGCAGTGCCCAGTGCTTGGTGGGAGAAGGGTGGACACTGGCCAAGAGTAGAAGGAAAAACAGGTGTCCACGGGGAATGCAAACAGAGCAGCCAAAGAAAGGCTCCGAAGTGCTAAGTTAAGACAATACAGACAGTCGACGGAATTCTGGGAAACAACGCAGCGGGCAGAACCGTTTGGCTGGCTGCTAGCTGAAGACACTTTATTTTGGAAAGAGTTTAGGATTCTTTACATATACCACCAGGTCTTAGAACTGTGTCTTTAGAGGCAAGTAAAAACTATGTATGTTATATATGTGTGTGTGTATATGTATATGTGTGTGTGTTTAGGTGTACATGTGTGTATACACATGTATGTATATATGTGTGTATGTGTGTATACATGCATGTATGTGTGTACATATGTATATATGTGTGTATACTTATATTCTGTCTATATTTTGTATAGACAGAAAAAATCATACACACAGGAGGAGCGATGAATAAGGATCACACCCATGCACTGCAATTCACACACCAGTTAATCGCTTTTGTAAGAGTTTCTGCCTTGACGATGCTTGTAGACCATGAAGATCTTCCCTTTTCATGTTTTCTAGTCAAAATGACAAATCTCATGTAAATTTAAACAAAGCTTCATATGCTATGAAATTGTGTCTGAAACCTTGACTTTAACAATGTACCTTAAACACAGCTAAACACAGCTGTAAATAAATATACTGATGGTTCTAATTACCCCGCAGATATAAGCCAAGGGCCGTTTGTCTACCCACTTATTTATTCATCATCATATGTTGATTGAGGGCCTCTATGTTTTGGGCACAGTTCTAAGCACTGGGGAACACAAGGGTGAAAAAGAAAGAGGTTCCAGCCAGAAGAACAGCAGGTGCAAAGGTCCCAAGGCAGAGCAAGCCTTGGAACAGGAGGCCAGAGGCACAGGACTGAGACAAGCAAGGAAGTCAGGAGGCAGACCCTGCGAGGTCTAGAAGGAACGTGCCTCGGCCGTAGCGCCTGTTCTGGATGGAGAAATGTAGCCTGTCTTACAAAACAACTCATGCATGGAGGCTGCTCTGGCCTTCGACACACTGATAATTATTATTTTCTTAATTTCTTTTTAAAAATTCCATTGGAGTATGTTTGATTTACAATGTTGTGTTAGTTTCTGCTGTACAGCAAAGTGAATCAGTTACACATATATATATATCCACTCTTTTATAGATTCTTTTCCCATATAGGTCATTACAGAGTATTGAGTAGAGTTCCCTGTGCTATACAGTAGGTCCTTATTAGTTCTCTACTTTATATATAGTAGTGTGTATATGTGAATCCCAGTCTCCCAACTTATCCCTCACCCGCCTTTCCCCCCCGGTAACTGTAAGTTTGTTTTCTACATCTGTAACTCTATTACTGAGTGAGGTAAGTCAGACAAAGACAAATATCATCTGGTATCGTTTATATGTGGAATCTAACAAAAGGGGGCACATGAACTTATTTTCTTAATTTCAATCAAGGAAATGAGAAGCGGCCTTAATGGACCTTTGCACATTTCCGCTTGACGATGGCTCTCACTCAGATGTGTCCATGACAGCTGAGCCCTGAATTTCAGTCTGTACGAGAACAGAAACGGATTCTCAAACGTGGCATCTCCGTTAAGTAACGAGCACCCTAGGCTAAGTAACTCAACAAAGTACCAAGTGATGGTTTGGAAGGTGAGAGAGACACTCCTGATTTGAAATGCATTTATAGCACAATTTAATGGAGAATGGTGAGGATTATTGAGAGAATCTCTGTAAACTGCTTTGCCATCTTTGGGTGAGAAGGTGTCATATAAATAGCATTACGGTGATTACTTTAAATATACATTATTTACATTTGAATACAGTTCCATCCTCAAAATCATAATGATCTATTTCTGTATTTGTTTCTGCCTTTATCCCTAGCAAAGCATACCTGCTTACTCGATCTGGCTGATCCTACAAAGAACAGGGGAGGGATTAAGAAGAACGGCGTCACGTCAGGCAAAGGAGACAAGGCACGGAGAACAGCCCTCAGCATCACCCTGTGATGGGCTGTATTTCCTGCAAATATAAGAACGACAGCATCGCCCACCCCGTGTGTTCTGCTTACAGCGGCCCAGTGACACTCCCCACATTGCACCTTGTACCACTGAAGGAATGAAAGCAGGAAAACAACATAAATAATTTTTAGTTTAAAGAGATCATTTCAGGGTTAGGATGAACGGAAGGGGTGAGATTGAAGGCAGGAAGACCAATGGGGAGAGAAAGCAGGAAGAGCAGGGGTGGCCAGAGGATAGACCGACGTAAGGGGAAGAGGTGGTGCAGGGCTTAGAGGCTGACTCTGTGGGGCATGTGTGGGGAAGGAGAAACCTAGGAAGGCATCCCCCACTTTCTGGGTTTCTACTCTGGCGAGAAAGCAGTTAATCTCATTGGGCTCTAGCTCCTTAGACCACAGTGATCCCCAGTACTTTGTGTCTCTGCCTGGCCCATTAGGTACCCCCTTGCCCATGGCAGCTTCCTTGATCCCGTATCCTTGCAAGTGTGCACTCTGAAATCGGACAGAGCTGGATTCTAATACCGCTGTCTTAGCTCAGGCTGCTATAACAAATACACCGGGCAGCTTAAACAGCAGACATCTATTCCTCATTGTTCTGGAGGCTGAGAAATCCAAGAACAAGGTGCCAGCTGATTGGGCTCCTGGTAGGACTCTCCTCCTGGCTTGCGGACAGCCGCCTTCTAGTTGTGTGCTCAGACGGTCATCGCGTGCTCTCCGAGAGAGAAAACTCTGGTCTCTCTTCCTTCCTTACAAGGAAACTAATCCCATTATAACAGCTCCACCCTCATGACTTCACCTAAACCCAACCACCTCCTAACACCATCACGTTGGGTGTTAAGGCTTCACCATATGAATTTGTGGACACACACGCACATACATTCAGTCCATAACAACTCATTAACTATCAATATTTAGTCTTAGGCAAGTATCAGACCTCTCAGAGCCTGTTTCCCCAAGCATTTCATGGGAAAATAATATCTCCCTCACATATCTGTTGACTGTATTAATTTTGGCAATGTATATGAAAGGCTTGTTCTGAGACGTTGTTTAATAAATGTCAGTGCCATTCTACTTAACATGTTTCATTAATGAATTATTTATCAACATCCTGCCTATTTACTAACGTTCAGAAAATATTTACATGTACGTTCCCCATTAATACTACACAAAGTCAAACTCATTTTAAAACTTATCTAAGGCAGTTTTCAGATGAAATCTGGGAAAAGTTTGTTCTGACCTTTTCATCAAAGTTCCCCAACTTAGTGCTCCTATGATCTCTCATTTTATTAAAACTAATAAACTCTCTCTCTTCCAGGACATGGATAGAGATTGATCACAATCTAACAGGAGATCCTCTGTATACTCATATATTTTTTAAGCCAAGTCTTCTATTCTTCAGTGGAGAGAGCTTAATATTACCAGCAGCATCCCAGATTCCAAAAGAGTGACCCTTTAGCCTATTAACGACCAAAGCCGATTTTTAAACTCCTGGCATTTTCCGGCCCCCCTATGGGCAGTCAATGTGATATTTACAGAAGGAAGTCTGCTCCGGCTGCCTGTTTCCAAATCCCCATTTGTCTCAAGCCAATTTTATTTTCAAAGAAAACTTCTAGCTTTATTTTGCATGTTTTGCATGAGCCTAGAGAACACATTTTAAAAGGTTGCCAAAGGCCACCTTCCATCAGTTTTGAAAACCCTGACGGTTTTGTTTCTATTACTCCTCAGAAAATGAAGGGCTGGCTTGGGTGCAAAGGAATTCAAAATAGAAGCCCTTATTGCTCCAATCTTGCTGCAGCAATACTCGTACCTGTGGAAGGAAAACAATTTCCTGAGCATGGTAGAAAGAAGCAAAACCTGTAAAATGTCCCTGACATTACAAAGCATATTTTAAGTTAGTCTGAAATGTGGAGTGTTAGAGCTGGTTAGACCTATAGTCTACGGTTAGACCTAGAATAATAGATCTTTGGAGACCCTTGAGGTCGTCTGGACGGACCCACTCATTCTCCAGGGAAGAAAACTTAGTTCTGGAGAAATTCAATGCTTTCCCAAAGTCCTATGAAGTAATGGCCAGCATTGGAACCCAAGTTCCTGACTCTAGTCTTCTATCTTTTCCACTGTATCTTTTCTTTCCTCTCCTTTTTTCCCTTTGATAGAATATGGTTTCCCTGAAGTCTCACTTCCCTGGGCATAATGATAGAAATACTAAAGAGTCTTTTCATATCTTTCAGAAAAATAAATTTAATACATCTAAGGCAAAACAGACCCATATTACTTACTAGTTTAATTGAGGTCACAACAGGTGATGGAATAGAAATAAAACACCACAAAGAGTTTTAGGAGCAAATTGTAAAAGAGGGGAGGTAGCCTGATTAGCTGGAGAATGTAGGTTCTGTGGAATAGGCGGGCTGAAGAGCGGACAGTCATAGGGGAGACAATATGGATGTATTTGTCCACCTGTTCTGCAAGGATTCACTGAACACCAACCATGGCGGCTCACACTGTAGTGGGGGAGATGGAAAGCAAGCCAGGTAAATGAGTAAACACCAAGAATCCCAGATCTCGATAAGTGCGAAGTAGGACACAGAAAGAGGGAAGAACAATGGAAGTTTCCTCCATCGGTTGAGCGGGTGTGTGTGCATGTGTGTTGCTGGGAATTGTAGACAGGATGGCTAGGGCGCCCCTCACGGAGATGCTATTTGAAAAACATTGGAAGAGAATTAGGTTAATTAAGTTTAATAAGAATTTCTCATTTCTGAGTGTAATACGGTTGTTAGAATTCAGAGCCGTTCGTTAGTATAAACCTTCAAGTTCTACACTAAAAAGTGCCGTAAGAATGACCAGGTAGGCGGATCAACAGGGCTAATAATTCCCATCATTATAGCGCAAAAGTTTTGATAGAAATAGATCAGGTCCCTCAACTGTCTCATTGTGTTTCAGCCTCATGCACATCAAGGGAGGGTCCACACGCACCCAAGGCCGCTGTGCTTCCTGGGAGCACAGGGGTGTCTGAGGGTCTCAGGAAGGCAGGAGGGGCGGGGCTTGCTGTCAGGTGCACCTGAGAACTGCCCCCACCCCCAGCTGCTCTAAGAGCTTTGTAACCCTGGACAGACGTCATTCATTCTCTGCACCTGGGCGTCCTCATCCACAACAGAGGAATAAGGAATAAATCAATTAATATAATATTAGTAGCTGTCATTTATATAGTGTTTATTAACTGCCACACCCAATGTTAATTCCTTCCCTACGTTATCTAGTTTAATGCTCATGATTAAAGCAGGTATTATCATCACCATCTTACAAACATGGAACCCAAGCGTTAGAAGGTTAAAGAATTTTCTCAACAAGGACCTGAACCCAGAATCACGGGCCTGAAGCCCCAGGTGAGCTCATCGCTGGCTGCATCCCCTGCCCGGGGGTCCCTCTGAGGATGCAGGGGCTTGACCCACACCGACTTCACCTTCTCACACCTCGTGCACTGAGTTGTGGGAGGTGGCAGCTCAGAGAATCTCAGGCGTTTTTCCAGTGTGGCAGTGTCCCTGTGAGCAGACTGTACCACGCTGGCTGAACCACCCCCTCCTGGAGGCCGGCGAGCACCTGCCACTATAAAAGGAGCTATTAGCCCGGCCATGCACGTCAGATGAGCCCGCTCCCCTGGCATATGTACCGTTTACGCCAACAGAGTGATGTTTGGGCTCAGAGAGTGAATCAATGCTCTATTTGTTCAATGTTTGCGACACTTCTCTCTGTGATCTAGAAAAATAATGGAAGTAAAGACTAGAAAGGTCTGCGTGGACCCAAAAACTTGCCTGTCAAATCCCGAAGGACAAGGACCAGGAGAGATAAATCCCCCGAACTTCAGCTAAAAGCAAACATGCTGATAAGGGAGGTGCCGGCAGAAGGGGCTCCCGCACCAGAAGGTAGAGAAGAGGTGGGAGAGGAGAAGCGGTGGGTGAGGAAGGAGGAGGTGGGCTCCAGAGTGAGGACCAAGGATGAAAGGGTGCGGAGGACTTTCCCCGTAAGGCATCACCTTCTCCCCCAACTGTCAGCACTGCAGCTGCAGGACAGCCCAGTACGACCCTCCCACGGAGCCTGGGACCTGGGGTCCCTCAGGCAAACCCCCTTGTGCTGCCAGGAATCTACGGAAAGGATATCAGCGCTTTTAGGCAAGGGTCTATCCACCACAGTCCATCCCTTTCCCAGAAGATACAGGGCACTGAGGGGACATGTACACTTGCAGGTAGCAGGTACGAGCCCCCTGTGTGAAGGGCCTTTTTAGAGGTGTATTTCTCCCTAAGTAGAATAGGGAGAAACTTATCTCTTTTTGTCCCCAGTAAAGGCAAAGAGTGTTTAAGGGGATTTCTTCCCGGGTAAAAATGATAGTCATTGAATTTTATTAGAAAGGAGCATCTTGCCCCAGCAAAGTAACAGTAAGGGGCTGCTCCCCTGGTCCAGCCTGCTACACTCAGCAGGGAGGTGGCGCCTCTGAGGTCAGCCCACCCAGGGCCACACCAGCACCAGGACAGCCCAGGGGGTCAAGGTCTCCAGTGAGGGCTGCAAGCAGGTCAGGTAACACCGGAGGTTCCTCGTGTGCTGTGACTGTGTCTGTCCACCGTATGCTGAAATTTCAGTCTCATTGTGACGAAGACGTTCAATTGACCATCTGGCCAGAGCAGGCTGTGTCCTTAAATGTGGGCAGGTCCTGAAAGCGATCTGTCTTGCCCCACTCCCTGGTGGCTGCCCAGTCCCTCCGCTGTGGAGTGAGTGATTTATAGGCGACAGCAAGGAAGTGACAGGTACTCTAAAGCCCATTCTCCAGGGGAGGGCAGATTTAGACCATCAAAATGATAATAAAATACAGGGAATTCCTGGGTGGTCCAGTGGTTAAGACTCTGCGCTTTCACTGCCTAGGGCCCGGGTTCAGTCCTTGGTTGGGAAACTAAGATCCCACAAGCCAAGCGGCGGCCGGCCAGAAAAAAATAAAAAAGATAATAAAAAGAACAAAAGATTATTAAGGAACTATTCCATTAAGATTGGTATTAATTAAATAAATAAGAGAGCTCATGTTAATAATAATGATGATGATTGCACAATATGGAGTGCTGACTCATTACCAGACCTTGGGCGAAGGGCTTTTCCCCGTGTTTTCCTCATTTCACATCTCTGAGGGGAAGGCGATGGTATCCTTCCTTTGGATTTGACAGAACTGAGACGCGGCTGTTAGGTGCCTTGCCCAAGGTCACCAGCTCAGGACCCAGAGCTGGGATTTGAACCAGGTCTATCCATTCCGGCTCAGAGCCTGTGGCCTGAACCGGTTCACTGGCTTCCCCCACCTCCTGCCACAGCTCCCGCCCGTGCCCACTGGTGGCAGGAAGAGGCCTGCTGGCCAATGGGGGTGCCTCCTGGGAGGACAGAGCAGAGTTTGTGTATGAGGAAAACAGGTCTGCCCTGAGAGTTTAAAAGTCACAGAGGCTCCAAGGAAACAGCAGAATGCAAAAATCAATAGTTTTCTTCTTTCTTAGCCCTGGAAAGGTCTTCCCTTCACTTGAGAGTGAATAGCCATGGTATCTGTTCAATATTAATAACGTGTCGCAAACGTGAACATACCCTGAAAAGTTCAAAATGGAAACACATGGGTATTTGGTGTATATTACGGATGTGGCCTATATTATATTTGGCGGGTACACGTATATTATGGATTCTGTAGATATTGGCCAAACAGTTTAAGTTTCCCACTTGAAGAAGAGTGAGGAAATGCCGCAGGACTTTTAGTCCCTTCTGCAAGTGGCCAGGATCACCTTCAAATTCTCAGGAACAGAACTTTTTTTCTCCTCCCATGAGATTCTCTCCCTCTCTCTTCTTTTCTTTTTTCCTCTGAATTGCTCTGTACTCTCTTTCTCCTCTCCTCTCTTCCCTCCTTTTTTTTCATCCTTATTCCCTCTCTTCCTCTTTAAAAATATTTATTTTTTATATATTAAACTGTGAATACATGTCTACTGAATGAACTCTTTTGATGCCGTTCTTTATTTTAAAATTTGTGGGTTGACTGCTTCCCCTAATTCTCCAGGAAGCCCTAGGAAGTTTAAAGTAATGACATACAGGCTTTTATCCTCCCCACATTGGATCAGTTTTCTACTTGGGTTATATAAGTAAGTGCGTCCACTGGTCACAGTTACGCCACAGAACTAACTCCGACTGAAATTCCTGTCGTTCTTGGGGTAGATGACCCCATGCCTCTAGTCTAAACCTCTTCTCTGAGGTTCAAGCTTGAAATCTTTAGCATCCAACAGGCATCTCAGCTCTGCCCCATCATCTCTACCTCTAAAAACCCATTCCTCCTCTGGCATTCGCTCTCTCGGTGGATAAAATCAACTTACATCTAGCCATGCATGCTGAAAATCTCAAATTGTCTTAAACTCTTCCCTCAACTCAACTCCAACAACCCATCAATCACCAAATTTCTGCTGATATTATTTCCTAAATATTTCTCAAATTACCACCTACTCTCCGTCTCAACCTGCATGGCCCTGGTTTCCCGTTTCTCAGACTAATTGCAAACACAGTCCCTCCGCTGTCACCCAGAACCCAGTTCTGTCTTCCTCAGATCCATTCTCCACAGAGCTAGTGGGGGGATTCATTCAAAATGCAATCTGGTCACTCCATTCCTTGGCTAAAAAAGTTTCAGGGCAGAAGTATCTGCAGAATCAAGTTCAAGTTCCTTAATAAGTTCCATGGGGCCCAAGACTTCCCTCACTCTCAACCTCATCCTTTACCCCCTTGCAACATAAGGCTCTACCTCTACAAAGTCTCTGCCTAATTTTGCTAAATATCCTTCTCCTGGGATGCCTTCACCCTGCCCTGCCCTACCTCCAGGTCACCTCCAACTTCCCTGACCTACTGCTTTACACCCCAGTGAGGCACAACCCCGCCAGGAAACAGTCCTTCCTCACCCCTGCTCCATACGCCCATGGCATCCCAGGCTCACCTCTGTCGCTGCTCTTCTCTCCCTATTGTAACCGTCTGACTGTGTCTCTCTTACATTTGCCTGTAAGCTCGTTAGGGGCAGGAAACACACCCTTCCTGCACTTTTATTTCCAGCACCTAGAACTTCACCTGGCATGGGATGAAACCCATTTTTATGTCTCTGGTTCCAACTGCAAGTGATTTGTCTGTCCTAGCTCATGTAATTCATTACTGCCCCAAGATAAGAACAGAGCTACTCCCTAATCTCAATATCTCCTACTTGTATAGTCTTTGTCTGCATATGCAGGTGTTTATTATTATTACTATTTTTTAAAAAATATTTATTTATTTGGTTCCGCTGGGTCTTAGTTGAAGCTGGCAGGCTCCTTAGTTGTGGCATGTGAACTCTTAGTTGCCGCAGGCATATGGGACCCAGACCAGGGAAGTCCCTATTATTACCATCAGTATTATTTGACGTCCCGCATTAAATTTCATCATTCATTCATCACTAAGCATGTACCGAGTGCCTTCTCTGTGCTTAAACAACAGTGTTAATGTTGAGATTCCAAACACAAAAGATCCAGTCTCTGCCTTCATGACATTTACAATAAAATGTTTATTTATTAATTGGGTCATTTGGTGAAAATAAAAAGTTGTTAGGATATATGCTAGGAAATGTGGAGCAAATCATCCTGGTCACTAATGTAAGTGATGGGTAGCTAATGTGAAAAGTTCTACGTCCACTGAATATTCATTATTTACCAGGCATCGTTGTAGGCACGTCACCTATTTTCTCTTCTGTTCTTACTATAGACTCTGAGAAGATAACTTGCCTAAGATGACACAGCTAGTAAAATTTAAAACCACATCTGTCAGATTCAAAACACGCACCCTTCACTACCCAGAACCAGAACACACGCATAGATCAGTTTCCTCTAAAACCTAGTGGAGGTATTAGGTATTTCCGCTACCTCATGGAAATATTGCATTTATACTGAAGAAAGCTGTGCAGAATGATTCAAAACCTGTTAGTTGTGCTTGATTTAGCTCAAATTCCACAAGCAGAAAGTGCTGGTTCTTTCACGGCAGCCAGGAGCTCAACTCAGCTGTTGGGTATGACACTGGCTAGTAGAGAATGCATATCACCACTTCGGAAGTACAGTTTGTTGGTGGATAAAATCTTTCTATATTGGGAGTCTGTAGGAAGAAGTTACAAGAGGAGCCCTTGGTAGTCAGGCCATTTGTAAGCAGCAAGTAAGGCAGTTGACAGGTGTAGGAAGTCACTGGAGCCTGGACTCCACTCCCTGGGGCAGGGGCTGCGGCATGGAGACTGATCTGAGATAGCACGAGATTCTCAAAGTCACGGGAACAAGTCAGCACCCCCTCCCCAGCTTCCAGCACAACCGGAGCCACGACCAATGCCTCCCCAGCACCAGCGACAAGATGGTCCAGGGGCGCTTTTGGTCTGACTGCCTTTATCCAAGCGTGAACATTTCTTTCAATTTTAAATAGCACAGAGAGATCAGCTCGGTGCTTTGTGACCACCTAGAGGGGTGGGATAGGGTGGGTGGGAGGGAGACGCAAGAGGGAGGAGATATGGGGATATATGTATATGTATAGCTGATTCACTTTGTTATACAGCAGAAACTAACACACCATTGTAAAGCAATTATACTCCTATAAAGATGTCTAAAAATAAATAAATAAATAAATAAATAGAAAGGATCACTTGTTCCATGAGATTATTTAGCAAGGCATTGAAAAAGAGCCATTCATAGATTTTCTTGGAAAAAGAAAAGCACTTAGGTTCATACTTTACCCTGTACTTTGAACTGCTTTAAAGCTCATCCATGACTATCCTGTGTAATGGAGACACGTGTGCCGATTGTGACAGAATTACACACACTGATTATTTGGTCGGGAGAAGCAGTTCCAGCGTGTTTAACGTTTGTTCAAGTCTGTCCTCATAGGGACCACACAAGTTGACGATTTTTCATATTTGGAGACGACGAGGAGGGCTGTGAGAACAGAAAGAGCCTCTCTCATCACTCTTCTTTATTTTTTTTTTGGACACAACACAGACACGTATTTCAACTGAAAAATGTAATCGGCATCAATTTAACAACTTCTCTGTAGGAAGTACTTTCACGGGATGAAGAGAAAAAGACTAAGCATAAGTGGAAGAGGAAAGACAACGTGTGCAAGAGGACTTGAGATGACCTTTGAGAGATGCTTGCCAAACACAACGCCATGTGTCCCAAAGACAATCACCCCGTCTCTCCTGGCTGTGATCTTTTTTGAATAAAAAGTGACTTGCTGCCTGCATTAAAGCTCATCATAAATCCTTGAGATAAGACTCTTGGAATGGGATGCCGTTTATGCAGTGCCCGAGAACACAGGTTCTAGACCTGTGCTGGTCTTTCATTGAGCATCATGGTCAGTCTGAAAAAATTATGGGGTTGAATATTATTCTACCAATACTTTAACTATTGCTGTAAAAATAAACCCAGTGAAACATGTACATGAAATTTGCCCCCCAAAACTGTGTTTCCCTACCAGCTACGTGATAAATGGTATAAATCCATCATCTTTCTGAAGAAGCATCCCAGGGAGGAAAATCACGGTGGTAGGCTGCCTCTGCTTTGCGTTTGGCTTTCATGGTGGATAAACGTTTAGTGATAACTTTTCACTACCATTGAGCTGAGGAAGGAATAGAATATTTACAGAGAAAGGAAAAGGCATAGCAAATAAAATTTTCAGATCACCCAAATACTCCATTTCTGCAAATCGTTTGTGCACACAAAACTCTTCAGCAAAGCAGTTGAAATCAGGCAGGTTCATTTGACTTGTGTTTTTGCCATTCTTCCATGTTCTGCTGTATCTTACTGAACTGGCTGTGGTTTTAGGAAGTCTAGAGACCAGGGTAACCCTTTTGGTCCCCTGCCTGCCTAGATTTATACAAGCTAAGGAAGGCTGCAGGTGTGAGCTCCAGGAATAGCCTCTGACATCTCATTTGGTCTCTGCTCGTTCTGATTGGACTCCCATCTATTCTCTGCGGTAGCTTCCGCCTTAGACCCTCCAGCTCGACACAGAAATGGGCTAAGTCCCAGCTCCCCACCTTTCAGGTCACCTCAGAGACTTTGAGAGGCATCTCTTCCTTCCAAGAATGCTTCCCCATAGGCCGACTGATCAGTGATCAGTAATCAACACAATTTCTGGCGTAAACAACACATGCCCTCTCTCCTATATGGCCCTGGGTGCAGCTCATCCTGGGAACGGCCCCTTTGGTGAGGGCAGATCTCCGCCGTTTACGCACAAGACTGGGGACTGAGAATTCTTACAGATTTCAGATTATTATTTGCAGCAATTCGATTTTCCATCTGTGGAAAATCAGTCCCTATTGTGCAGTCTCTCATGCTTTAGCTCTCCTCCCCGGCCAATGACTCATGTATTCAGCAGACACTTATAAGTCTGCATTGTTCCAAGCATGGGCAGTCAAAATACAATGATGCAACCGAAATGGTCCCAGCCTGTCACGGTGCATGGTTGAAATCCCTCAGTATGAGGAAAACAGGAAAATCAAAGCTTATCAAAATCAAAGTTTATCCCATTCTACACCTGTTTTTTTGTGAATAGGAAATTTCAGCAGACTTCTCCAACTTGATGCCAAGAATCTAACTGAAAAGAAGACGTCATGGACTAATTTGTTTTTCTCATCCTGTGTGCAGTTGCTGCTGCTCTCAACAGCTCTCTCGCTTAAACTGTTGGGACGTACTGAATCTAGTTGGGGAAAATTTCTGCATATGCACACAATTTAAATCTGTTGGAAGAGGAATGACATTTCTACAAAGTTTTCTCCATTCAAATCCAGTGTGGGACAAATATGGATTTTCCATCAGGGAGGAAACTGATATGTCTATATAAACACAAGCCTCTGGCACTCATGGGATTGCCAGTTAGTATAATATGCTGTGACAAAAATGACCAATAATGAAAAACAGAACAAGTACAAGATATAAAAATTGGCCAGATATTATAGCAAGGCATAGGGAATGAGAAAGCGGACACATTTGTTTTAGAGACTGATAAACTATGCTGGAATATTTTCTTACTAGCAGTTCAAGCCAAACATCTGTGAAGTCCCTAAAGACAAAATAAATGTTCCCATCATTACTGTATCTGAGAAGAGGTATAAGGGGTTAAAGTATTGGAACAATGACTTCATGCTAATTTGGATCCTCCTGGGCTACTGTGTTAAAATCAAATAGAGGGGCTTCCCTGGTGGTGCAGTGGTTGGGAGTGCGTCTGCCGATGCAGGGGACACGGGTTCGTGCCCCGGTCCGGGAAGATCCCACATGCCACGGAGCAGCTGGGCCCGTGAGCCATGGCCGCTGAGCCTGCGCGTCCGGAGCCTGTGCTCCGCAACGGGAGAGGCCACAGCAGTGAGAGGCCCACGTACCGCAAAAAAAAAATCAAATAGAGGATAATGGACTGCCCTCATGTTTAGAGATTTAGATCTAGAATTTTTAAAAATTCGTGGATTTTTTTATTCATCAAGCTTGCAGATCATCAACGAACCACCACTCACTGTCTCCCACAGCTGTGTGGGTCTCTAGGACCTCTCCTTCCCCTGCTCCACAACTAGCTATCTCATTCAATGGTATTTAGGTCTAAACAAATTCAACAGGTTGACAGTGGCAACAAAGACAATATTCCATGTAAACCTTGCAGAAGAACCAGCTGCCACTCAAGTGCAATTTGAAATTTAACACCCCTTTAGGATTCAGCAGCTGAGAGCTGTCTCTAACTCCATTCATCTTGACCTTAAATGACTGTGGGTGATTTTCGGAGGTCTGGATGACACCGGAAAGTTCAGTCATTGGTGGGAGCAGGTAACAGAAAAGGACACTATTAATAGCTATAGCTATGCTTATCCCTATTCTTATTTGCATAGCTTTTGGAGGGTATATCTGGTTCCCTGTTGAATCCTTAGGGCTGCCACAGTATGTGTAATAAATACTATGGAATCTATGACTACATTGTTCTCCCAGAAACAAGGATGAATTATGATGACCACTGAAAGTGGCATGATACCAATTTGCTGCCAAAATGCCTGACAGCAGGGTTTGCACCGTTTTAAGGTAAAGGATCATTCATTGAAGTATTCATAAAGTACAAATGGCTGACCAGTAAGTACTGAGTCCTGTCTTCATGTCTATATTAATTGAACATCCTAAAATTGACATTTACAGTTGATATTCTATTTTTTTTCCATTTCAAACAAGATGATCGTAATCAAAGCACATATTTTATTAGATATTAGAAAGTGAAAATGGTAAAATGACATCTATTAAAAATCTTCTTAATTTAGGGGAATCCACAGCCATTTGGGGCAGGTAGGATGGACTAGATGAACGAAGATGTTGGGCTCACACGAGGTGATTCTAGGTTCTCATGGGAATTAGGGAACTCATCCAATGCTCTTAGAAAAGTTTCTTATGAAGCAACAAATTAGACTTCCAAAGATATAGAATTAGGGCATCCAAAGCCAGAATATGAAAAATAAAACAAGTAAACAGAAGGAGAGGCAGATGACCTGTTTCTGTCCACGTTCCTCAGGATCTACAGCATTTTTTTTACAGTAACTATGAGTCTCATTCTGTCATGTTTTTGTTAGAAGAAAGACGACTTTGTCTTTATGTGTGGAAACCAACCTGCTGCATCCTTTCGGAAAAAAAAAAAATGTGTTCTCTGATTCACATGTAGCTGTCTTTTAGCTGTCCCTAAAGTTCATACTCCTTAAATATCCATGGTAACTTTCTGGTCAAACCATCAGAAACTTAAGACACTTTCTCTGACAGAATTACGAAATTTTAAAATGACCTTGAAAATAGGTATTAACTTAAACGCCATTAAGATTTTAGCGGATGAGAAAAGGCTCTTGCAACTTGCTAATGCTAGAAAAAAAAAAGACATACTTAACTTTTCTGATAATTTCCCTGATCCAAAAGGTAAAAAAAAAAGCATTAATAAGTAGTTCCTGGGTATTGAAGTTTTTAGTTTCTCACTCATATTCTTATACGTTAGAATACCTCCAGTCAAGTGATGTTATTTAATGATGTTCTATTCTATACACAAACAAATGTAGTCAATATGGATATAAAGTAAGAATCACAAGAGTCGACGCATGAATTCTACAGAGTAATAAGCCTAAGTGGGACACTAAATGTGATGTGACTACGTCACTGGGTTGCTGTAAACAGCCTTTTTCTACGTCATCTTAATAAGGTCTCTGTGGACATTTTTTTGATGCTGAGTGCGACTGGGTTTCCAGAAAGTTGGAAAGAACGGAACCTATTACAATAGATGTTCCCAAAGCTTAAAACTCAGATGGCAAATTTGAAATTATCAACCCACAAAACCACGTGAGCAGCATCACGCCCTTGGCCCAGTAATGGAGTCAGCTCCTTGGGTGGACCGGGCCCATCATGAAAGCCAGGAGTTCAGAGATTCCACTAGGAGGTTACACGAGGTTAGGGTCAGGCCGCCATCTGACCACATGTAACTCAGACAAAGCAGCAGACAAAGCTCGTCTTCTGAGGGAAGAGTGATGTTGCTGTGAACAAGAACAGAAAAGACACAAACACCCACGACACTCGAGCAAAAGAAGGGTGAGGGAAAGGGTCATCGCTTTAGCTCCAAAAACTTCTTCATTTCAGATTTAGCTGATTATCCTCGTGTGCTTGAAGGCCATGACACACCTCTCTGGTAGCCGGAGTGGGTTTCCTTTTGTTAGAACCAAACAATTCCTGACCAGAATGTGAGCTTCATGAAAGCAGGAACATTGCCTGCTTTGACCATGACTTAAGAACCATACTTAGCAATCAACAGAGATTGTTGAATGAAGCGACTACATGGAAATATAAATCCCGCCAAAGGAATGTGGGAAGGAGACATGGTGAGGACAGAAGTGGAGCCAGGCCTTGAATACTGGGAGGGACTTAAATGAGAAGCAAAGACCAGTTTCAGGCAGATGGGGCACCAGCAAAAGTGTGTTTGGATCTAACCAACGTTGAGCGTGTGACTATATGCTCCAGGAATGGGGTGAAGTGATTTCCCAGACGTAATTAACAGAGGACCTCACTTTGCTGTTATGTCTCAATGCCTTAACCACACCCTGAAAATCTAATCTTCCTTTCTTTATGTCTCCATTGAGACCTATATGAGGACGAACAGGCAAAGGAGTGCCTACAAGTCAATATGAGATCACAGTGCTCTAGGCCACCTACTCCCAGACGCCAGCCCACCTACCTTGACCATCGTAGCACTTTATGTAGTTTTCAAATTTATAGGGACGGGGTTGGAGGAGTCTAGGAAAGGCAGAGAAAGAAAAGAAATAGATAGCTTAGCTTATGCGAAGGAATATTAAGTTTGAAAATGTGCTGTTACATATATCTACTGTATGAGAACATTTAAATAATTTACATGCAGATGTCCCTATGAAACATGCACAAAAACTGAGGATAAATGAGGCAGAGTGACCATCTGAGCACTTTGAGAAGTAGAGACTCTCTCTATAAACGCAGGGCACCGTTATGTAGTATTTTGATATACAATAAAATATTCATCGCTGAATGAGGGATACGGAGGGAAAACCTGTGTGTAATGCAATTTGGTTTTCAAACTCGGCCGACATGTCAGCTAATTCTGAGCTATGATGCCAGTGGAAGTAATCACATGTATGTGGGAATGTCAAATGTTGGAAATGAAATTACGGAACAGAGGAAGAATGCTCTCTTGTGGGGACAAATCAGCTCTTTGGAAAGCAGATCTGACATTGCGTGTCTATGAACAGGGAAGATTGATAATATTGGAAACGGGGCTTCATGGGAGGGGTGATAAATGTTCCAGGGAGAGGCTTCCAAGAGGCTGCATGGGATCTTTGGTCAGGTAACTAAAAAGAAGTTGTTCCTTTATGGTTGCTCGGAGTAGCCCCATTGAGCTCATAAGAGAAAGGGAGAAGCACTGTGAACTGAGGGGAAGAAATCAGGTCTTTGGTCCAGCAGAAAATGCAAAGGGGATGAATGCTTGCAGGTCACGGGGGTTCCAGCATCATTTCCTGGAGTGCTTCGTAATATTTCTATGTTAAGAGAATACGAGACTTACAGTCAGAGGTCCTAGGTTTCCATCCCACTGTATAATTTGTGGGCCAGATGGGCTCAGGAAAGCCATTTACTTTCTCTAGACTCGGCGTCTTCATCAGTAAAACGATGCGAGTAATGCCTTTCCCCCCAAGCAAAGAATTGTGAAAATCAAAAGGGCTAATGCTTGTAAAAGTACTTCCAAAACTGGTGTTATAAAAACTCCATCATGAAAAAATTTCCTTGGAGGAGTCTTAGGGCAAGGTTGGGGTCAGGGAGTTTGAGACGTAGCTTAAGTGGCAGGAGAAAGGGTTACTCTCGCAAATGGTTCTAGGACAGTTCCTGGCTCACAGCCCCTAAGCTTCCTGCTCACACCCTCTGAACCTCCAATTTCACTTTCAGAATTCCCCTTGCTGTTCATATTACCATAATTTCTTCCCTTTGGCTTAAACCGTTGAGAAGATGGTCTATTGGGGAGGATGGGTAAGAAGAAGAAAAGCAGTATTTGGGTTGATTTTCCTCAGCCCGGGTCCCCCAAAGAATGCCCCCACCCCACCTTTCCATCATCCTCCTGGAGCGGATTTTGTGTGACTCTTCTCCAGACACTAAGATGTCTTATCTCTCCCTCTGCAGGTCTGCACTCAGCTCACCCCTAGGGATTCTCCTCCCAGAAACCCAGGGCACAGTGAATAAGGAGGAATCTCCACGACGCTCTGGGAGCTGGATTGTGACAGCTTTCATTATTTTCCTGTTACAAATGAGGAAGGTTAGGGGTTAAAAGGCTGAGAGATTGATTCAAAGAACAGCTCTGAGTCATTGATGAAGCTGAAGATGGAATCCGAACCTCCTCCATCTGGACTCAAAATTCAATGAGGTCGGGGCTTCCCTGGTGGCACAGTGGTTAAGAATCCGCCTGCCGATGCAGGGGACACGGGTTCTAGCCCTGGTCCGGGAAGATCCCACATGCCGCGGAGCAACTGAGCTCGCGCGCCACAACTACTGAGCCTGCGCTCTAGAGCCCTAGAACCACAACTACTGAAGCTCGTGAGCCACAACTACTGAGGCCCGCGAGCCTAGAGCCCGTGGTCCGCAATAAGAGGAGCCACCGCAAGGGGAAGCCCGCGCACCGCAACGAAGAGTAGCCCCCACTCGCTGCAACTAGAGAAAGCCCGCACGCAGCAACGAAGACCCAACGCAGCCAAAAAGAAATTCAGTATCTTTCTTCTTGAGACCAGAAGCCTCCCAGAATGCTCATTACTCTCAATAGTTTTGGGAGGAATTTGCTTTTTAAAAAATTTTTATTTTTCTTTATTTTTTTTATTGAAGCACAGTTGATTTTCAGTGTTGTGTTAATTTCTGCTGTACAGCAAAGTGACTCAGTTATACACATACATACATTCTTTTTTATATTCTTTTCCATTACGGTTTATCGCAGGATATTGAATATAGTTCCCTGTGCTCTGCAGTAGGACCTTGTTGTTTATCCTTTATAATACATCCCAGACTGAGGAACAAAGGAACATTTACATGCCTGATATTAATTATATACTTGGCAGGTAGAAGAAACGCTTTCAAGGGATTATAGGATAAGGAAACCTGTTCCATAAGCCATGGAGTCAAGAGCAGATCAGCCCATGTGATTTGTCTGCAGGTACAACTGGCCACGAATAAACGGGACCAGGACATTCTTTCATTCCTTTCCCCAAATTATGTTCTGCTGCTGACATGCTGGGGAGACCACAGCCGTGTTCTCTCATGGTAAACTCTCCCCCGATCCTCTTTGCTGTGTGTGCCGCCCTAACGACCTGCCTCGGACTGAGTCCACTGCTACCGAGGCATCAAGCAACAGGAGATTCTCCTCCACTTCCGTCTTGCTGAGCGATCTTTTAGACCCTCATCCATTTCTTCAATTCCGTGGTGTTTTCCAGGGACGCTTGCGTGAACAAAGTAGACACACTCCCCGAATAAAAAGATGAAAGATAGAGGCTACTGAGGGGAAGAAGGGAATAGGGGTAGAAGGTTCTATGTGCGCGTGTGAGTATGTACACCCGCGTGTTCAAGCCTCGTGTGCACGATCTTAGCCAAGGTGGTCCGGGACGATGAGAGCTGAGTGGACAGCGGAGAAAGTCAAGGAGGAATCGTGCAGATAACTGGGGTAAGAGTTTTCTAGGGGAGGGAGGAGCAAACATAAAACTCCTGTGTTGGGTTGCACGGAGGGCGGGTCAGGCCATTGAAGATCTTACAAGGCTTGGTAAAGACTTCGAATTTCACTTGGGACATACACACATTTCAGATGGAAGCAGTGAGAGGAGCTTTCAGTTTTTTCACCCACCGGATGGTTTCGAGCAGTGAAGCGAAGGCTTGAATAGGAACGCTGTGCTTGCAGCTGGACAAGGAGACCCGTCTCAGCACAGACAGTCCAGGCGACAGATGAGGGAGGCTCCGACTGTGGTGTGTGGAGTCGAGATGGGAGGAAGCGGCTGCGTCGGGGGCCGTTTCGGAGACAGAGGTAACTGGAGTTGATGTTGGATGCGCGTGGAGTGTGGGAGAGACGGGGGTCAAGGGGGACAGGAAACTCATGGCCCGATCCGGTGGGGATCTGCAGCCCCTCACTGAAATGGGGACACCCTTGGGCAGCCTGTGGAAAATTCAGTAGTTCTGTTGCGGGTTTGTTGAGTTTGATGTGTCTGCTTAGTATCCAAGTAGAGATGCCATTTCTACATCAAGAGCAGGAGAAACGGGCCAGCAAAAAACTCCCTCAAGACTGGGAGAACAAGCGAGAGTGGGGACTGATCAGTGGCGAGACATGAGGGCCATTATTTTATTTATTTTTTTGTTTTGTTTTTTTCTTTTACGGTACGTGGGCCTCTCACTGCTGTGGCCTCTCCCGTTGCGCAGCACAGGCTCTGGACGCGCAGGCTCAGTGGCCATGACTCACGGGCCCAGCCGCTCTGCGGCATGTGGGATCCTCCCGAACCGGGGCACGAACCCGCGTTCCCTGCATCGGCAGGCGGACTCTCAACCACTGCGCTACCAGGGAAGCCCCAGCCATTATTTTAAATTGCTGGTCCACACTGAAGGGTTATTTCTATATAAAAGGTTTTTTGCTTACTTGGAAAGAAAAAGGATTTATTTGGGGGAAATATAAAATATCCAAAAAAGAAGAATCATAATATTTAGTATTCGGTTTATAGCCATTGCCTATGAGCACATAGGCCCGTGCACACAAAATAATTATTACAATGCTTGTTTATTGAATGCTTCTCAGTGCATGGCAGGCGCTGTGCGTCCTCTCGGGTAACCCTCACCACTGTGCGTTAGGGAGACCCCACGATCACCTTCATCCTAGAGCTGTCCGCTTGGCAGAGCTGTGACTGGAACTCAGGTGTGCTGATACCAGAGCCTGGGCTTTGCCGACTGCACCCTCGAGCCTCCCTGCACGGCAATTAAAATGTGCAGATTGAGCAACGGGAACTCTCATTCATTGCTGGTGGAAATGCAAAATTATGCAGCCACTTTGCAAGACAGTCTGGTAGTTTCTTGCTAAACATACTCTCACCATACGATCCGGCAGTCAAGCTCCTTGGTATTCACCCAAATCAATTGAGAACTTATATCCGTGCAAAAACCTGCACACAGATGTTTATAGCGGCTCTATGCATAATTGCCAAAGCTTGGAAGTAACCGATGAAAAGACATGGAAGAAACTTAAATGTATATTACTGGCTGAAAGAAGCCAATCTAAAAAGGCTACATGCTGTATGATTCTAGCAGTACGACCTTCTGGAAAAGGCTCACCTATAGGGACAGGAAAGAGATTGGTGGTTGCCAGGATTTTGGGAGGAGGGGTTGGGGGGGGATTGATGGAGTACAGGGAATTGTTAGGGCAGTGAAAATTTTCTGTATGATAGTACCATGTTGGATACATGTTGCTATATATTTGTCAAAACCTATAGTGTGTACATTCAACACCAAGAGTGAATGTTAATGTAAGCTACGGACTTTGGGTGATAATAAGTTGTCAGTGTGGGTTCACCGATTACAACGATGAGAGAGCTGCATAGATGGGGCCTTTACAGAGAGCTGTGGAGCTGATGCTGCCACCCCAGTAGGTCCTGCGGGCAAAGTGTTAAACCAAAGAGGATTATTCTTGAGTCTTAAGAGCTAAAGGAATTTGTCTTGCTAAGTTTTGGACATGCGTGGGACACATCACCCCTTACTTCCTTCCTGCTTCTCCCTTTTGCAGTGGGATTGTCTACCCTATGGCTGCTCCAGCGTTGTATTTTGGAAGCACGTAGCTGTTTGGCTTCACAGGTTCACAGCTGGAGAGGAATTTTGCCTCAGGATGAGCCATACCTCAAAGTCTCACCCATACATATCTGATTTCAGTGATACGTAGATGAGACTTCGGACTTCATGCTTTAGTAGACGCTGGAATAAGTTAAGACTTTTGGGGCTGTTGGGATGGAGTGAATGTTTTTTGCATGCGAAGTCATACATTTGGGGGATTGGGGTAAAATGTTTTGGACTGAATGTTTGTGTCCAAAATTCACTTGTTGAAGCCCTAATTCCCAGTGTGGCCACATTGGAAGATGGGCCTCCAGGAAGTAATTAAGATTAAATGAAGTCATAAGGGTAGGGCCTCTGATAGGATCTGATGGGATTCATGTCCTTATAAGAAGAGACACCAGAGCTCTTGCTGTGTGTGGGTGTGGGCGTGTGTGAGCGTGCACGTGTGTGTGTGCACTTGTGCACACAGAGGAAAGACCATGTGAAGGTGCAGCAAGAAGGTGGCCATCTGCTCACCAGGAATTGAATTACTGGCATCTTGATCCTAGACTTCCAGCCTCCAGACCTATGAGAGATACATTTCTGTTAAGCCCCCCCAGTCTGTGGTATTTTGTTATAGCAGCCAGAGTGGACTAATGCAGTGCATAATATTTTTTATTTAGTGTCTTACACTTATTTTTTAAATAAATGTGATGGTATTTGTAGGTGGGGTCTTTGGGAGGTAATTAGGTAGATGAAGTCATGAGGGTAGGGCCCTCATGCTGGGATTAGTGTCCTTACAAGAAGAGACCCCAGAGAACCTGCTATCTCTCTCTCTGAAAGCACGAAAAAGAGGTCACGTGAGCACACAGCAAGGTGAAGGCTGCCTACAGCCAAGAGAAGAGCCCTCACAGTGAGCTCCACCCGCTGGCACCTGATCTTAGACTCCCAGCCTCCAGAACTGTGAGAAATAAACTTCTGTTGCTTAAGCCCCCTACCTATGGTATCTTGCTACAGCTGCCTGAGCTATGACACTCGCTGTAATTCTTCTCATGTAACGAATGCTTTTTTTAAAAAAATTAATTAAGTTATTGATTTTTGGCTGTGCTGGGTCTTCGTTTCTGTGTGAGGACTTTCTCTAGTTGCGGCAAGCGGGGGCCACTCTTCATCGCGGCGCGCGGGCCTCTCACTATTGCGGCCTCTCTTGTTGCGGAGCACAGGCTCCAGACGCACAGGCTCAGTAGTTGTGGCTCACGGGCCCAGTTGCTCCACGGCATGTGGGATCTTCCCAGACCGGGGCTCGAACACGTGTCCCCTGCAATGGCAGGCAGATTCTCAACCACTGCGCCACCAGGGAAGCCCACGAATGCTTTTAAATAGAAATCTCTGGACACATTTCTGATAACATCCAACGAATAAATCCCTGGAACTAAAACTGTATGCATGCTTCCTATGCCATTCACTGACAACTGTCCTCTGGGACCATGAAACTGACCGGAGCCTCACTGCAGTGTACACACAGGCCCCTTCTCCTGCAAGCCCACCAACACTTTGAGTTATTTTTTTTTTTCACTTATTACCATTTTGAAAGTGATAATGGCATCTTACCAAATATTGTTTTCATTTCCTTGATTATCAATGAATATTTTAAAACACTTTTATTCACTCTAAAATCCTATTCCTTTTTGAACCATCCAAGTGCCTAGGAATCTTGTCTTTATGTCTTCCTTCTTTCACTGTCTTGTTTTATGTCTCATCCCATTTCCTGTCTCACAGGTGATTCACTAAGTTCTGTGGTCCAACCTGTTTCCCTCCGAGACTTAGGAAGACAATGGATGCTGACATGGCAGGGATGAAACTGGTACAAGTCTACTGTAGGCTGGTCCCCGCCATACCCCTTGCCCTCATAACCTTATACAGAATAGAAGAAGGACACCAAGGAGGTGTTGATTCTGACTTCCTCTGACAAGCAGAGTCTCCAAAGAAATGCGTACCAATCAAGACAAGAGCAGAGCTACGGAACCCTGTGGGGAACTGAAAAGAGATTCAGATGGAATTAAGTCGAAAGAAAGTGAGAACAAAACTAGTGTTTAGTAAGGGAATAAACGGATGAACATAAGTTGCATTTATCTTTTGGCATTTAATAAATCATTTAGGGTATGAAAGAGCTCTTTTTTCACCAGTAATGTTTTCTAGAAGAGATAAGAACTAAAAGTTTAGGAGTTTCAGATTTGTAGATGCATTAATAGGCAAAATGTATTATTATGCTTTTCATCATTGCTATTGTTGTTGTTACACATAGCTAGGAAGTTAGAATCATGTTTAAGGCTTAATCTGTGTACTAATCATAGTAATTATAGTTAACTATAATAGCTATCATTTACTATCTAATACATGTCAGGTGTTAAGCGCTTCTAAACATGATCTCATTGGATTAAAATCCAGCTCCGGAACTCTGAAATATCAAGGCAGGCCAGAAGTGGAGGTAATTGCGTCAAGTTCCTTAAACCAAATATGAAAAATAATGAAGGGCACCTAAAGTTCTGTGTTTGAGATTTTGCAAAGAAGAGGGAATGAAGAGGGAATGAAGCCAAGGCAACCTCTGAGAAGGCCAGAAATTCCCTGCCTGGGAAACAAAACACATCCAGGGACACTGGAGCTCCCAGGAGTCTCTAGGCCAGTCCCAGAAGGAAATGTGTTCTCGGGCTGAAGGTATTGCAGTGAAGACAGAGAAAGGCTGGCTGTTAAGGTCTTTAAAGAAAAAAATGTATTCACTCACGGCTAAAGGACTTGTGCAACTTTGAAAGAAGTGAGCACAGAAGCAATGAGAGGACAACCAAGGCTGCTGCAGGGCAGGGAAAACTGCCACTGAGTGCAAATCTCAGGACCTGGCTCAAAGACCCCAGGGAAAGAGAAGGGGCTGGTATGTACACCCCATGAGGACAGGGACATACAAGGACCATACAAAGTACAGACATGGAAAATATAAATAGGAATAGACAACAAATTCTTGTTGGAAGAATGAATGATTGAGGAAATGAATGAATGGTTTCGAGGTTGCAATACCCAAAACATGATGCTAAGCGCCAATTCACCATATACTCATTGTCTGAGGTTAAATCAAAGTCATACACAGTAGGTTTTGAATAAATTCCTTTTCCTTAAGCAGATGTAAGTGCAGAAAGTGAGAAAAGTCTTCTCTTTTTTTGGCTGCATTGGGTCTTCGTTACTGTGCACGGGCTTTCTCTAGTTGCGGCGAGCGGGAGCTACTCTTTGTTGCGGTGCGCCGGCTTCTCATTGCGGTGGCTTCTCTTGCTGCGGAGCACGGGCTCTAGGCGCATGGGCTTCAGTAGTTGTGGCATGCGGGCTCAGTAGTTGCGGCATGTGGGCTCAGTAGTTGTGGCTCGCGGGCTCTACAGCGCAGGCTCAGTAGTTGTGGCTCGTGGGCTTGGTTGCTCCGTGGCATGTGGGATCTTCCCTGACCAGGGATCGAACCCGTGCCCCCTGCATTGGCAGGCAGATTCTTAACCACTGCGCCACCAGGGACGTCTGAGAAAGAAGTCTTTATCCTTAACATGGGCTGAATGCTTGGTCCCTGCTGGCCAAAGACTCAGTCTGGTTAGAAGGTAAGATCATCTGTTGCAAGAGAGGGGCCAGTAGTCCTCTGCAGGGTTTTTAGAATGGCTTACTTTTCCTCTAAACCAGAGCATAGCAATGGAAAGAAGGAAATCCTCTCAAAATGCAACTGTTTTCCTCACCATGTGTAATTCAGTCATTGTTTTGTTTTTGAGCCGTGTGTGTCTTCAGGAAAGTTGTGGTCATAAACTGAAATGAGTGTGTTGTCTTGTGAAATGACAGTTTATTTGGAAAAAGATTTTTTTAAGCAATTGGCTTCCAGAGACTGGAAGCTATTCCCTTGCCTGTGTGTCCTAGAATCTAATTGGCCTCCTGGATGCAATTTCCCAGAAGGGAAAATGAGGGCTTATTTTCCTCCTATCACCTTTTTATAATACGATGAGACTCAAATAATCCCTGGGCACCTAAGGTTTTAATATTCCATTCCATTTAATCAAGTTCTCTCTACCTCTTTAACTCTTTTTTTTTTTTCATTTTCCTCACCCAGGCTCACTCTTTACAGCCTTCAAACCCCCCAACCAAACAGGCTCCCAACTTCTTGGGCTTTTCTTATCTCCCTGCCATGCCATCCTCCTTTGCTGCTGGTCAGACTGTCCCAAGATTCACCACCATAAGAGACAAAGCCCTTCAGCTCTTGTCTTTCAATATTTTTTCATGTATCTAAGAACATGTAGATTGCTTAGTACGTGAATGTCAGCCTTGGGGTTCCATGTCTTTCATTTTACTTCTCATTTTGTTAAGATTTTGGCTTTTTAGAGCAGTTTTCGATTCACAGCGAAATTGAGGGGAAGGTACAGAGATTTCTCATATACCCCCTGGTCCCACACCTGCATGGTCTCCCCCATCATCAGCATCCTTCACCAGACAGTGCATTGTTACAAGTGATAAATCTATATGGACACATTATAATTACCCAAGGTCCATAGTGTTCTCTGGCTTCACCCTTGGTGTTGTAACATTGCATGAGTTGAGACAAATGTATGGTGACGTGTATCCATCGTATGATATCACACAGAGTATTTTCACTGCCCTAAAAATCCTCCATGCTCTACTTATTCAGGCCTCCTTTCACCCCAGCCCCTGACAGCCACTGATCCTCTTACTGTCTGCATAGTTTTGCCTTTTCCGGAATGTCATATGGTTGGAATCATACAGTATGGAGCCTTCCCAGACTGGCATCTTTCACTTAGTGATTTGCAATTGTTTCCTCTGTGTCTGTCCATGGCTTGAAAGCTCGTTGCTTTTTAGGGCTGAACAACAGTCCACTGTCTGGATGTGCATATTTACCTGTTCTGCTGAAGGGCATCGCTATTGCTTCCAACTCTTGAAAATCATGAATAAAGTTGCCATGAACAACCCTGGACAAGTTCTTCTGTGGACCTAAGTTTCCAACTCTTTAGGATAAATACCAAGGGGCTCCATTGCTGGGTTGTATGGTGAGTATGTTTAGTGCAAAAATAACCACCAAACTGCCTTCTGAAGTGGCTGGACCATTTTGCGTTCCCACCAACAGCGGATGAGAGTTCCTCACCAGCATTTGATGCTGTCGGTGCTCTGGGTTTTGGCCATTCTAATAGGTGTGTAGAGGCATCTCATTGTTGTTTTAGTTTGCATTCCCCAAACGACATATGCTGTGGGGCATCTTTGCATATGCTTCTTTGCCATCTGTATTTCTTCTCTAGTGAGGTGTCTGTAAAGGTCTTCAGCCCATTTCTTAGTTGGATTGTTTGCTCTCTTATTTTTGAAATTTAAGAGTTCTTTGTATATTTTGAGCTGTGTTTACATATATATATATATACACACACATATATATATATATATTTTTTAAACCCTCATGATCCTTACTATTGGGGGTATTTAATAAATATGGTCTTACTGGCTGACTCACGAGAAATCTCACAAAGGGAAGGATCTGTTTAATTCAGCTCAAAGTTTGTGCACAGAGACTAGGATCCAGGCACTATACCAGGTGCTACGAACAGGAGCTTGGCCCTACCTTAAGGATCTTACAGTTTAGAGAGGAGACAGAAACATATGCAAACTCAGTGAGATGTTCCAATTGCAACAATAGAATGCAAGCAAGATCTGAGGGCCCATAGAAGCAGGGCGCTTCAATTAGCCTGGTGCTGTCAGAGGGGGCTGAGATCCGGGGAGAAAGCATTAGGTCAGGTGTGAATAGGAAGCTCTTTGGGAAAATGGTTTACAAGAGTTATTGCTCTTGGGAGCAGCTTTGAAGCGTCAACTGCCGTGCAACCTGTGTGAAGGAGACCACTTCTGAAAGCAGCAGGATGCAATGGGAACTTGGACAGAACAGTTGGAGAGAGGATATTAGGAAATTATGATACTATTGCAGAAGGGGTCATGGCTAGATATATATGTTTGGTAATTTTCCAAATGATTGAAGAAACGTGAAAATGGATGGGTTTCTAAAAGACAACACCTAGCATAAGAAGAGTTAAAGGATGTAGAAGCCAAGGAAGGAAGAAGAACGCAGTGAATGACGTGGGGACCGGGGTAGGGGGAGCAGAGAGGCACAGAAACCAAGTGCACAGAGATCCGCCCTGATTCTCAGGGGCTGGAAGGCAGTGTAAAGATGCTGCTTGGTCTTCGATGAGCAGAAGGCATTTCTAAATTGCTCTGGGCTGCAGGCAGTATGTCTTTTGCATATAAAAAAGCATCACATGGTAGAGCCTCGTGCTTATTGCTATCGATCTGTTGCCATCCTTTTCTATCTGGACACAATTTGAGCTGCCACCCAAGACCAAACAACAAGATACTTCATGTACAAAGTGACACAAATCCATGACATCTGTACCTAACACGGAGCAGTGATGTTAACAGAGTTCTTCCAGCTCCGATATCCTAAGACTCTATTAACACATAATTCAAATGCCTCTGTAACAATAAATTATATAATTGTAAAGAACACAGAACATTAGAACAGAGCCCCAATTATTTTCATACGGGTTAACATGAAAAAAAATAAAACCTGCTGGTTGACCGCGGAAACTGAGTTAACCTTAAAATGTGTTCCCTCGCTGGGACGAAGTGAGAGAGTGTCATGGACGTATGTACACTACCAGACGTGAAATCGACAGCTAGTGGGAAGCAGCCGCATAGCACAGGGAGATCAGCTCGGTGCTTTGTGACCACCTAGAGGGGTGGGATAGGGAGGGTGGGAGGGAGACGCAAGAGGGAGGAGATATGGGGATATATGTACATGTACAGCTGATTCACCTTGTTATAAAGAAGAAACTAACACAATCCTGTAAAGCAATTACACTCCAATAAAGATGTTAAAAACAAAATGTGTTCCCGCAAATGCACCAGTAACTAGTAAAGGGGAAATGTACAGACTTGAGGTCAGACACATTTAGGATCGAGTCTTGGCTCCAGCACTTGCTTGTGTGCTACCTACATGAAGCCAGATAAATGAGTCATTTATGAACCTTATTTATTCATCCTTAAAATTCGAAATGGAATTGAAATAGCCTTGTTGCTAATATAACTGGACAATATTTGAGGTTTTAATTTGTTGTTTTATTTTTCCTGGTGAGTGGCAGCCACTGGCTGAGCCCTGGCTGAGCTCCTTTTAACAACAGAAACACCTCCGCCGCTGGGGTTTCAGCTGGGCCCATGGTGCCAGCCCCTGACCGGTCTCCTGACCCCCGTCTTACAGCTCCGTGTGGCCATTTTAGGTCAAGGCAAAGGGAGAGAGCAGAGGTGGTGTGTGTGACTCCAGGTCATCCCCTGAGCCAGGCTTGCCCTGAATCCTGCTCCCTGCTCCCTGCTGGCTGGGAGATGGCACGGCTGAACCAGCAGCCTTGGAACCAGAGATGGGAGCCACGTGCTGCAAATGGTACCGTGGACCTCTTGGTGCTCAGCTGTACGTCTGGCCGGGTGGCCTGTGTACTTTCAAATTGTTTATGGGGAGTCAGGGAGAGAGAGAGAGAGAGACTTCCATTTATTTAAGCTACTGTATTTTGGGGTTCCTTTCCTACTAGTTAATTCTCATTGTCATCTCTGCCTCACCCCCCAACTTACACTAGCTCATAGTATCATTGCTTCAGAGAAAATACGCGACCAAGCATTTATTTTTTCCCTTTGTTTTCTCAAAGCTTAATTCCTAAAGAGTTATTTAGGGAATTTCCTGGTGGTCCAGTGGTCAGGACTCTGTACTTCCACTGAAGGGGGCACAGGTTCAATCTCTGGTCAGGGAACTAAGATCCTATAAGCTGTGTGGCGAGGCCAAAAAAAAAAAAAAAAAGGTTCATCATATAAAAAGCCAGGTTTAGGCACAACATTGTAAATCATCTATGCTTCAATAAAAATTTTTTTTAAAGGGCTTCTCTGATGGCGCAGTGGTTGAGAGTCCGCTTGCCGATGCAGGGGACACGGGTTCGTGTCCCGGTCCGGGAAGATCCCACATGCCGCAGGGGTGGCTGGACCCGTGAGCCATGGCCGCTGAGCCTGCGCGTCCGGAGCCTGTGCTCCGCAGCAGGAGAGGCCACAGCAGTGAGAGGCCCGCGTACCAAAAAAACAAACAAACAAAAAAGATAAATAGAAATTTATCTTTCTATATTTCTATCTAATAGAAATCTATCTTTCTATCTTCCCCCCCCGGGAAGGGGGGAAGGACAGACGCAAAGATCCAGAGGGGAAGCCGGTGCTCAGGGTACCCGAGCAGCTGTGGTGCAGAAGGGCTGGGCCAGAGTGGAGGGAGGATGGAGGGAGAGATGGGGGGCAAGTGGGAGTCACTGGTCTATCCAGGGCACTGCATGGATTTTAGCCAGTCATTGCTGGTCCTCCACAGTGTGCGACACGATTTGTTAGTCGTGCAACATGCATTGACAGGGAGGGGCATAAAGACCCAAGGCCAGGTCCATGGCAGCACCTGGGTTATCTTTCCTCTGGACAAGCAGGCTCAGTGATTCCCTCCACATTTGCATTTGGAAGGAGCTCCAGCCTCATCTGGACTGTGCTCGAGTCAGGTGGGATAAACCATCATAGGGTTAGTATGACGTCCTCATTCCTGTGGACTGTGAAACACAAGGGCAGAGGCTACTGGAAATTCAGGAGTGGTGAACAGATGCAGTCCCCTGGGGCCTCCTTTCATGACATTTCCCATACAACAGGAAGGAGCCAGGAAGACGGCAAAGCAGCACGGCCCCGCTTCCTGTTTAGTTTGCACCAGCCCCTGCCCGCACCTGAGTGGTTGTATGTCAATATCTCCACCCACTCCATGCACCTGACTCTCGTGTCCTGCGGGGGTAGCCCGGGGACTGTAGGCTGGAGTCCCTGCCTGCAGTTTATGTTCAGGGCACACCAGGTAGGATCACTGCACTGGCCAAGCGGCCCTGGGGTCAGATAAGCTCTGGAATTTGAAATCCGGTCAAAATGACCACAATTTTATGCCAGAAGGCCTGAGCCGGTTCACCACGGAGCCAAACTCAGTATAAAAAATCATGGCCCACAGCTCAGTCAGAGTCAATTTAATTAAAGTGAGTTGGTTATCTAGGCCCAACAAGGCTCGCCAATTTGTAACCTGGCAACCAGCAGCCATGTGGGTTCTGACGGATTTTTGTCCTCTGTCACCCAGGGGCATGCTGGGGCTTGGCCTGGCTTTCTTTCCCCTTCCATCACTATGGCAGCTTCCTGCCAAGGTTTGCCTTCATAGCTGTTGTTTGTTTTTTCATAAGCCTGGACAGTTTGTAGGTAAAGGAGAAGGGAGGTAGGGAGAGAGTGGGTGTTGAGGGGAAAGGTGATGTTCTTAAAAATGTACCTGCGAATGAATCTATGACAAATAAAAATGAGCTTGGGTTTACTGAGTGTGATCTCTTCACTCACTACTATAATTAACAGCTAAAACACATACACTGCTTGCCACAGAGTGCGGTTCTAAGCCCTCTATCTCCATCACCTGATATAACAACCTAGGAAGCAGGTGTTCTTAGCACCCACCTTGTAATGTTCAGGCACCTTTGGTGGGTCGAACAGTGACCCCCCCCCAAAAAAAAATTCATGTCCACCAGGAACCTCAGAACGTAACCTTATTCGGAAATAGAATCTTTGCGCAAGAATGGAGGTGAGAGCACACAGGGTTAGGGTGGCCCTAAATCCAGTGACAGGCAGCTTTATAGGGAGACGGCACACAGAGACACAGAGAAGGGACCGCGTGAAGTCGGAGGCAAAGAGCTCAGTGATGCACCTACAGGCCGAGGAGCCCCAGAGACTGGTGACCACCACCAGAAACTGGGAGAGAGGCAAGGAACACCGGCTTCTCCTTCAGAGCCTCCAGCAGGAACCCAACAACCTGGCGACACCTTGATTTCAGACTTATGGCTTCCTGAACTGGGAGAGAATACATTCCTGGTTTTTTAAAGCTCTCCGGTTTATATAGTTTTTTTATGGCAGCCGCAGGAAACCAACATAGCCACTGAAACCCTTGTCCAAGGACACACGGGCGTCAGTACACAGCCAAGCAATCCTGATCCAGAGTCTGTGCTCCTGTCACTCTGCTGAGACGCCTCCAGAGCTAAACGGGTCTGTGGATGCCCTGAGAGGGTCCCTAGGGCCTTCATACCTGGTTTTCACTGTGTCTTTAATGCCCCTGACTATTGTATTCTTGGTGATAACCATTCAGTGTTCCCATTTGCTGCAATGTTCCTGTGCTGGCTTCACTGGCTACCAGATTACAAGACTTGTTAAAATAAATATGCTTCGATTACCTTAAAATCACTCAGCATCGCCGGTGTTCCTACTGATATAAAACTACTGGAGTGATACAAATGTTAACAAGAGTTTGAATTTGGAAGTGATAAGGTTTTGTGACATGTGTAATGTGGAGAAACGTCGGGTTCAGACTGAAGACAGTTAAGTTCAGAGGCCGTCTCTAGACTCAGCCCCCAGAGGTATTTAACTTGGGGTGACCTAAAAAGCTGTGCCTCTTCTGTTTTGATCAACCATTTTCGTTCAAAATTCATGTGTGTTTTCAATGAAAAGTAGTTTTGAGGTAGCTATCAATGGACAAGGATGGTGTTTAAGTATTTTTCCAAAAATCTGATTTAGTATATGCTCTAACGACTATCAGAACATTTTTGTTTCTTCAAGAAGAATACTCAAATGTATAGGTTGGATCCAAGCCTGACAGCATTTTTAGGTCTGAGGATCTCCAGGCTGTGAAAATTACACCAGTGTGAAATTGAAAGCTACATCTATGTGGGTAATGAAGGCCTCGCCATTCCTGGCCCATGGGAATTACATCTTGCTAATATCTTTCTTGACCACAGTTTCCTAAATTCTGTGCAATATTAATTTGGACTTCAGGGGATTGATAATGGCGTTGACTCTGGTACTCGCCCACAAGCTCCGCTGGCTCTGGTGCAGTTTTCTGGGTTTCCCATTTAGGACAATTTTTCTTAGCCAGTTTTTGTCTTTCATCTCTAAGTCCACAATGTAATAATCACAACCCTGGAAATACTGTCTTCTGCTCCTGCATTTCTGTTTCACTTTATTCAGAGTGTTTGCAACAGGTATATGCTTGTTGCATTTTTTTTAGCCCAGTATTAAGGGAGGGTGTTTCAATGGAGTTAAGGAGACAAGGAGCTAAAGCAAATGTGGGAAACGCTCGTGAAAATGTGTCAGACCTCATTTGCAGGTTCCTTTCAATTTCCAGTTCAGGAAGTTTGGGGGCAATTCCTCCCACAAGTTATAAGCTCTGTGGAATCAGGTCCATTTTGCTATGGCAAATGTCACGGCATTTAGCCGTGTGATCAGATATGCCTGCAAACACGGCATGTCCATGCCTTCTCAGAGAATCTTCCAGAGCCTGTGGACTGCAGGCCTGAGGATCCACCCTTCTCACAGAACAGCCAACTGGACCCAGCGCTGTTCCTGACCCGAAAGGAACCATCCCCAGAAGTCGGTCCTGGGGAAAAAAGGGTGGGCTGGATCGGACTCTCCTCTGGGGGTTGGGAGTGCGATGAGACAAAGTCAGCAGCAGGATGGAAACCCGTAGACCTGAAGGAATGTGGGTGAATTTTATTCTCCGCGGAACACTGGAGTGAAATTCCATCTCTACTTCCTGCCCTTTCTGAGACCAGGTCTGTGAAACATCTCCGTGTCCCTGTAATGAATTCCCCTTCCCAACACAGTGGCTTTAATTTACAATCAGTTGCCTGGATCAAAACACAGAGTGAAAAGTGACCCCGGAACGGAGCTTCCCCAGACCAGTCCGGCCAGCCCTGCGTACACCTACTTCCTCTCCTACAGATGCCCTGTCCCTCCTTCCTGCCGTGCCTTACTCACAGTGTGGCGGGCGGGGGCAGAAAAGGTAGATGGACACAGCCTGAAACGGATGCAGCCTCAGAGATGGCTGGGAGAGACAAGGGATCCCACAGAGCCAGCAGGCAGAGTGCGGGGAGGGTGAGGCAGCGGGGCGGGTGGAGGGGGGAAGATGGACCAAGCGGAGAGAACCAGGCCCGCGAAGGTGGGCCAGGCTGTGGTCAGCTCAAGGGTGCACACGGGTTGATCCCTGTGACGGCTGATGTGACTGGGCCAAAGGGTTGCCCGGTGAAACATGATTTCTGGATGTGCCTGTGAGGGTGTTGTGGGTGAGCTGAACATGCGAATCAGTGGACTCAGCAAAGCTGGTTTTCCCTTCCCCGTGTGAGTGGACACCATCCAATCCATTGAAGGCCCGAATAGAACAAAAAGAGGGAGGAAGGAGACATTTGCCCTTTTCATTGTGTCCTTGAGGTTCTTCTGCCCTTGGGTGGAGGTTTACACCATTGGCTGCCCTGCACTCAGGGGAGGTCTTCGAACTTGGAAGATCTCTGGACTCAGACTGGAACTAAACCAGGGGCTTTCCTGAGTCTCCAGATAGTGGGACTTCTCAGCCTCCATGATTGCATGGCCAATTCCTCATAATAAATCTCTTCCTATATAGACCCCACTGGTTCTCTTTCTCTGGAAACCCTGACGAGTCCAATCCCTTATCTCCTTGTTGGAAATGCCTGCAAGTGAGACAGGAGACACGGAGGACCAAACAGTTGTTTTCTTAAGACTAAGGAGAGCCACCATCCTAAGATGTTGATACATCATTATTACTACTAATTTTTTCATTTAGCTCATAAGCAATTTTTTTTTTTTTTTTTTGCGGTACGCGGGCCTCTCACTGTCGTGGCCTCTCCCGTTGCGGAGCACAGGCTCCGGACGCGCAGGCTCAGCGGCCATGGCTCACGGGCGCAGCCGCTCTGCGGCATGTGGGATCTTCCCGGACCGGGGCACGAACCCGTGTCCTCTGCATCGGCAGGCGGACTCTCAACCACTGCGCCGCCAGGGAAGCCCTCATAAGCAATTTTTTAAGTATGGGTTTTGCATTTAACAAAATCCTATTATGGGAGAAAAAGCAGGCTCATACGTGATTCTCTGTATGTGCATAAAGATAAAATTTGGTAAATTGGTGCATAAAGATAAAATTTGGTAAATTGGTAGATAAAGATTTGGTCTTTCACCCGATGTTTCCAAACAAGCCTCGTGTACACCCAACGCATGGGGGACTGACCTCAATTTTCACCTTTCTTCTGTCTTTTTGATGTCTTAGGGACAAGGTATCAAAATGATGGTGGAGTACAATTCATCTTTGCATGCTTTCCAGGAGAGAAGCACGGTTTCCAGGCTGTGAACATACAGCGTGCTCCACATTCCAAACCGCAGCTGGCAGCTGGGTGTTAATGGACTCTTCCCAGCAGTGCACCTGGCTAATGGCCTCTTCTTGGCACTCGGTCAAGTATCGCTAATGACCAGCAATCACCCTGCCCACACCAAAAGTGAGTCTACTTTCGTATTTAAGAGCCAGCCAAAGGTCTCTCCCTTTGGCCACAAGAGCCAGGGGACTTGGATGTACAGCCTAATAGGGAATGATTTTTGAGAGACAAGATGTGCTCAGTGGTCAGAATGACAAGCTTGGGAAAGGATTCAATTTTGAACCAACAATGCCTTGTCAGGAAGACATCAAACTGGAAAGGACAAAACGTCTTTCTGTTATGAGCCCATCCATCAGTTTGATGGGGATGTCAATATCAAGTATTTGTGAAACTCCCAGTTACACTAGATGGATCTGAAATGACGATTGGTCCTCAGGGCTGGACTTCTGCAGGTGAATGTATTGGAATTAAGAATCTCAAGCTCTCTCAGCTCCCTGCTCCTCACGTACACAGAGTGGCAGGAACTCTTTCAAACTAGATCAACTGGGCGGAATTTATAGGGTTGATGACCCTTCTGCTCTGCGGGTGGGGTTCGCATGTGGACCCTGCGTCCATGTCCCTCTGCACTCACTTCGCCCTCAGCTCTTCCTAGGCAACACTGCAAGTCCACAAAGCAGACGCGCAAGATCACATCCACCGGCCAAGATCAGGGACCCCAAAGCCTCATCATTCCTTTGCCGAAAAGGACGAACTGGCATGATTGACGGGTCGCCCCCCCTCCCTTTCCTTGGCTACCTCAATCTGAACTCTACCTCCGTCAAGAGTGGGAAGGGTACGGGGGCTGGAGGAAAACAGAGCAAACTCAAAGGGATTAAACATGACGGTGTCAGTTAAATCAATGGGTCCTTTGCAGTTAAATGAGGTGGGAAGGCAAATACTCTCCGAGGACGTGTCAGGGATGGTTTTGTCTTCCCCCCAGACTAAAAGGATGTGCGTGAAATGTCGATTTTCATCATCCTGTCCCATTCACTCATGATGTTCTCTGCTTCCCCAATTTACAGATGTCAAGGGACCCAAGGGTGAATAAAGAACAGTTTCAGTTTCCTACTTTGATTTAGTCCTCATCTTCTGATGGGAAAATCCTTGCCTATAATCCTCGATATATATATATATATATATATTTTTTTTTTGGTATGCGGGCCTCTCACTGTTGTGGCCTCTCCCGTTGCAGAGCACAGGCTCTGGACGCGCAGGCTCAGCGGCCATGGCTCACAGGCCCAGCCGCTCCGCGGCATGTGGGATCTTCCCGGACCGGGGCACGAACCCGTGTCCCCTGCATCGGCAGGCGGACTCTCAACCACTGTGCCACCAGGGAAGCCCTCGATATTTTAATTTGAGTTTATGCAATGGTAAACCAGATTTCAAGGAACAGAGCTATCATCCTTCATTAGGTCAATCAATCAATCGACAGTATAGTCTTCAGGACTGGAAGAAACCTCATCTCATTATCATCATCATCAGTTGCAAAGTCTTCTTTTGTTTTTTTTAAATCTTTCGGCCACCCCATGTGGCATGCAGGGTCTTAGTTCCCCGACCAGGGATCGAACCCGCGTCCCCTGCGTTGGCAGCTCAGAGTCTTAACCGCTGGACCACCAGGGAAGTCCCTGCAAAGTCCGCATTTTAAAGGGGAGAAAACTGCAGCCTATAAAGAGGTCAGGTGACATGTCCTGTGCCTCTTAAGTAAAATTGTCAGTGCTCTGGCATGATCAGAGTGGGCAGCTGCTGGCAGGAGGAGAGATGAGGGCTGAAGGGATGGCCAGGGCTCCTTGGGGCTCCACAGCACAGGGCAGCGCCTGGCACAGGGACAGCGTCACCAGTCCAGGGAATAAGGAGGTACAGCGGCCAGTGGTTGGAGGTTTTCACAGAAGCGTTGCTTCCAGTGTGAAAGGTTGTCTTCTGAGATTGCCATGCCTACCACTTAGGGTTAAAATGTAATAACGGCTACCACCGATGGCAATTTCAAAAACGTCTTTACTAGGAGAAATATGTGATTTCCCTCCCTAATTTTTTTCTAGTTTTGATTCTTTTTCTAGTTTTGATTTTTTTTTCTAATTGCTTTATTTACTGCTCTATCGTGTCTAAAATTCTGGGAAACCACTGCCTTAAGCTAGAACGGGTCACTGGAGATTTTTAAATCAGAGAGTAACATGAACAGAGAAATAATTTGGGAAAATTAATTGTTCTTCAGTGCATAGTATCGACTTTAGTGGGAAGAAAATGGAGTCAGGAAGCCTGTTTAGAAAATTGCAACACAATCATCACAGAGTGAGAGGAATGAGCTGGGGGTGAAGTGAGGGGGGACACAGGGGCTGAGACAGACAGAACCAGGTGGAGGAGAGGCAAAGAGGCAAAGATGACTATGAGATTTCCAGCCCAGCTACCCAGAAGATGATGATTTACACAGGGACCAGGAAAACCTGGAGAACCTTGAAGAAAAAAAAAACCACCTGATTCATTTGGTGATAGCTCTATTTGGTTTGTGGATATGGTAGATGCATGATGGAGATGGTCCAACTGGAATTTGGCGACGCAAGACCAAGATTCTGTAGGGTGGCTGAGGGAATCCTGAGGGAAACCCACGAAAATGTGGCATTCACAAGAATGGAAAGAAAAGAGACCCACAGAGGACCAAGGGCTGGAGAGAGCAATGTGTCCTTCACAGAGGATTGTGACGGAGACTGAGAAAATCAGGAAGAAAGGAGAGTTTTAATACGGAAGAAACAGTGTTCAAGACCTTCCTTCCTTCCTCCTTCCCTCTCTCCTTTCCTCTTTCTTCTTTTCATCCATCCATCCATCCAACTATTTACTGAACACTTAATATATTCCAGACCCTGAACTTGGCCCCAGACAAGCCAAAGGCTGCAGTCTAGGTACGGAGAAGGCTGAAACAACCAAAGGAAACGATCAGCTTCTAAGGAAGGGCGGGGCACAAGGCCATCAGCCCAGGGTCTCCTAGCTCCCTCTCTGCTTTACTGTGCTTTTTTGCTCATGACCTCTGGTCATGCCCAGAAGCGCTGGTCAGACTGCTGAGTGGAAATCCACAAAATGTGGACAGAAATACCAAGTGTCAACCCACTTCAACTGTAGGGCAGGCTACCATCGCGACCTACGTTACAGGCAGAATAAATTTAAGCAAGGACCATCAAGATCCTTATCCAAGGTAGGTAGGCTCAGCTCGGGGCACCTGGCCACAGACATCTGACAGCACGCTTCCAGTCGGGGCACCTTTGCAAAAGCTTTACTTAGTTCTTTAGACAGAAAAAGTGCCTTAGTGGCAAGATATAGAAACTCCCGACTGAAGGGAAGGGATTCCTTTTTAACTAGACATCAGTCAGTGGAAGAAGGTCCCATGATCAGTGTTGTTTACAGACAACCTTTGCTTTTAATAAATCCGTGGATCCGGAATCACAGTTTAGAAACAGAAACAGAATGTGTGTGTGTGTGTGTGTGTGTGTGTGTGTGTGTGTCTACCTATACACACACACACATATGCTATACACGTATATACACATAGACGCATACATACCTTTCAACAAAAATTTAACGAAACACACAAAATGAAAACAAAATAATTACAACTGTGGTCAGCTATGAAGAAAATACATATGGTTCTACTATAGAAGGAATAAGAGGAGGGGGCCTACATTAAGTTATATTTAATTTCCTCATCTTGGAGACGAGGGTGAAGGCCTTATTAAATTCTTTAAGTTGTTACATGTTTTAAGTGATTTCTTCAATTAAATTGTAAACAGTAACATTGCATTCATTTTTTTTTTGCTTTCTGAGAAGTTTAACTATTGGATTTAATTATTCCATTTATATCTCACACACGTGCCCCAGGCTTCTGAGAAATGAGAGCACTTGTAATAAGTCAAATAAATAAACACATTCTCAGGTGACTTTACATTAAAATTTGACGGTCCTTAAAAGTTGCTGTTTCCTGTAGGTTCATCCTCTTTAAATAAAGAGCAGTTACTTTTGCTCCTTTCTGACATCTGATATTTATAGCAAATTATTCTTAAAACGGTGTTGTAAAATTCGCTATATTCAAAGATATGGATGTCTCTTTTGTCTCCTCTCTCTGACTATCTCAGTCTCCTCTCTCTGAATATCTCGGTCTCCTCTCTCTGACTGTCTGTGTCTCCTCTCTCTCACTATCTCAGTTCCCACGTGACTGTAATGCCAGGATGTGGTGTTCAAAGAACCAATGGAGCCATGAACACAGAGATGAGTCTGAGCTTCCTGTTCCAGATCACGGAACAGCACGGAGGGCGCCCAGGACTGCACCGGCAGAATACACGAGCCGACACCCTGCCCTTCCACTCTCTCTCCCTCCCCTCTGTCCTCAAGGTCCCCAGGCTGTTTGTGCAGAAGTGCTACTGAACTGTCCCACTTGTGACCGCGACCCAAGCAGCTCAGCCAGAGCCCTTCCAAGGCTCATGGGTTCAGGCAACTAATGTAGTTCCCGCACTTGAAGGAAGAGACATTGATCAAAATGGAGAGACCTGGGTTCGGACTCAGGCCCGGTGAGGACCCTCATCTTCCTCACCTGACCACACGGTGTCACTGCCAGGCGAAGCCAGCAAATGGGGCCGCACCCTGAGCACTGGCCCTGCCTCAGCTCCTCAGTGATTGCTTTGTGAATGAAATCGGTATCTGGAAATTGCATATGTTGAATAAGTGAAAATTCTCAAGTCTCTGTGCATAGCGCAGTGGGACCATTCCATCACTAACGTATACAGTAACTAGCTGAGGCCCATCACATGGCAGAATTACTCATGGTCTAGGGGAAGGACATAGATACAAAAATAGGCAGGATGCATGTGATAAAGGTCATGAGAAAGCTATGCCCAGGGCACCCTGGCGTAAGTGCGGGTGGCATTGGGGTGTCCCAGGAGGGCTTCGTGAATGAGCTGGTGCCCAAGAGTACACACTGACAAGTAAGACCGGGCCAGGCATATGGGTGCATTTTATGAAGAAGCCAGATGGGAGAGGCAAGGCAGTAAAGATCCCCACACGTCTTGCTCAGGTTCTTGAGTTTCATCTTCAAGGTGATGGGTGGCCAGTCAAGGATTCTTAGTTACAGGCTGACATAATCAGATTCATGTTTTAGGAAGATCACTCCGTCAACAGTAGGATTCTTCTACCAAGAGGCATTGTAAGGAAGGTGGGAGGGTTCACTTGTTAGAAGGTGGCTTTGGCAGCCTGGGCAAGAACGATGGGGATGGTGAGGATGGACAGGAAGACAGAGGGGGAGCTACTGAGGGAGTAGGACAGGTCGCACTGGACGATGTATTGGACATCAGGAGTGCTGAGGGAGGGATCTTTGCAAAATGAGTCAGGAAGACGTATTTTCACCCAGTAGGATGCATGCCTCGCTTTCTACCTCCAGCACGGCTGCCATTCCTCTCGACATTCAGTGTAAAAACATTTCATTCTGTGAGTACGCAATCATTTCACAGGTCACAGACCGTGTGCAAGCCCCTTCATCATTCTCTTAATTTCATACCTAAGAAAATATCTCCTCTAGCTTCATTTATATGCTCAATCACTGAGTGTGCATTTTCTCTCTTCCGTGAATTAATGCACAATTTCTGTAGATCTGAGAAAAGATGTATATTCTTGCCTTAATTCTGAAGTTTCTTAAGCCAGAGTTCCGTCTTGTTTCATGAATCCTTGAATCAATTATACTTTGGTAATCTTTGTATAGAAAGATGACATTGACCTACCCTTATCAGGGTGTGTTGCGGTCCTTGGTTATATTTCGAAGGACTTTTTAAAAGGCTGCTTCATTGGTTGTTTTGGCCCAGGTGTCCATGTGGACCACGGTCGCCAGTGGACGCAGAGTGGGGAGCCATGGCTGAAGACAGAGTTGTCCGGTTCACGTGGAGACGTGGGTCTTAAGACTGTGCCCATCTCTACTCTTCCCAGCTCTGATCACTCAATGCTTCCTGTATTGCTTCACCTCTTACACAACAAAACAAACTTCCTTATTTTAAAAAAGCAAATAAACTAAAACACTTGAGACTCACAACAATATATTCCATGTGGAGCGTCTAGTTTCACTTTCTGGTTGGTACTTGTTTCTAATATTGTCTAGAAAACAATGACAGTTCTCAGCACCATACTGTGCGAATGCCATTTACTCCAGGCAGTTGGTCACTGCACTGGAACCACTGATGTGCACTTGTTCATGTGAGCTTTTGCTAAGATGTGACGGTCTCCTGCATAGCTCAGCCTTTGGATCTGGAGAAATATGACCAGAATGCAAACAGGAGTCCAGGAGCTATAGCACTGGGGTCCCTGCCACAGCCATCTGCCTCCATAGGAGGGGAATAGTCCCATAGACCCTTTCTAGGCGTGGATATCATTCGTATGACCATTTGTCGCCGTGCACCGTGGGGCGGCGGGTCAATGACAGCAATGATCCTATTACACAGCCCATTTAGGCTGTAGGAAATGCAGCAAGGCTAACAGGCAAAGAGTACCGTGGAGTTCATTATATGGTCCGTGGCAGCTAAAGTGCAATTTCTAAATATTACAATTGTGCTGTATAATACATAGGCTTATCTGGAAATAACCATTTAACTTGCAGAGGTCGTCATCATCTTTTAAAAAATGTAAGTTGTGAATTGAAATATTATACCCTACCAAACCCCAAAACAGCCACTTGAAGAAGTAAGATATTGAAGCCCGTGAAATCTGGAGTGTGCATAGTCACACAGCGTGACTTTATGTTGCCCAAATAGTAAACGAGACAGACGTACTCACTTGAATAGATGATGAGCGGATCAGAGTAGCTCAACATTGAGGGTGAGGGTATAGCATGTTCTACAGTGTGTTTTATTCTAATTATGTATAACGTACTAAGGTTTTTAGTTATTTTATTTAATCCACTAGTGTGATACTTATACCAAAATCAGGATGTGTATTGATTTTAATATCATCAATGGTAGTTAATCAATATCAGAAACACCTAATTCTTATTTTTTTTAAAATGAGTGTATAGCCCATGTCAGTACCTCTGAAATCATATACGGTCAATGCCATTACTTGACACCAATGTTTCTGTAGAATGAGAAATGCCATGAAGCAATATTTAGATAATCTAATCTAGCATTTTCCAAAATGTTTACCACGGAATAAGAAACCTTTATGATTCTCTGTAGGAAAGAGGGAGAACTGGTGATTAAATAAGTTTAGAAAGTGCAGCATCTGCTACATCCTAGCTCCCAGACTCAAATGCACTTGAGAAATGAAAGTTTCATGTTTGTTTCACCCAGGACTTTCCCAGCCCATTCTCTTTCCCCACAACCCTGAGCATTCAATGTTCATGAAACCAGAGTTCCTCAGAGCATACTCTGGGAAGCGCTATTTTAAAGGGATTTTATGGCCCAAATCAATTGTGGAGAGTCAAGAATAATTAAAAGTAAATGACACAACTGAGATCTTACTGTCTTTAAGAGGACTAAATCTCTTTCCGAACATGGAGGTGTCTGGAATACCTGTTCTCGTATGTGTCTCAGATGCAGGGAAAATTCCTTGGAGGACTAACAGCTCCTCAACAAGCCAGTTAAGAATTTTAAGCAAATAAGAGGGATGCTCCTTTTTGCAGAAATGTAACATCTCAAAAATTGTGGGGTCATTTTCTATTTTGTGTTCAAATTTATGCCTATTTCAAAGAATATGATAACGTGTTATTAAAGGTGCCTTGTGACTAAAAAACTGAAATGTTCTGTATGAAGGTTTATATCATGAAGCAAGAGGTATGGACCCACAAATACTGGAACTTTTTAAAATCAGTTTTCAAAAGAGACGTAAAATCTTCCGACTTCTTATAACTTAAAAGGTCCACGTTGCAATGATTTTGATATGAGTGCTCACCCTTTCATTTTAAATTCTAGTGGTGATTTTTGTCTTTTTATCACTCAACATCTAGGCAGAACAAATGTATACGAGACAGTATCTCAGTGTCCTCTGATGTGTGGATAGCACCCACTTAGATTTTGGGTCATCTCACCTCAACATGTTTCGTAAGGAGTTTAGTTTCTTGATAAAAGCAAATCAAAGGCCCTCCTCTTCGTAGGCAAAGTGTCCTTGGTTTTAAAGGATAATAACTACATATGACATGACACAATTGAACCACCTGTTACAAAAATGGGCTTTCACAACACAGGTGTGAATTCAAAACCGAGCTCGACCAATTTGGAGCTACGTGGCATCGTGTGGATAATTATACTTCCTCGGCGTTAGTTTTCTAGTCTCTAGAGTAAGTAATGTAGTATGTAGCCCACTGGTTTTCGGGGGGAGTGTTGAGTGCTGGCCCACAGTCCCCGTTCCTCATCTCCTAAAAGCTTTAGAAACATCTAGTGGAAAATGAAGGGAGAGAGGTAGGGGGAAGAGGAGGAAAAAATCACCTGTTGTGGTTTTCATTTGTGTTTTTTTTTTATTAATTTTTATTGGAGTATGGCTGCTTTACAATGTTGTGTTAGCCTCCACTGCGCAACAAAATGACTCAGACATACAGATATCCCCTCCCTTTGGGAACTCCCTCCCATTTAGGTTACCACAGTGCATTAGGTAGAGTTCCCTGTGCTATTTTCATTTGTTTGTCATTCAAGTACTGAACAGGACAGTCTTCCTGTGTGTTTATCACTGATCCCATTTCTTTCCCCATCGATGGAGGTAAGTGCTATCCTAAGGACTGTGTTTGTGATTTCGCTGTCTTTGCAAACAGTCTTCTGAGACCATGCTACGTATCTATCTGTCATCTACCTATCTCTCATCTAATCTGTCCTACCTGGTTTTGCCTCGTGTACTTTTCAACTCTGAAAAAAACGGCATCATACTTATATAGACTTCTGCAACTGGCTTGTATCTACAACTCGTTTGTTTAGAGAGGTAGGTGATTCATTTTTATTTCTGAGTAATATCCCCTCACTTGAATATACCACAAAAGTTCCAGGCTGTAGACTCAGGAAACGAATGGCTAGGTCAGAGAGTATTCATGTGTTCAATTTTATGAGATAATGCCACATGATGTTCTGATATGGTGATAACCATTTATACTCCCACTGGCAGAATACAAGCTGATCTTACGGTTTCAAATCTCTTCCCATACTTGGTATCACCAGACTTCTTAATTTCTGTCAATCTAGATGATATTAACTGGTATTACTTGGCAGCTTTACTTTGGATTTCTCAGGTTGCTAATATAGTTTAGCATATTTCTATATGATTATTAGCCATTCACTTACCTTTTGCGTGAAAGGATTAACCATGTCGTCTGTGCATAGTTCTTTTCAACTTTTTTTTTGCCGAAGATCTTTATTTGCAATTCTAATGCTTTCTTGTTTATATGTATGAAAAATATCTTATTCCAGGTCAAAGCTTGTTCTTCCATTATCTTTATGGAAACTTAATTAACAGAAATTTCTAATTTTAATGTTGTCGAACCCATCAACCTTTTATGGCTGACACTTTTTGTTGTCTTGTTTAACAAAATCTTTCCCTACGCTGAGTTCATAGGGAGGTTCCCCTATAGAGACCTTCTAAATCTTTGCCTTAAATATGTAAGCCTATGATCCATGTGGAGTGTATCCATTTTTGTACGGTAGGAAGTAGGATCCAATTTCACCTTTGCCGTATTAGTCCATATTTGACTCAGCCTCCCTTACTGAATGGTTAGTACTCTCCAGTTATTTACAATGCCACCTGTATTGTAATCCAGAGGCCACACATATGTAATTCTTGTTCTGGGCTCTCAATTCTGTTCCATATTCTATCTGTCTGTTCCTGTACCGACACCCTATACTTCTTTGATGACTATAGCTTTATTGTAAGTCCTGATATCAGGTAGAGCATGTGCCTCTTAAATTCCTTCTTCAGGAGAGTTTTCGCTATGCTTGCCCCTATACCCTTCCACATGCATTTAAAATCACTTTGCCAAGTTCCTGTGAAAGTACTCTATGAATTTTGATTTGATTCTCCTTGATCAATCTATAGAGATGAATCTGTGGAGAACTGATAATACACGTTCATTGATAGGACGGTTAAGAATCATGAACGTGGTATATATCTCCACTTACTTAGTTTCCCCTTAAAAAACTTCCAACAACTTGTAAAATTTTTTCATGAAGGTCTTGCTTTTTTCGTTATATGTATTTTCTTTATTATTTTAGATTCTACTGTAAATGGTATTGCAGGGGGTGGGGAAGAGGAGAATAGTTTCCAAGGTAGACAATTGTGCCAGTTACAAGAAAACAGTATGGTTTTCTTCCTTTTCAGTCCTCCTAATTATCTTTCTTGAATTATTTTCTTGAATTTATTTTTACTGAATGAGTCGATACTTCAAAAGCAATTCTGTGCACTTTTGTCTTGCTGTTGATTTGAAAGGAAACACTTCTAATGTCTCACTATAAAGAATAACAATTGCTATAGGTTTTTGGTAGATGACCTTTATCAGTTTAAGGAAGTATATTCTTGTCCTAGTTTCTAAGCGTTCATTTTTTAAAAAAATTACAAGGTGTTGCACGTTACCATTTCTTTTTCTCTTTCTAGGTAAGATAATTACGTAGCTTTTAACCTTTTTGTTGTTACTATGGTGATTTATATTTATAAATTTTTAATGGGAAATTACTCTTGCATTCTTAAAGTTAACCCAACTGGATCGTGGTTGGATTCAGTTTGCTAGTAATTTTAGTAATTTTACATCTGTATCCACAAATGAGACTGGTCAATAATTTTCCTTTTTCATACTGATCTTTTCTAGTTTTAATATCATAATATAAATTACAGGGGGTTCTTTTTTTGATATTTTGTAAGGAAAAATTAAGATTAAAAGAAATATTATGGACCTCCCTGGTGGCGCAATGGTTAAGAATCCACCTGCCAATGCAGGGGACACGGGTGTGATCCCTGGTCCGGGAGGATCCCACATGCCGCAGAGCAACTGAGCCCGCGCGTCACAACTACTGAGCCTGCACTCTAGAGCCTGTGAGCCACAACTACTGAGCCCGTGCACCACAATTACTGAGCCCACGTGCTGCAACTACTGAAGCCCACACACCTACAGCCCACGCTCCACAAGAGAAGCCACTGCACTGAGAAGTCCACACACCGCAACGAAGAGTAGCCCTCGCTCGCTGCAACTAGAGAAAGCCCGCGTGCAGCAATGAAGACCCAACACAGCCAAAAATAAATAAATATGTAAATAATAAATAAATTTTTAAAAAAAGAAATCTTACAACTTTAATCCAGAAAAAGCCTTATTATGCTATCTGCATCTGAAGAACTCCATTGGACCAGATTAAATTATATGGTCTATAAGTGTTTGGATACATTATGACCTCAAGAGTAAGTCCTAAGGTGTTCCCCTCTGAAAGTAGGAGTTGTCTGATCTATCCCATGGTTGATGGATACTCCTCACCAGTTGAATGAAGAGTAAGAGAAAAGCAAATCAATTTGGCCTGGGCTTTAGGAAGTGTTTTTATAGTATACTCTAAACTCAAATCAGTTTAAGAGGCATATGATAAAGACGTTAGAATTCACAACGTAGGAAATATTAACTGACGGTTGAAGCACAATTTACTGCCCTATTTTGCTAAAGAAACATAGCCTGGAGGAATAATTTCTGGTCTCTTTTCTTTTGTGCACAGCTCTAAAACAACCCTCCCCCACCCCCCGCCGACTCCCTGAACTGAGAATTACACTACAGATTTCCGTGGTCAGTTCAGGGAAGCAAAACCTCAAGCTCAGTAAGATGGAGGGACTTGCCCGAAGGATACTATGGTGCTTTAAAATGAAACCCATCACACCTGAAAATATGTTGGCGCTGTCTATGTGTTTGCTTGTGTGAATACGATCAGTGACAGCTGGGCATTCGGGACAAGTTAATCTTTTCATTCATTTATTTATTCTTCATCAACATTTATCAAGTATTCACTATACTCAAGGTATAGGGCTAAGTATTATGTAGGCAACATAAATAAAATATTCCATTAAGTAAGCATTTACTAAGTCCCTTCAAGCACGAGGCGCTCTGTTAAGTATTGTGAAAATTATGAAGTTAAGACAACATCATTTCCTCGGATGCCCTTGGAAACAATATTGTCCTAAACGTGCTCACAATCTAGCATTTTTATTCACAATAAGCAGGCCAAAACTTCTTAAAATGTGCTGAACTATGTTTTAGTTAATTTTCGATTTTATTTTGTCCGAGCTGATCTTGTATTGGTGATAAGCTTTTATTGATTCAACTCTGTTTACTGACTCAGCAAATAAATGTGTGATGGTAACCTGCGCAAAACAGACCCCGTCGCTGGGGAAAGTGTTTGACCCTGTGGCACAGGAAGTCTTCTCGCGGCCTGATCTCACTGCTGAGTGAAAGGTAGGAGTTGGCGAGGTAGGTGGACTTTAAGGAGTTTGGACCTCTATCTGGAAATGACTCCACAAAAGTATGTTTAAGATGCCCCTTCGTTGCCACATCGTGCAGAACACACAAAGTCACCGAAGACAGAGAGTACATCAAAGGGTACGTAGGGCCGACAGACACTTGAAGAGGACTTGGGTTAGTGAGAACTGCAAGGCCAAGCAAGCAGACGGCAGGCATTTCAGGTTGACATGCAAGGCAGGCGGCCGGCACACACAGAACAATACGAAAAGGGCAACTCTCAGTAGGAATCAGTTGACGATGACCACCGAAAAGATGCAAAGATAAAGAATTATCTTTTACTGGTAACAAAGACTCTGGTATAAGAAAATGACGGATCTCAACTCAGACTCCGGGGACAAGCATTGGGTAAGACACCTAGAAAAGAATCAACAAAACTCGAAAAAGCTTTCATCAATTTCTACCAAGAAAGAACTAGAATTTTTTTACCCAAATTCTGCTAGATATTCCTTACTGTTATGTATGTATGTTTATTCTTAATGTATATAAATAATAAATTATTCTTATCCTACTGTGTGCAATCATTTTCAGCAAATTATATTTTGGCATTTCAATATTCTTCAGTACATGACCTGCTTAGGTTATTGCTATAAGCTGATAGAAGACCTGGATTATCACCCACCAAACAATGCGATCAAAAGTCTGTTACTCAGAAGAGAGAAAAACCAGGAATGCATTGCCCTTTACAGAATGGTGCTTAAATGAGATTTACTTCTGCCTGAATTAAATGTAGAGGGTCTACATTAGCCTTGAATTTTAAGACCAAAACAACAAGGCAATGAAGAATACTGTGAAGAACTACCCTTCCTTGTCTATCACTGAAACCAACGGGTTAGTTATTTGATCCAGGACGACAGACCTCAAACACCACTATAAAGGGTGTTATTTGACCTCACTGGATGAGGAAGCGCAAACTCTTTTTTTCCCCCAGCTTTACTGAGATAAAATTCACTCTTCTGAAGGCAGAAAACTGATGTCCAAATGCTTTCATAGGGAATTATTGAATGAAACTGCTTAACTGGTAGTTGTTATTTTAGAAACTGAAATTACAATAGTAACGTACTATGGTAAGGAGCCCCCTTGGGTTGGCAGTGTTCTTGCTCCTTTCCTATCCTGGGACATTCCTGGCAGGCACCTGTCCAAGGGGTTATATGCCAAATCTCTATCTGTGCAAGAACCTAATTAACTAATTTCCAAGGCCAAATCAGATTGTGGAGGGGCAAGCAAATGTTCCTCTTCTTGTAAAGAGATATACAAATAACAAAATGTTAACATTTAGAGCTTCAGAATAAATAAATGTAGGCCTTCTGTGAATGATGTTTACATGTTTTAGGTCCTTCTAGTGAAGTTGTTTCTGACCGATTAACCAGAGCTTTGCCTCCTCTTCCCTGCCTGGTGCACGTTCAGGAAAGAATGGCCAACTTCAGTACAGGTTTGGAATTTCGGGAGTGTGAAAATTTTCCTCCAAGCCTCTATTCCAAGTTGCAGTGCCGCGAAGTTCACAGGATTCAGAGAGCTGCCTTTTCCCTGTTTAAGCAGACTGTCCTCGTGGGGTTGCGGCTGCATGGCGTTCTAATCCGTGCCAGTCGCTCTGTGGAGAAAGACCGGCTCTACTTCCCATACTCAGAAATGGTCTCAGGCCAAGTCTTGGTTTCTTTAGTATCATTGACCTTCTCTCTGTGATAATTATGTGGAATTTCCTTCATCACTTCCAATCTAAATCTTTACTTCTGACCGTGAAAAAAATAGCCTCCGGGGGCTTCCCTGGTGGCTCAGTGGTTGAGAGTCCGCCTGCCGATGCAGGGGACACAGGTTCGTGCCCCGGGCCGGGAGGATCCCACGTGCCGTGGAGCGGCTGGGCCCGTGAGCCATGGCCGCTGAGCCTGCGCGTCCGGAGCCTGTGCTCCGCAACGGGAGAGGCCACAACAGTGAGAGGCCTGCGTACTGCAAAAAAAAAAAAAAAAAAAAAAAAAAAAAATATATATATATATATATAGACTTTCCAGGGACTGTCCCCTCTTTACCCCACTCCACATTCTATTCTTCCTCTACCCTCTGTGCCCTCAGATGGATATTATTCACTTTTAATACTACTTCATGTTGTGATTTGTTGCTCAAGAACTGAGATCATTTCGTGTACATATCTCCTGAAGCAAATCAAAGGCTCCAGAAAGTCAGGGAACTTTTTCTTTTTTTTTTTTTTTTAATTGATTTTATTTATTTTTGGCTGTGTTGGGTCTTCGTTGCTGCGCACTGGCTTTCTCTAGTTGTGGCGAGCGGGGGCTACTCTTCGTTGCGGTACGTGGGCTTCTCATCGCGCTGGCTTCTCTTGTCACAGAGCACGGGCTCTAGACGCGCGGGCTTCAGTAGTCGTGGTGTGAGGACTCAGTAGTTGTGGCTCGCGGGCTCTAGAGCGCAGGCTCAGTAGCCGTGGCGCACAGGCTTAGTTGCTCCGTGGCATGTGGGATCCTCCCGGACCAGGGCTCGAACCCGTGTCCCCTGCATTGGCAGGAGGATTCTTAACCACTGCGCCACCAGGGAAGCCCAAGGCAGGGATCTTGCCGTCCCTTAAAATAAGGCCACACGTCTTCACAGAGCTGATGCCTGGTGAAGTTCTCTGTACACAAGCGCTAAATGAGCTCTTTTGGGACGTGGATATTCCTGACATGGAAACCCCTCTCTGAGTCATTCCCTCCAGTCCAGTGGTTCTCAGTTTTGGCTACACGTTCAAGTTACCTGGGGAGTTTGAAAGACACCAATGCCTGGGTCCCATCCAAAGACTGAGTTAACTAGTCTGGGTGTGGCCCGGACGCTGGGACTTGTCTGGTCCCCCAGGTGCTCCATCTCCAGCCAAAGTTGAGACTCACTGCGCCAGCTGCAATCTTCCTCAAACCTCCCCCAGAGAGTAACCTGCAAGCTTACTGACTACACAGCTCACCAAGCCTATCCTACCAACTTCATTCAGTGGGTCTGAGATGCGGTTGCCTCACAGACAATCTAACCACCTCCCTCCAGGAATCTTCATCATCACGGAAGTGGAAGAGGCAGAGAAGATGGCTCACGGCTCCACTGAAAGTAGGGAGGTGCACTACTGCCGACTCTTACCTATCAGTGCCCAGTGAATGCAGACAGGAGATGCGCTAAGATGCCATTTGGGTGGCAGGGCAGGCGGGGAAGGGGAGGACAGCATGGTATCAGTCCAAAGCCAAGTCGCAGCTTTTGGAAGCAGGGACCCTGGCTGGACGTCGGCTGGCAGACATTCACGTCTGCTTTACCTATACAATGTCGTGGCTAGTGCGAACAGTGCGCACTGTGATGTGTACACTACACATCTGCCATTTTTGCAAGTGCCCTGGTAGCTGTTCTACACCAAGCATCTTGCCCTACATTTTGCTAAGCCTGACATTGTTTGAACTTTGTTACACTTGGAACGGTGAAGTGGTCTCATCAGTCATCTCAGATGCCTGCACCTCCAGGATCCCCTCCAGCCACGGCTGCATTCAAAGGCTCCCCCTAAGGGTCCAGGTGCGTGAGTGGGCAGAGCTCCTCTGCAGACTTTGCAGTGAATTTTTGGAAATCGCCATCTCTAATGGCTGCTCTACTTGACCTTGTAAAAAGAGGGCTTACATCTGAGTTTAGAGATGGTCTCATTTCTTTCTTTAAATCTTCATCAAAGATGCTACATTTTAGTCTGTCCTTTACTTAGAAGCAGAAAAAAATCTTACCTAAAGGAGGCATTCATACCTTGAAGGGATTACAGTTGTGCTGAGATCCCTGGACATGGAACAGAGAAGAACAAACCTGATTCCATATTGAATCCATTCCTTTAGCTCCAACCTTCGTGCTCTGCTGCCTGTGCTTAGTCCTGCTGGCTCTGCACCTTTTGTAGAAGAATGTTGCCTGCAGCCTGAAATGTACTGTACAGCCCATGCTCAAGGCTCTGTCCTTTAACATTATAACACTTTTCTATTCCTAGAGAAATAAAAAGCTGCAGAACAGAGGATAACATTTGTCCTGCTGGAGGGCTATAGGAACATCGTGACCAGACCTACCTAGACAGGTGCAAGAAGAAAGAATGCCAGCTCCAAGAGGTCTGCAACGGCCAACCGCCTCCCCTTTTAGTATAAAAGAAGCCTGAATTTTAACGTGGGTAAGACGGTTCTTTGGGACACTAGCCCACCATCTTTTCAGTCTGCTGGCTTTGCGAATAAAGTCGCTATTCCTCGTCCCAGCACCGCATCTCTTGATTATTGGCCCAGGGAGCAGTACGAGCTTGGACTCGGACACAGACAGGACCCTGGAGCCACAGGACAGCCCAGGCCCCTGACCTCTAGCCCTAAACGTTGGCCATTTCCATGATGAGAAAACTTTGGAAGTGCTGACTAAGGAGCCTTCCTGGTGAGGAAAATGCTGAGCAGCGAATTCAGCAAGCATGAGAAGCCTAAGGAGCGTATCAACGGTAAATTGTGAAACGTTCATTGTTGGTCTGGAATCATTTGGATGGCGCTGAAGATGAACTCAGAGTCTGTGAAGGGTCCCTCTGGCGAGGGCATCCTTTCAGGGGTGGCTCAGTCTGGAAAGTACCCTGTGTAGCCCTTTCCTATAAGCCTCCTAAGGCAACTCCCCACCTCTGTCAGCAGTCACCCCACTCAGGTCCTATAAATCATTTCACTTCCCGTAAGGCCTCGAGCCAACTGGCGCAATGACATATCGAACTTGGAGTCCCTTGTGCCCCTGGCTGATTACATATTCACTAGCTTTTAAGAGGCGAGTCCAAGCTATTGAGTACCCTTCAAATTTGAGGCCAATTCCCTCGTTAGGGTTCCGTCCTTATTAGAATTTGAATGGCTGTTGGCACGGTTTCTTCCTCTCCACACTGTTTGCCTAAATGAGAAAATTCTTGAGCAGTTCCTATGCTTTAATACAGGTAACACGGAGCAAAATTAATACCGAAGCCTCCGTTTTGTAAATAAAGAAATTATGTCTCCAAAGAATGATGCTCCTTTTCAATATTAAGAGGACATCTGATTTAATAATACATTTCCCAAGCCACATAAAGAGAGGCCCTATTTGGACAACAAGATATCGATTGGAAACCGTCTCTTCCTATAAATGCTCAACTGTATAGGCAACAAGAGGCCACACAAATTCAATGGGCAATTTCAGTGCCTCTCCAGAGCCATGGGAATGTTGGCTTTCGATTTGGTCATGCAGTCATCCCTCTTTTCACAAAGGGCTGGAAAATTCCAGAAAATTCCAGAATCAGATCTCAATCATTCCTTCTCTCTCCTGATTACAGAGCTCCCCCATGGCTCTCTCACACGCGAGCTCTCCTACAGACAGGGTAAGAGGTGAAGCTGGATGCCCACTGCACAGCAGCTGTGTCCTCCCTGGTGGATTATAACAAATTCTCTGCATCTCAATTTTCCCAGAAATGCTGTGAGAAAAATGACATATTTTAAATTACCCTGGAGTCCAGAGAGGACAGGGATATATAACCGTAACACAGCATTCTCCTTACTGTTTAGGTTAAACTAAGTTTGCATTATACCAGCATGAGCTCTGTCACACCCCAATTGTTGGCACAGAAATGTCCCAGTGACATGACATTTCAGATGCCTTGTCCTCTCAATTCGACTGCAGCCACAGATATTTTTGAGTGCCTTTTATTTGCCTGCACTGTCCTAGGCTCTGCAGTTAGACATTAAAAGACAAAGTACTGATTAATTTTGACTTCTTCCTGATTTTCAACTAGGAGATATAAAGCCAACCTTATTCCCTTGATTCACTTTTAGATTCTCATTTGTTTCATTATCTGTGCTGGAGCCAAACTCTACCCTTAAAAACACAAGCGAACAGCAACAGTGAAATCCCTATACGATATTCGGCCGAAAGGAAATGTTACTCAAATAGGTAGTACCTCATTATTATCAGTTAATATAAGCTAAAATGGTATTCTAGTTAGATTCAGCTGGTGTACTATTAACTAGGATTCAGTACCGATACAGCTTAGAGCAACAGTTTACAAATATTGAGTTTGTTACCTTCTGTTTAACCTGTTTAGCCATCATTAAAACATTAAAAACACGATTGTTTCTGCTGGCAGATGCCCCAGAAGACAAGGAGGTGTGCATGCTGGTGTAGACCCAGCCACGCTACAGACAGCTTCCCTCCGTTATAACTTCCATACACAAGGCTTTCTTTTGGCTTGGCCAAGAAGTTCGTTTGCAGTTTTCCGTAACATCTTACTTTTTGGCCAACGCCAATAAAAATGATGTGAAGTCACACTACTGTGTCAACATATTATTGCAAATCTGATTATGGAATGACCTGATTTATTGGCTATTTAGATGATTTTTAACTCACTCCTAAAATGCTTGAAGAAAACATGATCACTTCTATTTCCACCATCATTTTACTGATACGATTTTTACATTTAACTTTCCTGGCAAACAGATCAAATATAAACTTTAGGATTGCCTAAAATACCTACCAAAAGTTCTGAATATTTCACTGTATTTGTAATCATTTTTCTGGCTACCTTTCTTCCTACCATCTCTTATTGGAATGATAAATACGGTACAGACTTAGCCACATGGTATCGTATAACTGATGCAGTGAAATGGTTAGGGGTTGAGGGTTCTGGAATCAGTCGGTGTGTTTGATTCTGAGGCTCTACACTTGTCAGCTACATGACCTCAGGCAAGTAACTTAATCTCCTTCAGCCTCAGCATCTTCTTCTAAAAAGTAGACAAAAGGGTAGCACCTACCTCAAAGGATAATGTGAGGGTTAAAGGACAGGGCAGGTCAAATGCTTAGTGCAATGCTTGTCACGCGGTAAGCCTGGGGTAAGTGCGAGCAGTTCATAGGAAGCAGCGATTTTATATATAGTTCAACACTAACTCTTGCATGGATCAAATCAGAGGAGTTTTTGTTTGTCTATCTGCGCCCATGTTAATGGTACAGAGCTACGATCAGGAGAGCTGGCATACTGTAGAAGCCACTGAACTGGGTCCGAAGACTTTATGCACTGATCCTGTAACTTATTAAGTCTGAAACTATGTGCAGGTCATTCATGTCCCTGGGCCTTTGTTCCCTGCACAATGGGGACATAATTCATAGAGAAGTTTGTGATGAAGATGAAATAAAGCAACCATAGGCAGAAATATTCTGGAAATTGTACAGCAAGCACCTAAGAGATGTAAGCTATTATTAACGGATGTTTCAAATAAAATGTAGTAATGATGAATTGGTGGTGATAATTAATTATTTAGTGCTTACCGTGAGGCAGACATAGTGCTAAGCACTGTAGATGCGTCATCACCTGTCTCTAAGTGTAATCTGAGACCATGCAAAGGGAATTTCGCAGTTTTGCAATCTATAAATAGCTGAATTGCTGATTTTAACCTCTCTTCTTTTGCTTTAGTATTATTATTTTTTAAATCAAGGTCTGATCCATTCCACTGTAGCTTTGGGAAATGCCTTTGGCCTTCTGCCACTGTGCTATTACCTCTAGCTCTGTAATGGACCATTTTACAATGCATATAAGAAGTAGTACTTACATATGTAAGAAGTAGTACTACAAATGCATTTATTGCCTTAATCTTGTTGCCTACACTGAGATAAGTTTTTAATAGCTTCTTTGTACGTGAACTGAATACTTTCTTTGCTTTTTAAAATCACTTTACATATCCTTTCCAATTGCAGGAAGCTGAGGTGCTTACAGCTGGTTCAAAGTCTAGACTATCAGTTTGCTAAATTTAAGGTCAAATTATGTTTTTTGTAGACATCAGAACGTGTAATAACTCTCACCATAAAACAGAAGGAGTTGAGGTGTGTTTGTTATATTTACCCTAATGTTCCAAAAGGACCACCACCTACATTTATGAGTTGTATTTTGTACAGCTGTAGAAGTGCCATTCACATTGTAATGATTATTTATTATGACAGATATGAGTATATTTTTCTAACAAAATCAGTATTTTACTATAATTTTCTAATTGATGGTAAGCGTATTCAAAAGTGGAATCCACTTCTTCATTTACAGGAAGGCGCTTCTATGGGCTGTACCTCTAAAATATGTACATATATTTATATATAATCAAAATAAAATATTTATATCTATAAAGTTATATTCATAACTATTCTTGATTTAAACCCTCAACAATGTAATCCTCATTATCAGTTTTAAGCCGTTCTTTTACTATTTCTGTTGATTTTTGATCATCTCTTCTGTATTCCATAACAAAGGTTATTGAAGGTCAAGGAGCTGTGACATCAAATTGCAAGTTCACCCAGGCAGAGTAGATTAGAGTGGACATCACTGTCATGATCAGTCATTACTCTGACAAAATCACCACCAGGATAGCACAGATATCTCAGTCCGTGGAGACCCAATCCAGTTGATAGGTCCACAGGCAGATCACTTTTACCTTCATCTTTCAGCTGCTCTCTCGGAATCAACGGCAGCCATGACAAAGATGTACCAAAACTTCACGAAAAACACATCAGGAAAACCAAGGCCTGATACTGTCAATTAGGCAAGACCTTTGATTTCCAGGAAAACACTTTATTTGGCCAGCGTAGATGCTTTCAGGTTGGGCATTTATTTCTTCTGACAGTCTCGGGATTCTTAGGACCACCATAAAATTAGGCAGAGCTTTAGTGAAAATTCCTTACTGTACTTTTAATTAAGGACCTTAGTCATAAAACTTCATTTGTAAAAATCTGGCTGAAGCCCGTGTTTTTGTGTCGGACAGATTCCATTTTAAAGTTCAAAATATAAAGCTCATAAGGAGCTACTGTCTCTATTCATTTCATTACATTAAAATGATCACAAAGTGAATGCTTTTTGTCCATAAAGTCACAAAAATCCAATTTTTGCAAGAAGCTCATTAACGGCTGCCGTGGGTAGGGATACGCCTCACTAAATACTATTAATACACTAGCAACCCACTGCCTACTATGAAGGTATGTGGACACGCCCCTTTAAAGAATCACGGAGCAAAAGAAATTCAGATTATAAATGTATGAAAGTGACTGAAACAGTGAGTGAACTAAATCATCAAGAGTTGTGGCAACCTTAAACTTGATCACCCAAATCATCAGTAGCATATTGTCATGGCAACTAAAAAGCAAGGTCCGCTGCCACGTCTAGGGTTCTCCCTACTGACATCCATAACTACCGGATTGTAGAAAAGGAATATGGACTGTTTTTCCCTCCACACGTCTTCTCTGTAGTCAGGGTTGTGTTACTAGTTACTTATCTTGCATCCGTCAATCGTACCGGGAATGGCTGTAGGTAAGTCAGACCGGAAGTTTTCTGCTGACCCTACTCAGGACAGGTTCTCTGCCAAATCCTCTTGTAGTGTCCAACCACATCTACTGTGTGCGCCCCTGGGAAGCCCGAAAGAAAGAGAGGGCCACCCTTCTCTCTTCCCCTTTTATGCTGCCTTAAATGTTCTAACACGTTCTCCCTCTTTCCAATCCATTCTTATTCCTTTAACAGAAATCTAGATATTAGCACTGTTTTATTTTTTCTGATTCTTTTATTCAACAAATTCAATTGTTTCCTAATTTTTGTCAACAGGTAAATTACATACGTAAATTATGTCTTTATCCGCATATGACATTTGATCTTTCAAACCCATAATCTGGTTGAGATTTTTAAGGTGGTAAGAGAATAATGCAATGTTTTAAAGACACCCAATTATGAGCTTTGAAAACACAAATTTAAAATCCTCAGTGAAAGCACAACCACACATTCATGTGAAGGTTAATATACTTACTACAAAGGAGTTGGGGGAAACTGCCTCTTGTTAAGAGATCACCATGTATAGGGCACAGTTCTCTCTGGAACTAGTGGCTGCTCTCCCTACCTCACCCACTGCTTCCCTGACAGCTCAGATGGCAGCAGAAGGACACTTCCCTCAGCGCCAAGAAATAGAAAAGAGAAACTCTCCAAAAGGGTCTGGACAAGCTTGGGCTGTGTCCCTTGGTGCTATAAAGCAGCAGATGGTAAGCTAACTGCTTGGCCGACACACCTGGAGAGATTTCTAAAACCATAGATTCCTAAGCCACATGGCCAGAGATTCTGATCCTGCAGGCTTGGGGGTGTGGCCAGCTTTAGTACTGGTAAACGTAAAAAGACCTCAAAATGGTTTTGATAGGTAACCTCATTTAGAGATCATGCCCACTATCTTAAACAGTAGTCTTCAAATATTTCTTTGTATACTCAAAAGAATTTTGAAGACCAGATACCTCCTCTGATATTTAAAAATGAAAATCTGAAATTTTTCATTGTAAGCTTTAAAACTTGTACAAAGAAGTAAAACTGATGCCATTTTAAATGTTAACTGTTATATCACCCTTTCGAATATGTGCAATGGAATCTAAGTATCTGAGCAATTTGATAGCCAAAACTGTCCATTTAAAAATATGTAAAAAATATGGAAACACAAAAAACCCTTCCAAGTGGCCAAAGCAATCTTGAGAAAGAAGGACAAAGCTAGAAGCATCACGATGCCTGATTTCAAACTATATTACAAAGCAATCGTAATGAAAACATTGGTACTGGCATGAAAACAGACACATAGATCAATGGAACAGAATAGACAGCCCAAAAAAACCCACACATATACGGTTAATTAATTTAGGACAAAAGAGCCAAAAATACACAACAAGGAAAGGACTGTCTTTTCAATAAATGGTGTTGGGAAAACTGGACAGACACATGGAGAAGAATGAAACAGGACCCCTATCTTATGCCATACACAAAAGTTAACTCAAAACATATTAAAAATTTGAACATAAGACCTAACACCATAAAACTCCTAGAAGAAAATTTAGGCAGTAAGTTCACTGACATTCATCTAGGCAATGATTTTTTGACTTGACACCAAAAGCAAAGGCAGCAAGAGCCAAAAAAACCCAAACAGGACTACATCAAACTAAAAAGCTTCCACACGGCAAAGAAACCATCAACAAAATGAAAAGGAAACCTACCATGGGAGAAAATATTTTGCAAATCATATATCTGGTAAGGGGTTAATATCCAAAATATGGAAAGAACTCATACAACTCAATAGCATAAAAACAAATAATCTGATTTAAAAATGGGCAAAAGATCTGAATAGACATTTTTTCCAAAGCAGACATACAGATGGCCAACAGGTACATGAAAAGATGCTCAGCATCACTAATCCTCAGGGAAATGCAAATCAAAACCACAATGAGATGTCATCTCACACCTGTTAGAATGGCTATCATCAAAAAGACAAGAAATAACAAGTGTAGGTGAGGATGCAGAGAAAAAGGAAAATTTCTGTGCTGTTAGTGGGAGCTTTAATTGGTGCAGCCACTGTAGAAAACAGTATGATGGTTCCCCCAAAAATTAAAAATAGAACTGCCATGTGATCCAGCAATTCCACTTCTGGGTATTTATCTGAAGAAAAGGAAAACACTAACTCGAAAAGATATCTGCACCGCCATGTTCACTGCAGCATTATTTACAATAGCCAAGACATGGAAGCAACTTAAGTGTCCATCAATAAATGGATGGATAAAGAAAACATGGTATATACACATACAGTGAAATATTAATCAGCCATAAAAAGAAGGAAATCTTGCCATTTGCATTAACATGGATGGACGTGAGGGCATTATGCTAAGTGAAATAAGTCAGACAAAGACAAATATCATACCATCTCATATATGTGGAATCTAAAAACAAAAACTAAAAACAAAACAAAACAAAAACACACAAACTCATAGAGAACAGATTGGTGAAATAGGTGAAGGGTACAAAACTTCGAAAGGTACAAACTTCCAGTTATAAAACAAATAAGTCCTGGGATGTAATGTACAGTATAGTGGCTGGGATTAGTAATATCGTATAGTACTGGGATTAGTAATACTGTATGGTGCTGGGACCGGTAACACCGCATCGTACTGGGACCGGTAACGCTGCATCGTATTGAGACTGGTAACGCTGCTTCGCACTGGGACTGGTAACATCGCATCATATTGGGACTAGTTAATACTCTTTTGTACATTTGAAAGCTGCTAAGAGAATAAATCTTGAAAGTTCTCATCACAAGAAAAGCAAAATGTGTAACTGTGGTGTTCAGTTGATATACAAATATCAAATCATTTTCTTGTACACTTGAAACTAATATAATGTATCAATTATATCTCAGTAAAAAATGTAAACATTATTTTACATATTTTTTACATAAACAACTAAACACTTTTTTCTCTAATTCCTTGTACTCCATGAATTCCTAATCTCCATTTCACTTCCCTTATTGTACTTTAGGCTAATATAATTTATTTTGAAATTTTAATTGATCATGCTATTAGACTTTCTTGACACAAATATCATGTATTTAAATGAAATTTTTAAAAGACTGATATAACCGTAGATCTCTAAAGTGTTAAAACTTTTTTCGCTTTCATTACATTATGAAATGCAACGCCTGCCTGCCTCGCGTGTGAGGTTCTTTAAGTGGGTCGGCACTGAGACTCTATACAGCACCCTCAAGGAGGGAGGTTTTCCCTGAAGCCTCCAGAGAGAGTGATAAGCACCTCTCGGTCATCAGGGGGAATTCTGGGGAGCTGACTAAAAATATCCCACAGCATCTGCGGGGCTGAATGACAAGTCATTTCAGTGGCCGCTGGGGGCACCAAACTGTCAGTCTGCAAGACAACTGGACCACTCAGTCTGGATTAAGGAGACGCTCTCTCTCTGAGACATCAGGAAATCCGACCTGGCATTTAGTTACTCTACAGATCCTGGAGGCAGGTGAGCCCTGCAAGGTGCCCGGGGCACAGGCTCAGAGGCAGCCGAGAGGGCTACCTCACCAGGGGCCCTTGTGACCTGGGCTAAACGCCAGGGGAGGGGATGGGGAGACGAGGACACAGGCCAGCAAGGAGCTGATGGAGGCCTCACGTTCTCAGCCGCTGGCGGCCGCTCTCCGGACCAGAAGCACAGCGTGTGTCCCTCGGCTGTCTCGCACCCAGAGCTCCCAGCGCCCGCAGCAGCAGCCCTGGTGGCCTAAGGGGGCCTCCTGCCCCGCGGCTGCTAAGAAAATCACAGGGATGCTCTAGTCTTCCCGTGGGGCTCCTTGGGCTCTGCCTTTTCCAGCCCAGGGACCCCGGTTTCTGCAGACCAGTGGCCACTGCAGGAGGGGACCCCAGCAGCGTGCTCCTGGGAAGAGGGGGGTCAAGAAGGGGACCATGGGTGCTGGACCCCAGGATGCGGTGGAGGCACCTGCAGGGGGACCCAGTGAGGGAACCAGGCCAGAGGCGGAGCAGAGGTCAGGACACAGAGGTACAGGCGCGTGGGGACCTTCCCAACGGTTCTGAGTGCAGAAAGGGATGAAATGCATGTGCGCTCGGAGGAGGGACCCAGGGAGGGGGGATGGGAGTCAGCCACGAAGAAACCACAGAAAAGACAAGAAAGGGCAGAGAAGACAGAGGTTAAAAAAGCATCCGTGAGATTCATCACCATAGAATGGGTGGAGTTAAAAAGAGGAGTCTGTTTTTGTTTTGTAAATAAGTTCGTTGGGCTTGGCATATACACACTGCTATATTGAAAACGCATAACCAACAAGGACCTACTGTAGAGCACAGGGAATATTACGTAACAACCTAAATGGGAAAAGAATTCGGAAAAGAATAGGTACTCGTATATGTACACTGAATCACTTCGCTGTACACCTGAATCTAACAACGTTGTTAATCAACTATGCTCCGATATAAAATAAAAAGTTTAAAAAGACAGAGAGAGGAGCATAAATAAATCGAGGTATCTGTCTCAGGCAGCAGTGCGACGGCTGACGGGGAAATGGGAGAGCAGCTCTCAACCAGCCGAGCCTGTCCAGGCTTTTCATCCCAAGACCTCTGCACAGTCTCCCTGGACAGGTCGCTTCAACGTCACTGCATCCCTTCGCATTCAGAGGGGACAGGAGGGGAAGGATGGAGCGAGGAGAGTCTAGGAGGGCCTCCGCGGTGCTCTGACCCCCCTCCACCAGCCACGCGGTGATGTTCACCCACGAAACGGGGGCCTGACCCTCCCAACGCCGCGCCCTCATCGGGGCACCAGCCCAGCCGTGGAGCGGCTTTTCCTCCGTGGAGGCTTGTTACCCACATTTGCTCTCACCATGCGCCCCCAACCCTGGAGCCCCCATGAGTCTAACCAGAACAAAGGCTCCATTAAGATGAATGACGTACTTGCACAATACCCGCTGTTATGTTGTTCTATAGCTGGTAACAGAAAAATCTAGAATCCCCCCCATGGTCTGCCTCAATAACCCGAGTCCCCAATTATTTACATGGCTGTCTATTTCAGATCAATTTTGATCCAGTGTGAAAAACTTTGGATTTTCCTTTTTGTGCCTAAACGCACAAAAATATATATAAATGTTAGATAAACAAAGCATATATATTTATTTTAAATAACTGACAGAACTACAAATCATTCGAAATTGCCTACCTTTTGGTACACAGGCATCAAATTCACCATTTTTTAATAGTTTGATTTTAAAAAACACCTCCTAACTTAACTTGGTGGGTTTATGTCGCAAAGCACTTCTGCCCATAATTCGTCGTGGAATGGATAGCACAGGGATTTCAACAAAGAAGTTAAGGAGCTCTGCAAGAATCATATTTAAAAAAAAAACCTGGCAATGGAAGCATGGCCTAATCCTAAGTGTCACAGTGTATGTTTACGTAATGGTTGAGTGACTTATTGGTCTTGATCTACTTGGACACTAAGCCTTTTAACGGGTGCTCCTGCAGAGGCAGATCCACAGACAGCAGGTCATGGTCTGCAGTGAAAGGCCGGTTCTGGGCAATTGAAATTCTAAAGGTCTAATGGCAGAGATCCGGTTTCAAATAAAACCTAAGGGACTGAATCAGAATGTATAACCTGAACAAGCATCATCAACTATAGACATTTGGCCACCGGACCATCCTGTCTATAAGCTGCATTCCAGGATGGTCACAGGATTTGGGGGAGGGAAGGAGTAGTCCCAGCAGATAGCAAAGCCAACAGGGCCTGGGGTGGCAGAAGGAGGTGGTCGAGGGTCTTCACAGATGCTCAGTGTATGGAAGACTCTTATGAACTCGGGAAACAGGACACGGACAGACTCTTTGAAAGCCCACCTCTCCACCCAGGCTTTAAAGGAGGATGGAAGGGGATTTTCCCACAGAGCCATTGACTGAGGCAAACTCGATTACAAATGAAGACTAGAGAAATCTTCCTCATTTAGTTCCACGGGGCTTTGGAAGGGCCAGACATTTACCTAACAGCGGCTTTCTATCCCAAAGCCCTATCTTCCCAATTTCAGTGAACAGTGGAAGCCCTTTGCTGACAAACAAAAAGCTTGATATTACAAAGTCTGTATAAGACGAAGTATTGGTAAGAGAGGGAAAAGATGAATCTGGTTTTGTATTGTTTCAAAGATTGCAAAAGCCCTGTTTTTCAAATTCATTTCAAAAGTGACAATTCTCAGATTTGTCAAGGCTGCTCAACACAAGTGTGTTTTCATTAAGCAAAGTCATTTTGATTCCGGCATTCAATTCTTTCTGCTGTTGATCCAGAACTTAAGCAACTTTAGAAGTATTTGAAGGCCTGTCCAGTTTTAGCATACATACCACGTGTTATCTTTCAAAAGTTATTATTCCTTTTCACAGACACTTCTATTCTCTTTTTTTTTTTTTTTTTTTGGTACGCGGGCCTCTCACTGTTGTGGCCTCTCCCGTTGCGGAGCACAGGCTCCGGACGTGCAGGCTCAGCGGCCATGGCTCACGGGCCCAGCCGCTCCGCGGCATATGGGACCTTCCCGGACCGGGGCACGAACCCGTGTCCCCTGCATCAGCAGGCGGACTCCCAACCACTGCGCCAACAGGGAAGCCCTCTCTTGTTTTTTATCTAAGCCTCCATAGCCGTGTCTCCTAAACTTAAGTGGTCATAAGAAGCCACTGAGTTCTTCTTAAAAATATAAATCTAGAGGCCCATCTCCTGGACATTCTGATTCACTAGTTCAGTAACAGGAATTAGATTTGTAGAGAGTTCCCTGGGTGAATTTAGGGAGAATTTGGGGAACAGTGTGATAAACATTGTTGAATTAAACAAGGGATTCTTTTTCTACCTCGTTTTTTGAAAAGAAATACTTATTTTCTTCATCACAAAGCTATGGCCACAGGCAAGGAATTGCTCTTCCTTTATTATAAGTCTTTGAAACCCAGTAATTATTTCCCCTATATCATTGGGCCTAGAAAATTCTGCTTGGTAAGAAAGATGCTCGACAGCGATTCTTGCTTTGAGCTCAGCCATTCCAGCCTCCCACTCCTGCTTCCTTATCCTTGGGAAAAGGAAAATGTACAAGCAGCCACAGAGAGCAGACCTTCCTAGCCTCCCTTCATAAACATGGTCCCATAAAAAGCTGTTTCACAAGGTCCAAATATAGATACGGATGAAAGCCAATCTGTTTCAAATGGATTTGGAGTTCATTAAGTCTAGTGATACACTCTCTTCGTCTCTCCGGACAAGGGAGTTGATGATTCTTTCCAGAGCTGGAACTTTGATCTCGGTTCATGAATACCTTTCTGAGTAGCAAAACCAAGGAATAAGAAATCTAGTTTTAATTAATTGAACCATGACACAAGTACCTGCCATATGGATTTTCAGGCTGTGTGGACACACGTTTCTAACTCTTCTTCTCCTAGTAAGAGATTCCAGCGAATACCAACGTGGCATAGATTATATCACAATCAAAATGGTGGCAGAAGAGAGAGTTTATAATGAACGGCAAACATAAATGTTAACAAACACAAATATACATTAGCTGTGCCTTGCCAGACATTTCTTAAGAAGCTTCAGAACATTTCCATCTTTGAAAGGAAATTAAAAAAAAAATTATCAGCTGACAGGTAAAGCACTATCTTTTTTTTTTGAATTTAATTTAATTTTTTTATACAGCAATCTCTTACTAGTCATCCATTTTATACACACCACTGTATACATGTCAATCCCAATCTCCCAGTTCATCCCACAACCACACCCCTGCCACTTTCCCCCCTTGGTGTCCATACGTTTGTTCTCTACATCTGTGTCTCAATTTCTGCCCTGCAAACTGGTTCGTCTGTACCATTTTTCTAGGTTCCACATATATGCATTAATATATGATATTTGATTTTCTCTTTCTGACTTACTTCACTCTGTATGACAGTCTCTAGATCCATCCACATCTCTACAAATGACCCAATTTCATTCCTTTTTATGGCTGAGTAATATTCCATTGTATATATGTACCACATCTTCTTTATCCATTCATCTGTCAATGGGCATTTAGGTTGCTTCCATGACCTGGCAATTGTAAACAGTGCTGCAATGAACACTGGGGTGCATGTGCCTTTTTGAATTATGGTTTTCTCTGGGTATATGCTCAGTAGTGGGACTGCTGCGTCATATGGTAATTCTATTTTTAGCTTTTTAAGGAACCTCCATACTGTTCTCCATAGTGGCTGTATCAATTTACATTCCCACCAACAGTGCAAGAGGCTTCCCTTTTTTCCACACCCTCTCCAGCATTTGCTGTTTGTAGATTTTCTGATGATGCCCATTCTAACTGGTGTGAGTGATACCTCATTGTAGTTTTGATTTGCATTTCTCTAATAAATAGTGATGTTGAGCAGCTTTTCATGTGCTTCTTGGCCATCAGTATGTCTTCTTTGGAGAAATGTCTATATAGGTCCTTTTCCCATTTTTGGATGAGGTTGTTTGTTTCTTTAATATTGAGCTGCATGAGCTGTTTATATACTTTGGAGATTAATCCTTTGTCCATTGATTCATTTGCAAATATTTTCTCCCATTCTGAGAGTTGTCTTTTCGTCTTGTTTATGGTTTCCTTTGCTGTGCAAAAGCTTTGAAGTTTCATTAGGTCCCATTTGTTTGTTTTTGTTTTTATTTTCATTACTCTAGGAGGTGGATCAAAAAAGATCTTGCTGTGATTTATGTCAAAGAGTGTTCTTCCTATGTTTTCCTCTAAGAGTTTTATAGTGTCTGGTCTTACATTTAGGTCTTTAATCCATTTTGAGGTTATTTTTGTGTATGGTGTTAGGGAGTGATCTAATCTCATACTTTTACATGTACCTGTCCAGTTTTCCCAGCACCACTTATTGAAGAGGCTGTCTTTTCTCCATTGTATATCCTTGACTCCTTGGTCACAGATTAGTTGACCATAGGTGTGTGGGTTTATCTCTGGGCTTTCTATCTTGTTCCATTGATCTACGTTTCTGCTTTTGTGCCAGTACCATACTGTCTTGATTACTGTAGCTTTGTAGTATAGTCTGAAGTCAGGGAGTCTGATTCCTCCAGCTTCGTTTTTTCCCTCAAGACTGCTTTGGCTATTCGGAGTCTATTCTGTCTCCATACAAATTTTAAGATTTTTTTGTTCTAGTTCTATAAAAAATGCCATTGGTAATTTGATAGGGATTGCATTGAATCTGTAGATTGCTTTGGGTAGTATAGTCATTTTCACAATATTGATTTTTCCAATCCAAGAACATGGTATACCTCTCCATCTGTTGGTATCATTTTTAATTTCTTTCATCAGTGTCTTATAGTTTTCTGCATACAGCTCTTTTGTATCCCGAGGTAGGTTTATTCCTAGGTATCTTATTCTTCTTGTTGCAATGGTAAATGGGAGTGTTTCCTTAATTTCTCTTTCAGATTTTTCATCATTAGTGTATAGGAATGCAAGAGATTTCTGTGCATTAATTTTGTATCCTGCAACTTTACCAAATTCATTGATTAGCTCTAGTACTTTTCTGGTGGCATCTTTAGGATTCTCTATGTATAGTATACTGTCATCTGCAAACAGTGACAGTTTTACTTCTCCTTTTCCAATTTGTATTCCTTTTATTTCTTTTTTTTACCTCTGATTTCTATGGCTAGGACTTCCAAAACTATGTGGAATAATAGTGGTGAGAGTGGATATGCTTGTTTTGTTCCTGATCTTAGAGGAAACACTTCCAGTTTTTCTCCATTGAGAATGATGTTTGCTGTGGTTTGTCATATATGGCCTTTATTATGTTGAGGTAGGTTCCCTCTATGCCCACTTTCTGGAGAGTTTTTATCATAAATGGGTGTTGAAGTTTGTCAAAAGCTTTTTCTTCATCTATTGAGATGATCATATGGTTTTTCTTCTTCAAGTTGTTAATATGTGTATCACATGGATTGACTTGCATATATTAAAGAATCCTTGCATCCCTGGGATAAATCCCACTTGATCATGGTGTATGATCCTTTTAATGTGTTGTTGGATTCTGTTTGCTAGTATTTTGTTGAGACTTTGGCATCTATATTCATCAGTGATATTGGTCTGTAATTTTCTTTTCTTGTAGTATCTTTTTCTGGTTTTGGCATCAGGGTGATGGTGGCCTCATAAAATGAGTTTGGGGGTGCTCCTTCCTCCACAATTTTTTGGAAGAATTTGAGAAGGATGGGCGTTAGCTCTTCTCTAAATGTTTGATAGAATTCACCTGTGAAGCCATCTGGTCCTGGACTTTTGTTTGTTGGAAGATTTTTAATCACAGTTTCAATTTCATTACTTGTGATTGGTCTGTTCGTATTTTCTGTTTCTTCCTGGTTCAGTCGTGGAAGGTTATACCTTTCTAAGAATTCGTCCATTTCTTCCAGGTTGTCCATTTTTTTGGCATAGAGTTGCTTGTAGTAGTCTCTTAGGATGCTTTGTATTTCTGTGGTTTCTGTTGTAACTTCTTTTTCATTTCTAATTTTATTGATTTGAGTCCTTTCCCTCTTTTTCTTGATGAGTCTGGCTAATGGTTTATCAATTTTGTTTATCTTCTCAAAGAACCAACTTTTTGTTTTGTTAATCTTTGCTATTGTTTTCTTTGTTTCTATTTCATTTATTTCTGCTCTGATCTTTATGATTTCTTTCCTTCTGCTAACTTTGGGTTTTGTTTGTTCTTCTTTCTCTAGTTCCTTTAGGTGTAAGGTTAGATTATTTATTTGAGATTTTTCTTGTTTCTTGAGGTAGGATTGTATAGCTATAAACTTCCCTCTTAGAACTGCTTTTGTTGCATCCCATAGGTTTTGGATCATCGTGTTTTCATTGTCACTTGTCTCTAGGTATTTTTTTATTTCCTCTTTGATTTCTTCAGTGATCACTTGGTTATTTAGTAATGTATTGTTTAGTCTCCATGTGTGTGTGTCTTTTACATTTTTTTCCATGTAATTGATTTCTAATCTCGTAGTGTTGTGGTCCGAAAAGATGCTTGATATGATTTCCATTTTCTTAAATTTATGGAGGGTTGATATGTGACCCAAGATATGATCTATCCTGGAGAATATTCCATGCACACTTGAGAAGAAAGTGTAATCTGCTGTTTTTGGATGGAATATCCTATAAATATCAATTAAATCTATGTGGTCTATTGTGTCATGTAAAGCTTGTGTTTGCTTATTAGTTTTCTGTTTGGATGATCTGTCCATTGGTGTAAGCGAGGTGTTAGAGTCCCCCACTATTACTGTGTCACTGTTGATTTCCTCTTTTAGAGCTGTTAGAAGTTGCCTTATGTAGTGAGGTGCTCCTATGTTGGGTGCATATCTATTTATAATTGTTATATCTTCTTCTTGGATTGATCCCTTGATCATTATGTAGTGTCCTTCCTTGTCTCTTATTTTAAAGTCTATTTTATCTGATATGAGTATTGCTACTCCAGCTTTCTTTTGATTTCCATTTGCATGGAATATCTTTTTCCATCCCCTCACTTTCAGTCTGTATGTGTCCCTAGGTCTGAAGTGGGTTTCTTGTAGGATAGCATATATATGGGTCTTGTTTTTGTATCCATTCAGTGAGCCTGTGCCTTTTGGTTGGAGCATTTAATCCATTCATGTTTAAGGTAATTATTGATATGTATGTTCCTATTCCCATTTTCTTAATCGTTTTGGGTTTGTTTTTGTATGTCCTTTCCTTCCCTTGTGTTTCCCACTTAGAGAAGTTCCTTTAGCATCTGTTGTAGAGCTGCTTTGGTGGCACTGAATTCTCTTAGCTTTTGCTTGTCTGTAAAGCTTTTGATTTCTCCATCGAATCTGAATGAGACCTTTGCTGGGTAGAGTAATCTTGGTTGTAGGTTTTTCCCTTTCATCACTTTAAGTATATCATGCCACTCCCTTCCTCCTTGTAGAGTTTCCACTGAGAAATCAGCTCTTAACCTTAAGGGAGTTCCCTTATGTTATTTGTCATTTTTCCCTTGCTGCTTTCAATAAATTTTCATTGTCTTTAATTTTTGCCAATTTGATTACTGTGTCTAGGCGTGTTTCTCCTTGGGTTTATCCTGTATGGGACTCTCTGTTCTTCCTGGACTTGGGTGGCTATTTCCTTTCCCATGTTAGGGAGGTTTTCGACTATAATCTCTTCAAATATTTTCTCGGGTCCTTTCTCTCTCTCTTCTCCTTCTGGGACCCCTATAATGTGAATGTTGTTGCATTTAATGTTGTCCCAGAGGTCTCTTAGGCTGTCTTCATTTCTTTTCATTCTTTTTTCTTTCTTCTCTTCTGCAGCAGTGAATTCCACCAATCTGTCTTCCAGGTCACTTATCTGTTCTTCTGCCTCAGTTATTCTGCTATTGAGTCCTTCTAGTGTGTTTTTCATTTCAATTATTGTATTGTTCATCTCTGTTTGTTTGTTCTTTAATTCTTCTAGGTCTTTGTTAAACATTTCTTTTGCCTTCTTGATCTTTGCCCCATTCTTTTTCCGAGGTCCTGGATCATCTTCACTATCATTATTCTGAATTCTTTTTCTGGAAGGTTTCTATTTCCACTTCATTTAGTTGTTTTTCTGGGGTTTTATCTTGTTCCTTCATCTGGTACATAGCCTTCTGCCTTTTCATCTTGTCTGTCTTTCTATGAATGTGGTTTCTGTTCCACAGGCTGCAGGATTGTAGTTCTTCTGGCTTCTTCTCAGCTTAAATTAATTCCCAGACTGTCCTCCCCTTTTTGTCCTCTCTCTCTTCCTCTTTCTCTCATTCTTTCTTTCTTCTCTCAATTGATAATGAGTGGAGGAATAGAGAAAATGGAATTGATCTGCTAGTGTTGGAGGGTCTCCTGTAGAGGCGGGGGGGGTGGTGGCTGTGGCTCACCATGAGGACATGGACACTGGCAGCAGAAGTTCTGGGAAGTACTCCTTGGCGTGAGCTTTTCCAGAGTCTGCCAATAAAGCACTATCTTTTCCAGATGATGCTAGCCTCTTTTTCTAGGTATATATCTAGATATGTTCATTCTTGGGGGAAAAAAAAAACTGAAATAAACTAAGGTGAACAGGGGTCACAATTCCATTGAAAGCACAATTAAACTCATCAGTTTAGGAGTCAGGGACGTGGTAGAGCAGAAAGAGAGCAGCTCAAGACTTTGATCCCATGTATCTAAACTTGTACATGGAATTATAACTGAGTGTTTAGATTTCTGGCTCCCAATCAAGATCACAGATCTGTGTATCCTATCACCTAGCATAGAGCTGGTACTCCCTATACATAAGTCAAATCAATAATAACTGATATTAATTAAACACTTGCTAGAAGCTAGATTCTGTATAAAGAACTCTAACTCACATTAGCTCATTTAGCCGTCTTAACCACTCTATAGATACTGTTATTATTATTTCCATTTTATAGATGGGAAACCTGAGGCTTAGCAAAGTTAAGTAACATGCTTGATGTCATACAGTTACTAAGCATTGTCCCTTACTTGTCACCTACCTAGGATGTGGTGGAACAAGGTTTTAAGCCCTAGGAACTTGACCCTAGACCCCAAACTTGTGATCACTTCTTTCTCCTCCTTTTATATACCAACTCACTTGGGCAACACTGGGAATTTTATTTCTCCATTTTTAAAAACTTCAAAAAATGACCCCTCCTTTAAACTTAGAGTATTGATGAGGCCAGATCTGTTGAGCTAATGGACTGTCTTGGGAAAGGGTGCACTTCCAACTTGGGGTCTTATTCTTACCATTTGGCTTCTCTTAACCACTGAGGATTATTTTGGACAAATTGTGAATGAGTAAAAGGTCTTAAAGAGTTGTAAGGTTGCTTTTTTTTTTTTTTTTTTTTAAACAGGAGGTTAGTTGCAAGAGTTAGATCCATAGATTTAACTCTAGTTGTAACTTAAACACATACAGTCCGGCATGTTCCTATGAATCCAGACCCAAGTGTCTACTTCAATATCCACATTTCTGAAACAAAATTAATAGCATTCTTTTAACAGATTATTTCTACACTTTTAAGAAAACTATACAGTCACCAGGAAAAAGTTGTGATTTTTGTCTTCATTGGAAATGGCAAAAACCATACACACACACTGCAGAAAGCTCTTAAATTTCCAAGCAGACACAAAAAATTCAACCTGTGTTTGTGAAAGAGATAGCTTTTATAATTAACTTGAATTTAAAAAGCAAAGGAATATTTACAGCTAATAGGAAATGAAGCTACTGGAAATGTTTCCCAGGGCCTCCTTTGCAATTTTAGATCCATCACAGGAGCTTCTCAGTTGGCGATCTGGTCTTACTTATCTCCATTTCTCTGTGCCGACCATGGAATGACTAAACACACAGAATTACCCAGAATCTGAGAAACGTACAACATCCCCAAACAAAGACAGACAGAAAACAAGAGCCTTGAGGTCTATCTCAAATGTAAATGTTTTTGCTAAATAGAATTTTTTTTTAAATGCTATTACCTCTAAAGTACAATTCTTATGTTACACTGGACCAGTAAAAACAAGATTTTGATGGCCTAGACTCCTGGGGAAAACTACTCAGCCCCATTCACATGTATAATAAGGTCTCAACAGCCCTTAATATTCACAGGCTCATGCTCTGAGAGCTTGGAGAAATCCTGTCAAACAACTTCAGTATATATTTCCCCCCCTCCCCCCACTGTTTAGTTTTTCCATGTGTTTACTACTGCCCTAGTCCATTCTGGCTGCTATAACAAAAAAAAAAAAAAAAAAAACCAGACTGGGTAGCTGATAAAGAGCAGTTCTGAAGCTGAAAGTTCAAGATCAGGATGCCAGCACAGTTGGGTGGGTTGCAAGCAGGCTTCTCCCTGTGTCCTCACTCGGCCCGAGGGGCTAGCGAGCTCTCAGGAGGCTTCTATTTTTAATTTTTATTGCAGTCGAGTTGATTTACCATGTTGTGTTAGTTTCAGGTGTACAGCAAAGTGAATCAACTATATACATACATATACATATGTCCAAGCTTTTTTTAGATTCTTTTCCCTCAGGAACAAGACAAGGTTGCCCACTCTCACCACTCTTATTCAACATAGTTTTGGAAGTTTTAGCCACAGCAATCAGAGAAGAAAAAGAAATAAAAGGAATCCAAATTGGAAAAGAAGAAGTAAAGCTGTCACTGTTTGCAGATGACATGATACTATACATAGAAAATCCTAAAGATGCCACCAGAAAACTACTAGAGCTCATCAATGAATTTGGTAAAGTTGTAACAGGGAAGAGCTAAATCGGACTCCATGTTCCATCTGTTTCTTTGACTTTAACCTTTGCTTTTCATTGCTTTTCGGAACCCTGCCCCTCTGCCTGAATGTTAAACTAAAGTGCCTTTGTTCAGCTCACAGGGAGACAATGTGACCCTGCCCACCTCTCAAGGGCTGCAGAAAAGAAGAAATTAACACATCTCCTCCCCCGAGGCTGGCCACTCCAGGAGATGTTTTGCAAGACTGATGGCCCTTTTTACTTTACTTCCTCACCACCTCTCCTTCTCTGATTCTATTAAAGAAACTGGCATCCAGACCCCGACAAGATGGTTTATCAGAGACACTAGTCTGCCATCTTCTCAGTCTGCCAGCATTCCAAATAAAGTTGTATTCCTTGCCTCAGCACCTCCTCTCTGATTCACTGGCCTGTGGTGTGGCGAGCAGAGCTAGCTTGGACTCAGTAACAAATTTACAGGATAAAAAATAAATACACAGAAATCTCTTGCATTCCTATACACTAACAATGAAAGATCAGAAAGAGAAATTAAGGAAGCAATCCCATTTACCAACGCAACAAAAAGAATAAAGTATCTAGGAATAAACCTACCTACGGAGGCAAAAGACCTGTACTCAGAAAACTGTAAGACACTGATGAAAGACATCAAAGGTGACACAAACAAGATGGAGAGACATACCATGTTCTTGGATTGGAAGAACTGATATTGTGAAAATGACTATACTACCCAAAGCAATCTATAGATTCAATGCAATCCCTATCAAATTACCAATGGCATTTTTCACAGAAGTAGAACAAATAATTTTACAATTTGTATGGAAACACAAAAGACCACGAAGAGCCAAAGCAATCTCTGGAGGCATTTTTACAAGGCACTAATCCCATTCATGAGGGCTCCACCCTCACTACTTAAGCATCTCCCAAAGGCCCCACCTACTAATACCAGTACCTTTGGGGGTTAGAATTTTAACATATGAACTTACTGGGGGACACAGACATTCAGACCATAGCAACTATGATTCCTTAGTTCCATTGTTATCAATAGCAGGTAATTTTTATCTTTCTTCCCTTCTCCCACTAGACAAGAGACCCTGAGTGTCAGGATGCAGGGGTGTGATGCCAGGCTGTCTACATTCCTGCACAGAAACACTGCAGTCAATGATTCAAATCCTTGCTGTACAGTAGTTATAGGTAAACCACCATCCTTCAAACCACTAGTCTCTGGGTTGAAACTAAGAATGTCAAATTCATGAATGCCAAGGGTTCCTGTATTAGATTGTGTGTGACAGACACGCATTCCTTCAGACCTAACCAAACATTCTCTATGGATTAAAGACTGTGTTACGGAAATGTCAGTCTTAAGAAAAAAAAAAAGCACAACTAAGAGAGTTTATCTTTCATCATAATTACTTCTTTAGTAATCATAGCTCATATAATTGCTTGTTCCCTAGATACTGGCCACTTATGACTACATAATTACTGATTACAAATATAATGGTCTATTATTTCATTACTTTTATTATCTTAATCTAGGGAGCATAATTTCCTTCAAGAAAAGCAGGATATATCCTGAAGCACATTTGAGGGTGAAAAAAGTCTATACGCTGTCTAAAACAATTCACAGTTGATTATCTCAGATAGATCACCCCTATTTGGATTTTTAAAGCCAAATCTTGTTTTCAAATTCTTAGATATTGTCATCACTTTGACTTAATTAAGCACTTTGTTAACGTAAATGGGGGTCCAGGTAAACACAAATTAGCAATTTTGTTATGAGGGTTGAACTTGTGCTTATACTGATCTTTTGCATTATTCTGAGAGGTGAAACAGTCCATGGCCAGCGAGGATGGGACAACTGAATTACAGTTGACTCTTGAACAATGTGGGGGTTAGCGGGCGCTGACCCTCTGAGCAGTGGAAAATCCAGGTATAAATTATAGCCGGCCCTCCGTACGTATCCACAGTTCCTCTGGATACATAGTCCCGCAGCCAGGGATTCAACCAACTGCAGATAGTGTGCTGTAGTATCTACTACTGAAAAAAATCTGCATATAAACGGACCCTTTCAGTTCAAACCCGTGTTGTTCCAGGGTCGACTGTATTGAGTTTGCAGTTTGCTTTTATCAGGCTCTTTGGGGTAAACTGAATGTCTAGAACCTTAGAGAGACCCTTTTGATGTAAATATGGAGCATTTCTCCAGAAGAAAAATATAAGGAGTTTAGTAATTACCAACCTTTTTTTTTTTTTTTTTTTTTTGCGGTACGCGGGCCTCTCACTGCTTGTGGCCTCTCCCGTTGCGGAGCACAGGCTCCGGACGCGCAGGCTCAGCGGCCGTGGCTCACGGGCCCAGCCACTCCGCGGCATGTGGGATCTTCCCGGACCGGGACACAAACCGCGTCCCCTGCATCGGCAGGCGGACTCTCAACCACTGCGCCACCAGGGAAGCCCACCAACCATTTGTGATGATCAGTTTCATGCTTTATTTCCATTAACAATCTCATTTGCTTTTTTGAGCCTAAGAAGTTCACGTTCACAAAAACTGAACATGACTTGGCTGCATGAAGGCCTTCGGTGCGCAAAGATGGCAGGCATTTAACTGTCCTCCCTAGATGGAATCAAATTCGTACACTCTCTTTTGGGAAACTGCTACTGTCCATTAATAAGTTAATAATCTGTCATTTCAGCTACAGCTATGATGCATGTAATTCTCTAAGCAGAGCTACATATTTTACGGTACGCGGGCCTCTCACTGCTGTGGCCTCTCCCGTTGCGGAGCACAGGCTCCGGACGCGCAGGCTCAGCGGCCATGGCTCACGGGCCCAGCCGCTCCGCGGCATGTGGGATCTTCTCGGACCGGGGCACGAACCCGCGTCCCCTGCATCGGCAGGCGGACTCTCAACCACTGCGCCACCAGGGAAGCCCGAGCTACATATTTTAACCAGGCACTTTTCACCTAACCACAGAAAGTGACGGCAAACCCTTAGGAGTCCAGAGTTCTGAAATTCCAAATAATGCTTAAATACCTGTGATTGCTTTTCATCAAAACCTCCTAGTTCCATTCCTGTTACTCTAAATATCATCCTAATGGGTGTTTCAGCAAGGACTTTTATTAGCTGCTAAATCATCTTACAATTACGAAGAGGTAATTCAAATTGTGGTTATTTTCTGTTTGTGTCCGTCGGAAAACTCAGAGGATATGAAAAATAGCTTCATGAAAGGAAGTGCATGTACACTGGATGTAAAAGAAGTTAAAGGAAGACTAAAGCAGGAGAAGGTGACCTTTCAATAGGAATTACTGCCTCAATGTCACTAGGTGGAAGTGGGATTTCTAAACTCAAACATATCAATACTGAAAAATTACTCTAAGTCACTTACACAGTGATAGATGGTCTTTGGTTTGAGATAGTTTTGCAAGTGAGATTGCTTCAAGCAGTAAAAACAGGATCCCCATATTTCTCTGACCCCTTTCCACAAGCTAAGCTATTTTAAAAATAAAGTTGCTTTATGTCACTGCTTACCAACACAATGTCTCAGATCAGCTTATATGCAAAAATTGTTTTTTGTCTTTTTTTACAATTTGAAATTGAATCTTAAATGATATAAGATTAGATGAACTATAATTAATGATTGGCATTCATTATTCATTCAATATTAAGATACTGGTATTCATAGAATACCATAGAAATACTCCTGAGAAGATTTCTGTTATCTTATTAACACAACACACATCCTGGTTAGAAGACTGAAGAGCTAGGGTTAATGCTGGAGAAATATTGCTTTGCAGACTGTAAAAGTGAGTGATGGTTACCACTGCTATCACTGAGATCATCACCACCCTTATTTAACACATTCTCAACAGTGATATCAAGTGGCTCAGAGATTCAAAAGTAGTTTTCTTCCAAAAAAAAAAAAAAAAGAAACGATGTAATTGTACAGACACACAGAACAGATACACCTGAATACGAAAGAGAACAGAAGAAATATACACAATTTCCAATGTGAAAAGTCAATGCTTGAAAGTGTCCAGAAAGATGGAAGTAATATTCTGCCAGCACAGAGATTCAGGAGACCATGATTCCTATAAGCAAGAAAAGCCAAAGGGCGAAATAGCACAAATTGCTATCAGCAAGGTGGTGGCAACAACAAAAGCAGAGATTTTCAATTCTCAAAAATATTTGCAAGGCATCTGGTTCCAGCTTGGAAATGTGGAGAGTGTCACCTCCACTCTTACAACAAGGTAAATGCTGAAGAAACAGCAAATTAACAACTCTTCTTAATCCGATGAGAAATCAGGTTGGAGAGCAAACCACCAAGGTGAAATCTGGGGAAAGAAAGACATTTACAGGGAAGAACAGAACTCAGGCATTTGCTTACCTGGAGCAAACACTGCTGAACACCATATAAGCTGGTAAGAAAATTCAGCTAAAAATGTTTCTAACAAACGAATGAAGGCTAAATGTAGGTTATCAAGAGGGGCAAAGTCCCTGGGGATGCAGAATAGGAGGATTCACCCTCCTTGTAGGCTTCCTCTCTATGAACCCTGACAGGCACTCAGGCAAGTTTGGTGAGAATCCTGAGAAAGTTTCCCTGATGGAGCTGACCGAGGGATGGGAAGGGTAACCGTCCTAAATATGTACACCCTAAAGAGATTTCAAATTACACGAGGCAAAAACCAATAGCATTGAAAAGGGAGATAGACAAATCCACCACTGAAATCGGAGACTTCATAACTCTCCTCTCTCAGTAATTGATAGAACACGTAGGCAGAAAATAAGTAGAGATATAGACGACTGCAACAACAGTACCTGCCATCTCAACTGACATTTATAGAACATCCCACTCAACAACTGCATCATAGACATTCTTCTTAAGAGACCATGGGGCATTCACCATGGTAGACCATATTCCAGGGCATAAAACAAACCTTGACAAATTTAGAAAACTAGAAATCACACAAAGTATGTTCTCAGATCATAAAGGGATTAGATTCTAAACCAATAACCAAAAGATACATGGAAAATCTGCAAACATTTAGAAATTAAACAGCACACTTATTAATAACTCATGAATCAAAGAGGAAATGTCACGGAAATTTTAAAAATACTTTGAATTGAATGAAAATGCATATAAAAATTTATAAGGCACGGCTAAAGCAGCATTTAGAAGTAAGTTTGTAGCATTAATGTTTACGATAAAAAAAGAAGAAAGGTCTCAAATCATTAACTTAAGTTTCCACTAGAAGAAACCAGAGAAAGAAAGATAAATTTAAGCACAAAGCAAGCAGAAGAGAGACAATAATAAAGGTAAGAGCAGAAATCAATGAAACTGAAAATAGAAAAATAAGAAAACCCGAGAAACCAAAAGCTGGTTCTTAGAAAAGATCAATAAAATTGACAGAACTCTAGCCAGACTGGATAAGAAAAAGAAAGAAAACACAAATCATCAATATTGAGAATGAAAGAGGGAATATCAGTATTGACCCCATAGACATTAAAAGGATCATTGGGACATTATGAACAACTCTATCCTCATAAATTTGACAGCTTACGTGAAATCAATAAATTCCTGAAGATACAAACCACCAAAAGTCATTCAAGAATAGACAGCATGAATAGTCCTACATCAATGAAAGAGATGGGATTATAGTTAATAATCTAATCCAGGCCCAAATGGCTTCACTGGTCTAGAGCTAATAAGTGAGTTTAGCAAGGTCACAGGATATAAGGTCAATATACAAAAGTAAGTCTAATTTCTAAATGCCAGCAATGAACGATTGGAATAAAACACAGACACACAAAACAAAACACAAACAAAACAAAAAATTGTTTCTCACGGGATGTGGGTTAGTAACTCTAAAACTACTTCATAGGTACGTGAGGGCTGAATAAATAAGGAAATACATTATACATAATGACGGGGTCTCAATGTTGGATAAGCTACAAAGTAAGCAAAGGGGAATGCTAGAATGAATCATCAGTATGGACTCTCATGTATATTTAAATAGATTAGATAGATAGATAGAGATACAGAAATATAGATACATGCAATCCTTGCATTATTATACATACATACATTTCCTGTCTGCTGAAAGGCACTAGAAGCAGTGACCCCCCAAGTACCAACCAACACATCCAGTGCCCAGAACTTGGATTCTAAAATAACATTCTCCAATAGAAGGAACTGGGGCTCCTTGGAGAAATTGCTGAGTATAGCACTGGGACAGGGAAAATACTAGAAGAACCTGGGGCATCATTCTGTGCCAAAAAGTAGGAAGGTGCCTAACCCCACCTCACCTCCCCAAAAAACCAAACCATGGGTCTTATGTAAAGGACACAGAGGTTAATCAATAAAAGCTCCCAATGCACAAAGCTGGAAACATTTTACAAATAAAATAAATAACAATAGTTCTGGATTCTAACACAAAGCATAAAATAAATATCTATGAGTCTATGCAGATATAAATAGGTGATAGTATAAATACACTTATGGGGGAGAAGGAACAAGTCTTCCTTATAGAAGAATTCCAGTCAATACATGTAGAAAAGAATTAGAGAAACAGAATCACCATTATAGCACTATGTCAATAGTTGTTGCAGGCAAAAATCCACCAATGAGTGCTGAAATCAGTAGACGAAACTCTGAGGAAAAACAGGATATCTGTGTAGGTTCAACATGTCTCCTCCGAAATACTATTTCCTGGGGTGGTTTTAACACATGTCCACAAAGTCTTTGACCTCCCTCCCTTCAGGAGGCAGGGCTTAAGTCCCCTTTCCTTGAGAATAGGCTGGACTTAGTGACTTGTTTACGAAGAATACAGGGTGTAAAGAAGAAACAGTAATTTACAATGGAGAGGGAAACCGGACAGACACCACCTTAACCACATGATCAAGGTTAACATCACCAGTAATAAGACATACGGACAGCATGTACCACTGATACGATGTGACAAGAAGGGGACATCACGTTCGGGAAGCTCCTCCCCCAAATGCACAACCTTGAGTTATTCCTGAAAATATATCGGACAAAGCCAAATTGAGGTACAGCCTAAAAGACACCTGGCCAGCACCCTTTAAAAGTGTCAAGATCATAAAAAAAAAAAAGAAAAAAAAAACCCTGAAGATTAGATGGAGGAACTTTGAGAGACTGGAGGAGACTAAGGAAAAATGAAAACAATCTGTGGTATTTCTGGTGCAATTCTAACACAGAAAAAGAACACTGGTGGGAAAACTTGGAAAATCTGAATCGAGTTTGTAATTTACTTAATAGCATTTACATTAATTTTTTTTTTTTTTTTTTTTGTGGTACGCGGGCCTCTCACTGCTGTGGCCTCTCCCATTGCGGAGCACAGGCTCCGGACGCGCAGGCTCAGCGGCCACGGCTCATGGACCCAGCCGCTCCGCGGCACGTGGGATCTTCCCGGACCGGGGCACGAACCCGTGTCCCCTGCATCGGCAGGCGGACTCTCAACCACTGCGCCACCAGGGAAGCCCTCCATTAATTTTTGATTGATCACATTAATTGGTTATATATGCTATATTAATATCAATTTTTAAATGTTGATAATTTTACCAGGGTTATATAAGGTATGAGCAGTATAGGAGATTCTAGGTGAAGGGTATATACCAGAATGCACTTTACTATCTTTGCAACTCTTCTGTATGTCTAAAATTATTTTTTAAACAAAAATTTAAAAACGTATTTGTAAGTTACTCAAGGATTTCTGACCCCTGTTGTATGGCAGCCTGAAAAATTCACAGAATTGGAGTGTCTTCAGATGTAAGAAAATGGTACAGAAAATAACAAGTGCATTCAACATTAAATAGGGATTCGGTCCCCTGGTATCTGCTGAGGACTTGAGACCTGCAGGCCATCATGCCACGTGTAGAAGCTAAATACTGAGTCATGTACAGCCTCAGACTTGAGGAGATCATAAATCTTCAATGTTTAAAATCCACAGAAACAAATAATTTTAATTCAATATAATGTGACGGAAATCAAGAGACAGGAGCAATTAATTCTGTCTGAAGGAGTTCAAAAATGATTCCTGGAGGAGAAGGGCGATTTTGAGCTGGTCAGGACTTAAACTGTCCAGTGAGGGCAGAAATTCTCCCTCCTCTCTGCCCTCCTCGCTTCAATGTACACCTCTCCCTCCCCCACAAATCTATACCTAAGTCCTCTGCATCTTACCGCTCTGCTGCTTCTCATCTTTCTCCTCCCCTCTCTCCCCAAAGTCCAGGCCCTTATCATCTCCTGCTGGCAAGGAGGCAGCAGGCTCCTAATAGGTCTTCCTGCCTCTCAGCCTTCACCCTGTTGTGCAGGTGACCCTTCTAATATGGACAGGAATCACTCCTCATTCATTCCACAAATACGTATCCTGTGTCTACTATATATCAGGGAGTGGGCCTTCATCTTGCTTAAAACATTTCAATAAAAATTCCCCACAAATAAATGGAAGGAAGGCAGAAAGGAAGGAAAGGGAGAGAGGGAGAAGAAAAAGCTAGGGGACGGGAAAGGAGTTACAGTGGCTTGTGGAAAAGTCATCAGAGCGACCCCCATATGGGATGTGTGTGAGGTGCCAGGAGATGCTGTCTATGACCAGAAGGAAATGTGTGGAGAGAAAGAAACAACAATTTTAAACCCAACCATTTACTCTCCACAAAGAATAATCTGGAGAATATAGATGCTTATTTGAAAATCAAGCTTAAGTACTAGAAGAAGAAGAATATTGGAAGCCAGAGAGGGATGATAAATAAGATGTGCTCCCTTTCCTTGGAATTGCGAACTTACTCCATTGAGACATAGTAGGAGCTGGACCTATTCATAGAAGACCTGTCAATAGGGCTCCAAGTCCAAATTCACTTTAAGGTTTGTATCAATGTGTTCATCAATCAACGTGCATTGATATCGTCAAATGCCAACATCATTCATCAACATTACTCTCTAGTAAGTTTGTTCTGATTGTGTCAGGTAGCTCCTCACTATTTGAGAGCAAATCGAATCTCTCTTTTGTAGACAAGAAAGCCTGAAGAGGGAGAAACAATTACACAAAAATACACGATATTTTTGTACAGATATGCACAGTCGTACTTAAAAGATGACTCCTAAATTCTTTTGGCCACATTGACAACTCTGAGCTAGCACGGCACAAGAGATGCACAGGGAGTGAGATCTCTTAAATATGGAAGGCAGGTAGCCGCCATTAGAGCTCTGAAATCTGCATATTCATTTTCCTTACCAAAGACTTCAGTACACCAGCTGCATATCCATCTAGTTCATGCACACTCACATACAGGTGTACGCACACACCACTGCAAGCAGCCGTGCCTACATACATCATCTCTGGTGGATTAACGGTCAACAAAGGCTAACACAAGGGTTGCCATCAGCGGCCTTCATAAAGTAACTTCTGACTCATGAATCTTCTCAACTATCCCATGTAAGATGATTTAGTTCGTTTGAACTGGTATTTAATTCAAATAGAAAGCTTCATAATCCACGTGTTGGCATCAAGATATAGCTCATTATGCGTATAATTATAACATCACTGTGTTCAAACATCACTGCACAAAAATAATGACTACACTCAATGCCTTCTAGGCTAATACTGGATAATTCTAGTTTCTCTAGAAGAGGAAGAAACTCTTCTATAAAGGCGTCTCAGAAATTTCCAGTCTCCCTTGAAAAGAAAATAGAATGATTTTTAAGTAAGTTACAAGTAATTTTTATTATAATATGGTATTAGCGCAAAGAGCACAAAAGACAAATGAAAAACGGTAAAGCAGAGAGACTTCCTCCAATAAATCCATTACACCAGCCACACTTTGCTGTTTATTACAGTCCATCCTGTACCACTGCCGTTGTGTCCAGGAAGCCAAAGCAAAGCTGTATTATTACCTAGGCAACGAAAATAGACTCGTACATTTTCCAGTGAAAGACGCAGAGCATAAATACCCTACCTCTGACATTTGCAGATCTGAAGGCGAAGCTGAAACGTACTCCCTCAATCTTTACAAAAAGTTGATTAATAAACCAGAGTTCTGAAAAGCAATCATTTTTAGGCTACTGATTACTTTCTAATGATCAGAAGCACAGCACAAAAGCAATTAATTGGTAGAAATCCACGGATGGATAACCATCTGAAAATGTGAGAGATGACCTGTTTGAGGGGCAAAACAATACCCCTCTCGCTAAAACTGGCGGATTTTAGGACTGAAAGGGATTTTTAAGAAGGCTTGTATGTCACTGGCATAGAGCAGGCACTCAAGTGCAGGATAAGCGAGTCAAAGAATAGGTGGGGTGCTCTCACGCTTCGTCATCGACAGGTTGTAATTAAGTCATCTCAGGAACACTCATCTCTTTTATTTTAAAATTTCCAGGGTAGATATTCCGAATATTGTTTGGTAAGCGAATTCACAGTTAATATTGTCAGGATTTTTTCTACTGACAAACTCTTAATATTCCATTCCTCTATACCAGTCTCTCGTTCCATGATTTCTAGCTCACTCTGCTGCATTTAACTCACTTGTTCTAATTTGTCAGGGAAAACAAAGAATGTTGTTCTCACTATTCCTCAACATTCCCTGCTGCTCGGATAAATCCACTTTCCTCACCACGCTCCACACTCGAGAAGCGAACAACAGAGTGAACATTCTGACTTCTTTGCTACTTAGAATAGGCTGGATCCTTCTGTGGGGAGGCTGAGACCACTGGGTCCATGATAAGAACGAGGGGCTGTTTTCACATTTGTGGACCAGAACTGTTAGACATGACAGAGGTTTTAAAGATTATTTTCTGTTTCCTAGCCTTTTTTTTCTTTTTTAAATTGGAGTCTAGTTGATTAACAATGTTGTGTTAGTTTCAGGTGTACAGCAAAGTGATTCAGTTATACATATACATGTATCTATTTTTTTTCCAATTCTTTTCCCATTTAGGTTATTACAGAGTACTGAGTAGAGTTCCCTGTGCTAGACAGTAGGTCCTTATTTTACATATAGTAGTGTATTCAGTCTTTATGCTGTCTATGAGGAAACGAAGGTCAAGAAAATGGGATTAATTTACTAAGGTCCCATTGACTAGTGAGGGTCCAGCTGGGGCAGGAACACAGGTTCTCTGGTTGTTAGCAGGGCTGCCTTCTCCCACGGGACACAGACGCTGGTAGGATATTTTACTGGGAGAACATATGAGCATCTGACAGAAGAAGCCCTCTGCCGGCTAGGGTCAGGAGATGTGTGTTAGCAATGATGTTCATAGTTATCATTACAGGGCACACTTTTAAAAATAGGCCAGGCATGGCACTAAATGCTTGATGTCCAATACCTGTTTTAACTTCACAATAGCTCAGTGAATTAGGTTGTGTCACCGTTTGCATTTTACAGATGAGGAAACCGAGGCACCGGGTTTACATGATGAGCCCCAAATCACACAGTAGTTGGCAGAGCTTGTTCTTGAAACTGACCCGACTGGTCACTTAACATCTCTCAGCTGAATCAAGACAATGAGGGGGTCGAACGGGAAGGCCCCACTGCTTGTGAAATAGACGTGGGGATAACACTCTCTGCATTGCATCAATTTTCCTAGAAGGGCCCCTTATCTCTGAACGCCCCTTAGCTCTGTGCGTTTGTGCCCACAGGCATGGTCTCTGCACCCTTGGGGAAACCAGAGGACACCGCAGAAACTGCTGGCAGTGGTTTCTCTTCCTGAGAAATCACTGCTCTCAATGGGTTTTGTTTTGATGCTTGAGCACCTCCAGAGGGCAGTGGGGGTCCCTGGCAGGGTGTGCTGGTCCTCGGCTGTCTGCCTGGCTCTGAGCAGTAGGGTCTGAGGGGAGGGACTGGAGCTGAGCAGGGAAGCCGTGGACATCACATCTGCTAAAAATCTGCTTTCAAGGGAGGAAGTACAATAATGAGAAATGCAAAGCAGATCAGAACCAACTCAAAGCCCGCAGCAGCTGTGCTGTAACACCCAGTCCTCTGCGAAAGCAGCAGTGTGACATTTCTAACTTCAGAACAATGACGTCTCTTGGGTCAGTGTCAGTGAATGCTACCTACAAGGAATGGCAAGGAGAACACACCTCTTCCCAGCAGGAGGGACCTGCCAGGGCTCACTGGCCTGCTCACTGCGACCCCAGAGCTAACTCAAGTAAGGGGGAACGCCTTTCAAAGCCAGTGGAAGATCAGGCATGCGTCAGCTTCGGGAGGAGTGCCTCTGGCAGGAAAGAGATTCAAAGGTGGGCACGAGGTCCTCCTCCTGCTACGCATCTGTTCCGCCACGCTCAGGGTCTGGTTGCATCCACTGTGCTGGCGATGGCCCCTGGGTGGGCGCCTTACCTAACCGTGTCATTAGGCATCGTTTTTTGTTTTTTGTTTTTTTTAAGTACAGTTGATTTACAATGTTATGTTAATTTCTGCTGTACAACAAAATGATTCAGATATATATATATATATATATACACTCTTTTTTAAAAATATTCTTTTCCATTATGGTTTATCATAGGATATTGAATATAGTTCTCTGTGCTCTACAGTAGGACCTTGTTGTTTATCCATTCTCTCTATATAAAAGCTTACATCTGCTGACCCCAACCTCCCACTCCATCCCTCCCCCTCCCCCTGGGCAACCACCAGTCTGTTCTCTACGTCCGTGATTCTGTTTCTGCTTCATAGTTAGGTTCATTCGTGTCATATTTTAGATTCCACATGTGATATCATATGGTGTTGGTCTTTCTCTTTCTGACTTACTTCACTTAGTATTCTAATCTCTAGTTGCACCCATGTTGCTGCAAATGGCATTATTTCATTCCTTTTTATGGCTGAGTAATATTCCATTGTGTATATGTGCCACATCTTCTTTATCCATTCATCTGCCGATGGACATTTAGGTTGCTTCCATGTCTTGGCTATTGTGAATAGCGCTGCTATGAACATAGGGATGCATGTATCTTTTTGAATTACAGTTTTGTCCAGATATATGCCCAGGAGTGGGATTGCTGGATCATTAGGCACGTTTCAAAACATAAGGGACAGTCAAGGAGAAGTATGTTGTCTTATGGTTACAAAGGGTAGACCATTGACATTGACGGATTTAACGTTTCTACTTGTGGTTATTTGAAAATTATTAGGCAATTACATCGGTTATCTTGTAATTTGGCCAAGCACAAATCTGCCTTGTGGACACCAAGATGGATGTTGTCACGCAGAAGTGAGTGAGCCAGGGAGTGAGATAACTGACCAAGCCACGGGGCTCAGGATTCCCATGAAATCTGCACATCATTATTTACTTGTGAAAAAAAAAAAAGGCCATCCAGTAGGAGAAAATTTCAGTACCTGCCGAAAGTATACCAAGGTGTGCCATGAACAGGAAACACAGGAGTCTCAACAGAATTAAGGTCAAAGTCAGAAGCTCACCCATGTTGGGAAATTTAGGTACTTACAAAGGTCTAGAGAGAAAAGCCTTGTGAATGCCAGTGCCCTGCCATCTCTTTCCGAAAGAATGGCGTCCGGCGGTATTTCCAGGCTGGCAGACAATGAGAATGAATTAGGAGGCTTTGCTACATAGGCATACGCCCACTCCCACACACCAGCCCCCAGTCCTAAGTACAGGGTGGACTCTGTGTTTAAGTGCGTCTCTTCCAGAGGCAGCAGTCCAGGGACCATACACAGGATGCAAAGCTGGCAGAGCCAGATCCAGTGTGAGCCCGTGCGCTCACGAGGGGCCCAATCTGTGTACGCGGAGATGTTAATCCCCAACTCGGGATGTTGCATTTATAGAATCCATACTTCTGAGCTCCTTGAAAACTGACGCGATGTAAGTTTTATACGCCAGAGATCGACATTAGCAGCCATGCACGATGTGTTCTTTCATTCTGACAATACAGATCTGCGTTCTGTTACAGGCCACCTGCATCTCTGTGATTTACTTTCTTAAGTAACTTAGAAAGAGGATGTGTGCTTATCTCAAGTGTACAAAGGGAGTCTCAACTTCACATCTGTCGAGTACAGAGAGAAAAAAGTCTCACGTTTTTATGGATGTTAAGGATTTCATTCTACAGAGTATGAAGTGACTATTAAGTGATTTAACCTATTTCCCCTAATTATAGTAGCTTACAGGAAGGGTTCCTATACGCCCAAACATCTAAATGTGCACGTTCCCTAAAATTTATGGGCTAATGTCATAATTGATATATGCTTACTTTATTTATTTCGAATATTTGTACACCCTGGTATGTGATTTCTTATCTACAAGGGGGTGACTTAAAGGCAGATCCCTTTTTATAAGCAGAACCTAAAATAAAGCTTAATCAAGCACACGCTCTGTCTCTATTCTGACATAGCTGATGCTCTCTGATGTCTCTATCTCCACAACAAAGCCTTGCCATTAAGGAAGCCGAAGTTCTGAATATGATGCTTTCTCCATGGACCTAGCATTTGGACATAACTCTGAACACATAGGAAAGTGCTCTAAAAAGACTTCTTTTTTTTTTAATTTTTATTGGAGCATAGTTGATTTACAATGCTGTGTTAATTTCTGCCGTACAGCAAAGTGAATCAGTTACACATATACATATATCCACTCTTTTTGAGATGCTTTTCCCATATAGGTCATTACAGAGTGTTGAGTAGAGTTCCCTGTGCTCTACAGTAGGTCCTTATTAGTTCTCTGTTTTATATACAGTAGCGTGTATATGTCAATCCCAGTCTCCCAATTTATCCCTCTGCCCCACCCTTGCCCTCCTGGTAACCAAAAGACTTCTTGAATCCTTGAATGACCAAGCATAAATCTTGATTATTTCAGCAGGAATTTTTAATAACAAAACTGGACATTTAAAAAATTAGTCGACTTTCTTTGGTCAAGTTTTCTTTTCTAGCTGCATCTCTTAACAATGTTTCCAAGCCTTCGGAAGCTAGAGCTTATATTATTCTAATACTATTTATAATCTGCCTAAATTGACTCCACAGGACTAAAATATTAGCTATAACACTGCTTTCTGTCAAAGCCAAGTTCTATTATAGCTTTGAGTTACAAGCCTAAGCTTCTCATAAAAATGTCTTAAAAAACTCTTCAAGCAACAGGTAAATTTGGGGTTTAAATCTCTAATTATTCACAGTAGACCACCATCGCCTGGGTTTTCTGACAGATCTCAGCTAGATCATGATCACGTTCAAAATGCTATCTTTGGGTGTATCTCCTAATGAAATTACTCCTTCCAAGTCATCACTAAAAGAAATATTGCCTTGGTCACATCTCTCTGATTGTCTTCTCATCTGAGGAGGAACTAAATGCTGTTCGTAGATCCTGGAGGACAGCCTGAGACAGACAGGCCATGATGTAGGGTCATTGGTGGAGACGTCACACTGTCTCAGGTCCCTCTGTGGGAGATGCTTCTGGCACTGCTGAATCAGCCCCACCTCAAACCTTTTGAATGATAAGCAATCCCTGAATTATCTGTAACTGGTATATGATTATCCTGTCAACTGGGAAAGATTCGTTACAGTTACGACTCCATCCAGCTGATAAACAGAGTTAGGTTCAAGCCCCAAGTCTTCCAGTCTTTACCACGTACTACCCCAATACCTTATGGTGAGGAACCATTCAGTCATGGATGAAGGGTAGTAGGACTTAACCTAAAGTCACAGGATGGTTGCTTTACTTCTTTTTCTGAACAAAATGTTCAATTAGACATTCAGTATGCATTCCTAAACGCTGTATGCAGAGCAGAGTGGGGCACTGGACACTCAAAGATATACCGGTGGTCTCCATCCTTCTGCTCCAGTGCAAGCAGCATCCTTTTGTTCTTTGGAAGGAGTTCAATGCGGGATACAAAGAAACCTGCTTTACCCTTCTTTTAGGTGGATGTAAGATCCATTTATACTCCTGCTTGTACTGTAAATAGAAACACCTACAAAAGCGAGGTGGCTTGATATCTTAGGATGAGGGTTTTATGCAAGAAATCTAGAAGTCATTTTTTCAGACATTTTTCTGATATGAAGAATAAAACAGATATTGGATATATACGTATATATATGCATTTTATTTGTATAAAGACTCAGACAGGATGCAGAAAAAAATCCACAAACTGTTGCCCATTTGGAGCACAGGACGGACTGCTTGAGCGGGGTCACTGTGTGATTAAGACTTACCACATTGGTTTGACTTTTGAACGATGGAAATATGTTATCTATTTAAAAATAAAATGTTTAGGGGCTTCCTGGTGGCGCAGTGGTTGAGAGTCCGCCTGCCGATGCAGGGGACAAGGGTTCGTGCCCCGGTCCGGGAAGATCCCACGTGTCGCGGAGCGGCTGGGCCCGTGAGCCATGGCCGCTGAGCCTGCGCGTCCGGAGCCTGTGCTCCGCAACGGGAGAGGCCACAGCAGTGAGAGGCCCGCGTACCGCAAAAAATAAATAAATAAAAAATAAAATAAAATAAAATGTTTAAATCCTCTAAGGTTGCATACTATTATCTCCATTTTAGAGATGAGGAAACTGAGGCAGAGAAAAACTGAGTCTCTGCCTACGACCCTGATCCTGTAAGAGAAAGGAGCTATTGAAGAGTTTTAACGACTGGGCATGTGTCTGTTACAAAGATCCCGGCGGGGACAGAGGGGAGAATGAAGTGGATGGGCTGGAAATGGAGGCCAGGGGCCAGCCAGGGAGCAGTGGCAGTAGTTCAGGTGAGGGGCAGTGAGGATCTGAACTCAGGAGGACAGATGGGGAACAGGGAACGTAGCTCAGGTTGTCAGAAGGCAACATAAACTGAGCGTGTTACCTGATTGGCAGGTGATGGGAAGAGTGAGGGCAATTCTTGGGTCTGGACAGAAGTGTGAATGGATTGTAGTGTTCCAAACAGAGGGAGGGAAAACAAAGCAATGTTCAGATGAAGAGTTCAGTCCCATCAGGAAACTATGTAGTGGTACAAGTCAGGGCTGGAAATAAAGAATGGGGAGACCTAAGTGATGACTATATAAAATGACACAGCGACCCTGAAAGGACACAGCAAACCTATGAAGTAAGACCTACGTTGTTCCATTTTGTAGGTGGACCTATGGAGACCCTGAGCTCTTGAGAGACTTTCAGAAGGTCTACAGCTAAATATCAGATGGGATTCAAGCCCAGGCTTGCCTGGCCCCAAGCCCCATTTTCTTTCCTTCTTCCCACACTGCCTTCCATCAGATGCTGTAACAGATGCTGGATACGTTTTCTATCAAATGCCTCACAAATATAATTCAGCATTAGCACCTCAAAAATATTCTTTAATTATTCAGAAATGTAATTTTAGTTTATAAAACAACTGAAATCCATCTTCACTATCTCCTGAGCTGGTTTTTTTCACTGTATAGTGTATATATGTGTAAGTATTTTTATCCGTTTTTTGCCCTTCACTGAAGAAATATCATCTATGAAGTATACATATTAGCTCTTTTCAGTTAATGTTAATTTCTAGAAGGCATGTAATAATCTGGTGCCAGAAATACCACAGAAGAATTGACAGAATATTATTAGATAACACTGCCAGGAAGCAGAGTTTACTGCTTAACAAGAAAAGGTTGGGAGACTTTGACCTTCTGAGGTCTGACAGGAAAGCTATGAGCTGAGTCTCATCTTTTGCCGTTACCACACACTTGCCAATATCCAAAGAGTCAGAGGAAGATTTCAGTCCAGAAACTAACTGTGGGGGAAATCCTGCACCCCAAGTGCTCATTGGCTGTAACGTTTCCACGGAGCCCGCTGTTTCCATGCTTTTCCAGATGAGTACAACCAATAGATACTATAGAAGGTGATGGAGGCGTACGTCTCATGAGCATCTGTAATTACTTCCTACTGCTGCTGTAACAAATCAAAGCAACACAACTTTATTTCCTTACAGTTCTGTAGGTCAGTCGTCTAAAAAGGGTGTCAGTGGGCTCAAATTAAGGTGACAGCAGGGATATGGTCCTTCTGAGGCTCTAGGGGAGAATGCGTTTCTTCATCCTCAACAGCTTCTAGAGGCTGCACACGTTCCTTGACTCATGGCCCCATCCTTCCATCTTCAAAACCTTCACTGCCCCTCTGATCCTGCTTCTGTAGTGGCATCTCCCTCTGACTCTTTCTTTGCCTCCCTCTTTCACTTTTAAGGACTCTGGTGATTACCTTGGGCTCACTCGGGTAATCTACGATGATGTTCTCCCTACTTTAATGTCAGCTGATGAGCAACTTTAATTCCATGTGTAAGCCCCCTTTGCTTTGTAGCCTAACATGTTCCCAGGGACTAGGATGTGGACATCCTTGGGGGCCACCACGTATCTTACATACATGACTAGCCCATCAAACATAATCCAAGAATGTCATGTTTGAAACATGCTATAAACTTGTGGTTGGAGTATATGGATATAAAGACAGAACATGAACATGGATATGCGTTTAGAGAAGAACAACTGTTGCCTATTATCTTAGAGTATAAGACAGTAAGTTACTTTCCTAACTCAAGATGCATGCAATATTATAAAATGGCAGATTAACAAAAGTTAAACTAGGCTCAAGAGGGTGTTAGCTCACTGATTATTTTTACCAGATTCAATATTAGTTAGGAGAGTAAGAACTCCTTGCATCCAAAGACTCCTTTTTATTTGGGATTTCTCGTCTACATAAATATCCCTATTCGAGGTCTGAATGGTAGATATTTCCGCGGGGGCTCTACAATTCTAAGTTTGTATTTAATTGAAGAGACAGCTTAATATCACTTCATCTGAAATCAATAAAGTTTAGATGGATGGAACACAGAGAAAAATGAAGCAGTTTTTGCACACGGGTGTTTCTGACAAAGGAGGGAGGTTGTCCTCACCCTGACTGCCCATTCAGTCATGATGGTTTTGTGAAAATACGAACCCTGGGGCTGGACTCTTGTCTTCCTGGTATTATGTTGGAACTGGGACATAAAACACAGAGGGCCTTGAGAAAGTAACGAGTCCGTGCCCCTCTGTAACCCTGAATTGATGGCTTTCATACTGGCTTTGGCATTTACTGTTCAAATTCAATCTTCTCAAAGGGATGAAACCACTGATGGGCATTATGGCCATCTTACCTGCCCTTCCATCTTCCTCCCTGCAGCTTCCACAGAAGCAGGCTGGTTAGAAACCACCACTGGCAGAAAGAGCTACAGGGTCTTCCCCAGCACTGAGGCCATGGGAAGTAAGATGAGTTTTGCATCTTCAGCTATACATAGCACATTAGCAAATGGCAGCAGGTATAAGAACTTTGAATCGTGCCAATATTTCAAAGAGCACATGTTAAAAACCTGACTGCTTACTTTTCAGAATTTAGTATGCAACATATATCTTGATAGAATGAAAAGTAGAATCAAAATTGCTTCAAGGGACCATGATTTGAAAAAAACCTACTTGTTTCTGAAATGCTTATTAAGAAACAATCTATCAAATATGAAGTAGATCTTCCATAGGCCTGCAGTTTGCTAGGAATGTACCCAAGGGTGGTGGTTAATCAGTTCATTGGATACAGGCAGGACTGGTTGACCAGAGTGTCTGTTCAGTGTCTACACTTCAGAATTAATCACCACATCCTTGTTTGTAAAATAAAAGCCCAAAGTCCTGGAATTTCTTGCTATTATCAAGGAAAAGAGTATATGGTCAGAAAGGAGACACTGAGAAGGTGATTTGAAAAGTCTCAAATCAAAGCATAAGGATGGTCTGAAAGAACTTCTACCACAATTTTGACAGGAGGAGATGCACTGGATAAGCATATGAATGCTTACTAAAGCGAACTAAAGCGAACACATGTGATAGCACAGGGTGAGTGGACCACAGGGCATCCGTTTTTCCCATGGTACAGACCAGCACCATTCATTTTAATGAGCTCAGACCAGTACTTCCAGAGTCCTTTTCCTGCCTCTGTAAAATAAAGCACAGGAAAGGAGAAAAGTGTGCAGAAGTGGAAAAAAGGATGTGTTGAAACATTATTATAAAGTAAGAACCTCTCAGCTTCTCATATAATTTAGAATGAAACCACACAGGTTTCCTTCATGCCAATGAAGGATTCGGCATTTGTCACTCTTCCCCCAACGCCCATCTTTCCTCTATATCCTTGAGGAAAACACCACCACAAACAAAAGAGAAAAAGCAATGCAGATGAAAACAACTTTTCTGCTCAAGGTTAGAAATGAAGAAAAATGAATGCTTGGCCAATAGAAAAGTTACAGGTTCAGGCAGTAAATGAGAAATGAATATTTCACTAGAACAACATATTTTCTATATGATAGTACTCTTCTTAAACAATGGGTATTGTTTTTAAAATGGCTAGAGTTTTCTATTTTTCATGTCTGTGTTACATTCTAATATAAAAATTTTCATGTCTATGTTACATTCTACTATAAAGTTATCTTCTCTCCAAAAGTACCTATACTTACCATAATGAAACGGCTAATTCCTTACCTTACTTGACCCATCAGTTTCATTTTATAGTTGGTCACTCCCTCCTCCTTGAAATTCTGCTTACGTGGTTGTCCTTCTAGTTTCCTGGTCAGCCCTTCTCGGGCTCCTGTGCCGGTTCATCCCTCATCTCCTGGACCACTAAATACTGGGGTCCTCAAAGCTCAATCCCTGGGCCTCTTCTCTTTTCATCCCACACTCATTCCCTTGGGGACCACGTCCACTGTATGACTCTAAAAATCTGTCTATAAGCTGGTGACTCCCCAACGTATATGTCAATCTGGGTACCGTACTGGTTAGTGTAACACTAATTTATCTAACAGATGAACGATCAGATCTTAACGCAACAGAAGTTTATTTCTTGCTCCCCAAGTCTATAATAAGCATTCCTAATTGGCAGGCGGTCTTAGGTTATCCAGGGACCAAGGCTCTTTCCATCTCATTGTTCTGCTTTCTCATGTTAGAAGTCCTCTAAGGACAGGGAAAGATGCTAGATCCTCCTGCTCGTGAGATTTTCACAGCCTGTGCCTGGAGGGGATGCATATCACTTGTGCCCACATTTTCAGGCTAGAACTCAGACACAAAGCCAGATAACCGCAAAGGAGGCCAAGAGATATAGTCTAGCTGGTTGCCACAGAGGAAGAAGAAAGTCTAATAAACATCTCAGTCTTAGCATTCTCAAGGAGTTTCCTAATATTCCTTCTCAAACAAACAACCGCCCCAAAACAAGAAACCCACAAAAACAGAACAATGACAACAAAAGCCTCATTTTTTCCCCAGAGTCTTTCCCATCACATCAAGTGACAATTCAGTGCTGCTTTTGCTCAGGCCAAACACAGTGTCAACTCGGATTCTTATCTTTCTCTCATATCCCACATCCAGTCCATGAAAAATCTGTTGACGCCACCTTCAAAATATACACAGAATCGGATCACTTCCCACTACTTCTGCCACTTCTATCCCAGTGAAAGATTCTATCCTCTCTCTCTTAAAACTATGGCCAAAGTTTTAAACTTCCACTCTTGCTTTCTTACGATCTATTCTCAACTCTGGGCCTAAATGATCCTTTTAAAATGTAAATCTACCATGACTCTCTGCACAAAACCCTGCAAAGGCTCCATGTCTCACTCAAAGCAAAAGCCCACCTTTGCACTGCTCTACCAGGCAGGATAGGATTTGCGTCTGTCCTTATTCCCGCTCTGCATCCCCTCACTCACTCTGATTCAGACATGATGACCTTCTTGCTGCCCTTGAACATGCTGTGCAAGGCCCTCTTAGATCCCTCTGCCTGAATATCTCCCAGACGTCACACAGCTCACTAAATACCACCTTCTCCGCAGGTTGAAATCATGCCCCCGCTCAGCTGAGAACGCCCCGTGCTGCTCCCTGCTTTATTTTTTCTGCACAGCACGTATCATCCTCATACATGTTACGTGTTTTTCTTATTAAGATGTTTAATTCTGTTTCCTTCCATTAGAATGCAAGCGCCCTAAAAGCAGAGACTTTTGTGTATTTTTGTTTGTTTTTGCAGCTGTTATCTACAATGCTGGGATAATGTTTGGCACATGGGAGGTGCTTAAGACATATATTTAAATGAATAAATGAAACATTTATCTTTAAAGACTCAGGCTAGATGCCTGTTCCTATGCCAGCAAGCCAGTCACCTCATGCTCCATCATCAGGATGATTGGTCTGGAGCTTCTCTATAGATTCGGGGTCCAACGATACTTAAGTATTACCACAGTACCACGCATCATGGCCAAATAAAAGAAGATAGCTTCTATGGCCAAACACAGCAGAGACAGTGGGTTGATTGATTATTTATTGACAATATGACATTAATGGGGCCACCACTGGGGCGTCAGTAGCACTATCCTTCCTCCCGTCCCCAACTCATTTGCTGGACAGACAGCCGATTCCACACTTTGCTACAGGTACAGGTTTTCCCTGCCTGCCATTAATTTTGTTCAAAGTAATGTCCAAAGCCATTTCTGAACACATCACGCTTGACCCTGAGTGGGACAGACAGACAAGGAGCAAAGGTAAAAAGTATCCCAACTCATTTTATTTGTACTTAAAAGTAGTTACTTTCCCTCAGACATATAAGCACTGATATCCTATTTTCCCACAAATCTCTCTGACTCTCAACCACCATATTTTACGAGCTTTCAGAGGAAGAGATGAAGATTTAGTCACTTTGACTTTGAAGTGCCTCTCTGTTGACATTGACTATGACACCAAAATTAACTGTCGACATTTAGAGTTTAGTGAACGTCTGGTAGATTATTTTCAGTTTTTGGCTTTTTCCTTTTTTTTTTAACATACTTCATATTTGCCAGTTTCGTACCACCAAAATTTTATATAAACTCAGGCAAAAGTATCTTATTTGCTGGTACTGATGATTAATGTTTTTAACACTGAGAAAATTTAAAAACATGTAATTGTCATGAGTACTAATGGTGCATAACATGGATGAAGGTCATTACACGGTCAAGGGAAGATCTTAAAATAGCTGTTATTTTGATTAGCCCCGATTCCTCCTTTATCTTTCTGAACATGGATTCATTAATACACCTCTTAACATTGAGAGGTTCTTACAAATCAGCACTCTCATTTCAAATAAAGACCAGTTAAGCAACTTTGTGTCTTCATCCAAAAAGGAACTACGGGCAAAAATAAACATAGTGAATTCTCATTGTCTCACCTTCTATGGGACCCCTGACCATCCCACTTCTCAGGGCCGCCCCGCCTCTTCTGTGCCACCAGGCCGTAATTCCACAGATTTTGCCTTTGGCAAGAAATGATCCCCTTGCCTCCACGTGGATTCAAAGGAGTCACCCTGAGCGCCAGCCCTGAAGGACACTGGAGGGGCAGGGGTGAGTCAGAGAATCATCTCTGGGGGAGTGCAAAGCAGAATACCCCACCTCTGGGGAGGAAAAATGGCCCTAATTACAGCCTGAGCACTGGGGAATATATGTCAACTTTTGTTGGAGGATTTGGAATAAAACACCGAATCTTTAAAAATCTGGTAACCATACCTACACATGCATCAGATTTCACTCCGTCTTGTCTCTTGCCCTCGCTCTCCGAAACTTGAAACAAAAACGTGTTAGAAAATGAGCCCCCTCTCCTTGCTTTTCTCTCACAGTCCAGCCATCACAGGGGCGGGTCCTGTGGATGTGTGTTTCCGCACGTGCTCTACCCTCCGGGCAAAAACTACCCCGCGACGTTTCCTGAGGACTCATACGTTCAGGCCATTGTGCTAACAGCTGTGGAGCACACCCGGATAAAAAGCTTCAGGTCTGTCCTCAAGGTACTTAGAGTTTCCTCTTTTTAGGCATCAACGAGCAAAATATGAATATTAGCTCTTTATAGGCTCGATCTTTGAACATAGGGGAGTTATTTCTATTCCAGGCGCGTTTCCCCCAGCTGCCCACCAGAAGGGCGGGAGAGCATCCGAGAGGTGAGGTGGAGAAAGGGGGCTGGATCCCAACGCCAGAAAGTGCAGCAGGGGTGCTAAGGGGGGACTCTGCGTCCCCCCGCTCACCATATGCTCCATGCTGAGGTGAGCGCCTGTGGGGCGGGTCTGAGGCTGTGTCCTGAATAGCAGAGAGGACAGAGGGCTGGGGGGGGGGCGGGTCACAGAAAAGGGCAAAGAAGCCCCTGGAGCAACTGGGTGTGGAGGGTGTGTGTGTGTGTGCAAACACACACTCGCCCAACGTGCCTGCAGGCCTCAAGGAGCCCTTCCCCACTGACTGGCTTCCTCATTCTATTTTCAAGAGCATTTATATAGTGCTCTCAATTATCTATCATAGTGCTAACTACTTAATATGGTTGCCTGAGCTATGGAATCGAAAGGCACAGCACACTTAGGGATAACTTAAGAACATTTGGAATTTCATGTTGATGGGAAATCCTATTTGGAGCCACGCAGGTCGCCTATGAAACCAGAACTTCCCCTTCTTTGCCATTTACTCCTGTGTTTTCTCTCTCAGCCCCACAGGGTCTCCACAGTCTCTTCCTGCAGCCCCGACTTAAACACAACCTATTTTAACGGAAGAATCTGAGACTCATACACACTTAGATGCAAACAGCTACAGCAAGTAAGTCTTCTCTTCCCAGGGTTATCTGCACGTTAACAGAGATCAGAGCCTTAAGTTTAAAAAATTAAGCTTTAAATGTTCCAGCAGTTTCTATTAGGGGTGGGGTGCATTTATTTTCAGGAGGGGGCATCCTCCTATCAATGAAATTACAACCTAACTGCTCTGGCCTGTGACAGGTAAGGCCAGGACGAGGAATGTGTGTGAATTCTAGCTCTTTTGTACCCGTGACATTAATGGAAAATGGAAAGCATTATACATGACATATTTATATAATATGTATTTCATAACACTTTGGGTTATTATATTTTTAAAATTGTGTCCACTTATATGTTCAGAGATATATACTATTAAGTCCAGATATTCTGCAGAGTTTAGCTCAGAATAACCAATTCATATAAATAGATACAACACTTTTTTCTTATTAGGAAAAAAAAAACCTTTTAGTATAGATTTTGGACATTTCTAACTGAATATAGTTAGCATATTAAAAGCACACAAGTAGTTCAATTTCACATAGTAATGCCCTAAATGGTACTCTTGAGACCCACCAATGAATGCACTTTGTGTGTGTCTGGCTTGCAAACGCTGGCATTGATCTGGGTTTGAATCCTGGCTTTAAAAATAATGATTGTAAGAATAATATCATTTATTCAGTGACTCCTATGCACCAAGCTTTGAGTAGAGCATTTAAATTATCTTATTTAATTCTAACAACATTCTACAAATAAGATACTCTCTCCATTTTAGAGATGAAGAAGTTGCGATTTTGGGACTTCCCTGGCGGTCCAGTGCTTAGGACTCTGCGCTTCAACTGCGGGGGCCCAGGTTCGATCCCTGGTCAGGGAACTAAGATCCCACATGCTGTGCCAGTGGCAAAAAAAAAGAAGTTGCAATTTGAAGTCCATTTAGCTACTAAGTTATTGAAATAATATTAACATTTAGGTCTGTACTGATGCCAAAGGTCACAGGCTACACCATGAACTCAGTCATTTCAAGAGGCACTTCTTACCCCCACGCAGAGTGCTGTAGATGCAAAGAAAGCACGCTTTGTATTCTTCTAGGTCTCCGGTCTCATCCAGGGACCTGGGGGTGCCCCTCTATGACCACAGGAAACTGTGAAGAATGTTACGAGAGGATGAGAACCAAGGTTGTCTGGGGCTCAAAGGAGATGCTTATAGTCGTACTGCGAGTTAGATTAAGGAGGGCTTCCTAGAGGAGGTGATGCTCAGGATGAGTTCTAGAGGACAAGCAGGAATGACTTAGGTGAGGACAGGCCACCGGTAAGGAGGAGATCACGGGAGACTATCTTTCTAGCATCTTGAAACCATGTGACACTGTCAGCACCACTGTCAGATCGAAAGATCTGAAGAACAGAAGTGACTGACCTAATGGGAGAGCAGAGGCCAGATCATGAAAGAATGTACCTGAAAAATGGAAGAAGCACAGCAGGATTTTAAGGAGGGGCTGCCAGGAGCACATTGGTTTTTAAGACCAATTAAGATATTTAACTTTGCTAAGGTCCATTCTGTCTTCTGTAAAATGGAGAAAAGGATTTAGCAATGACCAAATAAGTTAATATATACAAAGCTGTAGGTGGACCTGCCCAGAGCAATTGCTCAGTGACCAGTAGGGAGGAAGCAGGTTTTCCTAAACACTGTCCGGGTAGTAACCCATCCGATCTTCACTGCAGCCTTAGGAAGTGGGAACTACTCTTCATCCACATGAAACCCATGAAGGCAGGTGGACGGAAGTTTGCACCTTGTTACCTGCCCTTTCCTGTCCCTCCAGGTGGCAGCTGTGAAGGGCCCATCACTGCCCAGCCCATGGCAGGCGCCCGGGACTCCAAGTCCCCCTCAGGGGGCAGTTTCAATGCATGTGATTAGAACAGTGATGCCCAGGAGACATTCCTGAGTGACATAAATCCAACTTTGTGCTCTTATACACGAGCTCTGCCTATGGGAACTCTAACACAACTCCTTTGATCAACTGATCCATATGGCAACCGTTCTAGGTGATGACTACTGGCCTTCTAGCTGAGAGACCTTCACATTGCACCAGGAGTGGTACCCAGCTCAACAGCTGTAGGCATCTTGGTGGCTAACGGGAAAGAGGAGAAAAAGAAAGGATACCAATGATGAGTTGGTAAACCCACGTTCCACACCAGAGCTGTCTGAAATAGAGAAATCTCTGATGAATAAAGGTAAAAACTTTAAGAATTTCCCAATTATATTTCTCTTTCCCTGGATCATACTGATTTTCTATATTATTCCAATTGCACAATGACTGCATCAGTTCTACTTGTAAGCTTCCTACTACTTCTATTTTTAAACCCATCCATAAATAGCTCTATAAATAATGCAGGGTGTGGATCAATGTTTAGTCAACAGATAAAGAAATCAGTAAAGTTCATGACTTGCCCAAAGTCACACAATGTAGATGGTGGTTTGTTCTAGAATTCCACTGGATGACTGAAACAAGGAAATTTGCTGAAGAAGTTATAGAAGCAGACACTCATATCCAGAGTAGGGTTGGGATGGGTGACCCATGATGGAACGTCAACGTAAGTGTGGTAGGAATACCACCAATCTGACCAAATAGGAACCAGAAGCTGTAGTGGGAAAGGTCCCTCAGGGTACACGTAGTAGGAAAGGTAACTCAGGATCCTGAGAAGTCAGCGTACATCTGGATATTATCAATAAAGAGGAGCCAGTGCAGCATCAAATGGAATGAGACGGCTGAGAGTAAGAACTGAGCTGTCCTTGGTGGATGAAGTTGCCTTAATTCCACTTGTCTTTATTTTCCTGCAAATTCCCTGGCAGAATCCAGACCTAAGTGACATGTATCTGAAGGCTTGCTAGGAAAGACAAGTGGGGAAAAGACCAAATGTGGGGAAAGAACTTAGGAAATGGAACTTGCGCCATATTCTGACATGCTGAAAGGTCAGGTATGGCCAGTAAAAAACAGCTCACTTAGCTAAATGGTAGAGGGATGATTTAATTTTTCAGTCCTCCATACAGTAGGTTTTTGAGTTGCAAGGACAGAACAAAGAATTATCTGCAGGAACCACATGCACCTTAAAACACAATGAAAAATGATTATATATACTCACGAGCATCAATTTAGAAGACTGGAATTTTGGATATTCATTTCATCTCCATGGCTAGCAATCTCCTTAGAGACTGGTTTACCCTGAAAGTTTGTGGACACACTGCTAGCGTAGCCCTGTGTGCCACAATGTGGGCCTTCCCATGGATGGGTAACAGACATCGCAGCCTAGGGGGGATGTAACAAGATTTTGGACCCCCTGAACGCTTATGCTGCATGTCTCTTTTCCTGTCTCTTCATTTCTTTAAGGATTTTTAAACTTTTGTTAAACTTTAAACCTATATCATTTTTAAAAATCAAATAGTATTAAGAGATTTACATTGGGAACCCACGCTCCTTTCTTTCTTAGCTAGGATGCCCAGTCCCACACCCCAGAGACAAGTATTTTCAACCCTTTTAAGGCATTTCTTCAAGCATTTATCTCCAACCTCTTTGCTTCCCGTTGTCACCTTATAAATTTTAGACATGATTACAGAATTAATTAAGGGAAAGCTTTAACTCTTACATCCCACCTCACTTCTTCCTTCCTTTCCCATCTCATACTGTGACAGCGTAAGCAACGTCTCCTATTCAAGACACTTGGTGACATGTCCATACTCACTCATATTTATACACTTATTTTCATTTAGAATTGTCTCCTTCTTTTTCGTTTGTCTTTTTATATATCTATCACTCATTTCTTCCCAGGCGTTACAACAGATTTGCCAAAACTCTAGCAAGATAGTTTTCCAAATGTACGGAAACAGTAGCAAACTGCCTACCCCCTTGTGCTTCCCCATGGAGTTCCTCTCACACATCTCAGCTCCGGTCAAAACTGGCTGGTCCTAAAGGTCGCTCCCCTACGTCCAAAGCCCAGTTGCCTGCATTGTATCTCATGTCTTACTCACTCTGGGGTAATTCTTCCTTTGGCTGAATCACATCTTCTAGTAGCTTCTTAAGATGGCTTGTTTGAGAGGTAATTTGTGTGTGTGTGTGTGAGTCCTTGCACGTCTGAAAGTGTCTTTATTATTACACTGGACGGACAAATGGCTGAATGTGTAATTTTATATGGAAAATCATGTTCCCCTATCTCCACTGCTTCCTATTATTCAGGCTTGATATGAGCACTGATCGCTATTCCCTGTGGATGGTCTCATCTTTAAGATTTACACTTTCTCCCTGTTATTCTGATGTTATACAGTGGTTAGCATGGGTATGTGTGTGTGCTTTCTTTTTTAATCAGACTGGGTGTTTGAAGGTCTCTTTTAAGTTAGGACTTTATATTCCTTGAAATTTAATGTGTTATTTCTTGAATAACATCTTCCCTTGTGTTTTTATCTGTTCTGTTTTTTGGAACTTCTATTAGTTACATTCAACTTTTGGGATCGATCTTCTAAGATTCTTATCTTTTTTCTCTTAATGTCTTTCCTTTATACAACTGACTCCTTCCAAACTCTCAACAATTTCTTTACACATCTACTTTATTTTCAATTTCTATTTGTTTTCTGATGGTCCTCTTATTACAATATACTCTTATTTTATAATATATGCAATATCGTTTTAAAAAATATTGTTATTTTGAAATTTTTCTTCTGCTCCTGTACTATGCTGCCTCTAGGAACTTTTTTAAACAAATGCTCGTGAAGATGTGGAGAAAAAGGAACGCTTGTTCACTGTTGGTGGGAACGTAAATTGGTATAACCACTATAGAAAACAGTATGGAGGTTCCTCAAAAAATTAAAGATACAACTATCATATGATCCAGCAATTCCACTTCTGGGTATTTATCCAAAGAAAAGAAAAACACTAACTTGAAAAAACAGCTACACCCATAGTAGTATTATTTACAATTGCTAAGACATGGAAGCAACCTAAGTGTTCACGGATAGATGAATGGATAAAGAAGACGTGGCACATATCTACAATGAAATATTATTCAGCCATAAAAAAGAAGGAAACCCTGACATTTGTGACAACATGGATGGATTTTGAGGGGACTGTGCTAAGTGAAATAAGTCAAACAGAGAAATAATCTCACTTATATGTGGAAGCTAAAAATAAATAAATAAAACCAAACTCACGGAAAAGGAGATCAGGTTTGTGGTTACCTGAGGCAGGGGATGGGATTGGGGGAATTGGATGAAGGTGGTTAAAAAGGTATACACTCACAGTTATAAAATAAGTATTGGGGATGTAATATAAACATGATGACTATAGTTAACATTGCAGTGTGGTATATTTGATACTTGCTAAGAGAGCAAATAGTGAAAGTTCTCACAAGGAAAAAGCATGTTTTTATAACTATATGAGGTGCTGAGTGTTAACCAAACCTCTTGGGGTAATCATTTTGCAGTATATGTGTGTCAAGTCATTATGCTGTACCCCTTAAACTTATACAGTGCTGTTTGTTAATAATATGTCAGTAAAAGTGGGAAAAAAAAGAGGACTTTTTCATTTAAAAAATATTTTGGTTTCAGTTTTTCACAATGGCAATGTTCTAATACCTGGTGATTTTCGTTCTCTGTTCACGTTAAGAGTATGTGATTTTGTTTTCTCTGGGGTGGTTCACCTTCTTCTGAGAATGCACAGGAGTATACCGTTAGTTGTGGGTTCTCTGGGAGCAGATGGAGGGGGTCCAGGATCTCACGGGATCACAAGCTGCCTTATGGTCCATCTTTTTTCACTCTTACATCCCCACCCTACCTTTCCCTGGACTTGAAGCTCTCTGGATTGACTTCTCTAGAGAAGCAACTTTCGGTCTACAGAGAGGGTGAGGGAGAAAAGTCATCTGTCCACTGGGGTAGAAGAGGGAGCTCCCTGAACTGCCCAGGACACCCATGTGTTTCCTTGGCCACGTTCTAACAACCGTCTTTTTCTTAGTCCTCCGGCTGGGCACCAGCAACATTTTCTGACTGTGTGAATATAAATTTAATAGTGATCCTTTCCAGTCAATACGTACCCCCAAATCTCCATTTAATTAACCTATTTTCTTCCTCAATAAATAAGCTGCTTTAATTATAACTACTTTCTACTAAAGCATTTTAGGTGAGTTTAGGTTATTTGCAGCTGCTAATAACCTAATGATGGGAATCATTTCTTATCTCTATTAAAGTTCAGTGTCCTGATGAATAGGCCTTTGGCCCCAGTATATCTCCAGTAGAAGCTTTTCAGAAGATTTTTCCCGGTACCATGAATCTGGAGAGGATGCTGTGAGGTCTGAGGCAAACCAAAGGAAGCTGATTAATCATTTCCTATCCACCACTGCACGTGGCTTGGTGGAATCTAAGATCTGATGTCACTGACATTAAGGACATTTTTCGCGGGAATCTTTAACTTTATAAAATAGAAAAAGTTTGGAAATTCCCTGGCAGTCCAGTGGTTAGGACTCCGCACTTTCACTGCCGAGGGCGCGGGTTCAATTTCTGGTCGGGGAACTAAGATCCCGCAAGCCACGCGGCACGGCCAAAAAGAAAAAAAAAAAATTAAAGTAGAAAATATTCTTTTAGAAATATCGACTTTTGCTAGGTTTTAAAGTGGCAATACATAACAAAAGAGATTGTACCTAGAAAACATCAGAACACAAGAATGATATAAACCTTTTTCATACAACTTTCTCAAAATTTCATTCGCGTAGAGACTCAAAAACAATGACTTGAATTGCCATATTTAAATTATATTATTAAAATCTTTTAAGAATGATATTAAAAACATCTCTTGAAACATAATTACTGAATTAGTAAACAGAATCTGAAAATAGATTGGCAAATTCAAAAGTGAAGGCCAGACGGAAATGCTACAATCTTCCCTGTGTACATAGGGAGAGGAATTCAATCTTCTTTCCTGTCATTATGAGCTCTAAATGCAATCAAAGGGCCATATACTCTCTAATCTATGCCTGGAGCTGTAAGAAATGTCAATAGAAACTGTGTTGGAAGATGAAAGACAATGAGTTTATCAATGTATTTACCCTTCCTGGGAATATACTCTCATCAAAGGTATACGCTAAGCCAACATACTTCGTCAGTTCCCCAGTACCTTTGAATTACCTGTATGTCTAATACCTTCATGGATTAACAAGCCTGGCTTTCCTTTTTCCAAGTGGATTTGAATAGACTCAAGACGGTAGTGTACCTATCAGTGTAGAGGAAATATTTGATCTGCCCGCACCAAGGACTTGATCTCTGTTTCCATGATCAGAAGGGTAACAGAACTGGGCACTGAAAGTTTGTTAAGATTTGACATCAAAACAAGTCTTTCAAAGAGGAGGAAATTGTTATTAATCTGAGCATGTTGTCTTTGTACTGGAACTCACGGAATGTTCTCAGGGTTCACTGTGTGCAGTAAAGTATGAAGAAACAAGTGATTCAACTGACCCACATCTCATGTGTTTTATTTTTATCATTGAAGTAGATACACATCTATGAAGGCTGTTCTTCTCCTAGCAACAGCGGTGCTAATTTCCTCCTGGTCTTCTCCCTGGAAGGCTGAGTGTTGGTGTATATGCTCTTTGAAGGCCCACGGGTCATAGAACAGTCTTTGAATATTTTCTCCCACTAGGAGTCCAGAACTTTAAGAAATAACTGCTCTTTGTCCCTTATATCTTCTCTTGGGGTAAAAACTAGAAGGTGAAAGCACTGAAAATGTCACATTTTTAAGGTGCGTTCCAGTAAAAGTTTCTCTGTACTGTACTTGGACCAAGAATTGTGTGTAAGCTGAGTAAACACAGATATCCCATTTAAAACTCGGAAGACCCTTGAAAGGCCAATTTGATGCAAAATGTATATGGCAATTAAGGCAATTAAAGTCAACTCTAGTGTGGACCTCAAGTCATGATCATTCTAAACCAAGGAAGTGCACGAAACTCAACCCAGCACAAGCCTAGACTCTCCCAAGGGAGCACCAGAAAATGAATGCTCTCAACACATCCCCAGGGACAGAAGCGATCACCTCCAGTTCTTCCCCTTGTCCATCCCAGGTCCTTGGGTTCATACTTATAAAGAACAGGAACCACATTGCAAGTTAGACCCTCCAGCTACATTATTCAATTCTCACTCTTCAGAGGTGAGTAATTGAGGCTCACTTACCAGGGGTCAAGTCTAGTTTAAGAGATGAGCCAGAATTAGACCTCAGTGTCTAGTCCAAAATGTCATGTGATCTATCCAGTTCTCTGATAAGTATCACATCTCATCTGGAACTGATTGAGGACTGAATGCACAGCAAAATAATCTGTTGACTTTCCCTTTCATTTTGTAATCAATGATCCGGATGTTTCTAATCTAGTTTCTAATCTAATCCAATTTCTAATCTAATCTAGTCCTCAGCATTAATAACTTTTTTCACGTTTTCTTTGGATGACTGCCATTGCCAGATTTAGTGTATAATTTAACTGACATGAAAATTGGAAAGGATCAATTAAAAAGGGCTCCACATTTTATAAGTATTAAGAGCTTAGAAACCTAAACGGCTGACCATTCATTTACCATTACTTGAAGACCAAAGAGAATCTTCACAGCCTATGTAATATTTTCTTAATTTTTGCCTCAATATACGTTCTGTATAAAACCTGTCATTTTTCTGTAAAGGAAAGGTAAATGGTCTATAATGACCATCTTATTGGATTTCAAATCGGGCCTTAAAACTCTCTGGAGAGTCCTCTAAAATTACACAATATCTATCAGCTAGCTTTAAACAGAGTTTGAACTATCAAAGCTACTATCTCATTAACCTCTGGTAAATCTGACATCTAGTGTCCTCTTTCATAAATATAGCTCGTGTTGAAAGCGCCTTATTCTGTTAACATTCCCTTTACCAGGCAAGTTTTCTAGCTAAGGTTAATTCAAAACTACTTTTTTCTATTGTAAGACTGGGGATTATTTTCATATAAGTAGACTTTGCTGCTATAAGAAGACGTGGGATGTAAGATGCACAAGTTACCATCCTACCAGGAGGCTGACAAACCTTCACATTTTGACCCAGCAATTATACTTCCGGGAATTTAAAGAAAGAAGGATGCACACACGCAAAAAATTACTCGCAAGATTCCTCATTCTATTTTGACAGTAAAAATCATAAAAACATGAGGGAAATGGTTAAATAAACTATGATATATTCACTCATCGAAGATTAATAAGGCACTAAAATCATGTTTTTGAGAACCATTTAATGATACGAGAAAATGCTCATCACGAAATGTTAGGTAGAAACAGGATACGATTCCAGTTCTATCTATGATTCTACCTACGGATCAAATCTGTCTTTGCAGCTCAACAAAAATACACAAAAATATTGATAGTGAGTGGGGGGCATGGAGTGATCTAAATTTTCCTTTTCTTATGCCTCTCTCAATTTTTATAAGAAACATGTACTCATTTCATACTTGTGAAAATCAGTATCTAAATGGTTCGTAAGTGCACTCTAAAACAATAATTACTTATTTTTTGCCGCACAGCTAGATACCTGTGCTCAGAAAGACAACGTAATGCCTGCGATCTTGTGGGGCTTCCTCGCTGACCACTGTATGGTCCTGTCACATAGAAGGCAAAGAGGGACGTGAGTTTGCAGTGTGATTGGCAGCATGTCTTTTGCTTCAGATGAAGCGGATGATAGAAATTCACCTCACGTTCTGCCGTTTTCCCGTCAGTCTCAGCTGCTTTTACTGTCAGATCTGGTATTGCAGCACAGAATTTGTTAAGGTCAGACACTGTCTTTTCAATATACTTGTGAATTTTACTTTGCAAACCAGAAATTCAGGTATAAATTCTAGATATATAAGATAGTGCTATTCTCAGTCATCAACTAGGAATATGCTGCTGGGCGAAATAGGTTATTGACGGGCCATCTGATTGGACTTGGACTTGAGTGTGTATTACCAGAGCTTGAGAGATGATAAGGAAAGAAAAGACAGCCTCACACAGACAAAAAGCACTGCATTACTATCATTAAAGTTCCTTTAAATACTGAATGCAAGTCTAGTAATTACTAAGTCAAACACTATTATTTTCAACCAATTATACCTTGGCAAAGTACTTGTTCCTTAGAGAGCTGAAATGGAATGGGGAGGGGAATATTAACTATCTCACTTACTGACACGAACTTAGACACATGCATTCATTCTCCCTTCATCCGTCTGCTCCTTCATTCTTTCAGACAATGCTCTTTGGCACCTACCGTGCACCAGACATTGGGGCGATCTCTCTGAAAAAGACACCATCCTCTTCCCGTGGACCTCACAGTTTGTTGGAGTATAAAAAAAACACGAGCAGTTGTGACATGTGATAAACATTATATGAGAGGTACTTACAGTGAGCTGTGCAAGTCCAGAAGAAAAAACATTGAATTGTCTGGCAACTGGGATTTTTCAAGATGAGGAGGTGTTTGCTGTGCAGGAAAAGGGAAGAAGGAGAGAACAGACGCGTGTGGAGCACAGAGGGCTGAGCCTCAGCGAGTGAAGACACGGTGTCTGCTGATGGAACAGTGACGGTCGAGTGGGGTACAGTATGGGGGCGCAGGTAGGGGTAGGGTGGGTTGAGTTGAGGAATGGGGGAGTTATAAAGGATCACGCATGACTTGCTAAGTATGACTGGTATCTTCACAAAGAGCATTCCATCATTGTTGGATGCTAAAGTTATATTTTATCTATGCAGTCTGGAATAGCTAAATCTAACCCTCTATTAACAACTGTCTCCCTCCCACTTCCTTCTTCAGCAACTCGTACAGTATACTAAAACATACCGGCATCACTCTGCAATAAATCTGCTGTGTTTAACTTATTAGCACAGATTTGCATATAAACTGAACCAAAACAAGAAGAGAAAGAAATGGCAGAAAAATGCGGCTTTGCAGTTACAGCCACCCAAAGTGTTTGAGTACAGTTGTGAAAAGTGCTTGAGGATGAAACTATTGCTCTGATTAATTTTAAGACTCAGTTATCAAAACCAATGACAATTAGCAAGTAACCCATGAAAGGGTGTTCAGATCATCATAGAGCTGTGCAGCATAATGGAGCACATCGGGTCCTCGCTTTCCAGATGAAGAAACAAAGGCTTTATGATGACGGTCCGGGAATATACGGCTAGAAGTGGAATGGCCAGTGCTAGGTCTGAATCTCCAGGTTCACAGTGCAGGGTCATCCTGGTGCACCATGTGCACGGTTGGAAGGGTCATTTCCAAGATAAAGAGCACATCAGTATGGTTTCCCCTTGTATGTAATTACTGCCAGTAAGTAACCAGCATGGGTTTTGGAAGGCAAGCCTCCCTAGACCCGGCACAGCGTGCTGCTACGCCTGTGCAAGGTGCCTGTGAATTGCCCCCATGAGCCAGCACAGCTTCTGCAGTAGGTTGCAAAGAACTAGGCTCAAATACAACAGCTAGTTCCTTCCTAATTCCAGTCTGCTGGCTGCTGCGCCGCGATGGCCCTAAGCTATAAATACTGCAAAGGGCAGAGCCTGTGGCAGCCTCTGAAACACTCTTTTCAGCTGATGACCGAGATGAGAATGATCATCTTGGTAGTTATCAAAACCCATCCCCATGTTGCCGAGAAACCCTGAGGAACATTACGTAATGTCTAAATTTAAACTTTTTCTCCCTTCCAAAGGCTCCCCACCACCACATCCAGACCCACTTCTTCTCTTCCTCTCTCTTTTCTCCTTCTTGCGTGTGTGTTAAGCTTTTCAAATGCAGCGCCTCTATGATCCTGTCCTGGACTCTTGTGTCCCTGCGTTTTCTCCTACTTCATAACACTTAGGGCAGCTTTTTAGGACACTATTACAATTTCCCCCTCACTGGCACTTAAACAAAGGAGTTCAGTTGAAAACGAGAACTAGCTGACTGAAGTCAGCGAAAAGGACAATTCAGTGAGATGATTCGGTGAACAATTAGAATATTCAGATGGGTCAAGCACGGTATGAATCCCAGAAACTTGGATGCTAGAGATACAGCCAGCAAATGGCCTGCCTGAGATCCAAGAGAAGGGACACTGCCCGTTATCCAAATAATTAATTATGAACTTGTTCCCAGGCAAAAACCAAACAGGACTTTGTCTTAGAAATCAACAAAAAGTTAATGCGTTTCCGGACCGGTGTTTTTTGAGTGTCACCTAATGAAGCCGTGGGAGAATTTGTTTTATTTGTATACTTGTGTCTTTGACATGACCTTCATTCTCAAGAATTTAAGTGTGAATAATAGGAAAGAAAATCACTGAGAAGGAAAGCTCATTCACTGCTAAGGACTCTGTCTGGGTCAGAGAGAAGGAAGTGTATAACCCCGAGAAATAAATCACCAACTTTAATGTAGCTGCACATAATTTAAATTTCCCCTTATGTTAATTGACCTCTTCATGGGTCTAGGTTTGGGTTTTTATTGAGAAAGGAAATAAAGAAAAAAAATTGTAATTATTTCAGAGACAAATTATAAATTATAATCCTCTAGATAATTAAATTGGATACAATTCAGCATGGTTTGTTGGGGCAGGGTGGAGGGTGGGAGAAGACAGAATTTACGAATTTCATGCTGTCATGTATTTTACATGATTTGACCTGATGATTTAACAATGACTTAAAAGAGAAAGCTTCACATCCCATTCCAGGTCTGGACATGAGACACACTTCTCACCAAGGAGACAGAGATCGTCAGTTCCTGGTTAAGCTAAGCTACGGTACTTCTTAAGAAAAAGAAGCGATACGCTTCTGTGAAATGTGTCCTTCTTAAATCCAAACCTCTTAACATTCATACATCAGAGCTCTCGTACTTACAAAAAACACTTGAACATTCAGTGTTTGTGCATTAATGCTGTTACATGGACCAGTGTGCCTGTAACGTACCGCTCCCCAGCCCCCTTTTTCAGTAGGTGAGAGAAATGAGGAATGAGAGCCCAAGGCCACCAGAAGTCCCAGCCTCTGTCCCTTCCCTCCTACAGCCCTGTCCTCCAGAGTCAAACACAGCCATGACTCCACAAAGGTCAAAAATCTTGGCTCACAGATGTAGTGGCTTTAGTTTTCCGGATTTATGTCATTCATTTGGTTACATTTCCCCCTTTGGGCACAACTTCATATTTATGCCGGGGGTTATAAAATACACAAGATAGGCACAAAGTGCTAAAGCCTGAAGGACTTACGGTTTTACTTCTTGCCCATCACTGATCATCTGTCGACCTGCCATCACATGTTCACAGAGATGCTTCCAAAGGCTGGCTGTCAGTGCTCTAAGAAACACTACAGTTCAAGCCAAGGGCACAGGTTGAGAAGAATGAAAAAGGGACCAGCAGTCACCAGACTACTGCTTCTTCCAAACAGAAGTTTCACAGCAATAGGCAAAGCCCCTCTATCCTGCATCATAGCCTCCAAAACTTGACTAAGCCACACATTCTGCTCTTGATGTACTGGAAATAAGTATGTTTGTCATTTAAAAGTCTAGAGAATCTGTAAAGCACGAAAATTAAATCTGAATCATGAGGTTCAGCATAAAATAGGATGTTCCTCGTAATTAAAAGACAAAAGAGGTTATTAGATCTCTTCCCTACAGGTCTTTAAAAATTGAAGAGTGATGCCTCCCTTTCAATGTTCTCAGCTCATGCTGGAAGCTGGTCTAGCCAACTTCTCCTGTCTCTTACTTATGGTATTTTACTATTGGATGGGCTGCTTTGTTTGGTTATTTTACGATCACAGATTTTATTTCATATAAAGCTTTAGTCTCTTCTAATGAAAACAGATACTAATTGAAGCTGTATGTTATAAAGTGAAGCAGAGGTGAATTGATTTTCTTATGTACCTGCTCGTCACATTTACTGGGACACGTACGCTGAAAAATAGATGTTTGGCTTAGAACCTACCTTAATGATAAGCGTGAATATGTTTAATGCTGGGACCTATCAAATCATATTGCCCTTGACTGTAATAAAGTGCTCGGGGTTATTTTCAATACAATTTTCATTGTATTGGATGTAACAGGGCTTCTCCTCCTATGTGATGATTATCTCTAAATTGCAGCATCTGCTGTTGTGGAAGGAGGTCCAGCCTGGGAGGACTCCTCACCCAGAGGGCACCGGCTGAGAGGGACACCGCAAGTGCTGGCATTCTTCCCTGCTCAGCATCAATCCCGCCTCTCGTTCACACCGCCCACATCCTATCTCTCTCTAAAATCTTCCTCCTTGAGAAATTAAAAGGCAAAGACCATCACTGAAGATATCTGCGGTTCTTGACCCAGACCAAAGAGAAAAACTATTTTAACCTGTTTTAAAGATATGAAAAAGATCTATTTTCCTCCAGAATTGGGCTGTCCGACATGGTAGCCACTAGCGGCTACTCACACAAGTTAATCGAAATTAAAAATTCAGTTCTTCCGTCACAATTGCCACCTTTGCCACCTCTCAAGTGCTCAAAAGCCACAGGTGGGACAGCACAGACCCAGAACATTTCCAGCGCTGGAGGGAGCTCTGCAACGGAAAGTGCTACTCTAGAAAATACGGTACTTTGTAATCAAATGTTGTTTGTCATGTTAGAAACTAACCTGCACCTCCTTGAAATTATTACACACTCTTCACACTGTTTCAGAAAGTCTCCTTCATTCTCATCCCCGACTCCAGGCTGTCCTGTCAGTAGTCTGCTAAGTTACAGCGGAGGTTTAGGAGGCCTCCCAGGGAAAGTCTGGCATTTCCTGGGGAATTTCAATCCTGTGTTCGGAGTAGGTGAGGAATGCATATCCCAGACTCCTAGAACACTAGGGGTCAAGTCACTTTGCAGAACACAAGAGGTAGAACAAAAACAGTGTCGCCTTAGATCACATTTCATGCTTGTGGTGACTCAGGTCACAACGTCCTTCTGTCGTTCACATTCCCAAAGCACCAGCTTTATCTCACAGCTTACCCAACGGATAAAAATAAACTCAAGATAATATCTACATTACCAACTGAGCTTAAAACCTTTTTTCCCCAAATCTAAATAAGCAATCCTTTGTTTCACAGATAGATCTGCTTCCAATAATGAAACTATTCAAATGACTCCATGAGATTATTGGAGTGGACCAACCAGCCAACTTGTACTCATTCTGCATCTACTGCTGACAAGGTTTATGTGATGGAAAGATATAAATAATGGCCCTGTTCTTAAGGACTTCACAAAGGAAATATACCTTCATGAGCACACACATAATTAAAAGTGTTTATTTCAGAATCCAGACGAAATGTGTTCCAGGTTCTTCAATAGCGAACAAAACATTTTAAGTCAAAGCATCAATATGTACGTACTGCAACGAACTGAACAGGTGCTAAAATATCATGATCGTTTTAAAGGGCTGTAGATGCCACCTCACACTTTAGGTAATCTACCAGCCAATGAAACACTCTCTACAGGCCCCAAATTGTGCCCAATATTGCTGTGGCAAGGGACACTACCGAATGGATCTAAAACATGAGAGTGGATAATCCTGTTAGAAAATTAAATTCTAAAACTTTTACGGTAATTTTGGTGCCAGTGACTTTAAATATAGTCTGTTGGAAAAATGAGGAATCAGTGTATCTCTCCTGAAGTATTAAGAGTGGCTTCATGGACGAAATGGGATGCCAGTGAACTTTAAAGGAGAGAAGGAAGTGGGATGGCTGGGGGTAGAGAGCGTGAGGGGATTAATTTCAAAAACGGCCACAGGTACGAGTGGACCTGTTCTGTGAAGAAGACACGGGAGGGGCTGATCTAACTGAAGCTAAACATGTACAGGGGAGAACAGAAAATCATGATAATAGTGAGGGTGGCCTAGCTCCTGAGGGTCAGGAGCTGGGATGATGGATGATGTACATGCATTTAATGTACGTGATACAGGGCTGAACTCAAACAGGCAGCTTGGGGACCACATCTCACATACAGAACCTCTTCTTTTCTGTTGTTTTTGTTTGTTTTTGACATACAAGTTTTTCCCCAAAAAACATGAATTAGATGCTAAAATCTAAATATAAGGAGATGTCATAGAAAAATCTGGCTTTCCCAATCCTTTTGAAAAATTGGAAGATGTAAAAACACTACGCCAGACTCCATCATGTCAACAATTGCCTAGAGCTGAACGGTGCAGACAGCTGTCTTTACGTGGGGATTTCCTGAGTCCCACCCCTGTTTCTAGCTGGGCTTGTGCTGTTGCCGTTGGTTTTTGTATTGTAAGGTTAAAAGGGAAGTGAATTTTTGGTTTTGACTCAGTCTTTATCAAATCGGGGAAATGAAACCTAGACCAAGAGGTCCCTGGATTTCAAGGAAAATTGAACAAACTACAATTCTCTGTGGACGTAAAGAGTATTACTAGATGCTTAATATGCAAAGTTCATTACTCGGTCTTCTTCACACATTTGCCTTACCTGGTCCCACAGGTATACAAGTGTGTAATTCCTGTTGAAGAGTATTGACCCAAAGAGAAGCAAGATGAATGTGTTGTTGTGTCGTAAAGACTAATCCTATCAGTAATATGCTGGGATATTTTAGCGATGACAGAACATACCGTTGAGGAAACCAGCCAAGAACTTGTTGCAATAATTCAGCCCTGGTGTGAGGAGGACCTGAGTCAGAGGAAAAGTCATCAAAAAGGAAAGGAAAAGGATCAATGTGGTATAAATGACAGATTAGCTATTAGAGTTTAAAGTCAGGTAGGAGTCAAAAATCGTTCCGGCAAAAATACTGTAGGGATTTGCTTTTCCATTAAGGGTTAAGCTCCTACGCCACAATGCTCTGTTCTCTCTTTTCTAGAAATTCCCACATTGCCTATTGTACTGACCTGGCCAGAGAAGGACGCCAAACTTGTCTGTAGAATTGAATAACAATGAAAAGAACACGGGTCATGGAAATAAGGGACTCGGCGTAAATCCTGACCTTCCTCTCCCTCACAGCATGATCATGGTCCCACCCAACCTGGGGGAATGTTTCATATCTCGAAATGCCCTAGACAACCTCTAGGTCTCTTTTGGTTGAAAAATTCTAGTCTCTTCTGTGCCCTTTCCTTCTTTGAATAATGGTTCCTACTTTTCCAGAAGTGAACAAAATGCAGTTTTGACATTACAAAGACATTAGCTCTTTTGAGAAAAATCAAAGTTTTATCAAATGTTAACTTTTTTTTTTACACTCTGAATCACCATTAAGAGGTAAAACGACTCTGGAGACTACTGGGCACTGCCTACTAAAACTGAACATTTAAGGAATTTATGACTCAGCAATTCCACTCCTAGTCAAGGTCCCAGAAAAATGTGCACATATGTTCACCAAAAGGTATGCACTGTATAAGAATGATCATAGTAGCACTTTCTATCATACCCCAAATTGGAAGTAAATTCCCAAACATCCAACAATAATTGAATGGCATTTTTAAGATGGAATACTACACAGTCATGAGAAAAAATGAACCATAACAATACATAAGAAGGATGAATCTCCTCAGTTTGATGTTGAGTGGAAGAAGTCAGACAAAAATGAATATATATTGTATGATTCCATTTCTGTGATGTTACAAGACAGTCAAAACTAATCCCAAGTGTTAGAAGTCATGCCAGTGGTCACCCTGGAAGGATTATTGGCCAGAGGGGGCATGAGAGGCGCTGCTGAGTTCTGCTTCTTCACTGGGTGCTGGTTGCATGGCTGGGCTCATGTGATGAGTATTCATTGGACTGGATTTCACTGTGCATATCTGTGCATGTATGTTAATATTTCATACAATCATGCTAGAAATGCTTTCTAAGAAACAACAACAGAAAATGTAAACCCAAAATTTCTAGCTTCAAAGTTCAGAAGATTGGTAGACTGACTTACCAAAATTGGGAACTTTAAAAGAAAAAAAAAGCTTTATTGGATACTAAGAATTAATACACCTCTAGGTCCTACTTTTTTTTATTATTTCTCTGTATTTAAATCTCTGGAGGTCAACTCTCCAAATCTAAGTTGCAAAAAAAAAAAAAAATCCATCTACGATACACTTGAAATAAAATATTTTAAAATATACTTGAGTAAAAAATTTTTAGTTAATATTAAAAAATATAGAAATCTTTTCATGTTGAACTAATTCCTGACCCGTGTGTGGCCCTGAGCCCTGCCCTTCAGAAGGAGCCGGGAGGATGGGCTGGACCACTGACAACTTCAGGAAGCCTAAGTGGGACCCAGAGACGGAGGAGCTGAGGGGAAGCAGAAGGGCTCTTAATAAGGACAAAGAGGTGGGAAAAAGGCAATCAGTCAGCAGCCCGAAGACAGCCTTGTGCACACCCTCCCCATCTCCAGGAGAACGATGGCTTCTTCTAGTTTTGAGAAAAGTGGAGAAAGAAAGGAACGGGCTGCAGGCCAGTTTCAGTGAGATGAAATTTTCTAATTAGACCAGCAGATGGACAGGACGAGACAAAGTGCTCAGGAGAGCAACCCCTGGGTTCCCTGGGCTGGGAGAATGGAAGTGGGATGGAAAGACTAACAGTCCCTAGAAGCCAGAGGTCACCAGGGGGTGGCAAGGCCAGAGGGGGCGGAGGAAGGAAACAGGAGACCAGCCTTTGCCGCTCAGGACCGCCAGGCTCGGGCTCCAGTTTGCCATCCTTGGGGATGGAGAGGAGGGGCCGGGGAGCCTCTTCGAGCAGCCTTGGGCTAAGAGAGGGTGCTGCAGCTGGCTGGCATGTTTCTTCTCTCAGCCCTGCTGGCTCTGCCCGTTCCCCCCCCCCCCCCACCGAGCAGGGTCAGCTCCCACCGAGTGTGCCATGGGTGGGAGACCCCCTCCCTGCCTCCCTGAAAGCTGATCCCCTCGAAACCACACGTAGTCAAACACACTTTCTTTTCCGGGAGCCTATAACTGGGATTCAGGGAATGGAATCTATGGCAAGCTGTTCTGAGGACCACGGCTGATGGATGCGGAGGGAGTGGACCAGACGTCAGTCCACGAGGGAACAATGCGAAATGTCCCCCGGCCGCCCAAGTCCCCAGACAGGGCATGCCCCAGCCTCCCCTGGCATCTCTCTCCTTGATTACTTCAGTTTCACTAGGTTTCTGCTTTGCGTGACCCAACATTCCTTAAGGCAGATGGGATTTGGGGCTCCAGTGGAGATTGAGGGAGAGGAGGAGAAATCAGACTCCCTCAGCCTGGTGAGCAGGGACCTTACGTGACGCCCAAGCAGCGACACTAGGGAGAAGGTGGTTCAAGGGGGAGGACAAGGGACAGTGAGAGGGGAGGGAAAACCCTGCAGGTGGACGGAGTCGGGGGTGGGGGGTGGCGGGGGAGTAGGGGTGAGCGTCCGGGCTGCTGGCCGGGCAGGGTGATCTAAACTGCCGAATTAAAACAAAATATTCACTGCAGCACAGAGTGCACAAATGAACATCTGCAATTCATCTGAAAGCTCCCAAAGATGGCTTTATGATTTTAGCTTTATTTTTCCATTGGATGGAGATGACTCTGTCCATCTGCAGGCAGGCTATCCTTTGTCATGTAAGCTGAGGTCCTGCCCACCCCCAAGCATTGTACAAGGGGGCACCAGGCACAGGACCAGCACCCCTCAGACCAGGGAGCATGGCAGCCACACTCAGGCTGATGTACACCGTGTGTACATCACACGCACCCCATACACAATCCTATGTCCATTTCAGTGTGAAAGGAAAAAGAGAGAGAGAAATTGAAAATCCCCAGAGCATCGTATTTTCCAGGGACCTGCAGCAGTGCCGCAGCATCAGTGGTCCTCAGAGCACTTGATGAAAGGACACTGAGAGTGACAGCGTCGAGGTGCCGGGAGGGGAACGTGGGCACCGTTGCCCCGACCCTTGAGACAGAGCCATTCACTGAGCTGAGATCTTCATGTGCTGAGACGTGGGGCCTCAGCAACAGGAACATCTCTTAATAAGCGAAATGAAGACGTGTCTCTGTGCCACGTGGCATGATAACATGAAGTCTTAATAACAGTCTGTGATCAAAACAATGGCCCAAAATGCAAAATTTTTCACAGACTTCCACAATAACCACATTCCTAAATTTTCACAGTTCTCTTGCTAAGAGTTGAAACAGACTCCAGGATTTGAAACTAAAAATTATATATTAGAGTCTGCAGATTAAACTTAACTTTGAGATAATTACAGAAAAAAAGATATTCTGTTAAGATGGTATGAACCCAGAATAACTTAAAATTTTCATAGTTAAGAAAGAGTTCACCTTGTAAAATGGTCTAAAAAGTGATATTTTTCTGATTTACTAAACAGTATAGGATGTGAAATTTTGCAGTAAGACTTTCCCAATTTTTGCTAGCTTAAAAATCATTAGCTAATTTAAGTGGAAAGGAATCAATGATTTATAAATATATTACCCTTAGTTAGGCATAATTTGGTAAATTAAGGACATGTGCTTAATGGTGTACATATTCAATTAAGCAAAAAGGTTTTAATATTATTTTTTATTGATGAGAATGACAGAAATAATAGCTAACCATTCCTGAGTACTCCTTCTACGCCAGGTACACTTTAAATATATCAGCTCATGAAATGCTCACCCAAATCTTTTAAGATAGCAACTGTTATTACTTTCATTTTGCAAATGAGAAATTGCATATTTTAGTTCAGTACTTTCTCAAAGATAATTGTACCAGAAGATTATTGGGCTCTTCATTTTGACAGCATGGCATTGGTATCAAATACCTTTTCCTCTGAGTAACCTGTTTCAGTAGAACCCTATTTCAGTTAGGGCTTAAAAGTATTGCTACTTAAATAGCACTTCTTACTTTTCCCTCCTACAAGTCGTTTCTCATCAATGCATTGGACCCTCCTGGGACAAAGATGGGATTAACATTACTACCCTCTTTTCAGAGAAGATGGAACAGTTTAAATTCAGACAGCTGGGTGGGGATTGGAATTTGAGTTTCCAGAATCTTGTCCCAACACACGCAAAATATACACATGGCACCAGTGACACTTCCACTCTCTACTGTTTACAGATTAAGTACAGAATTTTAAAATTTCGGGCAGAAGCGCAGCCTCACTCTTAATCAGTTGTGAACGCTTAATATTATACATGTTCTTGATTTTCTTCCCTCCACTGTCTTCCAGAACTTGCTTCGACAGTTATTTCCTCTCTTTCCTGTACATTCATCTTATCTTCTGGCATGACTCCTCCACTGCCAGTATCAATTCTCTCTTATTTTATTTTCTGGTTTTTTTTTTTTTTTTTTTTTTTGTGGTACGCGGGCCTCTCACTGTTGTGGCCTCTCCTGTTGCGGAGCACAGGCTCCGGACGCGCAGGCTCAGCGGCCATGGCTCACGGGCCCAGCCACTCCGCGGCATGTGGGATCCTCCCGGACCGGGGCACGAACCCGTGTACCCTGCATTGGCAGGCGGACTCCCAACCACTGCGCCACCAGGGAAGCCCAATTCTCTCTTATTTAAAAAAAATTTAAAATTAGCAAAACTAACAAAGAATCACCTCCTTCAACGCTGCATTCCTACCTAGAAACTTTCCTATCACTTCCCTCAGCACAGGGCCCTGCCTAGCAGACTCTCAGTAATATTTGTTGAACAAACGGATGAGCTGAATGTAAACCTCACTTCATAAGAGAAAACACGAACTGACAGTTACCTTTCATAGACGCATGGTCTTTGTTTTGTGGAGCTTATTAGCATCAATTCTTAGACACCACGTTTTAGAAATATCTAGGTTATCTTTAGCAGTCTTTCTAACTTTAATATATTTCTAGAGCATCCGAGAAAGAAGACTTCATTTTTATCTGTTACATCTTTTTTTTCTAGAAGACTGAATATTTTCCTGAGTTAACATTAAAAACTTTGCTCATCTCTTCTCGTTGCCCAGACCCCTCTCTCTCTCATCGTCCTCCAGAGCACACCCTTGGTTCCCCATTATTGGAGGGCGAGAACAGAATGAATTCTGATACCTTCAAACGGCTACATCCATTGGATTCAATTTCCTGCTCACCCATCCTATCTTTTTAACTAACTTAGTAACAGCTAGTAAACTGTCCAAATGACTTAAATGTCAATAAAGGAATAATTGGTGAGACAACCCTAAGAAAAGAATTTTTTTTTTTAATTAAAAAAAAAAGGTACCCTTTGGACTGAGGAACCATAAACAGAGACTTGCTTTGGAACTAATAATGCTTTGTATCCATTTTAGGACACAAAGTAAGGCAGGCCTTTAAGAGTTAATGAGCCAGCTTCCCTCCTCCTGGGATAGTAATCTATGTCGCCCACTCTCCCACCAAAAGCCTCCGCCTAAAGACCTTGCCCCAGTATTAGACCTTCCTTAGCTCTGAGAGATTATATATTAAACATGCAAACACAGCCATTACTTCCTAATACAAATAATACTATTATGTGTCCCCTCTACACTAGATATTATTACTACTCTATCCAATTTATTCTTTCATTCCAAGGCAGTCCTCAGTCTTCTATAATTTTCTGTGAAGTGTCTGTGCCTCTTACCATTTTTAGCTTTGGATTATTAGTTCTTCAGATTTTTCAGGTATTTTTATATGTTGTTTCTCCAATTACATAATAATCCCTTAAAAGGCTTGAGAAAACCTGCTATTTTTTAGATTTCTCTTTAACTTAACTGAATCCCTTCATCAGAGTAGGTGCTCAAAATATAACTTGACTGGATAACAATGGACAATTGAAGTCATCACCTTAAAGGTAAATTTTAAGATCTCTAGGCAGAGGTTAAGAAGTCTGTTCCTGACTTACTTCACTCTGTACAACAGACTCTAGGTCCATCCTCCTCACTACAAATAACTCCATTTCGTTTCTTTTTATGGCTGAGTAATATTCCATTGTATAATATATGTGCCACGTCTTCTTTATCCATTCATCTGTCGAGGGACACTTAGGTTATTTCCATGTCCTGGCTATTGTAAATAGAGCTGCAATGAACATCGTGGTACATGACTCTTTTTGAATTATGGTTTCCTCAGGGTATATGCCCAGTAGTGGGATTGCTGGGTTGTATGGTAGTTCTATTTTTAGTTTTTTAAGGAAACTCCATACTGTTTTCCAAGGTGGCTGTATCGATTTATATTCCCACCATATGCTAACACATATATATGGAATATTTAAAAAAAAAAAAAAAAGGTTCTGAGGAACCTAGGGGCAGGACAGGAATAAAGACGCAGATGTAGAGAATGGACTTGAGGACACGGGGAGGGGGAAGGGTAAGCTGGGATGAAGTGAGAGAGTGGCATGGACATATATACACTACCAAACGTAAAATAGCTAGCTAGTGGGAAGCAGCCGCACAGCACAGGGAGATCAGCTCGGTGCTTTGTGACTGCCTAGAGGGGTGGGATAGGGAGAGTGGGAGGGAGACGCAAGAGGGAGGAGATATGGGCATATATGTATACGTATAGCTGATTCACTTTGTTATACAGCAGAAACTAACACCACATTGTAAAGCAATTATATTCCAATAAAGATGTTAAAAGAAAAGAAAAGTCTGGAAGGAATTTCAGAAATTCTCGTTTATCTTCTTCTTCTCCTTTCTCCTTCTTTCTCTCCCTACCCATTCACCACCCAATGACCCCAAATTTCTTTTGACTTTATATCAATCTGACCTTTTTTCTTTTCTCTAGCAGATGTTCTGGATATCTTTCCAGGAGTTGACATGAGAGTCTAGTCTTAAAGATCACTAAACAAAATGCTCCCACTGTAAGTTCAGCTCCAGGATCTAAAAACTGTTGTTCTCAGAAATGTCTAGCTTTATCTTTTCTTCTGTGTTTAAGGCCACTTATAACTGTAACACATAGGAGAAGCCCAAGGGTATTGTTTAAAACTATTTTAGGAGCTCAAATTGTTTAAACTTTAGCTAAAATGATTTAACAGGTTTTCTCATTTCTTCATCTACCATTGTAAAATCTTCGTCTCTAATTAAAGAAACATACTCAGTTTGTTAGAACACACCAGATTCACCCACAGTAAAAGGAGAAACCGCAATTCATTTAATATCAGGGAACAAAAATCATCAAGGCCTATAGATTTGAATTACTCCAATTATTATTAAATAGTCACCTTTCTGATAACATACCCAGTACAGGCTTTTAGACTATTCTTGGAAGCACGAATGTTATATTAAACATACCGCCCCACACACTATCACTTATTCAAAACTCTCATACACATAACACTTGGCTCATGTGAGAAAGAAAATGGAAGGATATGGTCTTTATTTTAAATGCAAATATTCACCAGAAAGCCTTAGACCAGTAGTTAAACAGAGGAGACACTCGATGGGTAATTCATTCATCTCCAGTCTGTCAGGGATGGGCAAGTGAATATTTAGAAAGTGTAGACTGTTTTCTTGGAAGGAAGCAAGGAACATCTTCCACTCCCAAACCAATTCCCCACTCACGCCAGGCACATCCCATAATATGCCCCAATTCTAAAGTACGTGTGTAATTGTATTGTGATTTATTTGCAGTAAAGCAAACTCTTGAGCATGTTGAGAGAAAACCTAGGCAAAAAAATAAAGGATGTATATCCAATCTCTTCTTTGAGGGGCTTCCCACCCCCTAAGACAGGAGGGAATGAGCGGCCAACAGACAGGAAGTGAATGAGGAGCCCCGCCTAGCAGGCCTGGTATCAGGGAGGTACCCAAGGAGAGTATGCCCGGACCCCTTCTCTGGCTCAGCCAGACCACTTCCTTTACCTTGACGCCAAGGCTGCAGAAGAGTCCCCAGGAAACCTAAAGCTGATGCTATGGGTACATGGGGATCCACGGCAAACATCAGCTGTGGCTTTACCCTCCTGTCCTTTGAAAACTTAACTCTCCAGCCGACCCGTCTGCCCTTCGCTCCCCCTCTCCAGATCGCTTACATACGGCGCTGCAGAAAGCCGTGCTGTCCTGTGCTGTTTGCTCCCAACTGAAGGAAAACAGTTAACATTACAGGTAAAGGAAGACTGAGGCTCTTGGTTCAGATAAGATTTTTGGAGGGTCTGCAAATGTCATTATTCCTACTTATTATTCACAAAACATTGAACAAATACGTACTGCATACCTACTATGTACCAAGAATTTTTATCGAATACAGAGGCGTTATAACGTAGGGGTTAGAGAGCGTGACATTTAGTGTTTTTGAAATTGTGCATCATAATTGATTTGCATAATCAATTAGTACATTATTATCATCATAAAAAAGAATATATTCTATTCCATATATATATGAATATATTTTATTCCATGCATATATGTGTGTGTATGCATCACAAAAAGTAAGTATGACCTGTTTCATGAAATTTTTATTTCAAATTTACATGCATACATATATAGATACATGTAGAAACACACGTGTGTACAGAGAGAGGTATATTAGATATACGTCTGTATTTATCACAGCTATCTGCACTAAGTCACAATGTAAAATGTATTTCTTACTATGCACATTGCAGAAAAAAAAAAAAAAAGAAAGACAAAACAAAACTGTTCTAGATACCTGCCACTAGGGTCCAAATACCAGTTTCTCTACCTACTAGCTCTGTGTCTTCAAAGTTCTGTGTACCTCATATTCTTTTTTTTTTTTAACATCTTTATTGGAGTATAATCGCTTTACAATGTTGTGTTAGTTTCTGTGTATAACAAAGTGAATCAGCTATACGTACACATATATCCCCATATCCCCTCCCCCATGCATCTCCCTGCCAGCCTCCCTATCCCACCCCTCTAGGTGGTCACAAAGCACCAAGCTGATCTCCCTGTGCTATGCGGCCGCTTCCCACTAGCTATCTATTTTACCTTTGGTAGTGTATATACGTCCATGCCACTCTCTCACTTCGTCCCAGCTTACCCTTCCCCCTCCCCGTTTCCTCAAGTCCATTCTCCACATCTGTGTCTTTACTCCTGTCCTGCCCCTAGGTTCTTCAGAACCATTTTCTTCTTTTTTTAGATTCCATATATATGTGTTAGCATACAGTATTTGTTTTTCTCTTTCTGACTTACTTCACTCTGTATGACAGACTCCAGGTCCATGCACCTCACTACAAATAACTCAATTTCATTTCTTTTTATGGCTGAGTAATATTCCATTGTATATATGTGTCACATCTTCTTTATCCATTCATCTGTCGATGGACACTTTGGTTGCTTCAATGTAAAATGAAACCATAAACAAGACGAAAAGACAACCCTCAGAATGGGAGAAAATATTTGCAAACAAAGCAACTGACAAAGGATTAAGTTCCAAAATATACAAGCAGCACATGCAGCTCAATATCAAAAAAACAAACAACCCAATCCAAAAATGGGCAGAAGACCTAAACAGACGTTTCTCCAAAGAAGATATACAGATTGCCAACAAACACATGAAAGGATGCTCAGCATCACTAATCATTAGAGAAATGCAAATCAAAACTACAATGAGGTATCACCTCACACCGGTCAGAATGGCCATCATCAAAAACATCTACAAGCCATAAGTGCTGGAGAGGGTGTGGAGAAAAGGGAACCCTCTTGCACTGTTGGTGGGACTGTAATTGCTACAGCCACTATGGAGAACAGGATGGTGGTTCCTTAAAACACTACCTCATATTCTTTACCTGCTAATTACGGCTGGGATTGTGAGAATTACACAAGATAAACCACCTGCAGCGCTCAGTGTGGTGCATATGTACATGCTGTTTTAACAAAGGGTATGAGATGATCTCACAAACCTTCTTCATTTGGTACAAGAGCCTGCCAAGACAGGGTTACAGATATTATTACCTGACTTACAAATGAAGAAAGTACAGCTCAGACACTAGTTTCCTCCAAATCAGGCAGCCAGTAGCTAACGAGCAGTAAGAAAGCAGAACCCAGGTCCGTGACTGTCCATTACACCCCATTGCCTCTGCCACCGTGAAGATGGGGCAGGCTACCATGCTGGGAGGTTTGAACATGGAATGAATGAATGAGTGAACAAATGGAGACCACATTATTTTGACTGACTTTTTCTGTCTTCCTTTTGGTCCTTTCACAGGTTTGACATGGAAGTCGCTTCTGCATGTGAATGTACTGACCTTTTCTTTTTAAATTTTGCTTCTTTACCCTCACAGAGTGCATACTGGCTACTGTCATCTATACAAATATACACAAATAGCATCCCATAATCCCAGAAATATTTTTGAATAAATCCAACTAATTTTGAAAGAAGCAAAGAAATGTCCTAGTCCAAATAGCATCCGCTAAGCGAATGTTCCCCCACTTTCTCTGCTAGAATTCGGGTGAACTGATCTGGGCAGCTCCCTCTTGGGAGAAAATTTTAATGTAGAGTAGATAGCGATATATTTTAACACTGTGGGGTAAGTAGTTTTTCTCTAATCGGTTGTTTTAAACAGCCTTTAACTTTCCTTTTAAATTTAGTAATTGAAGAAACCTATTTTATAAACTGATTTTAGAGAAAAGAAATCGATCTGGGCAGAAAAAGTTTCCAAAACATCTAAAATGTTGAATTTCTGAGTCTCAGGTCTCCGCAGCTATTGTGGACTTTCTCACTTTCTAAGCAATCCATAACTGAAAAGGCTCCAACAATTTTAACTTTGCTGCCTCTCCCAGAATGTCAAAATATCTCTTAAAAATCTTCACCTCCATTATTTGTGCTTAAATATTCAGACAAAATTAAGTGCAACAATTCTCCCTATCCATCTCTTTTTAATTGATGACAGTTACTGGGGGAGCAAACACCATCCATTGTGTATCAAAATACCTAATTCAAGGCTTTGATAATTTTGGCAAGTCCATTCTCAGTTTCCCTCTGCGCTGGGGTGTTAACTTATTATTCAGTCATCTTCAGGATCAGCTGCTACTGGAATCCGTGACTCTGCTTAGTCACAGACCCAGATAGCATCACGCAGATAACGTGTTTGTTTCCCGTAGAAGTGAATTTGGTGAATTGGATGGGAGCTGCGCGTATGGGTCGTGGACAGACTCCCACTTGTCCTGCACGGAAGCCTTTTCATCCACCTGCTTCTGTTCAAGATGAAGCGCGTGCCCCCAGGTCTCCGCACAGGAGTTCCAACCAGAGCAGTTTAATAAGTTGTACTTTCACCCCATCACTTATCCTTCATGGTAGATTTTTTTTTTTAATCTCTTCTCTATCCCATTAGCTCCTTTTCCATAAAGCTGTGGCTGTTTTCCAATAACCAGTCTCATTTTTTTTTAATTTAAAAAAATTTTTTTAACATCTTCATTGGAGTATAATTGCTTTACAGTGGTGTGTTAGTTGCTGCTGTATAACAAAGTGAAACAGCTATATTCATACATACATCCCCATATCCCCTCCCTCTTGCGTCTCCCTCCCACCCTCCCTAGCCCATCCCTCTATTTGGTCACAAAGCACCGAGCTGATCTCCCTGTGCTATGCAGCTGCTTCCCACTAGCTATCTATTTTACGTTTGGTAGTGTATATATGTCCCTGCCACTCTCACTTCGTCCCAGCTTCCCCTTCCCCCTCCCCGTGTCCTCAAGTCCCTTCTATACGTCTGCGTCTTTATTCCTGTCCTGTCCCTAGGTTCTTCAGAACCTTTTTTTTTTTTTTTTTAGATTCCATATATGTGTTAGCATACAGTATTTGCTTTTCTCTTTCTGACTTACTTCACTCTGTATGACAGACTCTAGGTCCATCCACCTCACTACAAATGACTCAATTTCGTTTCTTTTTACGGCTGAGTAATATTCCATTGAGTGTATGTGCCACATCTTCTTTATCCATTCATCTGTCGATGGACACTTAGGTTGCTTCCATGTCCTGGCTATTATAAACAGTGCTGCAATGAACATAATGGCACATGACCAGTCCCATGTTTATGACGTTGTGTTTGGAGAAATAGAAGGAACAAGGCAGACGGGCTCTTTGTTTGCTCAGGCAAACATGCATTTCCCTTTCATCTCAGCTCCACCTCCCAAATGTGTCCAAACCTTATCATCTTCCAAGGACCAGCCTGGTCACTGAGCTACTTCTCATCCACAGGCGTGACGCCAACCCCAGGCAGGACCAAGTGCGACCGATTATCAGACGTGTCCAGCCATCCTCACCAATGATACCGTTTCAAGTCACATCCCTGGGCACCCCGGTTTGGGTAATGGGACACCTGCCTTTTGCCTGGGCCTCCATCTCTTGCCTGTTCCCTTGCTACACTTCTGTTCTGATCACATCCTGGATGTGCCGCTCTCACCTTACACCTGGATTTTCCCACTCAAGGGCTGCTCTCGTGGCAGGTACGCTATCACTGCTAACCTCCTAGAAGTTAATGGCCTGATGCCCCCAATTTCTGACAAGTGGTTCCAGCACAGCGGTTAGTAACGTGTCCCTAGAGTCACGTACGCCTGGATTTGAAAGTTTGCTTTTCTTATTGATTACATGACCTTGGACAAGCCTTTAACTTACCTGTCAACCTTTTATAAAATGGGCAAATGGCAGTGCTTATATCGTGGAGGTTATGAGAACAAAAGATCATTTATGCAAAGCACAGTCACTGGCACTTGTTAAAGCCGTGTTATCAGTCCTCTCACCACGCTCTGCCCATCTGTGAGGAGGTCCAGATGCCTGGACGTTCATGCGGCCCGACTGATGACACGGCAGAGCCACACCCCTGCGTCCTGTGCTTTAGCTCCTGGATGAAACTGCCAGGGCAGAAACAGGATCATTTTCTCCCTGGAATGACTTTCATGACGCCACGCATAAGGCCAAGCATTAACAGCACTCATCCTGCAACTAATATTGGGAAGATGTTGAAAAATCGTTACAAACATCCTTTTGAAAAGCATATAATCACGCATATAAGTTATTTAACTCAACTACGTTCAGGGGAAGCTGAAGTGAGACATCTGAGGTAGCTGGAGTGGTCCAAGCTTCCAGGCGAGAGAACTCTTATCTAGAAAGACCAAAGGATCCGGATCTTGAAAGAAAAGATAAGATGAAAAGGGAATGACTTCCCATTACACAAGTAATTAGGTGATGTGTGCTCCACTTTGTAGCAAAGTGATTATACCAATGTTTCTACTTTGTTCAAAGAACTTAGAGAAGGCCTGTTGGTAGACTATGCTTAGCACAGAAGGATGTTGGGAAAATGATCTTAAATAGAAAATATAAGTGCCCCCCAGTTTGCGTTTGTTTTGTTTTATTTTGTTTTTGAGTATCTCTAGAGCAGCACTTCTCAATATGCATACGAGTCACCTGGGATCTTGCTAAAATGTGAATTCTGATTCTAATCCATTCGATTGGAGGCCCGAGAGCCTGCATTTCTAACAAGCGGGTGAGGACTGAACTTTGAGGATCAGGGTCCAGGGTCCTGACCGTGGCAATGAAAGTAAACTACAGGTCAGCTGGCCACGTCCAGATTGTCAGGGGCTAACTTTACCTGCCCTGTGCCAAGGAGCCTGTGTGTTCTGCACGCGCACACACACACACACACACACACACACACACACACACACGCATACCCAGCACAAGTTACATAAACTCTCACAGATGACGGGGACCTGGTCATCTGGTCATTCATGCCTCGGACTGGAGACTAGAAACACTGTCCAGGGCGAGACCAGAAACAATAGGCACATACATTGCCAGTGGAGGCTCATTCCGAAGGGGCACCTAGAGAGAAAGGGGGGGACCCCCAGCCCGGCCGTCCCCTCCCACTCATACCACTGCAGGGAACCCAGCCTCTGTGCGGGGCTCCGTCCCTCCCTGTGTCCTCCGGTCACAGGGCCCCCATGTCAGCGTGCTGGTGGGTCGCCTTCACCATGGACCCCCAGCCGGCAGGGCAGTGGCACCAGCGAGCACGCAGTACAGCACGTGCGGGACCAGAGTCACCCCCTCTACGCCGTGTCCACATCACTGACACGGCCTCCTGTCCGTCCAGGGGGCTTTCCTCAAATCAAAGCAGTTATCCCTCAAGGTCACGAGGTGTGGCAGCCCCGGGGCCATTTCAATTCCCCCCCCTTTCCCGTGTGGCCCCATCCAACTGCGATACACCTCTGGCAAAGGCCCTCAACCTGTACTCTTCTCCTTTGCTCAACACCCCCTAGCAAAACCCCACTTCACGGTCGACCTTTTGCCACCTAAAACCGCTCACTCAAGGTAAAACCCAAGGTCCCCTCTGTGGCCCACAAGACACCCAGGAGCACGGCCCGTGATCCCTCCCCTTCGTCCGCTCAGCCACCTGTTCCTGTGCTCCTGCCATACTGGTCCCTTTCCCTTTCGGCAGCCTCCCAGGTGTGATACTGCTACCTGGGATGCTTCTGCCTCAGGTGTCTGCATGGTCGACTCCCCCCACTTCAGTGCTTTGCTCAAATGTCACCTTACTGGAAACACTCTCCCAAACTACCTTCTATAAATCAAAACTCTCCTCCCAGCTCTCTTTGTCCCCCACTTTACTTTTCTTCATAGCATATATGACCTGATATATTCTGTGTATATCGGCTTTTAAAATTATTGTCGGTATTTCCTCTCTGGAATGTATGTTGTCATATATTTGGTGCCAACTATAGGACCCTGATTTTTTTTTTTTTTAAGCTGATTGGATGCTGACAAATGTCTAGATGAATGTTTCTGAGAATCCAAACGCTGCAGAGAAAAATCACAAATCAGGCAGATTGGAAATGCTCTAAAATCAAGGTCATCAAACGCCACTGGGCCCCCTGACCCTTGATCTTACCAGATTTCTCTAGTCTGGTTATTTCTCCATCCTTTTAAGTCACTATGTCTTCAACCTTGTAAATCCTGCTCTAACTGCACACCCACCCCTCCCACAGTAGATGACCGTGTCTCCTAATTCACAGAAAGGATAGAAATTACCAGATGGCCAGCGGCCCCTGACTGTACAGGTCCCCTACTCCCTCCACCGCCCCAGAAACGCCATTGTTTCCTGTGCTCTGGGTGCCACGCCCCCTGCTTCTTAGAAACCTTACATGTGAAAGAAATCAAGGCTGGTCTCAGGTGTCACGTCCCTCTCTCACCCTCTCTGGGATCCACCATCCAACCATATTCACACATGTTCCAGACTCTCCCATTTAAAATATAACACAAGAAGGCACAGAAGAAAAGGGAAGAGCAGAAAAGAAGAACAGAAAAGCTAGGAGTTTCCCCCTTCCCGGGCCCAGATTCCCGTCCAGCCCCTCTTCTCGGCCTCATGGTCAAGCTTTTCTAGTGTCGCCCACACTCACCTCCCCACTTGCCCACCTCTGATTGCACCCTCTACCCACAGGAATCTGGCTTCTGCCCTCAGAGCTTCAGCAAAACCTGTCTCGCTCAGGTCACCAACGATCAAGCACCAGGTCCTCAATCTGATAAACACTTTTCAGTCAAGTAGACAAGTTAAGAACCACATAGTCGAGGCCAAACTGTTGTAGTCAGTGGAGAGACCAGTTTGTAAACTGACATTTTTCTTTAACTCCGCCTCTCTTCAAGCAGAGGTGCAGCCCTAGCACATGCTGTTATGCCTCCTGGCACCAGACTTGCCAGAGGGTTTGAGAGAATTCTTGTAGAGGAATTTGCCCACAGGGGAGAAGTCCCTCGAGGCTATCACTCCTTTATCCTGGAAAATTATTTTCTTGACTCACAATATAGGCTCTCAGAATATAACATGGGTAACCAGCCTTGTACCTAGAAAGACAAATATATATTTTTTCCCTTAAAACTGAGGTCTTTGGGTTATCTCTCCATAGCAAAAAAACTCAACAGATATTCATCCTTTCTCAGGATTTTGCTGAAAAATATTTTTTTCTGTATTATTGTTTCTGTACAATATTTTATTGTAAATAAAACAGTATTTCCCTATTTTGATTCAAAAATCTCCTGAGTCCAGCTGGAATGTAAGGATGTCTGTAGAAGCTTCCAGTTTGCCTGGGGTTGGGTGATGAAGGGTTTAGTGACTATCACCACAGGTGAGACGATCCTATGAACAGAAGTTTGGACTGCATTTCCCCCAAATCCCAGTCCTTAATCCACCCTCATGGCCAAGCGTCTGTGTTTCAACGTCCTGAATAACAGTGCTGCTGTATGAAAAACGCGTGGGGCTATTTGCACTCTGATCCACTGTGCCATTCCTTTTTTGGAGAGATTTTTTTTTCCCATAAAACTTCTCCCGAAAGAGAAATCAGGAATCTATTTGTTGCACAGGTCAGACATAAAGAGCTGAAATATCAGGGATTGTTGTATGTTTGGTGGGATTTTGTCAGAAGAGGAAACCTCCAGGCCCACATTACGAGCTTTCTTCTTTTCTTTCCACTCTGATAAGTTTTATTTTATTTATTTATTTATTTTTTTTTTGCGGTACACGGGCCTCTCCCTGTTGTGGCCTCTTCCGTTGCGGAGCACAGGCTCCGGACGCGCAGGCTCAGCGGCCATGGCTCACGGGCCCAGCCGCTCCGCGGCACGTGGGATCTTCCCGGACCAGGGCACGAACCCGTGTCCCCTGCATCGGCAGGCGGACTCTCAACCACTGCGCCACCAGGGAAGCCCTGCTTTAGGTTTTAACACTTCTTTTCAGGGTATGCTTGTGGCCTCATCACAGAACGTTTAAAAGTGGAGAAATCCTCAGTCTGTCAACCAGTTTTTCCTGTTTCTCCATGTTCCCATCACACTCCATGCAACCTACCAATGGAGAATTTATACTGCATTGTTATGACCGGTTTTCTAACCTGTTTATCCAACTGGATCAAATTTCCTTGAGGCTGAGAAACTACTGGGTTGGCCAGAAAGTTCATTCTGGTTTTTCCGTAACATCTTATGGAAAAACCCGAGCGAAACTTCTGGCCACCCCACTAAGTCCCGTTCATCTTTCAATCCTCTTTATATTTTTTAAAGGATTCCTGTTAAGATTTTTTGAAAATAACAGGTTGTTACTTGGGTTTATACGTTTTAAGGAAAAGGCATATCATCTAAATCAAAGTATGCCTGAATTCTGTAATTGTGGTTAATGTGATGAAGCACTTGATTGATATAGTTGACTAAATGAAAGAGTAAATGTCTAGAAAATAACATTTTATGAGATTTCAATGGGGAGACCCAAAAGCAAATTTAGCTTTAATTTACAGTATTTTTCAGCAGTGAAATAGCTAGAACTGAAAATCTCATGGAACCTTTTTAATGGAACTCCTTTTGGCTTTGATTGGTTTATTTATTTATTATGCCTCTGTTCTCTGCTCCATCCTCCACCTCTACCTTCTGGTTCCCGAAACACAATTATACTTTTGAAATGTATCTGTCGACTCCACTCCAGCCAGTTTAAGAAGAGAAAGATTTATTACAAGGTATTAGACGACTTGAAGAATTTCTGGGGTCATCAAGGAAACACCGGGATGTCCCGTGGCCAGGAGCAATGCAGCTGAAGATGACTGCCCACATGTGAGACCTCACTTCCGGCATCTCTGTGTTGCTACCACCTGCTGTTCAGCACTTAGGACCACAGGATCCAGGCACCACAGTCTCTATCACAGTTTCCCAGAAAAACAAAACACTTCCCGGCACACAGCCATCACCTTCACTTGCTCGTGTCATCATTCCAAGTTATCACAAATGCAGCTTGTTGCCAGCACCGGGTTCTCCAGACGCATGAAAGGATTGAAAACGTCCCCTTCCTTGCTCCTTCCCCATCCCCCCACTTTTTTTAAGCTCTCCAGTTTCATCACATAAGATTCACTAGAAGGGAGCCAGAGTGGGTATTCGGTGAGCCAATCTTAAATGTCTGCCACATACATAAAGGGTTTTTTAAAAAATCTCAGCCTTCCAGGTGAAGACAGCAGACGGGGCCTGCTTCACACACGTACAACCGGGCCGTAGAGAAGGCCCCGCACTGGCTTTCAAGAGACCCAAGGAAATCCTCTATGTTAAGCAGATGTAAACAGCTTGAAAAGAGGAAGTGAATTTCCTCCTTTGGAAGTAAAATTGTTCATCTTTTGTGAGCTAAAAACATTCTTTTTCTATAAACTGTCTACAAACGTTTTTGCCCATTTTTAAAGCGGTTACTGGCCATTTTTTTTCGTATCGATTGATGAGAATTCTTATGTTAGGAGAAAGAGCCCTTGTCTGTAATATGTAATTTGTGCTGCAAAGATACTTATCCAGTTTCTCATATGCCTTTCAACATTTTGGGGCACGTGTGTGTAGGTGTGTAAAAGGATTTTACCATATTAATGGGCTTGTAAACGTACTTGTAAAGAGCGAAAACCAGCAAGTTCATGTTGGTAGACAAATGCTGTTTCTCACAGCTCTGACACACAACCTGGTGCCACCTGAAGAACGCCTGTTGAAGGATTTCCTTACAGGAGGACAGCACGTGTCCTTATTTCTCCTATCAACACCGTGTTCCAGAAAAATGGCGTCACGTTAAAACCAACAATTTATGAGTGGAAAATATCTCCAGAGGCTAGCAGAGGCTAGGTGGTGTTGTGAATAGTCCCAGCATTTGGTTAGGACCTTATTAAATACTTCTCATGAGTTACTGAGTATGATATTTCAAATATGGATAGATTAATTATTACTGAAGAAAATGATGATGATCTTGTATTATACTTGGAAACCTTGATCTGGCTTTCCAGTTAAAAATAAGGATATTTAAAATGGTTTGGATGGTGTCTATGAACCAGAGGAGAAAACAATAAGACGGCAGTCAAATTTCCATGTTATCCAGTTGCTGAAAGCTCTTCTGAATCTCAGCACTTACTCTGATGCTATGGAAGAAATCGTAATAAAAATACAACTAGCTTTAAAAGCTTGTGAAAATGCTGTGTGAAAGATGAAAGTTAAACCACACTAATACAAGCTATCATATCACTACCGCCCTTACTACTATAGTTGTTAACAGTCATGGGCTTCAAATCTTATAGCAGCCCTGGTGTTCACAAACCAACTGAAAGGAACTCCGGCATATGGGCCAATCAAAGCACTTTGTGCCCTGCCTTTCGGAGGAACACAGTGAGCTCTGTAGGACCAAGAGGCTGGGGAGAAGGAACGCAGATGCAGATTCTCTTCACTTCCCAGGAAGAGCGGAGGAGAGGGTACAGTGATGGGACGGGCAGTGATAGCAAGCAGATGAGTGACTGATGAGCACAGGAAAAGGGACCCATTTAAAGAGAGGATAGTGACAAGGATGGGAAAGGTGGACCCCGCTTTTCAAGGCAGGCAGGGCTAAGTCAGTGGAAGCCTTCGCGAACCAGATGCAAGTTAAGATTATAGTAGCACTGGGGAGAGGGAGGGGGGAGGACGACGGGGCACAATTCAAACATGAGACTTCGTCTGGTTTTACAAATGGTGGCAAAGTCAAAACAGACCTGGAGGGACTGCTATGACCGAGTGGACTTCATGGCGACACGCAAGCAGGTGCAAACGATGGGATGCTATGATTACTGTTGCCATGCGCTTTTGTCCAGTCAGAACTGTTAAGTGTAGGATGTAGGACTGGGTATAAGAATATGGTGCAAATTGTATCTCTTGCTCACTCTTACCTCACAAGACAAAATAAGAACGGGACCACCTGAAGCAATAAATCATGGCTGTCACTAGGAAAGCCCGGGGGACCTTCCCTGTGGGACACACACTGCAGGAGAGTATTATGCAAAGACAGGCTTCTGAGGCTGCTTAACCAGCATAACCAGCAGGACCAAAGCTTCTACTTGTGAAAATCCAGGCTCATCTTGGGTCCAGGAGGGAAGGCACACAGTTATCTCGGGGGGTAGCAGCTTCTCCTGGGATGTTCTCTAAGGGAACTGACAAGCACACTTAGATTATGCAGTGGCTTTTCAGGCTGGGGGCTCTAAAGACCTGGTACCAATGCTCTGGGGTCTAAGTTCTGCAGAAGTCTAGCCCTTCCACCCACTCGCCTGATGCCAACAACAAAACTCAACAGGGAGGCCATCGGGCACGCGAGGAGGGGATGCCCTGAGCATCACATGCTTCTTAAATCCACGGATTAAATTCACAAGTAAAATAGAACATATAGAAATTAGGAACGCACCCAAGTATTTGATTGGAATGATGACTTGCTAATTTGTATTTCATTCATTTAATCAACAAGTACGTATTAAATGACAGCGACGTGCCAGACACCATACTAGATGCTGGGGACACTGCTGTGAACAAATAAAAATGTCTGCTCTCGTGAAGCACACATTCCAGAAAGGGACAGAATTTACAAACGAAACTAACCAGCGTGAGGCTGACAAAATCAAGTGTCAATCTTATCTAAAACCTATATTCCAAAGTAAGCAAGAGACATTACTGACGAAGTGCAAGCCAGCACACGAACGCCACGTCCAGGTGAGTTCATGAAGGCGTTTTTACACACGCCTGACCCACAGCCTGCCTTTCCTCTCCTCTCCCCTCCTCCCACCCCGTTCGTCTTCCTCTCACGTCCTAGGAGGACCCCCAGGTAACACAGCAAAAGCCCCAGGTGACTGTGGGTTTAATTAGGTATTTCTTAAAGAGAAGAAAAGAAGGACAGCACTTTGCTGCAAGTCACACATGCAGATCGGAGTGCATAAGAACTGTACTTCTTTCTGTTACTGCATCTCCTCCTTATTCCTAATTCGGTAGATTTCAGAACTTTCATGTCTCTACCAGATAAAGTTTTGTTCTTTCTTTCAAGCACCTGAAAGTGATTCCTTAGCATTGCTTTGCTAATCCCTCCCACCACCACCACCAAAATCAAGGGCCCACAGACTGGCCATTCAAGCATGGTCCCGTTACAATCAACAGACGCACATCGATCCTCCTGACAGAGAAGCAAACACCTCAATCCGTTTCAAAGCTGAGGCCTCAACCAAATGGAATGACTGGTTCTGTTTAATGAAACTGGGAAAGTTTTACTGGCCTTCTCAGCCACATAGCTTTACTAGAATTGTCATTTCACATCATGTCAAATTTTCAGTTTCACAAATATTAGTGTGCAATTTGAAAACCCAAAAAATTGGAAATATGGAGACAAACGTGGGGACCTGGATTGAAATGAACACTTATGCAGAAAGCAGAGACATTTGACACTGATACTCAAATTGTTTCCATATAGAACAAAGGAAACAAGAAAATTATCTGATTATATGATTTAGGCTGAAAAGGATTAACATGTTCATCTTCTTTTTTGCTTTAGTCCAACAGACGACAAGAAGATTTTTAATTCATTGTCTGTTTTTAAGAATTACAAAAATAATTCAGTTCAATCTTAGCTAATACTATAACAATTCAAATGAAGACCCTGACGAGGCCTTTTAAAAGGCAGAGAAACCAGTTTTCTGCCATTCATCTGTGTATTGATTTCCATGCAACTCCATTGGAGGCAAAGCCCAAGCTGAGCTGGCATGAGTGAACCGGGCTGTCGCTACCCAGGGCAACTATTCAAGTCTCGGGCAGAACTCCAGAGTATTTTTAAAGGATTGTGGGGGGGGGGGCGCGCATGCTGTGATATTTTTCACTGAAAATTATTTACCCCATGGTTACATTTTTAAAAGAACAATTACCAAGCAGTTTTATAAATCCATGAATATAACTCATCTCAAAGGTACATTTTAAAAAAGGCTGATTTCGTTCCAATAATTTTTCTCACACCCATGTGAAACCAGAGCTGGTACCACAACTCAATGTCTAGATGTCCAGCAAAGTAATTTCATAAAGCTATTCAAATGCATCACGGGAACAACTAATATTTCACTGTAATTTAAATTTTTATTCCTTTACCCATTTCTCATTTAAGAATAACTATGGGATTTATACTATAAAGCATAGATCCTAATCAGTAACCCCCTCTAAAGATTAAATTTAGAACTAGTAACTTGAACAAGGTCATGGTATCTTAGCTCTTTCTAGAATAACATCTTGTGCCCTGGTTCACTAACTTCATACCCTCAAACAAGGAGTATTTGGCACATGGTAGATACTCAAAAGTTGTTAAGTGTGGGGATATAAAATGGTCCAGCTACTTTTGAAGACAGTTTGGTAGCTTCTTATAAAACTAAACCTATTCTTCCCATAAGACAAAGCAATTGTGCTCTTTGATATTTACCCAAATGAATTGAAAAAACTTACATCTACACAAAACCGGAACACAAATGTTTACAGCAGCTTCATTCAAAATTGTCAACACTTGGAAGCAACCAAGGTGCCCTTCAGTAGGTGAATGGATGAATAAACTGCGGTGTGTCCAGACAATGGAATATTATTCAGCACTAAGAAGAATGAGCTATCAAGCCACGAAATCCTGCGGAGAAACTCTAAATGCACATTGTTAAGTGAAAGAAGCCAATCTGAAGAGGCTACGTACCGTATGATTCCAACTGTATGACATTTTGGAAAAGGTAAAACTATGCATAGAGTAAAAAGATCAGTGGGTGCCAGGGGAAGGGGGGAGGCAGGGATGAATAGGTGGAACGCAGAGGGTTTTTAGGGCAGTGAACTGTTCTGTGTTATGCTGCAATGGTGGACACAAGTCACTACTGTATACATTTGTCACAGCTCATAGAATTTACAACACAAAAAGTGAATTCTCAACTGTGGAGTTTAGTTAATAGTAATGAGAAATGTAATGTTGCCTGTCGTAATTGCAAACAAAGGACGTCACAGTCATCAGCCATTATGGTCAGCTGGTGAGCCCTGCGGAAACTCAGGATGTGAAAACACAGGATACTGGCCCCAGAGAGCTGAGGTGCATGTCAAAGGAATGATTTCAGTGAGCCCAGACGCTTGCATCTTCCTGTACAGAGAAAAGCGCTAAATTTCTTAACTTGTGATATCTGGTTTCCTTTAATCAACAATACTCTTCTGACGTTCAGACGACCTGCCCTTTGTTGCAAAACTCCTATATGACCAGGCTCCCCCCTCACCTCCTCGGAGCAGTTCTCTCAGGCTTACTTGATATGCTACCTCCCAGGTTGGAAGTCCTAAAAATTCCCGCCGAATGAAACATAACTCTCAACTTTCAGGTTGCGAGTTTTCTTTTTTTTTCAGTCGACATAATGTATCAGTTTGGGTCCATCGATTGTATAAATGTACCACACTAACAGACGATGTTGGTCATAGAGGAACCTGGAGGTGGGCGGAGAGTATACGGAAACTCTGTATTTTCAATTCCATCTTTTCCATAAACCTAAAACTGCTTGGGGAAAAGTTTATTAATTAAAAACTAAAAATTAAGAAAATTTTAAAGGTTGTTAAATGAGGATTTATTGAAATAAAAGAGGTCAGTTGGGGCTCAAAGGTAACTTCCTCTGCGGAGTCTCCACTGAGCTAAGTATCCCAGGTGGACCGTCCTCCACGTCCTAATGGCTTGAATGGCCCAGTCCATTCAAGGAAGGTTCCCTCACCCTCACGAAGTTCTGTTCCAGGTGGAGTGCACCTACCCACAAGGAGAACAAAGTTCATTTCCTAAAGTAAGAAAGGGAAATCCCACTGAAAGCGAAAATAGCACCTAGAGCCCAGGGAATGAAGGACAAGAACTGAATTTACAACTAAACTCCTTTAAGGCTCAACCAGGAACCCATGGGAGACAGCAGCTACTCACTGCTGGTCAGAGGTCAGTCAGCAGGCTCCACCCCCGGGAATCCCTAACTAACTTCTGCAGGGAAATCTCCCAGCTAACTGGTGTTGACTATAAAAGCAAACCCTCCTCCTGACACGCACACATGTTCATGCACTATTGTGAAAGTTCAGGGTAGTTATTACTGAGTTGTCACGGGCCCATTAATTATTCACGACACCGTATTTAGCTTTACTCTGGTAAATCTTTTTTAATGGCCCAGCCTACATTACAGAGCATCTTTATTTAACTCTGTTTACGTTTATGCCTTTTCCAATAGCTCATTAAGTACTATCAGAATCTTTAGTGAGACTCGCCGAGCTCTTCTGGGCTTTCATTTCACTCACTCATTCCACTGCACCTTAAAGTTCCGGATAGTTTTCAAGCCCACCCCTCACTCACATTTTCTTTTCTCTGCCTCTGAAGAATGCAGGAGACTTCCTTCTCCAATATTTCCAGACTGCGATTCAATCTTTCCCACTGCTAAAAGGTAGGTGTTTGAAAAGATGTATCTATACGTGTCTATACGTGTCCCTGTTGCCAACAGTATCAAGTCCTGATTCCTTAGGAAAGCACCCAACGCCCTGGCTAGTTTGGCCCCAAACTCACAACTCATCTGCTAACATTCTTTCCTTCCTACTTTCCGCTTCAGCTCTTGACAAACAGGGCATGAGACGTCGTTGTCCCTTCTATGCTTTCTGCTCGGAACTCTCTTGGGTCCCACTCAAATGTTACCCCTTCCTCCAGACAGAGGTTCCCCATCCCTCTGCTATTCTCCCAACGACACTACTCCCGTCGTTGCTGAGGCTGCATGACCTTCTGAGGTGTGAACAGTTATAAATGAGACAGGCTCTTGCCAGACAGAGAACTCCTTTAAGTCAGGGAGTGCATCCCATTCCTCTTGCTGTGCCCAGAGCCCGCCCACAGTGAATGCATGAGAAATACTTATTGAATGAATGAATGAAGGCATTTTTACTCCAGACTATCTGAGTTTAATTAAATCATGTCTGTTCTTTCCAGCATATCCGAACCTACATAACTGCATGATCAGGTGTACACATGGAAGAAAATCACGGGGAAAATAACTATAGTATAGATATGCATGTTTCTTAGAACATATCACTTGGGATTTAAAAAAAAAAAAGAGTAAGTCAGAACACATTTAATGTCATGAACATTAAAAACATACTTGGAAATCAGTCTCTCTGGAAAAACTATACTTTTCAAGGATGCCATTGAACTAAAAAGAAAAATGATCCTATATATTTTTCATGGAATGCCACCAAATAATAATTATTATTACAGTTGATTACAGTTATTATACAGTTACAGCTGATTACAGTTGCCAAGCCTTTTCAAAGCAAGTCATATCTACTTTGGGGGGCATCTTTTGGGAGGAATTATTTGATTTTTAGAAATGAATATTTGGAATTGCTTTTTCAAAGACTAGCTGTGTCTGATTCTGAAAATTTTGCATTGTGTGCATTTGAGAATGAATTTTCTAGCACTTGCATATGCTGGACTATATAGAGTTGGTTCTCTGAGATAGGTCTTAGGAGTTGAATTTGAAGTTATGTCAGATGTAAATCCTGCTGGTCTCAGAGAGAGAGATGTGACTGACAGCGGGGCTTGCCTTGAATGGTCGTAGTTGAAGTCATAATTTATGAACATATGTGGGGTAGAACGCTGGCATATGCAAAGCATGACTGCATGCAAAATGAGGATAAAAATACAGGTTGGGCTTCCCTGGCGGCGCAGTGGTTGAGAGTCCGCCTGCCGATGCAGGGGACACGGGTTTGTGCCCCGGTCCGGGAAGATCCCACGTGCCGCGGAGCGGCTGGGCCCGTGAGCCATGGCCGCTGAGCCTGCGCGTCCGGAGCCTGTGCTCCGCAACGGGAGAGGCCGCCACAGTGAGAGGCCCGCGTACCGCAAAAAATAAAAAATAAAAAATAAATAAATAAAATTAAAAAATAAAAATACAGGTTACCTACATAGTATTCACATGGGACTGGAGCCCACTCACTATTCTTTAGTGTCATGCATTTCCCAATGGGAACAACATGTATCTTACCAGTAGGCACCAAATGGAAGTGACACCTTGTGGATAAAACGTTTGAAGTTTGGTGTGAAATACCAATTCCAGGAGTAGTTTATCAGAAAACTAGCCCAGGTCAATAAAACATGCATATTGTTCCCCAAGTGGATATTTAATAAGGTGCATGAAAAGAGTTGATATACTCCTTTTAGATACCAGGTTTCATAGAATTATAAAGCTGGAAGGGACTTTAGAAATGATCTGATGTAACTCCCACCCACTGTTTTGTAGTTGAGGAGTTTCCAGCAAAGTCAGGACTCAAATCTGACCTCCTGTCCTCAGGTGGGGCTCTCCCTTTCCCGGTAGTCAGAGGAAAATCCTATAAACTGGTATTAACTAATTCCCACTGATGTCACAGTACAATAGAACTCACTGCAGTTTTTAGCACAGCTGCCAGCCGGAAAGGTCGGGAAATGCTTCTCCAGGCGATTCTCTTGGATTAATCTTGTAAGATACAGTGGGAAAAGCTTGCAATTCAGAAGCTGAAGTCGAGAATGGGAGTGCAAGCACTTGCTGTTGAGGAGCTGTGCGCCCTTGAGCAAATCTACCTTCTCTGAACCTTAGTGGGTTCATCTTCACATGGGAATGATAAAAATTCCTGCCTTGAGAGGCTGGTGAGAAGATTGGATGGTTTAATAGGAGAGAATGCGCTTGGCAAGCTACAACGGCACTTACAAAGATTTAGTTTTTATTGTCGTCATCATTAAGAATTATTTATTAAACCACCAAAGCAGCACAGCGGGTCACTGGGCCTTAAGCAAGGCAGGAAGCAGGGAAGACCATGGGCTGCACCCACATTAGGGCTTTTATCTCCTAAAGACCCCGTTTTTACCAGCAGGTAATCTTATTTGCAAAATCCATTAAGTCAACCTGCCTCAGCAGTGAAACAACTCAGTGTTCTTTCCTTGGTAACTTCTAGCAAATTCTTATCTTAATATTCTGAAACACTTCACTTTGGATTTATCCTCTTCTCACTCCTCAAGAACTGAGCTCTCACATCATCTAGAGCATCTCTGTCCAATAGAAATACAATGCAAGCCACGTTTGTAATTTTAATTTTCTTGTAGTCACATTTAAAAAGAAAAAAAAAGCAACAGGTGAAATTAATTTTAACAGTATATTTTATTTAACCCAATATATCCAGAATGTTATCAGTTCAGCATATAACCCTTATGAAAGTTATTAATGAGATAGTTCCCATCCCCTTTTTTTTCACACTAAGTCCTCAAAATCCCCTGGGTATTTGACACTGACAGCACACCTCAATCGGGAATAACTAGATTTCAATGGAAATAGCTACAATATCGGAAAGACATGTAGGTCTAGAGCCTGGCAGGGTGACCACACCTAACGATAAAGCAGACTGAGAAAATTTAACTTAGGAACTCTCCATGGAAACACTTCAGAACACTGAACGAAACAATCACGTCCTAGCACATAGATGGGGGAGGGAACCCTAGCAACAGAAATGACAGCCTAGCAACACCAGATGTTGTACGAAAGGGAAATTAGAAAACTATTACTTTGCAAAGAAGCATTTCTGGGAAGGCCATCTTTTTCTATTTTGTTTAACGTGAAATAAGGAAACTGATCGCACAGCTACCCAAATATACATCTTATAAGGCGCCATCCTCATTATCTCTTTATCCCACAACCCAGACACTGACATATTTTGTCATGTTGTTGATGCTATGTTTCTCACTTAGGAAGACGAACAGTAAAGCATGACATCGGGCTGAACTGTCATATTTCCTCCCATGGCATAGCCTGCCTTGTGAGCCTCCTGGGTCACCATAAAGAGCCTGAATTGCACACAGCAGGTTGGTCATCAGAAGTCTTCCCACGTCATCTTATAAAAATACCCTGCCAACTCCTGGACAGGACCTGGTCTCGCAGGCCTGGGTTCCTAGTTCGTCTCCGTTACTCCTCTCTTGGTTCCTCTTTCCCATGAAGATGCAGAAGCTCCTTGGTCCAGCAGACTAAAAGCTAAGGATGAGGGATGCCCAGAACCTGACCTCCCGCTCCACTATCCCTGACACCCAGCGATGGGACATCTTTGCTCACCCTCAAGGCTGCTCCCTTTTCAGAAAAGTATGAATAAGGATGCCACAACCAGCCTAGCTCCGCCTCTCTGAGCAAAGATGACAAATCATTATGTCTTTCTTGGCAAGAGCTGCCATGCCCCTCTTTTTTTTTTTTTTGGTACGCGGGCCTCCCACCGCCGCGGCCTCTCCCACTGCGGAGCACAGGCTCCGGACGCGCAGGCTCAGCGGCCACGGCTCACGGGCCCCGCCGCTCCGCGGCATGTGGGATCTTCCCGGACCGGGGCACGAACCCGTGTCCCCTGCATTGGCAGGCGGACTCTCAACCACTGCGCCACCAGGGAAGCCCCATGTCCCTCTTTTCATTCTCTAACCTAACGGTCTGGTTACTCTGAACCCAACGCTTTCCTAGTGTCCACCTCCGCTGAGAAGGTCTGGTCCCTTTCTCACCACCCCTTGTCCCCTCCATCCCAAGTGACCAGATGGCATAAGGTCTGAGTAGAATATAAAACTGTGAGCAGAGAGCAGTCAACAGTTGTGAACAATAAAAACATAAAACAATGGAGTTTGAATAAAGATTTTACTAGAATCTTTCACTTTGTTTGTCATGCTTTTGCTTACAGTGCTGTCTATGAGGAGGCTCCCGGGTGTGTACGTGTGCGCCTATCACCGGTACGGTTTCCAAGCTGTCGTACTGAGTGCGATAACTAGTGAGAAAGCCAGTTACGGTGTCTGGATCAAGTATATTTTCCATGAATGTCCAGCTCAGATGAGCCTTCCTTGACCATTTCAGCTGAAAGGGGTCCTCCCTCCTCTGTAGCAGAATGGATGCTATTCTGCTTCTCAAACTTAAAAATGCCTACGAATCCCCCGGGGATTTTGTTCAAGTGCAAGTTGTGATTTAGTAGATCGGGGTGAGCCTGAAATTCTGCATTTCTGAGATGCTTCCAAGAGATGCTAAGGCCGCTGGTTGCTGACTCTACCTTGAGTAAGGCAACAGCTCACTCAGTGCCTCATCACAGACAGATTGCAGGGGTATGAAAGCGACTTGCCTCCTTTCCTAGATGGTAAGTCTTTTTTTTTTTAAAAACCATTTATTTTTATTTATTTTTTTATTGAAGTATAGTTGATTTGCAACGTTGTGTTAGTTTCACGTTTAGAGCACAGAAATTCAGTTATACATACATATGTATCTATTTTTTTCAGATTCTCTTCCCTTATAGGTTATTACAGAATATTGAGTAGAGTTCCTAATGCTTTACAGTAGGTCCTTGTTGGTTATCTATTTTATATATAGTGATGTGTATATGTTAATCCCAAACTCCTAATTTTTCCCTCTCCCCCTTCCCCCTCTGGTAACTATAAATTTGTTTTCTTTGTCTGCAGGTCTATTTCTGTTTCGCATATAAATTCATTTGTAACATTTTTTTTAGATTCCACATAAACTTTTTGAGAGCATATTCTTTTTCACATGTTTTCCTTACTATGATTTTAAGCAGATGTTTGTGGAAAACATGACGAAAAGGTTATCACTGGTCACTTATGTCTGTCATTTTATTCTCAGCAACCGATTACAGGGACCACATAGTGATTCGGCCAATGGGCTGCTGATGAATTTGCAGGTGTCCACAGCGGATGAGTGAGAACCTGCCTTCAATCCCAGCTCTCTGCCCTCCCCTCAGCGGGATGAGAACTCAACCTCCAGTTGTAGGCCCTACTCTTGATACCCGACCAGACAGAAGTTATATAACGAGAACATAAATGAAACAAATCTCCCTTCGGCTTCACACTTTGAAGTCCGGGTGTCATGCTTTGCCTGCATGGTGACCTTGATCTCAGATTCTAACCTCCCTTTACTATTATCAAGTTTGTTTCTGGTCCCTGCTTAGAATCCTGGGCTCTTAATATGTTCCCCTTTGTGATGATGTGCCCTGGCCTTGACCCTCTGCCAGCTGACTTGCCCTCTTCTGACCTGTGTGATAATCCGGGACTCGGGTCAAAGTCCCTCAGACTGCAGACCCCACTGGTGCCCTCAGTCTCAACTCGATCCCATAAACGTGACCATCATCACAGCTGGAGCTGCAACTCATCTAAGGGAAACTTAGCCTGGCTGGTGAAGCCTTGCTTTAAACTTTGCTGTGATGCGTTATAGAATGGGGATCAGTACAATTTTCCCACTCCTACGACAAAGGATTAAAAGTTCATCCTCTGAGTATGGAATAAAATTCTCCATCTTCGTTCATTTCTCTCATGGCTATTTTTTTTCTTCCTCCAACTAATCAATTCATGCTCGATCCATAACTCCCACCTCTTCTACCAGCAGATCAGAGAATGGGATGAAATGATAGTTTCCAAAGTATTGATCAGAACTTCAGGTTTCCTCTCCCTTACCCATTTGATTCCAACCTTAATTAATTAATTAATTTATTTATTGACATATAGTTGACTTACAATGTTGTGTTAGTTTCTGCTGGACAGCAAAGTGATTCAGTTCTACATATAAATATAGACATATATTCTTTTTCATATTCTTTTCTATTATGGCTTATTACAGGATATTGAATATAGCTCCCTGTGCTACACAGTAGGACCTTGTTGTTTATCTACTTTATATATAATAATTTGTATCTGCTAATCCCAAACTCCTAATTTATCCTTCCCCAACCTTTCCCCTCAGGGAACCATAAGTTTGTTTTCTATGTCTGTGAGTCTGTTTCTGTTTTGTAAATAAATTCATTTGTATCATATTTTAGATTCCACATATGATATAGATAGATATTAGTATATCCTTAAGTAATTGTAATGATTGTTCACTTTTTAGAAGCAGGAACACAACTAATATTTATGCTTTCATTGGGACTGTGTTATATGACCTGTTCCCATCTAGAACTCAGTTTTTCAAACCCGACCATCACCAACCGATTCAGGAAAAATCCCACAGGATATCTGTGACTGCCACTCTTAATAGCAGTGCATCCCCTAGAGATATGAAACCCTATGGGACATCCTTCCTAATTTATAACAACAGACCCAAGTACTAAAAATCACTTTGGAGAGTTTTCTAGAATTGACCTACATTTTAAAAAATGATTGTTATTAATTTTACTTTGGTAAAACAGCAAATTAATTAATCAGCTGAAAACTCTTATCAAGACAAAAGAAGGCTTTACAAATCCTTTCCCCTCTTTCCTGAAGGATCATTTCTTCATTGTTACTGTCACACTGATGCAGTGATTATGCCATGAACTAATGAAGGAAACGATGAGGGACTGTTCTGTAACTGTTACTGCTACAATGGCTAGCTTTGTGTTGAGTATTGACTCTCTGCTACTGAGAAAAGACCTGGAAAATAGAGAATTGAGCCCCAGACTGATATCTTTATTCATAATTATTATCTAGGCTGCAGAAAGAGGAATCAGACTACTATTTACATGAATGAAATCTCCTAGGCTGGGGGTTCAGAAAGGTGACTTTTTCCTTCTTAAATAATGTACTTCTTTGTTGTACAGTAGAAACTAACACAGCGTTGTGGAGCAACTATACTCTCATAAAAATTAATTTTAAAAAATTTTTGATTAAGAGGGTAGGTCTCATGTTAAGTGTTATTACCACAACAAAATTTTTTTAAAGAATGAATTAAAAAAAAAACATCATATTATACACTTTAAAAAAATGTACTTGATGGGAAGCCAAATCCAAGTCAGCTCAAGTCTTTTTAGACTCATTTCACTGCAGATCCTCCTTTTTTCTATATGTGCCTGATTTTGACTGACTAATCCTCACCCACCCCACACACTGCCCACTGCTCTGTTTGTGTAGAAGGATTCCCCTGCCAGGAAAACAGTGCAAGTACATAAAGTAAGCAAAAGAAGTAGAACTGATTCAAACAGCCTACTTATGAATCATGAAAGGGGGAAAACAGTTTGACATACTTCAGACAATTTTTAAATAAATGTTTTAAAAAAATTTTTTTAATGTAAAAAACTGAAATGTTGTCGTGAGGTTGAAAATTGTGCAGTGTCACAACAGATCTCTAACATCCTGAAGATCCAGGCACTCCCCAACTGGGAAAGGTTAAGGGGTTGAGCTCTTCTGGCAGAATGTAACACAGCCCTGTTCCTCAACAAGTGCAGACCTGGATACAGTATCTTTGTATAGTGTTTAATTCAATTTCCAGCATATTAAATCAGTGACAGTGTAACCCAGGACAAGCTTTTAATTTAGAAGCAAATCTAGCTCTGACAACAGCCTTCTCCTTGACCTAATGGATAGTTCTTTTTAGGCCTGTGAAGCATTGTTCCTATTTGTTAATCCTAGCACTCCAGCTGTGCATACCTCCTCCCATGAAAGGCGGAAGGCAATGGTGGCTTCCCAAGTCTATAGGGTACATCTCTTAAAATTAGTGATATGGAACACTTTGAACATCAACTTCAAATACTTAGATATGGGTTTTAATGAAAATGGTTTAATTTGATTATAACTAAAATTTGGAAATGATACAAAATAAGCTGCATTATACAAATAAGCTTAAGGTTCTCTCTCCACATATAATACCGATTCCTGGGTTTCGGACACTAATATTGTCAACTCTGGAAACCCCCCGTAGATCCCCTTTGACTGACTTACACAATGCGGTAGCCACGGCCTTAGAAGAACAGACTTTCTGGTGCATATACTCTGGGGACTGGACAAGCAAAGAAGAATCAGAATTTTAAGCCTGGAAAGAACCTTGGACACTATTTTTGACTAATCACATCATACAGGTAGAAAACTAAGACCCAGAAGGAGGAAACCAAAAGAAGACCTAAACTTGGGGGGCCACTGGCAGGTGCTGTCACATGTAAACCCAGGACAGTAGGTGACTGCCGGGGGTCTGAGCCCCCAAGTGGCCAAATCATCTGATCCCCTTTTAGTCCAGTTCCCCAAAAGGCAGCTGCCCCTCTAAATAAGATCCATCGTTGATACACTAACTGTGACCCTCTGCCCTCATCTCAGGGTTAGAAAAGATCTACCGTTGTCCTACAGGCCACCTCTTGCCTCTAGAGGATTTCTGGACTGATCCATTTCCATTTTAACCCATCTTTATTATCCCTCACCATCAGTAATTGTATGAGTTCTGTACATACACTAGACATGGAAGTAATGTTCTATGGTGATAACAATTATGGTGATGATGGTCGTGGTCATCATAATAGCAGAAGCTACAGCTTTTCTTTGAGTAGACAAGTAGGGGCACCAAAATTCCCCCAAATCATTCTGTATCAGGTGTATTCTCAGAAGGTCAAGAGTACGTAAGAATTAAGTGAAAACTATCTATCCCAAAGCTTCCCCAGTCTCACCTTTCTATCAGCAAGAACAGGTAAGTGAAGATGAGCGTCTAGCTGCATCTTTCTCAGAGGATAACTAGTATTTTGTGAAATGCAGCCCCACTTTCCTAGCACTAGTAACCTACAAAAGAGCTGCGTGATTTGCTGTATCCTTTCTAGATAACACGGCGCCTTCTCTGATTCACTGCGCCGTTAGCAGCTCAAGAAGCAACCAGGCAGCAAGTGCAGCTACACTCATGCAAAGAAGAAATAATAACCCCTGGGCTTCATTCACAGATCAGCAAATATTCACTGAACACGTATGCCTACACATGTAAGATCCACAACTGCTAGAGTGACCTCCTGAGGATCTGCCCATGGTCCTTCATCCCGACCGGCCATGCCAACAGCTCCCAAGGACACCATCATACAGCTGGAAGGAAGTCACATGGTGTGGTAGTCAGAATTACGCATGTCATTCAAGAGAATACGTCCTGTTGAGAATTACTGAATGTTTTTCCCATGAAATCCATCAACATATTCCAACTATTTTCCAAGATTATACCTGAGACGCGTGACCAACACCACACTGCACCTCCTATTTGACAATACGTCAGAGTAATAAATCTGACCCCAATACCTAGTCTTGCTTCCATAAGCTTAGAACGTGTGCTATTCAAATTCTAAAACAAGTCAGGGAAACGTGCGAATCAGATTGGCCCAGGATTCCATATAAAGGGGAATCATTCTAGTATTTATCTGTTACTCAGTGACTGGTGCTATTTAAACTCATTGGTAGACTGTTCCATTCAAACTGTAAAAATATAGAACATATTGAACAGAAGTCATGGACTTGGATGTTCAAACATTAAGGACCTTTTTTGTAAGTGACTGAGCAAAGACCTTCCCAGTTACTGACCCAAGGATTGTGGACGCTCTTCAAAAACGATAGCATCCATTTGCATAGATGCTACTTTCAATTGCTCTGAGAGTAGCCTGCAATTTCATGGGGTATAATAAGTATAACATTTTTTTTTCCCTTATAAGTGTATAGTTCAAGTGAATGGAAAAATGACAACTTCTGCATTTATGACAAAGACACTGAAATAGTTACATTTACCACACAGATTTATGCATAAATTATTCCAGCTCATACAGAAACCCAAGTAAATGGACAGAGGACTGTCTGATGGTGTGTGGATTTATATCTGTGAGCGAACTCAGAGATTTAAACACCAAGCCCCGCACTCAAGGCTGTGGTGTGAATTTGTGATTCTCCAGGGAAGATACTGGGTCCATAACCAATGAACAGATTTCAAAGTGACGCAGCTGCAGTAATTCAAGCAAACTCCTACTTCTTTCATGCCAAAAAAGCAAAGGTTAGCCCATTACGTTTGGAGCAGCATGTAATGATAGAAATTGTCATAAAATCTCAGAGCTGGAAGATGATCTAGTCCAACCCTCTGTATAATGTATCTTTTACCGTAGTTCTGCCTACAGTTTTCCAAACTATGCTTAGACACTCCAATGATGAGGAACTCGTTACTCCTAAGGAATCTTAGCTGAACTTGGGATCCCTTATGACTACTTAAAAATGTTTTCCTTACATTAATTCAAAATCTCTTCCTGTAGATCCTATCCATTTCGTCCCAGAGGGTTGACGCAAAAGTTTCTTCCACATTGGAATCCTTCAGTACCAGAGAGCTCTCAAGTTTTCAGGTTTCTCTTCTACCAAATCATCCTCAGTTACATCAACAATCTCCCATGTTCCTTTTTCTCCCTCCCACCTCAGTACTGAATACTAGCCTAGAATCTGCGCAGAACTACGTGACCTAAAGAGAAAAACATTTAAAATTCTGTCTCAATTTCCACATAGGCAAAATGTGTCACCTCAAAGATGAGTCTGAGGGTCACCTAAGAAAGAAAACTTGGAAACCCTCTGAAAATTGAAGTGTTACACAAACACAAGGAACAATTTTCTAAGGATTTCAATAAGGTGAAGCCCACCATATCCTAAGGAAAATCTCTTCAAAAAGTAACGCAAAATAAACTTTTGCCAATAATTTACTTTGGTATAAATACAATAAATTTCAACCAATCTGTTTACAACTCTCCCACAAGGCTGGGCCTATTTATATGCTCCAATTACATCCACACTCGATGCGTTTAAAATCAATGGACTTTTATGAATGAAAGGGACATGATCGAGTTAGAGAGGGATTGATACATTTCCTCTGAATCTTTCAACGTTTTGCCACTCCTTTGAATAAAACAAGATTTTCACACTTTTGTCAACAATCCTCACCCTTATAATCCTTCAATGGTTTCTCAGTGCCTCAGAATAAAATCTAAATTCCTTTCATCGTCCAGCCCAACTAATTCTCCATCTTCACCTCTAGCTACTGTCTCTCAATCGCTCTCTCTGTTCGAAGGGCACGTTTAACCTGCCTTATTCTTTCTTGCCTCTCTGCCCTTTTGCACAGTCATATCCAAGCCCTCACTGCCAACCTCCGCTTTATTTCAGTAGCAGACCTGCCCACCATCACAACCTCTGCTCAAACATATCCTCTCCAGAGTCTTACCTGAACCACTAAGGTGGCTTGAGTTTCCTGTTTCTATCAGAGTGCTTATTTCCCAGTACTGAAATTGTGGGTTTACTGTTCCATCCTCCTCATTAGACAGTAGATTCCTTGAAAGAAGATGTGTACTTTATTCATCTTGGGGCGATTCGTAACTAGCATAGTGCCTTGAGTAGAGCAGGTACTCAATACAGATGAATAGATAAATTAATAAGCAGCAGAGGGAACACAGATACACGGGAAATGACCATGCAATAAACTCAGGAAAGGGCACCAATCGTGCTTGACGTATATCAGAATTCAGAACTAACTCAGAATCAATAAGGTACTTTTTCAACACTCGCAGCTGTACCCAGTATGCTATCTTCCTACCCATTCCTTACCTCTAGAATTTTTTATCATTTGCAAAGCACTTTCTGCTTATTCACATACATTATGCCACTTAGTCGTTAATGCCACTACAACAACCTCAGTGCGTCCAAGTGGTGTAGGAAGAAGAACACTGGTCAGGTGATCTGAGCTCCAGCCTCCGTTCTGCCACTGAACCACTGGTGTGTATTAGAGAAACATCCTAACTTGTCTAAACTCAGCTCTCTCTCGAACTCTGCCAACCTTAGTGAAGGGAAGTTGTCATTTTTATACGTTGTTGTCCTTATTATCCAAATTGGCATCTGGAGGTAGCTAATGGAGCCAGAAAAAATAGACTTTAGGGTAAGACAGGCCTGGCTTTGACTTCTGAGCTACATCACATAATAGTTGGGTAACCTTGTGCCAGTTACTTAATCCCTCTGAGTTTAAGCAATCTTGAGTAATCTTTGAGTAATCTCTCTGCCAGCCTTCTCATATACAGAAGTACTAATGCTTAGACGAGAGAGGAGTATAAAAATATTTGTAGATGTTTAACGTACCACATAAAATTCTTCTTATTATGATTCTTGTTTGGGCAGGTTGAAGAATGGCATAGAACAATGTTTCTCAAAGTGCTTTGTGTGACCCATGATTACAAGAGGATTTAATAGCTGTGCCTTTAAAAACTTACTGACAACTGCACAACAGCTTAGTAAGTAAAGGCTCTGAGAAGTCCTGCTGTGGAGAGATCTGCCTAATTCTGCTTAACCCGTCATTTTCCCAAGTACCTGAATACGGGACACATGTTAATAGCTCGTGGGGGATCAAGCATGAGAAACACAAGAAAGCTGTTCTTCCACCAGGTGACTCTCAAAATAAGATATTCAGAAACAAAACCAAAAATGGTAAAAATATTCCCCATTCTACCATCCACGGAGTTATCAGTTACCATGTGCCTATTTGCTAAAAAACAACTAAGTAGGTACGTACCTACACACGTACATGTGTAGGAGAAATTCAGGTCAAATTTGAAGAGTAAGTCATAAACTCTGAAGGAAGAAGACGTCCAGATGTAATTGATCATGGGTATTATGAAGACTAAAAGCTGATCTGATTGCGTGTTTCTGATTCCCACTGGCTGAACTGAGCTCTTAGTAACTTCTGGAATCACATGATGTGAACAGGAAAGAAAAAGTACTTCCTCATTCATTCACAGACACAGTTCCTTTAAAGTCACAATTGCTCTTTTCACATGGTAGCAAAAATTCACTTTATTATTTCAAACGGCTCTTTCCCAGTATCAACTCCTGCGACTTTAAAAGCTGCCATTAATTTTTCCATTAGTAAACATTAATTAAAATGAATATGTACCATTGCTTTCAGCAGTTGCATCTGTAATAAATGTATGAATACAGGCAAATCTTGTCCAAAATGTTTCAAACAGCTATTTCTGAGCAAGCAAACACTTTGATGGTATTTCAAAGGATTTTATCTACAGAGAGCTTTTAGAATCTGACCCTTACCTAAAATAACTTGAATTCCATGGAAATACAATGAACAGTTACCAACCTAGCTAAAATCTATTTTATTGATCTTAGAAAGTAGCATGTTAAAACATGAGTAATGAACTCTGAGCTTTGAACCATTGATACCTTGGTCTTTCTGCAACCTTTGTGTACAATGCATTGAAAAGAAAAGCTTGAAAAACCAGAGGGGTGCTCCTAATTAAGGAATCACAGTGGTCAAAGATAATGGTCTAATATAATAATCTGAGATGAACTGCATTTCACCAGTTTATTATCAAAGACGCACCCATCCCCCCAAGTTCCATTCAAATCTTCTACGCTCAGAGAAACTGAAACAATTCGGAATGCATCTGAGTGTTACATTCCATGAACTCTCTGACCCCATTTCAATTTCCTTACATTAGGGTAAAGTTTTTGGTTTTTTTTTTTTGCTTTGTTTTTAACATTATAAGGAGAAAATGAGGCTGAGTCTTAGATCATGCTTCCACCAAGTTACCCCACCATCCTCCAAATATCTTAGCCAGAATCCAAGAACAGTAAGATTAGATAATTCAGATATACATTATTAAATACATTATTCTGAATATGTAAACAAATATTTAAAAAAATATGTGTATATATATCCAAAAAAATACTATCTCCTCCCAAATGACCATGTGTTAGCAGAAAAAACTTTGAAGCCTTTAAGGAAAATATTGTAGAAATGCTTGACAAAAAGGAGCCATGTGTGACCATAGTTTCTCCAAGGGTTGGGCTGGTGAATGCATTTGTCTGGCAGCCTGTGGTTTTCCTTCTGCACCAAACCTTACCCATCCCTGCCCCCCACCCCTCCATAGCTTTGCTGTGTGGCCAAATGACCCAGTGGCTATGGTCTCGCTGAGATGTATTCAGGCCCTTTTCTTTTCCTAATTATTTCTCACTTTCCACATTTTATGTCCTGAGATATTAAACATCATTTTTCAATTGGGAAAATGTTTGGTCTAGAAGGTCTAATAAACACAACTAGAATTTGATATTCAATTTTTCATACAGTATAAATCGGTAAGAAACATAGATAGTTCTTCAGCTAATAGAACTGAGAAGTGTTTGCATGATTTACATAAATCTAGACATTTTAAAGGTAAAAGTGAGTGATTTCCAAATCCTGCCTGAAGTTTGCAGAAGTTAACAAATGGAGTGTTAAGCTTCATTTACCACATTATCAGATTAAAATTGCTAATCATATGAATCTCACCCCGTAAATAATTTCAGTAATTAAATCAAGCCTTTGAGTTCATCACACTCGAAAAGCACCAAGCTGCAAGCCTTTGCAGTAGTCAACCATGGGAAATAGAGCTATCACACTTAACTGACATTTCAAAACGTCCTTTAAGTCCAAAGCATGGAAGCTTCCAACATCAGTTGGTCGCACTGCGTATCATATAGCACTTTACCAGAAAGTATCTGCTTGGAAAAAAAAGTTTCTCAGTTTGAAAAGTCACTGTCTGTGGCAATGCTCACCCTGCTTTACAAAGCAACCGTCCCGGAAAAGACTGAAAAATAATCACACTTGCTCTTCTCAATGAAAACACTACACTTCACCGTAAAAGACGATTTTAGCTCCGTTCCACAAATTCTCTGAGTTGTAGCAGAGTTAATGACTCATAATCGTTTTGGTTTTTTAATCACAAAAATAACTACAAATAAAATTGAAAAGGACACTGGCATAGCAGAGTGTAGTCCCATATCAGTGCACTTGTGAGGAAGTTTCCTCATTTTACTTATACTTACTAAGTTATTTTAAACACCCCCCCCAAAAAAAAGAAAAACCCAAAAAGCATAACTCTGGGATGTTAGCATTTAAATGCTTCAACACCAAGAATTCTTGTAGCTGTAAAATATCATTCAAAAAGCTATCAAAAGCATATAAAACCTGGAGAAACGCATTCCTGAGCCTGCCACTTCGTTATCTTCCTAAATCCAGGCTGTGACGGTTCCAGAGATGATTCCCTCTGCCCAAAGGAACCATATTCCAGTTTGTACTCCAGTTTGTAAGTGGAAGTGATATCTGTGTAAACACTTGGTAGATCAGGTGACAAGCAGCAGAGAAAGTCAATGAAGATGCCAAGTGTGGTCAAAGTTTACAAGATGCACCACCCTTTTCCAAGGGTTCTTAGCTATCCCAGAAATCAGCTGAGGTGACACTGCAGGATAATCAGAAAGGGCACCACTAGAGTAAGTCTGGGTTCCATAAAGTGTACTTACTGGTATTTGGAGATGGATATAAAAATAGATATAGATATACACAGTCCCCCCAAAAAACAAGTGTGTCCCTACTAAGCTCTTTACTTGAAGCACAGTACTTCTCTAGCCGTGAGAATTAAAATGTGGGTACTTTTGAACAGCAATAGCTCCATCTAACTAGAATTAGCAATTTTTCTCAGGGAACAAAAGAAGCCATCCAAACTGCAACACACACCTCAAATTCAACATAATTAAAAAGGAGTTTTAGAAGATGTGATAGGAATCCTCTCCTACTCACAGAAACAGGATCACTAAAAATGGGGGGGGGAGCGGGAAGGGGGGTGTAGCACATAGAGAAGCTGGTCGAACGGAGTGGGAAGACAAGGGCTGAGCGCTCAAAGACACTTTGCTGCCTTTCCCTTGCCCCTCACTTCTCTCCCACCCTAGGTTGTGATCACAAATTTAAAACCAAACCAAACCAAACCAAAACCCGGAAGGAGTGTGACTAGGGTTACTACCACGGCAACCCTCAACGATTTTCTTGTGCAAGAGTAAAGCAGTGGGGACGCAGGAGCGGCAGCAAATCTCCCTCTTCCCCCACCCCCGATACGGTACCTCCAGATCTGCCCGAGCTGCAGGACGTGGATGAGCGACTGCAGGAGCCAGAGGCAGAAGGAGCAGGACGCAGACCTGCGCTGGCCGCTGGACCGCGTGGCCCCGCTGCTGTTGCCGGCGATGCTGCTCTTGCTGGCGTTGGACGCTTGCCTCTGCGGCGTGGAAGGGCGAGCCTCGCCTTCCGCGGCTGCAGAGCCGCTGCCGGCCGCCGTCTTACAGTCGGCTCCGGGCTGCGGGCAGCTGGCGGCGGCGGCGGCGGCGGCGGCGGCGGCGCTGTCCTCGGTGCTGAAGTCGTGCGCAAACCAGCGGAAGCTGAACACTTGCACGGAGAGCGAGCCGAGCACCACGAAGAAGAGCGTGAGCCCGAACCACCAGCGCTGCCCGCGCAAGTAGTAGTCCACGGCGAGCCAAATGTCCGTGCCCACGTCCGCGAAGTACACGGCAACGGCGACCAGGATCCAGAGGCAGTCCCACAGCGAGTAGCGCCGCTGCTCCGTGCCCAGGCGCAGGCACAGCGCCGCGGAGCCCGCCCCGCCGCCGCCGCCGCCGCCGCCCGGGCCGCTCGAGCCCCCGGAGCCGCCGCTCCCGGCGCAGCAGCAGTAGCAACGGCAGCAGCAGCGGCAGCGCGAGCAGCCGCCGCCGCCGTCCGGGCAGCAGCCGCCGCCTGCCGCCTCCTCGTCCTCGGCTCCCGACCCCGACGGCAAGCCCGGAGCCAGTCCCTGCACCGAGCCCGAGTGGTCCGAGTTCTGCAGCGGGGTGAACGCCACGTCGCTGCTCTTCTTCATTTTCAGTCTCCCGTCTGACTTAGCGGCCATGATGCCTCCCAAGCGAAGAAGAGCCTTCCTTTATGTGACACCTTTCCCCGCTGTCTCCTCCTCCCGCCGCCGCCTCGCCTCGCCCCGGCTTCCCTCCCTGGCGGCGCGGCTCCCCTGCCGCTGTCCCTGCGCCCGCTCCTGCGCCGGCTCGCCCGCCGCCCGCCGCCCGCCGGGCTGGGCGCTGGGCCGGGCTAGCGGCGCGCCCGGAGCCGGCAGGAGCGCCGCCTGGCTGCCTGCGCGGAGCCAAGCTGCTCGCGGCGCCCGGCGCGCGCCCCTGCCCGCCGCCCGCGCTCCTCGCCGTCCCGGCCCCGCGGCTGCCGCCCGAGCCGCCGCCGCCGCCAGCAGCAGGAGCAGCAGCGGCCGCCGCGGCGCCCCTCGGACCTGCACATCCCTCTCCTCCCCGCGCGCGCGCTCCCTCCTCCCGCTGCCTCTCCTCCACCAGCTGACTCCGAGGGAGAGGATGACCTCATCGCTTCTCTTCCAGCTGCCGCCGCTCCCACCCCAGCTCGGGAGGGGCGAGGGAGGCGGAGGGCCCCGGAGGAGGGGCCGGGACCGGGACGCGCGGCCGAGAGGACTCGGGGAGACGGCCCAGGGCCCCGGCCCACGGGGTTTCGGGGACCGCTGGGTGGACTTGACCGGCCCTGGGGGAGGGGCGCGAGGGGGCAGAGGGGAGGGGGCGCGCGTCCAGCCAGCGCGGAGGTCGAAGGAGGCTGGGGGACCGGCGGGTGTGGCAGCGGCGAGGGCTGGGGAGGCGCAGGGCTCTTTGTGCTCCGTTCCGAGCGGCGGGGACCGGGAGGAGGGCTGGGTGTGCAGCTGCGGCCGGCGAGGGTCGGGAGGCTGGGTTTAACTCGGACGCCGGGGCCCCGAAGGCCGGCAGCGGCAGTGGGTGTGCCTGGCCTGGGAGAGCTGGGGACGGAGAGGGCGGCAGGGCCCGCGAGGGCGCGGAGCGCGTAGCCGGGCGGCGGAGGATGGGCGGGCCCGCAGGGAGCCCCGAGCTCGCGCCCTCGGGGGAGGAAGCGCGCTGCCCGAAGGCTCCGGCTTCTCGCGTAGGCCGGGCGCCCGGGCGCGGGGAGGTGAGGAGGCGGCTCGGCCGCTCTCCGCTGCCCAGGCCCGCGCCGCGGGGCCGGTCCCCCGACGCGCTCTCCGCGGCCAGGAACCGGCCAAGCCCGGAGGAGCGGCGGCGGTGCGGGCCGCTTCCTCCCGCAGGTGGAAAGCGCAGCACCCCCGGCGGCGGCTCTGGGCACCGCGGGCGGCGGGGCGGGGCCGGCAGCGGCGGGCCTCGGTGCCCTGGCCCCCGGGCCGGGAGTGGCGGAGCCCGGAGAGGACGCCGCCTCCCGGGCTCCAGACGAGAACTACCTGCTCTTAAAGCTGTAGGAGTTGCAGATTTGTGGAGTCCCGCAACTGCAGAAAGGACTCGAATAAATTAAACCTGTGATCGGAGTAGTTCACCGAATCAGATATAAAGAGAATATGAAACATTTTGCGGATTGAAAAGGTTCTTGAAAACCCCATAGGTATTGGATCCTCTTTTTTTTTTTTTGGATAAGAAAACTTTGATTTGTCTCACTTACCTTTCACAAATGTAAGAGACAAGGAGTGTAATTCTTAAATTGTACTGTGACTCACATGTTTTAAGCCCAGAGGGAAGTGAGGCAGCACGTGTTACACTGCCTCGAGGAGCACCAGTGCGGTCTTCTATATCTGGAGGCAAACCCTAACGCCCTCCCGCTTACTTGTAGACAGCAGGCTCAGTTAGAACCAGTATGCGTGTCATTCTTAATTAGAAGCATCATGAAGCGGAAGTGCACACATTTTTCTGCATGTAGGAATAGCCGCCCCGGACGTCTTGTGCTACAGCTCACCCAGTGTTTCAGCACCAACCTAATCAAAGTGGAATTTGCCCACCCCTGTCCTGTATTCTTACAGACTGGTGCCCTGGGCCCAGCCAGGCAGGAGGGGTGTTGGGCCACAGAGCCCATAACCGTTACCTGGTATGTACAAACCCACGTACTTCTAGCGCAAGGCATGGCCAAGTGGTGAATGAGGGTCAGTGCGAGGCCACTGGAGCCAGTTAGACTGCCAAGCAAAAGGTGTATTTTAAATCTAGCTTTAAAATTGGACCCTCTTACTCAATATTCTGTAGTGGCCTATATGGGAAAAGAATCTAAAAAAGAGTGGATATATGTATATGTATAACTGATTCACTTCTCTGTACACCTGAAACCGCACAACATTGTAAATTGACTCTACTCCAAAAAATATGTATATATATTGGACCGTCTTGAAGTAGGACCATCCTTTTCTGGGAAAACACCCCAGTTCTTTTTCCCCAAAGTCCAAATCTAAGATTGCATCTCCAGGGCACTACAGCTGATCGTACTTTGTGCCAAACCACTGGGGAGAGGAATGATCTCTTAGGTAACTGGGTCCTAAGAGATAGGGTGTATTCTAGGTCAAGTGCAATGCCTTACATTGACATGAAAAGGCTGCAGAGGATCTGAGGTTCTGGAGGCCTGGAGCTGCCTGAAGTTTCCCTTTGAGCAGGGATGTTTCTTACTCAATTGTATCCTCTGCATCTAGCCCAGTGCCTGCACAGACTATTTGCTCAATAGATATTAGTTGAATGGATGCATGGATGTATAGCGAGAACATTCCACAACAGAAAGAACGCTACATTCTGTACTAATGTTCCCATGGAAACAGGAATTATGAGACTTATCCTGTTAGGTTCTAAAAAAGAAATAACTAGTAATACTCTCCTTATTAGTATATTTATTCAAAACCGTTTAGACTTTTTTTTTTTTTAAGTTTCTGTCTGAACCATCTCCTGAAGGTGGTGGAAGTTAGTGGGAAGCGTACCTGAGTAGGAGGTCAGAGGAGACGGATTCACATCCAGGCCCTGCTACTTATTGGTCCCATGCTCTGGACAAATTGCTTAATAAACAGGATTAATGTGAGGATTGGATGAGATAATGCATATTAGTGCACTTCGTATACAATAGTGTTCTTAAGAGTTTCTAATCCCCTAAGTCTGTTACTCACATCTCGGGATGCAGGTTTTAAGATTACCTGCTCTATCATAACCACTGCCTCTGTCAAGGCAGACGGACGTATTGGCTAAAAGCTCAGAGTTTAGACTCAGACAGAGGTGTGCTTGGGCATAGTTTCCAACCCCCATGGCCCTCATGTTCATCATTTGGAAAAGAGGAATGATAACAGTCTCTAGCATCCAGTATTCTTGCCAGGAATAAATAAAATGATGTGTGTAAACTGTTGGACACCGCGTCCTGCACACTCGATACACAACTTTCTGTTCATATTGTTCATGTTTCTTCCACCCCTTCATGTTTTCTGGTTTAACTTTAAAACTTTATGTTTAGCTAGTCAACTCTCCCTAAAATAAGATTTCCTCAGAGCACAGTTGTTGGACCCCCTGCCTCAGAATCAGATGGTTTTTAATACCATTCCTGGCCTGTCAGTACTGTGATCGCCTTTCCTTCAGTGATCTTGTCTTCCATCCTGTCAAAGAGATCCTTTCCCATTGTCGTAACTTAAACCATGTCATCACTCAACAGCTTCATAATCTCAAGCTCAAGCATCCCGCTCCCGGACTAATCTCTCAAAAGTGGTCAGCTCAGTCCCTCAGGGTCCCTTGGACTCGATTCTTCCAGGCTTTCACGTCCCTTAACCCCTTCACACCCTGACCTTTCTCCTGGCCCAGCTTGAATCCCATGGTCAAGCCCCGTCAGCACTCCCTGGAACACATCCTCATTTCTGTTGTCCCTCTTACTTGACCAAACACCAACGCTGCTTCAACCCTTCCCTCCACCGACTTCAGGCCCGAGCCTGTGCAACTGGCTGTGTCTGGAGAAAGGGCAGCCATGCTGACTGGCTCCCTTGGATGCGTGACCACAGACCCGAAGGGGAGCCTGGGCCTGCTCAGCGGTCCCACCACGTCCTCCCAGTCCATTTGCTGTCCTGCTCTTTTACATTATTATTTCTTTTCTTCTTTTCCCTTCTCAAACTTTTAACACCTCCTTCTGCTTCCTTGCTTTCAGCTGATGACTCGGCTTCCCATCTCACTGAGAAAAATGAAGCAACCACAAGAGAACAGAGCCCACACACGAAGCTCTCAGCACCTCCCCTGCCCACCGACCAGCATCTGTACACATGTGCCCCTCTTCGCCAACGGGACCCCTCCACTTGATTACCAGCTCCCATCCCCTCACTGCTCAGGAGCACAATTCCATGACCATCAATTTCCCCTCTCTGCTGGATTACCCTCAGCCCGTACACATTAAAAATCCAACCATGGGCTTCCCTGGTGGCGCAGTGGTTGAGAGTCCGCCTGCCGATGCAGGGGACACGGGTTCGTGCCCCGGGCCGGGAAGATCCCACATGCCGCGGAGCGGCTGGGCCCGTGAGCCATGGCCGCTGAGTCTGCGTGTCCGGAGCCTGTGCTCCGCAACGGGAGAGGCCACGACAGTGAGAGGCCCGCTTACCGCAAAAAAGAAAACGAAAAACCAACCTAACCAAAAAACTAAAACTGAACCAAAAAAAACTTCCTTTTGATTCCAATTCCCTTTTTAGCTACCACTGCATTTCTCTGAAACCTTTTACAACTAACTTCTTCTAGAGTTGCCTAACCTGGCTTTCTTCAATTCCCGTTCACCTGTCCTCTTGAACGCACTTGACTAAACCAACAAGCACTCCACTAAAACTGCTCTCACCAAGTCCGAGGCCATCTCCTTCCACTTTACTAAACATCTCAGCCCTCATCTTATGTGAACCCTTCAGCAGCATTTGACCTAGTTGATCACTCCCTGCTCATTGAAATATGTCCTTCACTTGGCTTTCACTATACCACACACTCCTGTTTTTTTCTCTCTCTCAAAGCCTGCTTCTTGGCTAATTCTGGGCTTTGCTAATTCTTTCTCATTTCCTCTGTCTTTAAATAGGCTCAGTTCTCAAATCTTCCTCTATGTACCCTTGCTCTCTTGATAATTTCATGAAATCTTATGTTTTAAAATGCCGCCCATATGCTGACGGCTCCCATATTTATTTCTCCAGCCTGGATATGTCCCCTTAACTTGCGGAATACACCCAACTGCTTTCTCAACATCTGTACTTGGATGCCTAAGAGACATCTCAAATTTAGGTAGTCTGAACCTGAACTTCAGCTCTTCCCCCCAAATCTGTTCCTCTTTTCTCTTTTCAGTTAATGACAACTCTGTCCTTTTAGTTTCTCAAGACAAGATGACGGAGTCATCCTTGACCACGGCTTTCTCTTAGACTCCATATCTAATCTGCCAATGAATACTTTTGGCTCTACCTTCAGAATCTATTTTTATTTGATCAGTTCTTACCGTCTTCTCTGATGCCACTCTGATTTGATTCCCAATTATCTGCCACCTGGAGTTTTTGCCACCTTACTGGTCTTCCTGTTTTTACCCTTCCACTTCTACAGTCAACACAGAGGTCAGAAAGCTCCTTTTAAAAAGCAAGCCAGGGCTTCCCTGGTGGCGCAGTGGTTGGGAGTCCGCCTGCCGATGCAGGGGACGCGGGTCTGTGCCCCGGTCCGGGAGGATCTCACATGCCGCGGAGCGGCTGGGCCCGTGAGCCATGCCGCTGAGCCTGCGCGTCCGGAGCCCGTGCTCCACAACGGGAGAGGCCGCAACAGTGAGAGGCCCGCGTACAGCTAAAAAAAAAAGAAAGCCAGATTACACTGCTCGTCTACTCACGTCAGAATTGGCTACGTATTTGGGGGGCCCACTGCAAAATGATGTTGCAGGACCGCAGCTGCGGGCAGGGCGTCAGTCTCCCTTTCCACGGGCTTCTGCCCCCGCCCAGAGCAGACAAGCAGTTCCCAAGAGATCGCAGCCCTCTTACTCCGTGGATCCTGGGCGTGGGGGGCCCCGATGAACGCACCTGCTGCCTAAGGATGGGGGAGGCATGGCCTCACCTCACCCTGAAGTGCCACGGGGCACACCCCTGACCCCTACACTCCCCACTTCTAAGCCCAGGTGTCTGGGGATAGAGGACAACAGTGATAATGGGACAGGGGTGAGGGCACGGAGGGGAGGTCAGGCAGGGCTGGAGCATGAGGAGGTGTTGGGTGGGGAGTTGAGAAGCGTCCTAGGGAGGCGGGACCACTTGTGAGCTGAGGCTGCAAGGCCCTGGCACATGTTCATGGTCCCGTCAGACTTCGTCCATGAAACACAGAGTTGGTTTGTTTTTTTTTTAGATTAATTTTCACTGGAGTAGAGTTGATTTACAATGTTGTGTTAGTTTCTGTGTACAGTAAAGTGAATCAGTTATACATATACTGTATCCACTTTTTAGATTCTTTTCCCATATAGGTCATTACAGAGTATTGAGTAGAGTTCCCTGTGCTCTACGGTAGGTCCTTATTAGTTATCTAGTTTATACAGAGTAGTGTGTTTTTTCTCCCAAACCATAAAGACTCTTGAAGCATTTAAAATACAAGAGAAACACGACTCGTTTTCCATTTTAGAGTGACCACTCTGGTAGCAGAGTGGAGAAGTAAGGGACCTCGTGCAAGACCCTTGGTGGTTTGTGGTGGCCCACCAGCTCTCTGCGTCCACTCTGTGCCCAGAGCCGGATGCCGTGTCTGACACATTAGCAGGCATTTGATAAATATTCTGGAACAGGTTTTCCAGACAAACAGTCTATGCCTCTTCTGATGACATTAGAACTACAACCGTGGCTTTCAAAAGGCCAGAGCTGCAAAACCATAGAGACTTCTAAAATGCTAAAAGAATCAACAAAAAATGGGCTTTTAAACAAAATTTAGAGCAGAGCTAAGGAATGTAAATATTAGAAGGCAGTTGGAGAAAGAGCAGATGAGTGCTGAGGGATACAATTACCAAAAATGGTGAGAGGAATTTAGAGGGTTGAATTGCCTAAATATTTTAATTTCCAAATTGGCATGGCAACCCGAGCTGCGTAAAAGAAATAGAATGGGATGCAATTTAGGGTCTGGAATGAAGTGTCTCCAAAGCTGGGAACACGAGCTTAGATTTGATGCAGAAAGAAAGAGGGGGCCCTGGGTTTCTTTCTGTATCTTATAATAGCCTCTGACTGGGATGTGTGTTTTGTTTCTGAAGTATGTTAGTAGTCATTTAGGTCTTAAAACGCATTTTCGCATAAGCACAAAATGGTCAATGGTGATTAAGTCCCCAAGCCAGCCAATAAAAACCTATTTAACCCTGACGTAGCTGAAATGTACATCAGCAATAAAAAAGCAGAAAATACATCATTTCCATACTAGCACTTAGACAAAACTTTCAAAATACTATACTATTGAATAAGAAAGAGTTTTATTTGTCTTAGACACTGGTGCTTGAGAGGAAAATAGGAGAATTTGGAAGTAGAGGAGCCCCTTCAGAAGAAGGAGCTAAACTCCTCCCCTCACCCTTCTCCCTGAATATAACTGGCACTTGGTGACTTGCTGTCAAATAATAGAGAGCAGGAAGAGAAGGGGAGTAATGTCGTAGTGGAGAAGTCTGGCAACATCCTGTTGGCCAGGTGATCTCGGTCAACGTCAGCTGAGATAAGTCATGGCCACCGCAGAGACTCCTGATAAGATGAGAGGAGGACACTTCTTCTCTGCCGTCTTCTCCCCCCAAACCTACAAGGTTTCCTATATGGAAAACATCGGGCAAACTTCAATTGAGAGGCATTCTACAAAATACCTGACCAGTTCTCTCCTAAACCATCAAGGTCATCAAAAACAAGAAAAGTGAAAAACTGCACAGCCAAGAGGCGCCTAAGGAGACGTGATGACTAAATGTGATGTAGAAAACTATTACATATAGAATGGACAAACAAGGTCCTGCTGCATAGCACAGGGAGTTACATGCGATATCCTGTGATAAACCGTGATGGAAGACAATATGAAAAAGAATGTGTGTATAACTGAGTCACTTTGCTGTACACCAGAAGCTGATACAACATTGTAAATCAACTATACTTCAATTAAAAAAATAAAATTATGTTTCCCATAAAAATAAATAAATGTGATGTGGAATCCTGGATGGGATCCTGGAATAGACGTTAGGGATACACCAGTGTCATTAGAATAAAATCCAGGGTTTGGTTAATAGTAATGAATCAATGATAGTTTTTTAGTTGCAACAAATGTAAACACACTAATGTAAGATGTTAAGAAGAAGGAAAAACAGTGTCTCACCTCTGTACGTATAGGAGCTCTCAGTGCCATCTTTGTAACTTTTCTGTGAATTTGAAACTATTCTAAAATTAAGTTTATTGAAAAACATCAGTACTTTGAAAAGGTTACGAAAATGGGTAAAGTTAAAGGCAAGAATGGTCAATAAAAAGAGAAAACAAAAAAGTACCGATATCAGGTGTGAAAGAGGGAACATCACTTCAAAGTCTAGACGTTAAAAGGATAATAAGACGTGTAACTACCATATGGCCTAGCAATTGTAGTCCTGGGCATTTATCCCAGAGAAGTGAAAATTTATGTTCACACAAAAAGGAATCTTCCTGGAAGCTTTATTCATAATAGCCCCAAAATGGAAACAATCCAGACATCTTTCAATGGGTAAATGGCTAAACAAATCAGGGCATATCCACATCATGGAATACCACTCAGCAGTTAAAAGACACAAACTGGTAATATGGGCAACAACTTGGGTAAATCTCCAGAGAATTATGTTGAGTGAAAAAAGCCAGTCCCAAGAGAATGCATGCTACGGGATTCCCTTTATATAACATTCTTCAAAAGACAAAATTTAGAAATGGAGGCTAGAAGAGTGGTTGCCAGGGGTTAAGGATGGAGGCGATGGCTATAAAAAGAGCCTCTGGGGATGGAACTGTTCTGTATCTTGACCAAGGTGGTGGCTACACGAACCTACACAGGCGATAAACCACCCAGAACTGGACACGTGCACACGGATAGTAAGGGGTGATACGAACAACTTTAGGTCAATAAATTTAACAACTTGGAAGAACAAATGAGAGCTTTATAAAGATATTGAAGGAGGCCCTCCCACTTTCAAGCACATTAGAAGCTGATGGCAAGGGTTCTTTACTCTAAATTTATCTCAAGACTTAGAGTCTTCCTTCTCTTTGATGCAGATACATCACTAGCATTTTTAACTTCAGGGTTTGGGGGATGTAGAGGGTAATAAAGACAATTCGAGTGAGACAAGGGAGAGGAAATAAGGAAGAAGGGAGGCACACGTTTTGTGAGAGATCAGTTGGAATTTGGAAGAGGATTGCAAGGAGAAATAGAAAGAACAAAAATGTCCTAATAACGAGATGAACTTGCAAGATTGCACAAAATGGGGGAGTTCCCCGGTGGCCTAGTCGTTAGGATTCCAGGCTTTCACTGCTGTGGCCTGGGTTCAATCCCTGGTCAGGGAACTGAGGTCCCACAAGCTGCACGGTGTGTCCCTTCCCCACCAAAAAACAAAATGATTGCACGAAATGAGGCGAAAAGGAGTGAGTCAGTACATCACGGCACAGCCGGTCCAGGATGAGCTTGGGGGCAGAGGATGAGCCAGACATGACGTAACCTCAGGCAAAGGCTTCACCTCTGTGCTCCTGGATGGACGCTCCTTTGCAAGATGAGAGAATGGTACCAGTCAGGAGCCCATTATTCCAGTGTGCACATGTGCCCGGAGGGCAGACGAAGGATGGACCATGGCAGGAGACAATGGCGGGGAACAGAGCCAAGCACAGGTTGCCAGGTGACTGATCCCACCTGAGGGGAAGCCCGATGGGAAGGCTGGGAGGCTGGGGCCGAAGGAGCAGTGGTGAGCACCACGCCACCTCTGTGGGCAGGATCCACCATAAGCCATGCCTTTAGAGACACTTTTTCCCCCCGTATTGTAGTGGCTTGAATAGTGTCCCCTCAAAATTCACATCCACTTGGAACCTCAGAATATGACCTTATTTGGAAATAGGGTCTTTGTAGATGCAGTTAAGATTGGGATGAAATCATCCTGGAGGAGGGTGGGCCCTCAATCCAATGTGAGTATCCCTATAAGAGACAGAAAAGGAGGCACAGAGACGCAGAGGAAAAGGTAATGTGAAGGCAAAAGCAGAGGTTCGAGTAACGTGGCCACAAGCCAACAATCACCAGGAACCACCAGAAGCTGGAAGAGGCAAGAAAAGGAGCTCCGCTAAGTCTTCTGGGGGGGGGCAGAGCCCTGCCAGCACCTTGATTTCAGACTTCTGTCCTCCAGAACTATAAGAGAGTTAGTTTTCTATTATTTTAATCCACCCAGTTTGTGGTAAATTGTTACAGAAGCTCTAGAAAAGCAATACGCACATCTACCAGAAATACACAAGGAGGAGGTCATAACGATGTAATTATATGACTACCTGCCCATTTGAGCTCTTGTGGATTTGTTTCCATTCCACCATTTTGGTGATGTGTCAGAAACTGGGATCCTCTTTTTACCTCTTGTATTTATTGCCCCACACCATTGTCTCTCTGATGAACTTTTGACCAGACATGTTTTGACATGTTTGCAAAGGAAAGGGAAAGCCAAGCTGGAAAAAGAAGGAAGAAATACAGTAAAGATCAAAAGAAAACTATTACTTTAATAGAAGGAGGGAGTGGGTGTGTGTATGCATGGGTATGTTGCACTCTGATATCACTGTACCCAAATCGTAGGTCATACAAACAAATTGGAAATAAATTGACTTCCTTGTTACACAGGTTTATAGATGAAAGATACACTTTCAGAGCCAACCATATTAGTAATATAGTATCTTTATTTCATCTAGTAATAAACCTTTCCAATCTGTTTTCCAGATCTTTTAATGTTAGGAAAATTTTTATCAATTTTTATATGAAATAATTCCTACTTATGTTTTATAGAAATGGTAAGAAGTCACATTCTGTTCTTTTAAAATTTATTTATTTAATTTATTTATTTTTGGCTGCACTGGGTCTTCGTTGCTGCACACACACAGGCTTTCTCTAGTTGCGGCAAGCAGAGGCTACCCTTCGTGGTGGTGCACAGGCTTCTCATTGCGGTGGCTTCTCTTGTTGCGGAGCACGGGCTTTAGGCACGCGGCTTCAGTAGTTGTGGCACGTGGGCTGAGTAGTTGTGGCTCGCGGGCTCTAGAGCTCAGGCTCAGTAGTTGTGGCGCACGGGCTTAGTTGCTCCGCGGCATGTGGGATCTTCCCAGACCAGGGCTCGAACTCGTGTCTCCTGCATCGGCAGGCAGACTCTCAATCACTGCACCACCAGGGAAGCCCAGTTTCATTTCTTTTTATGGCTGAGTAATATTCCATTGTATATATGTGCCACATCTTCTTTATCCATTCATCTGTCGATGGACACTTAGGTTGCTTCCATGTCCTGGCTATTGTAAATAGAACTTCAAAGAACACTGTGGTACATGACTCCAAAAATGTAATTTTGATGAAGAAGCGACATCAATGGTTTTTTAAAAGGATACTGATTTTGAAATACGCCAGTAGGTTGACTCTAACTCTCATTTATGATTAAACAAAAACACGGATCAGTTGAATGCAAATTCAACAAGATAATCTCCTTAAAACTCTTTTTCCTGCTTTTTGAGTCTGTCACTGCCCTGCATTGTTCTGAACATGCAGAAGCTTAAGTTTCCTAATCAACAGGCAGGTGAGACTGGAGTGTCTGTATCAGGAGACAGGGAAACTGGGTGTTACATGCCGTATATGCCAGGATCCTCTTTTCTGTGGCATTTGAGGCTCCTGGTCAACAGAGAAAGAAACGGATACCGGTTTTGGTGGAACAGAACCATAGGAGAATATTGAGATGTGATTCTTCTAGCCAGCATCACAGGGACAAGGTTTTGACAATCTTCAACGTCACTCAAGTCAGTAGTTTGGCCAAAGCTTATATGCCAGAAAGACCTTCTCCCCTCACAGTATTTCCAAATCCTTTCCTCGGTTTCCTCTTTCTTTGCCCTCCCTGCAGTGGACTCCCATCACCACACCCCAGAACCAGCAGCTAGGGCACTGTTAGGAGAAATCACAAGTGTAGCTTTTACTGCCGAGTCTGCTTTAGAGTTTCATCCCCTAGTCTCCTGAGTTTTTGTCACCACATGCCCAGAGCATGGTGATGTTGCCAGTGGATCTGGGTTTATTTCACACTTTGGAACCAAGAGAAGTTCCCTTAGACGTCTCACCCCTCGATCCCCATACTCAGCATCAAAAAGTCGTACAAAACCCAAACGTGTAAAAGCAAAGGCTTGTGACTTACAACAAAGGGGGATACAGGTTATCAACAGTTGGTCCTACTTCATAAAGAAGGAAATACAGGACAATGAAAGGCTAGCTGGTGCCCAGTGATAAAGAGCAGAGGGAATAAGTAGTAACCAAAGCATCTGTCAGCGCCGCATCACAAAGCCAAGCCATATCGAAGCTCTCTCTTTACTAGTCCCCTCTCTGCCTCTTGCTAGCTGGTTAACTTGGATATGCCCTCTAGCCCTGTGGGTCTTCGTTTATGTGACCATATGAAGGTGCACTCCATGTTCTGTGGACCCCGTGTTTCCTGTTCACGCGGCACCCACTCCAGGGGATTAGGTGCAGTAGCTCTGCCTTCTAGGGTCTATTATTTCTAGAGACGGGCATCTTTCTTTACTGACCAGATCACAAGGACCAAGGTTGGTGTGAACTTTTAAAATCGATTACTTCAGTAATTCAAGAAACCTTGGTAGAACACTGTCTAAGTGTCTCAATTGGTGATCTGCGTATCGGTCTGCAGGAAGTGAGCACAGTAGTGCCTTAAGTGAACCTCCACTTTGGGGTCCAATTGGCGGTGACTTCATATGCTGGCCTGGAATTCATGGTGTTTCTCTGAACAACATCCTCTGAGCTTCAGTTTCCTCACCTGAAAAGGAACTGGAGATATTGTATATTATTCATGTGATGGCTGTGAAACTGCTGTAAGAATTAGAGAAAATATCAACAATTTTGGACAGTACTTTGATACATATATTTCTAGACAATAAACCCAGCACCTCGTAGAGAAGATGTGAACCATACCTTCAAAAAGTCCAGTGTGGCAAACCGACACAAATACTAGTAATATTGCATGAAAAGCATATTAGCAACATGTACACAATAGAATAAGGATTCAAAGTTGTGTATAATTAACCCTCTGGAGTCAGGATGGTTTTGCAGAGAAGATGATGTTTGATGAGGATCCCGAAAGAATTAGTAGGAATTCATCAGGCAAACAGAGCGGGGAATGTATTCCATGTAGAGTAAGAAGCATTTGAGAATAAAGAGGCATGTTTACTGAACTATATGTGACAATATTTCACAAGGGGGCACATGGGTACCTAGGGATGGGAGAATTTTCAAAACGATGAGTCCAAATGGAATATACCCAAGATGGCTGGTGAAAAATGGATCCACAGAAATCTGAATTGCTGCAATATAAATGTTTCTGGTATTACGAGCAGATTATATCCCACAGCACTTGACCCCCGCTACCCTTAATCCTCCTCTGGATTGGATCCCTGGGCTTCCATCGTTCACAGTGGGCGGAGGCAGCAGATCCCACAGTGCCCAGAGACCCTGTGCTCACCTCCCCTCTCCTCCTCCTGAAGCCTTCTGCACTGGGAGCTCCCTTTGAAGTTTGAGAGGGGACTGGGTACTGTTCCAGCTGCTGCCCATCTCCTTTTTCCTAATTATGTTTCCAAGTTCCTTGAGGAAGAGCATTACAGCAATCCGAGGTGAGTCACGCATGCCTCAGAAAATGCGAAGGTGGGACGGCGGTGGAAACAGAAACTCCCCATTGTTTGTCTAATAAAACTGGAAGTAATTGAAAAACCCAGTGGCTTTACCTTTCAACTTAACTTCTTCATAAATTAGATGTAGATTTAAATTGTTTTTAATGATTCTGATAAAAAGGATGTGACTAAACATAAAAATTAAAATGGGCAATGCTGGAGTAATTCTCTTTTCTCTCACGCTGTACTTTCCAAACAAAAACCAAATCACACCAAACAAACACATAAACAAAACCACCCAGCCACACTGAGCCAGGATTATAATAGGTATTTAATGTTTCTGTTGCTTCCAAAATGCTCTAGCGTATGTTACAGATAAATTGTGGCAATATAATAAACCACCTGTCAGGATGAATGAAGGTGTGATAATCTTTTAATAAACAATCTCAGGAGAATTTGAATTCAGTTGAATTAAATTGAATCACGACACTTTTTAAAAGGTGATAATAAGCAGACATTTGTTAGTAAAACACCCACCGAAATACACAGATATTATCTTGGACAACGGGAAAATGCCAAGGGCTTACATAGATATATCAGAAAGGTACAGAGGATTCATGTGAATAATTAAATTAAATAGCATAAAAAGCCTAGCAAAATAATTTCTCTACTCAAATGCAGTTTTTTTTTCTAAATTTATGAAGGTTAGATCTCATTCTCTGATTCATATGGAAACAAGAACAAAGAGAATTGTGGTCTCCCCTAAAATAACTCTCAGAAAGCAGATTCCAATGAGAAATGTGGTTCAGGTAAACTTGCTAGGGATACGTGATGGAGGCCGTGTGGAATGCCCAACCTTTACAGCCTCCCAAGAACTTGAAAGCCTTGGGGATGATGACGGAACAAATGTCACATCATGTATTCAACTCAAGTATGTTTCTGAATAGCCAAGTTATAAACCACACCACATGCTTCATTCACAGACGGTCTGGTTCTTGTTGAGCCCTGGTGTCATTGAGTCCAAGGGCATGAAGGTCAGTCCGACTTTGTTCTTCAGATGGTAGGATTAGGTTTCCTACTTTTCAGAACTTGGGGAAGTCAACTGACTTCTCTGAATCAAGAAAAGGGGGAGTCTACCACTTTTTCCTAGGTGACAAGAGATACTTTATGGTGAGGAAGAGGGTCTGGCCAGGGTGGAGGTGAAAGAAGTCGAGACTTGTCACTGCTGTGGTATTAGGATCAAAGAAACAGAGATACGCTCTAGACTCCTCAATCTTGTGTTGCACTTGAACCCTGAAAATAACCCTGTTGATAAAATTAGCTGAAGCCCTAGAGCTACCTGGTTGTACCAAAGTGTTCTTGCCAAGTCATCCTTGGGGATAGTTATAGCTCCAAGTGTGTTGAAAAATAGGTATAAAGACCTGTAAGAGATGAGGGATGTGGAAAAAAGGACCGTGATCTTAACTCAGGAACAATGGATCAAGGACCACGCAGCTGGCTGCTAATCAGGGTCCCCTGGGGTACCAGAGAGAATTTCTCACTCTTGGCCACCAATAAGAGGGCATGTCACTCTTAAAATAGGATTTAGCTATGGTCATGCTTTTCAAATAAGTAAATTATTCAGGTGAAACCAACGAGTGAAATGAACTTGTAAGGATTTAAAAACAAAAAACGCAGATGCACAACTTAGCTTGTTGTACTGAAAGCACACTAAGGAATAACTAAATGTGCCCGCACCATACAACCAATTACTGACATAATTTTACCTTCAGAAACCTTGAGTAGTGTTCACTTTTTATTATACCAGTAACAACTGTAATACATCCAAAGTGGATGTATTCAAGTGTGTATTGTTGGAGAAAACTCAACTGAACAAAACTCCATGTTTTACGGCATCGTACCCATCATCTAAATGTTATAGACAGTAGTGGCACTAACTTTCTTATAGAGAAATGATGGCCAAAGGAGACAAGGTCAAAGTTATTAGAATTAACTCAGTAAATACTTGTTGGTATAAAAATACTTTTTAATTCTTCTATAGATCTGTTTACCCTAAGGAATTTTAAATTATCCTACTTGTTTCCTGACTTAGATGAACTTTTTGGACTGATTTATTTCCTAATAATGTTTTGTCGTTAAACATATACACACGTATGTGAGTATCTATCTACCTACCTACCTACCCATGTTAAATATCTATATGAAGTGTTAGAAAGTTGAGAAAACAAAAAGAGAAATATCCCTTTTCTTTGTTAAAATACCTCATTCTTCAGTTTGTGGTTTCTGTTCTCTTTTCAAATACGTCCTTTCTAGTTATTTACTCAGTTGATTTCCCCAACACTTCATTCATATAAGCAACTTGGAAGTTACCCTCCATTTTGAAAGGCTGGCACTATAATCCCCAAGGACGATCTCTAAAATTAGAGAGTAAAGTTGCTCCCCTCACTACTGGATCGTACTTGAGTGAGCTTTAAGGTGAAAACACCTTTCCCACGTTGTCGACCCATAATGGATGGGCACACTGATCAAATAGACAGGTGTGTGAAAGAAGCAACACAGCCACTGATGGAAAGTATCCTTTATTAGTAACAGAAAACAGATAGATTAGGCGGGGCTTATTGACACAGGAAAATCAAGTATGATATGGAAGAGAATTAATATGACCCACAATTAATGAAAGGCACAGTAATTGCGCAGAGCATACAGCGGGTAACAACAAAGAGGTTTAGTATAATGAATACTGATACTAAGTAACCAGATTATACTCTGGGGATTGGAGTTAAAATCCATTCCCAGCCCTACTGCAGCAGTACAAAAGGAGATTCTATTTCTGAAGAACTATTACTATGTCATTATTTGTCTGCTCGGCTCCTCTCAGGAATCACTTGAATTATTACTTATTAGGACACAGGGAAACAAAGATCAACTTTCAGGAAGACCCTGTGGTTTTCTGTTGAGAGAAAGCTTTCAGCCTATGGGAGGTGGTCAGTCAATAATCACTCCTGGATCTGATGTTTCAGAACAAAAAGTTTTCATCTCAAATTTGAAATTAGTGTTATCACAATGTATAGACTTTATATTAAGCAAATGACTGCTGTGGAAACAGGACAGGTCAGGACAAACATTTGGTCTATAGGGAAAAATCCAGAGAGCTTAGGCAGTAGCAGAGTCTGCGTCTGGTATTTGGAAGTTCAGGTATATTTTTCTAGTTAATTTTCTCCAACCCCTACACTTTTTATTTCTGATCATAGCAAGAGGCAGATGCCAAATCTTATGAGAAAGGCTGTTCACAGGGTATTTCTAGCCTGTCTGAAAATAGGAAGTGCTAGAAATTTCATAGGAAAGTCACTTCTTGTTAGCTTTCTGATTCAATTTTTACAGACCAAACTGACTTGGATAATTAAAGCCTGGAAAAAACAATAAAATCATAATTATTACCAAAGGTAGTGACAATCTACATGAGGCGGCAATGGAGTGTAATGAAAGAGCACTGCACCATGCATCAGGAAACCAGGAATTCTTTTTCTAACTCTGAAATTGACCATGAGACCTTGGACAACTCACCTAACTTCCTTTAGGCTCAATTTTGTAACCTTTAAGATGAGGACGTCAGACTGTGTCAGTAGCTCCTGTATTTAACTGTGTAATAGTTTCTTCAAAATAAATGTATTGTGGGCATCAAATAATAAAGACAGATAGAAACGGAGGTGTCTTTTAGAAGAGAGGGCAGTGGTCACATAGTATGTGTTCAATAAACACTTGTTGACTGAGTCTCAGACCCCTTCAAGAGGCAGATGAACTCCACAAAGCACTTGGCTAAATTACTTCTGAAATTTCTAATAAAGAGTTAAGGCCTTTCTGACATAGAGAAAGAGGGAGGGCCCTAGGAGGACTCCACCAACAGGAACGGTCGTGTGGCTCTTTCTCAGATTATCTGGAAGGTTGCGTCCATTAGCGTGCTTTGGTTGCAGGAAATAGAAGGCATGATGCAAACTAGCTTGAGCAAAACTGGTAATACATTGATTCGTGTAAATACCGATAGTAGATCTGGCTTCAGGAGATGCTTAGTCCAAGGGTTTCCAGGTCGTTCAGCTGTGGCTTCCTCTGTGTGTGGTCATCATCTCTAGGCCACTTACTCCCCTCCCGGAGGCATCCTGTGGCTACAGCGGTTCAGACCTCCAATCTATAATACACTATTCAGGGAAAGAAACGATCTGCCTTCTGGTAGCACCGAAAGAAAAAAGAGGCAACTTCTTCCCCAGAGGCCCCTCAGTAAGCGTCTCAGTCTCACTGGCCCAAATTGCAACATGTGTTCATTAATAACAAATCCCAGAGGGAGGGGACCCAGAGACCCAGAGTCTGAGCTAAGTCAGAGCTCACTTTTCAGTGGGGCACGAGGGCAATCCCACTCAAAGCACACAACTGGGAATTTATGGAAAGGGGAGGAGGAAAGGCTTTCCAATAAATGTCCATGCCGGCCATTACTGTTATTAATTTAATGCATTGCTACAATTCTCCAATAAACTTAGTAAAATACTCTTCAGAGAAAAAAACTGTGTCCACATGTGATCTTTACTCTCTCGTGTCATCTCGTGAAAAGCCATGTGGGCAATCAGCGCCAGGTGGAAGGATAGGTCTTAGTTCAAAGGGCGACACAGGAGCTAGCTGGAGCGTATCGAAAATACACAGAGATTACGTGATCGCCACTCAAGTCATTGGTTCTTTGCCGACACATGGTTCTAGCAAAGTACTTAGTATCACTGTGAATGGATTATGCATTAAAGAGTTTTAAACTCTACAAAGTCATTAATGTATTGTTTTGACATTCTTCATAAATAATTGTGGTACCCTTGTAATTTCACCGGAAGAGATCTGGGAAATCAAATTAACATTTATTTGAAGAAAAAGAAGTACATGGAGAATAAATGCTGGAAGAAAATAAAAGCAGATTCACTGGTAGAGCTTTGTAACAAGGAGTCTGTGGTTATCGCCCTTCGCCAACCGCCTGCGTGTAGGAAGAAGGGAGACACGTCAGCATTAGTAACACAAGCCCAACGTAAGACCAAGAGGTGGTTAGCAAATACGCTCGCTGATTGAAAGGACTGACCCCACTTGATCTGGAACCCAGCCCACCTGCCCATGCCCTGCACATGAACCAAATGGCTGTCTCGAGTTCCATCCCGCACATTGGCAAAAAGAATTGATTGCCGTCGAAGGCTTCTCCCAAAACACACGTGTGCGGTAGATACCTATTGAAAGCCGACTTCTTGCTTCCAGTTTTATTTAGGTGCCATGAGAAAATAGAAGGGAAAGATTTGGGAAGAACTTTATTTTTTTTTACAAGTATTATTTGTTTGGTATAATATTCTGCTGCAGGAATAAGTATCTGGCTCTTTTAAGATATCACTTGGGTTCATTATGTAGGTGAGTGGCAGGTATTAACTGGGGGATATGGAAACAGCTGTTAAAAATCCAGGGACAATAAATACCTTCCTTTGAAGATGTGGCTCAGAAATAGTGAGACCAGGAGCTGAGTCTTGTGCTGCTTGATGGCAGAGTGCCAGACACACACGCAGAAACATCCCGCCCAAGAGAGGGAAAGTGGCTCTTAGCTGGAGAACTTCAGGGTCCCTCGAGGAGCCGCACGTGCTCGTGAGCGCTGGGGACACCTTGATGATGACTAGAGTCTGAGGGGCGTCCTGGTGGAGCTCTATAACAATCTCGCTCCACCTCTCGGGAGGGAGATTTAATAAGCAGGGTTATGCCATTCCAACCCAGGAGGAATTTTAGAGCCTTTCTAAGGCTTGTTAAGAGATTTCAGCTATTTTAAATGACTAAAATCCTGCAGATTTCAGTGACACAGATTTATGAGAAGGAGCCTGCTGACCCATGAGCCCCTGCGTCCTCATCGCGCTCCTTGACTCACCAGTGAGACAATTCAGACAAATAATGAAATCTCCCTGAGCCTCAGTTTCCTCATTTGTACAGTAAAGCTATTAATATACTCCCTACAGGGTCTTTGTAGTTTTTAAACGAAAATATGTATAAAGTGTCTGATGCCGTATCTGGTGGAAGGGTGTTTGGAAAACCCTGGCTCCCTTCCCTTCCCTCCTGTATTTCATCGAAACACAGGTTCTTTTCTGATTTTGAGCTAGTTGTCCCGGGATAGGTTGACTGAGAGCTAAAGCTGAAGATAAAAGCAAAGCAAAGAGCCCAGGTGAGAGATTTACTGTTTCATTTTCTGTGGATGGATTATTTGGATACTTCAGGACAAGAGAAAATCCCTGCTTTAGGTCTCCTGCAAACGAGATGCTCCGTGAGCTACAGGCTCTCTTCCCGGTTCATAAATCTCATGGATGACTCAGGAGGGGCAATCAGTGAGGACCTGAAGGGCACATGGAGGCAAGGAGAACAGCTGAGGAGGAACACGTCAGGTTTGAACACACAGAAGGTGCTACGGAAGACGCCTCCTTGTTTCACTGTGCTTCACTTTCTTGTGCTTTTTTTTAACAGATCGAAGGTTTGTGGCAACCCTGTGCCGAGCAAGTTTACCAACCTAGAAGGAGCACGTAGCCGTGTCTGTGATACCTAACTCCCCCATCTCCACACTAAGGCCTAGAAAGATGAAATGAACAAGGAAAGTTCCTGCTGGACAGATAGTGTCTCTGAACTAACAGCCAGAGAGGGGAGTAGAGGCTGGAGACAAACACTTGAGTGGAGCTGTCAGCAGAGCAGGGATGGGTACCTGTCATTAGGTTATGTGTCCCCCTATGTCATACGGGAACAGAGTGTCAGAATCTAGTTGGAAAAATAGAGGATTGAAGCAAACACCTAGAGAGAAGCAGAGAACAGGAAGCAGGAGGTGAGATAGAGGTGGTCCCTAAAGCCAGCTTGGTATCTGTTCTTCACTCATCCATTTATTTATCCAATTATTCCACAAATATTTACTAAGAGCCCACCGTAGGCCAGTCTAAGGGGAAAAGAGGTAACAAATGAACACAAAGGCACATACAAGCTGAGGTGCTGTTAAGTGCCCGGAGGAAGGATAATGGAGGGCAAGGAGGATGAAAACAAGGAACAGGACACGTGTCACTTTACATCAGGTCTTCAAGGAGGACCTCTCTGACGGGTGACACCGAGCTAAGGCCTGTTGCAGAAGCAGCAGTTATGCTAATATCTGGGATGGAGCATTGCTGCACAGATGCTCTGAGGCAGGAGGGCTCCTAACCCACTGGCGTCACAGCCAGGGGCCAGGGGGCCAGGGGGCCAACGAGGCAGGGATGAAGGGAGGAGGGGACACGGGAGGGCCAGAGTCAGAGAGTGAAGAGGGAGGTGACAGGCCATGTAGGGTCTGTTGGTAACGCCTTCCTGTAGCTTCAGAGTTTTTTTGTTTTTTTATGTTTTTCCCCTGGGTTCTTAGAAGATCTGTCTCCTTCAAAAGAAGAGTACATTCCTGTTTTATTTGAGAAGGTTTTAATAGATTTGAGATCCTTGAAACAAAAGCAACTTTTATGGAAACATCTATATCTTCTAGCATTTTTCAGTTTCTATGGTCTATGATTAGGTCTCCGTCTGTTAGTGAGCCCGTACCCCGGGGGTGTGGTCTTGGTAAGTACTGCTGATTCATGTTTGTTTGTCTCCCTTTGGATGAGACAGGAGGGCTGGATGGGACTGCAGCTGGGTATTTCCCACCCGCCAGTTTGGTTAAGCGCTGATACAACCCCAGCAGCTCAGGCTGCCTTAGGTTTCTGTCCCCGAGCTCCTGTTCCCGAAGTCAGGATTCTCTGCATCTGCCTGTCTCTCCAGTTCTGGGAGCAGCGGTTTGCCCTGCGATCTCAGCTCTCTGGTGGATCTGAGGAAAGTACTTGATTTCCAGTCCGTTCAGCTTTTTTTTGTTGTGTGGACGGGAAAGCCATGAAATGGACAAAAAAAAGAAAAATTAAAAATCAAATTGTAAAATTGTAAAAATCAAATTTGATTAGTAATCAAAAAAAAAGAAAAATTTAGAAAAGAAGCCCAGACTTGAGGGCTTCACAGGTGTATTCCATCAAACATTGAAAGAAGAATTAACACGAATACATCTCACATTGTGGCAAAAAATAAGGAGAACGATTCCTAACTTATTCTTCGAGGTCAGTATTACCTTGATAATAAAACCAGACGTTTATTTTAAAGTTTCTATTTCCTTTAAAATTGTGTAACCCAATACCGCTCCTTCCATTTTAGAGTAGAATTGCCCTACTCCGGAGATTGTATATATCAGCCTTGATTCCTTTTCTTGGCACAATATTGTTTGATGGAAGGAATGACTGAAGTCTAAGAACATTTCTTTTTTTGATAATTTATATGCTCTGACTTTTGCCTATGTAGGGAAAAGAATGGCATAATCAAAAGATTTTTAAAAATATAAAGAAATAAAAATAAAGAGTCCAGATGATAGATGTGTAATTTCTTTTTGTTTAATAAATTTATTAATTTTATTTATTTATTTTTGGCTGCATTGGGTCTTCGTTGCTGCGCGTGGGCTTTCTCTAGTTGGGGCGAGCAGGGGCTACTCTTCGTTGCAGTGCGCGGGCTTCTCATTGTGGTGGCTTCTCTTGTTGCGGAGCACGGGCTCTAGGCGTGCGGGCTTCAGTAGTTGTGGCATGTGGGCTCAGTAGTTGTGGCTCGCGGGCTCTAGAGCACAGGCTCAGTAGTTGTGCCGCATGGGCTTAGTTGCTCCGCAGCATGTGGGATCTTCCCGGACCAGAGCTCGAACCCGTGTCCCCTGCATTGGCAGGAGGATTCTTAACCACTACACCACCAGGGAAGTCCCTAGATGTATAATTTCATCTCATGGATGCATCTTCTGACATTTTGCAAAACTCAAGTGTGTATGACATGTCTCACCTACGTGTGTTTGCTGCTCTCTTCAAAAGAGATTCAAGCTTCTTTCCTAAAAGAAGTTGGGAATATCAGAGAAAACTGAAGGAAGCTGAAAATTGGGTTTAGAGTAATAATTTAAAATCAAATCCCTGTGTCAAGATTGGATAAAGAGTATTTTATAGGGTGATAGTTTGAGTAATAGGATATATAAGTAAAAATTTGGGGACTTCGTAAGGGAAGGGGGATAAACTAAATAATAATAAGATAAAGAAGCAAAATAAGTTTACATTTAAACAGAAATTCCTAAGGATATCACTTTGTAAAGGTTAAAATTTTTTAAAGATTCAGAGAGAGAATAACTCAATTTATTCTTAAAATGGGCATTATTGTTTCTTTTTCTCCTTTCCTAGACTCTCTAACTAATCATTGCTGTCTTTGTTTTCTTTTATCAAAAAGTGCAATAAGTTTAAAAGATACCTTTGGCTTCCCACTAGTTCTAAAAAGGCAGACTTTAATATTCCTCACCCCAACCTTCCTCTTTTCCTTCTTTCACTCGGCTCTCTTCCTTCTTCTTAGCTTTGCTCTCCTTTTTTCTCTCAAACAGGCCACAGCTTGTCCGCTATTATCACCTTTGGAGACAATTCCTGGTAAAAATGTTCAAAACCTTGGTGACCTAATGAGAATTGTCAGGGTCTTCTCAGGCCACTGTTATTCCCCTTTATGCCATCTGATTAACGAGGCCATCTTCAGGCACATGCTGGGCTCCCAGAAAAATAGGTCTGTACAATGTGGTATAATTAAGAGAGAACAGAATCTAGAGGGAGAAGACCTATGTTGAATCCTGTCTCTGTGACTTACCAGTTATGTAGCCTGATAAAATCACAGCCCCACCGAGCTTCATCTTTCTCACCTGAAAACTGGATATTAGTGACATCCAACCCAGTGGCGGCTTTGAAGACTAAATGAGAGAATACACAGCTATTGTATGAGAGAGCTTCGCGCACAGATGTAACAGCGTATACATCATGGTAACATCGGACTCTTAATTCAAGAGGGTTCTACCATCCCAAATTGCTACTGTTTATCCCCAGCTTGAGAAGCAGAGAGACGAAATAATAATATAATATTCTTAATAATGGCAACCATTGCTTATTAAGAACTTAATTGTTGCCACATGTTATGCCATTTGCTTTACATATATTATTTCAATAAATCCTCACAAGAACCCAATGAGGTAGCTTAACTGAAACATGTAAAAAAAAGACCTATGAGGTAGAAACTGAGGTTCAGAAAAGTTAAGGTCACAAAGTCACTGAAACGTCAAGCTGGGATTTGAACATGTGTCGTCTCTGATACCAAAGCCTGTGCTCTAATAACTATGTCACCTGTTTCCGGACAGCCATTCCGTTCTCTCCCGCCGGCACCTCAGAGATCTATTTCTGTCCGTTGGCAGGAAAGCAGAGCTCACCCTCACCCGTGGCAGAGGGGAGGGTGGGAGACTCATATTAGGGACGATGGTTCAAGAGCATCCCCGGTGCTGAAGTAGTGGTGGTGGCGTTTCCTCAGCGTGGGGTTAGTCAGCAGCAAATCGTGCCTGTGTGAGTCCTGGGAGTTGCTTTCAGCCTATCCCTGCTGGAGTAGCTGAAGCCACAGGGTAGCTGCCGTTTTTGGTCTGTCTGGCCGATTCGCCCCTCTTTCTTCTGATTATAACCCCCTCCGTTTCCAGAACTCCTTCTCGTTCCTCAGGGCTCTGACCCAGTGTCCCAGTCTCAACCTCCACCTGAAGGGCGGGCATGTGACCAGGGCTGGACCTGTGAGAGTAACCCATCCCTTTGGCGACAGTTATTAATCCATGCTTGGGGACCTGACATCAGAATCCACTCCCTGGAATGTCATTTGGCCTGGGAACAGAGGAAGTCTCTTCATACAAATAATGCTAAGTGGAGACATTGGAAAGTTGTGAATCTGAGGTTCTGTCTTGCCTTCTAGCTGCCCCAAACAGAGTAAGCACATCTTCAGGAAGAGAGAATCAGAAGAAATTATGGGAAAGAGGAGAGAGAGCAAGAAAGAGAGAAATGCTGACAGTGTTGTTTGCTTCTAGATTCAGCCTTGCCTGAGGCCAAGATCCACTGCTGAGCTTCCTAAGAGCCCAAACAAATTTCCTTTTTGCCGGTTGAGCTCATCTGAGTCAAGACCCTATCTTTTGTAATCAAAGGATTCTTGATCCAGGTAATTTAACATAGTGAAAAGAGGTAGAAAGCCTAGAGACAGAGATGGAGGTATATCAGTAGATTAAGAATATACAAGCTACGGGCTTCCCTGGTGGGGCAGTGGTTGGGAGTCCGCCTGCCGATGCAGGGGACACGAGTTCGTGCCCCGGTCCGGGAAGATCCCACATGCCGCGGAGCGGCGGGGCCCGTGAGCCCTGGCCGCTGAGCCTGCGCGTCCGGAGCCTGTGCTCCGCAACGGGAGAGGCCACAACAGTGAGAGGCCCGCGTACCGCAAAAAAAAAAAAAAAAGAAGAAGAAGAAGGCGCCGTGTCCCTGGTGGGGCTGGGCTGGGGAGAAAGGAGTGTCAGGCCGCGGGTCTAAGTGGCAGTGGGTTGCTGGGTCACAGCCATGCATCGGGGGAGGCTTGGGTTTACCTCACCAAGTGCATCATTCTGGGCGTGTTAACCAGTGCTACCTGGGAGCCAATACCATTAATAAACCTCTAGATGGGAGTAAAAAAAAGAAATGAAACCTTGGAATGCAGCCAGCGAACTGGCTGTACTGTAACCTTCCTTGCGACTCCTCTGCTGCTCCAGAGGTGAGGCTACTGCGCGACTGTGGATTCAATAAATAATGGATGCAATGAAGTGAACCGACATGGGGAACAAAAGATGCGAATATGTGCTGTTCAACCATCTCAAGCTGGGGAAGGTGGGCAGAGAGCAGCTGGACATGGGAGCTACCGGAGGTGGCCTGACTTCTCTCCTTCTCTTCTTTTCCTTCTTTATGAACAAGGCAGAATCACAAATAGCAACACGCTCAGCAAACAGCATCTACAGCTGCTAAGTAAGAACGAACAGGCTTCATTCAAATGCGCTGCAGAAGGGACAGCTGGTCACCCTGGTCTTTTCAGCTGTCCTCCTCACACATTTAGCAACACAGGCAGCGGCAGTCTCTTTGAATATAAAAGACACTGGTAGGTATCTGGGGTGGCTCCAATTCAGTTACATTTTCCTTGAGGAGAACTTACCAAGTCCTTTCCCATTATGCCCCAATTCAATTCTCTCTAGCTGTCCCAGATTCTTTGTTTTAATATGGAATGTCTCAGCCTTTAAAATAGAAAGAGACGGGGCTATTAAAACATCGAGAAGTCAGAACATTAAAAATTGAGATCTTGGCTGGTCCAGGTTTGTGACTGCACCAAAGAAATGGATGGAGGATGCTTTCCGTGTTCGCTTGGAGTTAATAGTCTCATCTTTAAATAGGAGCAATGTACTTTCCAAGTTATCAACGGATAATTCTTCACTCTGAAGAGGGACGAGGTCATCACCCAGTTATAATTTGACAAAAGGACTCAGCAAACGGTCATGTAGTGTCACCAAAGCTGTGTGACACTACACTACAGCACTGGAGGCTGCAGAGGACACCAAGTGACGCGGTTCATAACACAGGGCAGGATGGAAGGAGTACACACACACACACACAAATGTGAGGAGGGGTTAGAAGGAGGGAGAGTTTGCATCAAGGAGAAGGAATCAAGAAGTGATTTGGAGACAGACCTTCAAGAATTAGTAGGATTTTTTTTTTATTGAAGTATAGTTGATTTACAATATCATGTTAGTTTCAGATGTACAGTATAGTGATTCAGTTTTGCATATATATATATATATATATATATATTCTTCAGATTCTCTTCCCTTATAGGTTATTACAAAATATTGAGTATAGTTCCCTCTGCTATACAGTAAGTCCTTGTTGGTGATCTATTTTATATATAGCAGTTGTGTATACGTGAATCCCAACCTCCTAATTAGCAGAATTTTGACAGACGAAGATTTTACATTTTTTTTGGCAGGGAGGGGGAGGGCAGGAGTGAACTTGAGAAACTGTAAAGTCATGTGGTTCAGATATAAAAGAAGAAGCCAAAAAGGGAGGCTGAGCCCTGTGTGAAGGGATTTGAATTTCGGTTTGAAGGGTTTGGGGCAGGGGAATGGCATGGTTGGAACTGAAGTTTAAGAAGGTGTTCAACACATTCAGATAGTTCACTATGATTGTTGCCCGGTAGTAGAAAAGCATAAAGTAAGATAAGTGCTTGGGATTTTGTCATGTTGCTAAGGCTCCTCCCTCTTTTCACTTTGAAAATGTAAGATGATTTCTCAGAATCTGTTAGGAAAGAGATGGCAATGAATTTCAAATTCAAATCTTTATTCTAGAGCATTATAAATTTACAGACAAGAAAAAGAAGCACGGCTCTTCCAGTGATGAGAGCTGATATAAGACATTCTGCCGAAAGCAGGGCAGGTGACTGTTGTCTTTATTGTCAGAACGGGAAGCTCAAGTTTCTCCTTCGGGTAAAAGACCCTGGCCCTGTCCCATCACCTGTGCTCTCCCACGGCCTCCATCAGACCCCCTCATGTTCCCTGTGTTCCTTCCTTCCTTCCGGAGCTGGTCCATTGGGGTTTTGACATTTCAAAATATATTTAGGGGGGTAAGGAGCCCTTCACTAGCCTTTGTCTCTCTTTCCTCCTTCTTCAGAAATCTATTTTGGGAGATATAGTCTGCAAATGTGGTCGTCAAAGTAAACATTTCTTGTTAGAAGAGAAAATCTTGAAGGATTTTGGAACTGATTAGCAATGTAAGGTGGGAGGGAGAAAAGAAAACCCTCAGAGACCCGAGTGACTATCAGAGAATAGCACAGGTCGTAAGGACAGATCGGTTCTGGTGCAGCTAGAACAGGTATTAAAAGATGGGAGAGTCTAACCCCGAGGGACGGGGTGAACACTCACCGACCACCACGATAGCCTAACTCAACACCAGAGCCTCACACTTTTTATCCAGGCTGTTCCTTTACCTACACTCAAGCAGGCAATTCAGCAGCCGATGCCCTGAGTCTTCAAGCGGGAAGAATGTAACTGACATAAATATCAAGTATTACAAAGATTTCCTTTATATCAGAAAATGAGGAGAATGATGTGTCTGAGTAACGCTTATTAAGTTAATGTGACAGACTTATCAAAACACATTTCCTCCTTCCAAGGGTCTGAATGGTCCTCAGACTGGGGAGTAGCAGAGGTTTAGATGAGTTTTCTTTTCCAGATAGTCTTGTGGACATCACCATCATTACCTGTATCTTTAGCATCACCTGTATACACCTTAACTGGACAGCCAGTTATACTGCATCCAGGCCTTTTGCCTCCTGGGAATTAAGATGATTTCAGCAGCAGAGGCAGCTCTGGTTTCTCACTGCCTTCCGTCCTTCCTTTCTATAAATAGTGAAAGATACTGAGCTGGGTTTTTTTCTTGAATTTCAAGCTTATCAGTGTTCATAATGAACCTTCTGCCAAGATAATCAATATAAAAATAAGATTTGTTAACACTTTAAATAACTGTGAGGCACCAGAAAAACAGGTTAAACTCACTCAGTAAACTTGGAAATCTGCCTTCTGAAAGTCCCTCGTTTTTTCTGGGAGGACTGCGCACTCCCCACCGTGGGAAAGGAGAGCTCAAACCTAGTCTTCTGGACTCAGTAGGACCCACGAATCATCTTTCCCCTGTGCTCACCCTCACACAAGGAAAGAGCAGTCTCTCAGCACAAGGGGTGAAGGGGAAGCTCTTTCCTCCCAGCTGTAAACTCTATACCTCCTTTCTGCCTTTTCAGGAGACACTCTCCTTCCTTTCCAAGCAAGTGGCTTGTGTTTTTATAAAGCTGGGGTCAGTCGTGCCACAGGAAAGCCATCTCCTGAAGGAGTGATGGAAGATGCTTGTCCTTTTCAGGGGTGTTTTGATTTTAAAAAAAAATGCCCAGTGAAAGTAATGATTGCTCCAAAACTGTAAATCTTTTACTGTAGAGTCCCAGGCCCCTGGGTACTGGGGTTGAGTGGGGTGGTGAAAAAGTGGGGTTTCCATTAGCTCATCAGCCACACCACCTAGGTCTACCATAAAGGCCAGCCCTACCAGGAGCCACAAACTGCCGACCCCCTGTCATCTTGCCCAGGGGATTATCTGGGAACGGGGCGAAGCAAGGGACTGGTGTCGTGGGCACTTTCCCGTTCAGCTCTGACTCTCACTGGCCCTGTGACCTCAAGACGGCAACTGTGTGTCTCTCAGCCTAGGTTTCCTAATCTATAAAATGAAGGTCATAATCATAATTTTTAAGGTAATGATGACAACACAAATACATACTATTAGTTACACATTCGAATGCAAAAGGAAGCTCTAATTCCTGGACCTCTCCCGCCACAACCCTTCCCCTCAACTCCACCCCAATATGGGTAAAGACCTAGGAGGTCACAGTTTGGGATAAAATGTTTAAAAGTCTTGTTTCTACTTGAAACATTGTTTGGTGGCCCTTAGGCCTCTTGTATTCCTATTTTTAAAAATTAATAATTCTCTTCCAAGTTTGTGAAGGGGCTTAGCACGCCTGTCATTAGGAAAGGAGAGATCTCCCTTATTATGACCCCTGCCCACCTTAGAACAAGAAGGAAAAAGGAAACAAGGAACAGGCTTCTCAGGTCTGTTCTTAACCTAGTGCAAGACTGTAAGTAGGTGTCCTCTCACGTGCCAGAGACAAGGATGCTGAGGCCTTCACTGGGTCCTGAGGGACTCTCGGTGTCTTGTGGGTGTCTTGTCGGGATGCAGGCTATGAAACTACCCTCCCTGGCCTAGCTCACACCACGCAGGTCCATGAGGATGAGTCCAGATAGAAACTCAAGGCTAAAGCTGGAGCTATTTAATAATATAAAATACACTTTTGCCTTTAGCGTCTTATTGCATTAATTTTTCCCGGGAGTTTATTGGGCTGTGGCTGGGTCAGCCCACCCCAGCAAGGATGTGGGATCCTGCCCAAGCCCCTTTCCCTCAGAATGAGCATCTGGCTTTGCTCTGCAAACCTCGGCCCAACGTGTTCCCAGGAGGCAGGGTCCCTCAGGAGACCCAGGCGACTTCCCGACCCACTGACGCACCTTTATTCAGGAGACGACAGCTTTGGTGAGAAGGCTGGTTCACAGGTGGGACAAAGCAGCCTGTTTAGGGACCTCAGGCTGGTGGACCATGGGAGCAGTGCATCCCATCTGGTTAGAGGACGGTCTCCCTGGGGCCACGCACGCCTGCAAGTCTCGGGTGGGACACGGTGAAGGAAAGCACGTTCCCTCCTCTTCCGTCCTCCCTCCCTCCTTTCCCAGGAAATGCAGATCCATGGGCACAGCTTGGAGAACTTTCTGTTCCAAATGCAGACAGGCAGAAAGATTGTCCTGGACCAGAGGTCTCTCTCAGTTCAGGATTAGGGTATCAGGAGTGCAGAAGCCAAAGAGAAAGGTTAAAGAAGTGTTCTTTAAATATTTATTAAGATGCTGAAGAGGATAAAAAGGGCTTGGGGGAGACCCCAGGGCTAGCGTTGCCTGCATTTAAAGTTTCTCAAGTTTAGTCAGAAAAACAGTGTTTCTGAGGACTCTCTCCTCACAGAAGGCAGTCTGCCTAGTCGTGGGAATATCTCTGCAGTTAACCTATTTGGGGGAAACGTCTCCCAAATGCACTTAAAATGAACAAATTTACAAAACAGAAACAGACTCACAGACATAGAAAACAAATTTATGGTCACCAAAGGGGACGGGGGTGGGGATGAATTAGGAGTATGGGATTAATAGATACACACCACTAGATATAAAATAGATAAACAACAGGGATTTACTGAACAACTCAGGGGACTATATTCAGTATCTTGTAATCACCTATAATGGAAAAGAATATATACACAACCGAATCACTTTGCAGTACACCTGAAACTAACACAATATTGTGAAACAACTATATTTCAATTAAAAAATCTTTAATTAAAAAAAGAATACCATAAATTTTACTAAAGAATATGACGGGTAAATTTTACAAAAGAACTTCTCCCGGGAAAAAAAATAGAATAGAATAGAATAGAGTAAAATAATAACATAAAATTCACTGATGATCGAATCTTGATAACTGATATAGACAGAGACTAAAATGCATCTCTCCTTTTCTCTCTTCCCTTTTCTCTATCTTGTCCTTGCTCCTCCGGCACTGTCTCTATGTCCACCTCCTCTGGCACTGTCTCTGTGTCCAGCTGACAAGGGCAGCAGCTCTGGAAGGTGGCACAGGTGGGGTCCTGGGAAGAGCCCCTTTGCTGGGGAGACACTACTATACGAGGTTCTTTGATGCACATGGGGGGTCGGCTACCGCAGAAGTCCGTTAGACTCTGGGCTTTGGCACTTTTAACATCTTGTAGAAATGACGTGGTGGCTGAAATCCACTGCGAGAACTGGTCTGATTCCAGTGGGAGCTGATGCAAACTCCAGCTACTGAGCCAGAGATCCCCAGATCACCCCAGGCCTCAGAGGGGACCCAGCAGGCAGGGCTGAGCAAAAGGACAGTCTGAGAGGGGACAAGCTTTGTATGTGTCTTGTAACATTCATTTCTCTACAGTCCTCAGAGGGAGTCAAAGAATTAACCAGTATGACTAAAAATTGATCAGACGATGGAAATTTAAATTTATATTGACATTACTCTATGTATGGACAGTGTTAAAGTCCTGGCTTAATTTCATCCCCTGGCCTTGGATGACATGGAAAAGCAGAACTGGGCCTCCAGGTGGGAGATGGCTTGCCGTTCCAGTTCTTTCTACCACAAACCATCTCTCTCTCGGGCTTCACCCTCCATCCTGAACAGAGCAGTATGTTGCTGCCTGTCACTGGGGGACCCTTCCTGGTCTGGGGGTGATGCCATCTCTCCTTCATGAATACCATAAAACCGTCCCTTTGGGTCCCAAATAGCAGAATTGAGCTCCATGATGGTAATTGTCTTTCTATCCCATTGTTTGAGAAGAAAACCTCATCTCCTGCCGTTTTCCTGGGGACTGAGAAGGATCCGCAGGGTTTACAATCACTGGGACTTGTGTCTAGTGTCCTGACAACGTAACGTTATCTATGAAGGCAGTCCAGGGGTCACTGAAGACGACTCACGTTTAGGCGTCTAGAGGTGAGTATCTTTAAAAGCCTTGTTCCTCTCTATGCCCATTTTGTAGGTAGCCCACGCAGTGTGGGAATTAGCCTGGTGAGCTTTCTGGAAATGTCCGACCCTTCATGTGACTGTTTTTCTCACAGATGGGGGAGATGGGGAAGTTTGCGTATTTGCTGAAAGTCCTCCCAAGCTCCCTACACACCAGATTGTCTGGTGAGCTTTAAGGATCAAACTTATTTATTCACTTCAGAAGCATAAATGAGCTCTCTCCTACGTGTCTCCTTCAGGGGTAGTGTTTTAATAACTAACTCACAGGCAACACAAGGGAAGGAGCATTTACTTAAATAGCTTGTCCAAGTTCCTTCTCTGTGTGCTGGCTTTAGGCAGGCAGTGTTCTCAGGCCATCTCAGCGTAACGCAAGGGTCTGCCTGTCCGTATTCTATTTCACACTCCCAAAACACGAACTGATAAATATTCACCTTTATTATTATTCCTCTCAATACGATGAGAAATATTCTTCTCTATCCCCATTTGATAGAAGTGTCAATTGAGATTGGACAACTTCCCCAAGGCCACAAGACTGCTACGTGATAGAGATGAAATAGAGATGAAACTGAAAGTACAGAGCCAGGTCACCTAAACCCTACACACGCTGTCTTGCAGCCCCCCGTAGGCAACTTCCCAAGGATGCACCTGTTCCTCAGTGATGGAGCCGTGATTTGAACTAAGGTCTTTCTGACTCCCCAGCCCCACTCTTTGTGCTTTGCCTCCCCTTCTTTCAAGGTCCAGGGAGAAGATAACAGGCAGCTTTCAGGGTGCCAAGAGGCAGGCACTTATGCAAAGACTGCTAACACCTTCCCCAGGAAGGAGAAGTTAAGATAGTTAGCATTTGTTTCACATTTTACATTAACAGAACACTTTCAAATGTTCAATGCTTTCAATGCTCTCAATAACTCTGAGAAGCAAGAATTGTTATTTCTGTTTCCATCTGAGAAAGCCACAGCCCAGGACTCAGGCCATTTGCCCAAAGTCACTGCATTCAACTCTCATCTACCTCATCTGGCTCAAACTCTTTCATTTTTCCACCATATAGTTTTCCATAAACATTTTACCCTTTAGGAAGTTGGGTTCTTTCTTTCCTTTGAAATGAATCAGAATCATCGTACCTTTTGTGAAGGTGAAATTTGCATGATTATAAGCATTTTTGAACGTTAGCCTGGCCATCTGATGGGTAAAACCCACTTCGAACCTGGGTTACGTCATTTCACCCAACATTATATACGAGTGGATATGTACAGGTGTATAAGATGCAGTATCTGTGTAATAATGCTTAGTTTCCTTCCCCCTTATCCGAAGTCTCCTTTTGCTAGGAGACTACACTTCTCGCACCGTTTCACAGATGTACAAAGAAATCCACTTGGGACTGTGCTTCCCACCTCAGGGATGCACAGCCGGGAGGGTTCATTCTATTACCCTTCTGGATCTTTCTGGCGTAAGCAGGAGTGGAATCCCACGAGGAGACTTGCTTCCTTACCCGGGCAATGATTTTCCCACCTGCATAAAGCCTGCCATTTCTCCAGAGATCTCTGCTGGATACTTTTCCTTCAACAATTCCTGCTTACTTAAAGGATACATTTGATATGCTACTATACAAGGTAATGTGATGCAGTGTTCCCAGTTCAACAGCCTCCAGGACAAAAATCACAAGAATAACAACAACAAAAGCTTCCAGGATGGTGATCAAGCCATTGGAAAAAGAACTGGGAAAATGTTATTAATTCAAAGACAAAGGAAAAATGAAATGCATTCCTAGAGAGAATGAGAAGTAGACTACCTCCTGTCTTTTTCAGGATCTGTTTCTGATTAGAGAGAAAGTTTCTGTGTCTTTACTACTTCTGAAGATGACATTTTTAAGGTGAAGTCAATTCCCCAAGTTAGGAAAATGGCTAGAAATCAGTGTCTCCTGACACTTAAATATTGTTAAGTGATAAGAAAACAAAAATAGGCTATTGCTCTAACTATATCTCAGGAATCTACTTCTAAAACATGGCATCATCTTTTTATTTTAAAGTAACACCCAAATGAAAGTTGAAACAATTTTCACAAAGAAGTAGCATGAGTTTCAAATTTTTACTACAACTTTAATGATTGTAATATAGTAGCAGTTACCAATTACATGTTTTATTTCAGAGATCTATAACATGGCTTCCTATACACTTTCAGTATATGTCTATGAATATATGTATATTATATTTATAATATATTAGAGCCTGTAAGTATATAGACAACTTTTTTCTCTCAGTAAAATATGTTTTGATTCTTGAAGCTCTAGAGAACAAATCATTTACGAGGAGATAAATTCTGAGAGATCAATGTCAGTTAAAAGTTTGCAAAACAGTTCAATAACTCCATAAAGCGTGGACTTTTTATGTATTAATTCAGTTGTTGAGTATTTATTGAACCTAAACTTTGCACCACGTACTACATTTGGTGCTGAGGATACAGAGATAGTATTAATAGATTGAACCCTACTTGCTGTTTTTGTAAGTTAAAAACAGTTAATAGCAATTTAGATAGCGATTTAACATGATTTAACTTAAGTAAAACATAATCCTGGTTCTCATGGGGCGCAGTCTGGTAAGGAAAACAGCCTTATGAACAGGTGCACGTGCAGAGTGAATAATTAGAGTGGATTTTGAATGGTAGGTTCTGTATTTTTAAAAGTAGGAGCTGAATGGGTCGACCTGCAACAGATGGGTGAGGTTGCAATAGATTAGGACACTGAATAAGCGATGGAGGGGCGGGGACAGGAAAGCAATGCATCATTTTTTAAAGGTTGGCTGTGAAGCTGAGCGCATCAGCTGTCTCTGCGGACGGTAGTGGTTCAGGATGTATTTGTTGTTTTGTTTTTCTTTTAAAGTGAGAGAGGAAGTTTCTGTGCTGAGCCGGAGGGAGCCCAGGAAGAAGGTTGTGGAGAGTGAGCCCGAAGAGGTGTGATGGGACAGTCTCTGGCGCTGAGAGATTGATTGCGTTGAGCGACTCTGTGTGCCCCGCACGTGACTTAGCAAGTGGGAGGCACGCAACCAAAGGTTTCTTGAACTGGAGGAAAAACAACGCTAGGTTCTTCTATCTAATTTTGATGGTACTTTGTTCTTTTCTAGGGAAAATAGCTCATGAGAGTCAATTCTGGGGAAAAATCTTGAAATTTTATTTCTAAATGCTTAGGTAACTCGTGTTATGAGGAAAGAAAGAAGGAAAGAATAGGAAACCGATATTTTAGAAAGACTTTGAACAGAGCCCAGAGCATAGTAACAGAACAGGTTGGGGTAGAAGCAGGAGAGAGAGCGGACTTTCATGCAGAAAGAACGAGCCTTGCATGAGGAGGATTCATGGGTGAAGACCTGGATGAGAAAGAGGTATTAAAGATGAAAAATAACATAAAAATGAGAGAGGCTCTTTGAAGCTCAGAGCATAATATTCTAGAAAAGGCAGTAAGAAAACTGTTAGTCCCTGATGCCTGAAAGAATGTCGCTATTAATTACTGGGTGGAATACAAAGGTCGTCCCTTTGTCTGACAGAAAGCTGATCTATGAGATGTGTGAACGGAGATGGAGTAATGGTCCCAGTGTGCTGTGCTCTGCGAAGGCGGCGAAATGTAGAAGGAGGTTCGTAGCCGGGGTGAGTGGTAGGATCAAATTAACAGGAGAGACAGAGACAGAGACACAGGCAGAGGCAGAGACAGAGACAGAGGCAGAGACAGAGACAGAGGCAGAGACACAGGCAGAGGCAGAGACAGAGACAGAGGCAGAGACAGAGACAGAGACACAGGCAGAGGCAGAGACAGAGACAGAGACACAGGCAGAGACAGAGACACAGGCAGAGACAGAGACAGAGACAGAGAGAAAGGGATCGGAGTGGTTCAAGGATACAAATAAATGAGAAAATTCTGAATGTGTCTTTACTTAATCTGTGATTTGTTTCCAAATATTTCAGGCCAACTCAACTACTTCAGAGCTTGTCCCCCAAGGAGCACTCCCCTTAAAGGACGAAGCTTGCACTTTGTCTCCATGTGCAAAGAGCCACCAGCACTGCTCTGCTTGTAGAGGTCGGGGACCCAGCGTGGCTCTGTTTCAAGTCCAGTCTCCAACCTGACCCCTTTCTTCAGCATCCTGTCTGTTAAGACATCGCCACGGATCTCAACTTGAAAACCACTCTGTAATTTATTTAGCCTTTTAAAAATGATCTATGGCTTTGGAAATTCTATTTACTAGGTGTCCAAGTAAGCCTCCTAATCCCAGTTTTTTTGTTTTTTTTTTATATTGGAGTATAGTTGACTAACAATGTTGTTTTAGTTTCAGGTGTACAGCAAAGTGATTCCATCATACATTTACAGGTATCATTTTTCAAATTAATTTTCCCATTTAGGTTGTTACATAATACTGAGGGGAGTTCCCTGTGCTATACAGTAGGTCCCTGTTGGTTGTCCATTTTAAATATAGCAGCGTGATGTACATATATACGATGGAATATTACTCAGCCATTAAAAAGAATGAAATAATGCCGTTTGCAGCAACATGGATGGACCTAGAGATGATCATACTGAGCGAAGTAAGTCAGACAGAGAAAGACAAATATCATATGATACCATTTATATGCAGAATCTAAAAAAAAGGATACAAATGAACTTATTTACAAAACAGAACCAGACTCACAGACTTAGAGAAGGAACTTCTGGTTACCGGGGGGGAAGGGTGGGAGGAAGGGGTAGTTAGGGAGTTGGGAATGACATGTACACACTGCCAATCCCAGGTTTTTCCATCCCCCGCACACACACCTCCCCTCTGCCGGCTCCCAGGAGACTTGCACTAGAGGTAGGTGTGCCCGCATCACCAATACGTGTGCACAGGGCTCTGGGTGATGCCAGGTGTGTGTCTGAATTACATGTTTGTTACCACTTCACGGGGGGCCCCGTGGTGCCGCACCCATTCCCACTCTGCCTCCAGTGTTCCCTTACCTGGTCACCAACTGGAGGACAACTCGCTTTACTGGAAGTTGAAGACCCCAGACTGGTAACTCCCTGTCTCCATACCCCCGAGGTCCAAGAGAGAGAGAGAGCTGGTCCGGGAAACCTGAGTTATTCCTAAGTGGACACGGACCTCCTCTCAGCCGGGGTCTGGCCCAGATCCTGATAATGGCCATGACCAGCCGAGGGAGTTTAGCAGAGCAACTTCACCTTTCTGAGTCTCAATTCCACCAAATGTACAAAGGAGACAATAATCCCTATGGATAGCTTTGGCATCTTAGCCATGTTACAGGTAAAATTCCCAACACTGTTTCTAGCTCAGGGAATCCACTCAATAAATGATACATAATTATTAATATTATGTTTGATGTGGCCTATATTTTCTCAAGTTTTCTAGAATGTCAATGTTCCCAAAAGACCATCTCGGTGTACGAGGAAATGGCTTATGACATGCAATACCTCAGAGTTAGTGTAACATGTAGACCAGAGTTGCCTGCTGAGGAACGCACCCAGGGCGGGTTGACGCTTCTATAGCACCAATACCTCTCTGTCATGACGTTCTACTTAAACAATCAATAGACAAATCGGAAGACCTTAACGATTTAGCATATTATTAGCATAATGCAGTGTCTGCTTGAAAGGAGACTTTGAACTGCTGTTGGAAATTTGAAGCAAGTGATTTTTTCTAAAGGCCACTTGGTTTTTTTGGCAACTCTCCACTGACAGCATGTTACTTCTGCTTTCTTTGTCAAGCCCAGAAAAACAGGAAGCACAAAATCAATTTGGACTGGGAGTGGGGCGGGGAGAGAGAGCTGTTTCTAGCAGTAGAGTCTGATCCACGTTATGCGACAGGAGATCACTTTGAACTTGGCCTGGATCCCTGCTGGCTGCCAGTTTGAGCGTTGCTGGACACACAGAGAAATTCTTCTGTACCTTTGGGGTTTCTGGCTGTCTCCCCAGGACCTGTTTTTTGTTTTTTTTTTTAATGCCTGTGGGGTTAATGCCTGTCCAGGACAGTGGAGTACATGAGGAGCAGAAAGCCTGAGGCAAGGTCCAGCTATGCAGTGAATTAGCTATGTGACCTTGATAACGTAAATCCTCTGGCCTCTGTTCTCTGTTTCTTCACCTATGTGAGTGATACACAAGGAAGAAGAGTCTCACATGCAAATTCCCAGCAGGGGATGTATTCTGGGAAAATGGAGGTGACCCAGAGAGCCTGGTTTGGGCTGTGGCCGGTGGGATATCTTGTGCTCAGTCAAAAGATATTCGAACTCCAATAAAAAATAGTCATGTTCCAAGACTGAACACGTGTTGGCCATCGTTTCAAGCCCTCTGGGCCGGGTGATGTGTAAGGTCTTCTTCAGGTTTATGATTTGGGCTGCACCCTCCACCGGCACCGGAAAGTGGCACCAAAGGATATTGAAGAATGTGAAACAGAGAGACTTGCCAAGTACCATTTAGCTGTGCATCATAAGAAAAGCTTGAAGTGTGTAAAAAATAAGCTTCCCTTAGTTATACTAATCCTAAAACAAAAACTAAATTAATTTCAGTTTAATTACTATTAAATCTGGGATTAATGCATGGCTTTTCAGGAATTTTTTAACATAAAATAATGGAGTGCTTTGAGAAAAATGTCTATTAGATGGTATTAGCTCCAGAATCGTTTATCATCTTCTGAGCAGCTAGAGATATACCAGACAGAGCTTCCCTTAATGGCCATTCAGCAGGGACTCAATCCGTCTGTCTCCATTAAAAGAAAGAGGAAGTGTTTTATTTATAGAAGACTAAAAGTATCCATTGTTGCTTTCTTCTGAATTTTAAAATGATGAAGAAACAGAGGTTCCCAAACTCTTCGGCACAAGTAGGACTTTATCGATCACTCCTAAGGCAAGGGTATCAGAACCTAGAAGGCTTCTCAGTAAAAAGATCACATGAACTTAAAGGGCTCCTTGATTCTGTGACTCAGGGTGTCAAATATACAGCGACTTCCTTAGAACCTCAGAGCCAGATTAGGATTTTTTTTTTAAACTTTTTGTTTTGAACTATTTATTGATTTGTAAGAAATTGCAAAGCTAGCACAGAGAGGACCTGCGTACCTTCACTCAGTGACCCCCACCACTGGTTACCTCCTGCGTAGAGTATGATATCAAAACTAGGAAGCTGACATTGGTGTGAAGTGTGGGGATGACCCTGTCCCGTTTTTGCATGTGTAGATTCATGTCATCACCACCACAGTCAAGATATGCAACTAATCTATCCACAGAGTTCTCCTGTGTGGCACCCTCTGTGGTCACACTCATTTCCCTCCTCGCCAGCATCCCAAGCCCCGGCATTAATTTGTTTTCCAGCTCCATAGTTTCGTCATTGTGAGAACGTTATACAAATGGAACCTTACAGGAAACAACACAGTGGCTTTTTTATACTGGATTTTACTAACTTGGCATAATGTCCTTGAGATGTTTCCAAGTTGTTCCATTTCTTTTAATTTGTGTGCATTCTTTTTTTTTTTTTTTTTCTGTACGTGGGCCTCTCACTGTTGTGGCCTCTCCCGTTGCAGAGCACAGGCTCCAGACGCGCAGGCCCAGCAGCCATGGCCCACAGGCTCAGCCGCTCCGCGGCATGTGGGATCCTCCCAGACCGGGGCATGAACCCGTGTCCCCTGCATCGGCAGGTGGACTCTCAACCACTGCGCCACCAGGGAAGCCCTGTGTGCATTCTTTTGTATTGCAGGTTGGTATTCCATGGAACGGGTTTGTTTAACTCTTCACCTAGTGTAGGACATTTTTGTTGTTTCCAGTTTGGAGCTATTTCAAATAAAGCTGCTATGAACAAGAATATATGGGTTTTTGGGCTTCCCTGGTGGCGCAGTGGTTGAGAGTCCGCCTGCCGATGCAGGGGACACGGGTTCATGCCCCAGTCCGGGAAGATCCCACATGCCGCGGAGCGGCTGGGCCCGTGAGCCATGGCCGCTGAGCCTGTGCGTCCGGAGCCTGTGCTCCACAACGGGAGAGGCCACAACAGTGAGAGGCCCACGTACCGCAAAAAAAAAATATATATATATATATATATATATGGTTTTGTTTGGACATAGTTTTAATTTCTCATAAATAAATGTCCAGAAGGGCAATTACTGGGTCATATGGGAAGTGCATGTCTAGTTTTGTCTTTTTTTTTAGCAAACTGTCAAACTGATTTCCAACACGACTGGAGCATTTTACATTCCCACCAGCAATGTAAGAGAGATCCAGTTTCTCTGTGTCCTCACCAGCATTTGGTATTGTCACTGTTTTTTAATTTTAATTATTCTAACAACTGTGCAGTGATATGTCATTGTAGTCTTAATGGCTAGTGATGTTGAACACCTTTTATGTCCTTACTTGCTCTCCATATATATCGTCTTCAATAAAATGTCTCTTCATGGGATTTGCGTTTTCTATTTGGATTTTTTGTTTGTTTTTTTCTGTTGAGTTTGAGAGTTCTCTATAGAGTCTAGATGTTAGTCCTTTAACAGATATACGGTTTGCAAGTATCTTTTCAGTCTGTAGCTTATCTTTTCTTTGTCTTTTTTTTCACATCTCCTTTCGTTTTATTGAAAAAAATTTTAGAAAATGACAGTTAATAAAGGGCACAAGCAAATCAACAGGGATATACTAGTGGAAAACAGACAAGATAAAACTAAAAATGCCATTGGCTTCTTTAATTGATTAAGAACACAAAATGTAGCAGGCAGAAAGTCTCTTTTAAACAAATTAAAAATCTATGGTTTTTTCCCCCCAATTCTCCCCAAGTCAGATATATACACACCCACAAAAATGGTATGTGAAGGAAAACTGTCATGCACAGGAAGTTGTATCCTGAATTAAGGGAAACAGCTGTTGAAATGGGAATTAACACAATAAAGTCAGCAACAGGTTAGCAGTTTTAAAAACTGAGTCTTCAAATGCTGCATGGCACAAAGCTATACCATATAAAGTACTGCTAGGTATGGAGGAGAAAGTCTGTACAGCTTTTAGCAAAACTGCTTTTCCAGAAAAGCAAATCAAAACAATGCAATCAGCAGACTAAAGAGGCTATAGCTAGATATCAGAGCTACAACTTATCATAACTGAGCTAGAAAATTATATTTATCCAGAATGGACTAAAATTTCAAGACAAAATGGACACTTTTTACATTTCTTACTTTATCCATATTAAGTTCTCTGATTCTTTCTCCCTCACCCTTTAACTCAGCGTGATCCAGCCAAAAGATGGCTGCTTTTAGAAGTGGCTGTTTTATTTTGCTTACAGTGGCATGACTGTCATGAAGCCTGGCTATTTCAGGCTCATACGCATCCATGACCAGTGTCCCGCTGTGGTCAAAAAACTTGGCAATGGACTTGGTGAACTTGGCTTCCCTTTGCTGCTTTGTTCTTCCACTGATGAAGGTCAGCTTCAGAGTGTATTTGTCATTGAACCTTTTGAGACTGGACGACAGTTGCCAAATGTCATCAGGATCCACCCCTGTGGGATCTTTCCTTGGGGCCACGAGAAAGATGCTCTTCTCCTTATATGAGGGATAAACGGTCAGGATCCCCATCATCACAAAATAGGATATAACGCACAAAGCCAAAACAGGTTTGGACTCGGGAAAGGGGTGCATATAGTCCCAAATCAAAGCCACTATAGCGAAGAAACAGGAGATGCTACAGACGGTGAGGCGACAGTCAGTGAGACCGCAATTCTCCACATACCTGTACTTTTCCAGAAGTACCTTTTTGGCAGAGTCATCCAAAGAATTTTTCACAGCGGACCCATCCCATTTGTCAATTTTTACAGGCTTATCATCAATCTTCCACTTATCCAGCAAGCTGCTATGGCTACTGCCTGTCCCACAGCTGGCCACCGCCAGCCCTACTACTGCCACCACCGGTTCTCCCGCACTGTGCAGCTGTCACTGCCATCTTGCTTGCCTCTGCGTCTCCCTCCCCTCCTACTCGTCCCCTTTTCATTGCCTTAACAGGGTCTCCTGCTAAGCAAAAATTTTAAACTTTGATTTACCTTTTTTTTTCTTTTATGGATCAGTTTTTCACATGTGAGAACTCTTAGTGCAACTCTAGACCATGAGGTTTTTTCCTTATGGGTGTCTAATTGCTCCAACGCCATTGGTTGAAAAGGCTTTCCTTCCTTCACTGCATCACTTTTGCACCCTTACTAAAAATCAGTTGGGTGTCTTTGTGTGGGGCTATTACCTCATCCTCTAATCTCTTCCACTGACTCTAGTGTTTATCCTTCACCGAAACTATTCAGTCTTGATTACTGTAACTACATAATAAGCTTAAAACTGGGTAGACTGATTCGTCCCACCTTCTCCTTCTTTTTCAAAATTGTTTTAACTACTATAGTTCCTTTGCCTTTCCATATATTATTTTGGAATAATATTTTCTATATCTACAAAAAAATCTTGCTCTGAATTTGATAGGAATTGCACTAAACCAGGATATCAGCTTAGGGAGAATTGATTTCTTTATTATGTAGAGTCTTCCAGTGTATGAACAGATATTTCTTCCCATTTATTTATATCTTCTTTGTTTATTTATTCATCAGTGTTTTGTAGTTTTCAGCAAGTAAGTCTTATACATGTTTTGTTAGGTTTACACATATGTATGTTCCCACTGTTTTAGGAGGTATTGCAAATGGTATCATATTTTTAATTTCAGCTTGCACATGTTCATTGCTAGCATATAGAATACAATTGTTTTTCATCTGTTGATCTTGTATCCTGTGACCTTGCTGAATTCAATTATTCTAAAATTTTTTTTTGTAGATTCCTTGGGGTTTTCTGCATATAAAATCATGCCATCCATGAATAAGGAGGGGTTTAGCTACTTCCTTTCCAATTTGTACATCTATATTTCTTTTTCTTGCCTTATGACGTGATTAGAACGTCTAATATTACATTTGATAACAGTGGTGAGAACGGTCATCCTTGCTTTTTCCTGACCTTAGGAAGAAAGCATTCAAATTTTTGCCATTAAATATCATGTTAGTTGCAGGTTCTTTGTAGCTGTTCTTTGTCAAGCTGAAGAACTTACCATCTGTTCCTAGTTTTCTGAGATTTCAATCATGAATTAGTGTTGAATTTTGTCAAATGATTTTCCTGCATCAATTGATAGGATTACATGATTTTTGGGTTAATATTGGTGGACTGCCTTATTGCCTTCTAAATACTGAATCAGCCTAGCATTCCTGGAATAAATCACATTTGACCAAGATATGAAATTCTTTCTGTATATTGCTGAATTATATTTACTAATGCTTTATTAGGGACTTTTTGTCTATATTCATGAGTGCTATTGGTCTATAATGCTTTTTGTTTTGTTTTGTTTTGTACTGTCTTTGGTTTTGGTATCAGGATAACACTAGCTTCATAAAATGAATTCGCAAGTGTTTCCTCTTCTATTTTCTAGAAGATATTGTGTAGCACTGGAGCTAATTTTCCTTTAAATGTTTCATAGACTTCTCTAGTGAAAACATCTGGTCTGGAGATATCTTTTTTGGAAGGTTTTTAATTACAAATACAATTTCCTTAATAGTGGCAGAGCTATTCAAATTATCTAGTTCACATTGGGTAAGTTGTAGTAGTTCTTGCTTTGGAGGAATAGGTCCATTTCATCTAAGTTGTCAAATGTGTGTATGTATGGTTGTGAACAGTGTTTTCTTATTACATTTTTGAAGTAGGGTCTGTAGTGATACTCTATGCTTCACTCCTGGCGTTATTAATTTGTGTCTTCTATCTTTTTGTTCTTTATCACTCTTATTTGATAATTTTATTGACTTCTCAAATAAACAGGGTTTTGTTTCATTGATTTTCTATATTTTTTTCTATTTTCAACTTCCTCGATTTGTGCTTTTTATTATTTCTTTCCTTCTGCTTGCTCGGGTTCATTTTGATTTTCTATTTCTAGGTTCTTTAGGTAAAAGCTTAGATGATTGATTTAGGACTCTTCCTCATTGCTCATCTAGGCATTCAATGCTATCAAGTTCCCTCTCAGCAACTGGTTACCTGTGCTCCACGAAATTTGCTGCTATTCTGTGCTTTTATTTTTGTTCACTTAAATGTAATTTTAGTTTACCCCTCAGACTTCCTGGTTGAGCCGTGGCTGAGTTAGAAGTGTGTTGCTTGGACTCTAAATGTTTGAAGATTTTCCTTCTACTTTCTGCTTTTGATTTCTAGTTTGATTCCATCACGGTCAGATATCACCCTGTCCATGGGATTGGGCATCTTACTACAGCCCAGAGAATGTCTCCTCTGGGACACAGCAGTGGTGGAGAAGCAGCCACACTTCATTCTGTGGGGTTTGGCCAGAGGAGACTGGTTATTGCCTAAAAGATTTTCTGTCTTTCTAGACTTCTCCTTTTTTGGTCATTTGGCTAGAGAGAGAGAAGGACTTTTATTGGGACTTTTTTTTTTGGTCTGCGCCCATTAGCATTTCCAGGCTGTAGCTTCTCCAGCATCCTGTCTGGGGCACATGAGGCAAAACGAAAAGCCAAGAGGTTCCACCTCCACATTGTCCTTTGGGTCCTGGTGGTCCCAGTCAGCCTGACTTCTTCTCTCACCTGTCAGAGTCTTCTTACACTTGTTATACATGTTACGTCCAGGGTTTGTAGTTGTATTTAGTGGCAGGAATATAGAAATGTATTTCTACTCCATCTATCTGGCAGCAGACATCCCCTCAAATCAGAGGTATTTAGCCAAAATTTTTCACATTTCTGAACTGATTCTTCTTGAACCTTTAGACGTATTTTCCATGTGCTCTCTGACCAAATTATATCAGGGTATAATAAGTGTAAGAGAAAATTGTTTTCATTATGAAAACTGTGATAACCAAAAAAAAAAAAAAATTCAGGAAATATATTTTACTTTTTTCAATCAAGCATTTCTATAGGCAGCAGAACCCCCAACAGAAAGTATTCTTTCCATTGCTTATATCGCTCCTACTTTAAATCAGAAAGACAGGCATGTAGGAGAAATGAGCTGTTTTAGAAAATTTATGTTTCTTTTGGGGGCCAAACTTATACCAGACAGTAACTCAAAGACCCAAAAGAAATTGCTCTAATAAATAAAAATGTGTATTTTGACTGGATAATATAGTCTGAATATATCGCCATTTTTGAGTAGCATAAGGAAAATGTAGAGACTTTCCTGCAAAGGACAGTTCTCACATAACAACAGCTAACATGTGACCAGATTGAAACTGACTGACACTATATCCGTGACAGTGGTGTAAGTCTCACTTGACTGCCAGTATTGGTGTCTTAGTGGCAAGGTGTCTACATTTCCGCTTTCCTGGATTTCTAATTGAAAAGGAGATTGAAATCCAAATGAATGTTTTGGCAAAACCGTATCTACATGATAATGAGCATAGGTATTCATTTGTGGTTAGGCAGTTGAGTATCATTTAGATTAAGATTAAACTGAGAAGTCTACAATGTGATTTTGTACTTAACTTTTCCCTCCTAGACACTGCTCTGCACGACTAGCTGGTTCTAGAACAAATACTTTGAAAAACTTTAGAACTAGATACTCACAATTTTTCATTTTTAATTATTCATGCTTCTTTTACATAATTACTGTTCTCACTGGTTTGGATGTATCTGAATTAATCAGATACGTCTAATACCAAACTAATTACTTAAATCATAACAAGATACCGTTGTATACAATAAAATACAACTTTTTCTTCTATGATTTGGTGGTAAAGTCAGTAAAAGCCCTTTTTTGTTCTGGGAGGTCTCAAAATAATTCAGACCAAATTTGCAGTATCTGTCCTCCTTAAGAATTACTTGTTAAACTTATTCAAGGTTTTTAATAGCACATTGTCTATAACTTAATTTGCTAGAAGCAGATGACAATGATTCACTTCCTTTCAAAAAAGTAATAAAATTAAGGCTAGATAATTAAAAATTAGACAATAGTGCACATACTAACAAACGCTAGCAGACCACCTTATCACCTGTGGAAATAACACAGAGTAAGTATCAAAATATTTTCTTTTGTTTTCTTATAAATAAATCATAAGGTCTGTAAGAGGTAAAGCATTTTGCTGTTTGCAACTAGATCACCCTGGGACCTTTTGAGAGCAGTATGAAATGGATCTATTAAATTCCCAGACTTCAACTTCCAGTTGCATTTCCTAATTAAACAAGATGAGATGCAAGCACGTTCTGTCGTGTGAATGCTGCTGGGTCTTGTGATGGGTTTTCCATGCACACATCACCCGACCGAGCCTCACGTTCCCTCTCAGTGACCATAGCTCTGAGAATCTCAGTCTTGTTATTGTTGGAGTGTACGTATTATTATCTTGTTTCACATTCTTCCAATAAGTAAACTCCAGAATTGGAAATAAAGTCAAGTTCTGCTGATTCCAGCTCTGCCTGTTATGCTGAGTCTATGTTGGCCATAAACTGGAAACAGTTACGATGCTCTCTGACAGCAAAAGCAACAAAGATGCTCGGCTATGTCACTCCTCTCCCAAAACGGTTTATTTTAATAAAAGGAAAAACTAACCACTTGTGGGTTTTAGTGTGGTTGGTGAGTAGTCTGTTCTGCTCCTGAGCAGGTCTGAGCCACAGATAGCAGTTCCCTTGCATTCGTGGGTGTCTCCCTCACAGCACCTTTTTCAAATGCCAAAGCCCTGCCTGCTTTCTACATCCAATGTTTGCAAAAGAACAGAGACAACTGCTTCCACCCAGAACACATCCACCAGCAGGAGGTTCCAGCATGGTTAGCAAGGATGGAACCCTCACCTGTACCCTGGGAGAAGCACAAAAAAATTTTCATTCTAAGAAAAAGAGCTGACTTTGCGTGAAGCTGAGTCGTAAGCTCCAACCCCCTCTCTTTGTGAAATAAACTTGAGAGCTTGTAGGCCTTTCCAAGAGGGGCATCCTTGACCAACTCTGCCCAGAGTGAGAGCTGCTATGAGGCAAGGTTCTAAACGCCAGGACGTCTCATCAGAAAGGAAGAGGTGCTTTCAAAATCGAGAAAACCACAACTCAGTACATAAGTTGTTCTCACTTCTGGAGTGTACGGGCAGATGACATGCCACCTAAAATGAAGACACAAACACCCTTAGCATGAAGTTCTTCCAGTCAAAAGTTCAATCTAAACTGTTCACTGGTTCAGAGGAACCAGAACAAATTACTGACGGGAGAAAAGAGGGAGAGAAAAATGAACAGATATGTATTGAATGTCACTGTACATATTTTTATCATTTAATCCTCATAACATTCCTGTGAGGTTGATATTCTTTTCTCCATTTTGCCATTGGGCATAAAGAGACTCAGAGAAGTTAAATAATTTTCCCACATTTACAAATGTGATAAGTGACACGTAAAATAGAAAAACAACACTAAGGGCTTCTAATCATTAAACACCTATTACTATGCTAGACACTGTACTTTTACTGCTTACATAACCCTGTAAGTTGTGTTATTTCTCATTGGACAGGTAAGTAAGTTAAGCCTCATGGCGGTTAAGTGACTTGCCCAGTGTCCCGTGGCTACCAAGTCAGGACTCTAAGAGATGCTCTGCCTGGCCCCAGCTCATTATTGTCCCACCAGGTCCCACTGCTTTCTGTCTGTGTGGCTTCAAGTCACACGACTGTCATAACAGCACAGCGCCTCCCAACAGCAAAATATCAAGGGCAGAAATTTTGAGCTCTGTGAACCAGCTCAATTTGAAAGCCACACATCATCTATTAAAAAAGAACTTGAACAGTTTGCTAGTTAAAATATAAGGGGGAGAAATGGGGGTCTGGGTAAGACGTGTACCATTCTGGAAAGAGGATGGAGATGCAGGTTTGGAGCAGCTTAGCCTGAGCTCCGGTCTAGCCTAGTCTTGACAGGCCAAATGTTTCCATCTACAAAATTATAAAAGTTGATTTAGTAATAAAACTAAGACCTCCCAAATTTTTAAAGGCTATTTATAATAACTAGTGAAGCAAAGTCACTGTCGTGCCCATTAATTACTGATTTCACTCTACAATATAAAGTGTGTAACAACCCTAGCGTTCTGTAATAAATTGACCACTCTCTTGAGAAAAAAAAAAAAGCTGAGGTTTCTTCTAAACTTTAGAGCACCTTGCAAAAAATCACGTTGAAAATTTTTTTTAAACTGTGTCGTGATCCATGAAACCAAATGAAGTACATACGCCTGAGGCTAATGAAAAGGAAAGCTAGGACGATTGACTACGTTCTGAAGGCATCAGGCAGGAAGCTCAGAGATACTTTGTCAATTTGAAACATTTTTACTGGGTTGATTTGACACTTCAGTTAAAGAATTTCAAAATAGGTGGGGTCAGTGAGAAGCTTCTATCCCAAGGGGCTTGTCTGTGGTTGCCCAGATGTTGCTGTCCCCTGAGCCAAGGGGTCTCTTCATATTAATTTAAAACACTCAAATGGAGAACATTTTAAAAAGTGACAGAAAAAAAATGTAGCAAATTAGTTAACCAGTACAATCAAGTGTTCCTCTGGGGAACAAAGAGAAGATGATATGCAGGTGCTGGGACTAAGTAGACCAGTGAGAGATTAAACAACATACAGAGAGAGTAGTAAGATGCCAAAAGTGATGGGGAGGGGGTCCTAGGAGCAGTAGTTTGGAGTGAGAGATAATGAATAACAACTAGGAAACTAGGACAAGACATTCGCGGCAATATTTGAGAAATGATTGCATCTTGTATAGTCACACTATATGGGAGCCGTAAAGAATTTTATTTGGATATTAAAAGGAAGGTACGATCCCAGAAGATTATAAAACAAGATAACGAGTTCACACAGAGAAAGAATGGCCCAAGATTCAAACATTGGTAGTGACTGTTCATTTAGCCAACAGACTCGAGAATGTTATTCCACTGGCAGGATAATCATGACTATGGAGATAAATGCATCAAACTATCTTAGTCTGATGTCATTAAATATTTAAATCACTTATTGATTTTCCCTTGATCTGACTCCATGCTCGCCCAGCAAACTTCTAATTATAGCTGGCTTCCCACATAGGTCTAAGCAAGAGACATTACCCTTCAGCTTTTATGACAGTTCATTTCTCACTGTGAATTAATAAATCGATCTTCTGATTTTATCCATCGACCTCATGCATGTGTTTATTTTAAAGATGAAACCACTCTCCATTTGCTGCTGGAATCAGTTTTCAAAGCTAACAAGCTTAAGAACTAGCTTCTGTACTGTGAAAAGCTACTAAGGAAGTGTCTGAGTGGGGCTCTTTCTCAAACGAGCCTCCTCTTTCCCCCTTGAGTATTTCCTTCGTCCATCCACCCTACCTACAAGGGTCTGTGTTTAAAACATTTGTTATAAAAATAAGTATAAACATGTTCCTTTATTCTGAGAGTCTACAGCCTACTTAGGAAGAAAAAACATCTTCACAAATACCTTCGTTCATTCAAAGTATGTATTGATTGAATCGTACTATGTGCTAAATCATATAGAAAATAAGTACTAGAATATGTAAAACTATTTTAAAAATAAAGTAAAGTAAGTGCATTTAAGATTCAAAAACATGGTCAACTCCTGTTAGAGAAATCAGGAAAAGTGACATGGAGATAGTATGCATTGCATCAGACTTGAAGGATGAGAGCGATTTCAATAGGAAGAGATTTTAGGAGAACAGAGGGAGCGAGAGAGTCGAAAGGAGCAACCTGTGTTCAAACACTGCAAGTAAAACTATACCACGTGTTATAAGTTGAATTGTCCCCTTCTTTACCCTCTACACCCCTCCCACCCCTGACAAACTCACCTGCTGAGGTCCTAACCCCAGCATCTTAGAATGTGACCTCATTTGGAATTAGTGTCGATGCAGATATAATTACTTAAGATGAATTCATTAGGGTGGGCCCCCGTCAACATCGTGTATCCTTATAAAAAGGGGAATTTGGACACAGAGATGCGGGGAGAATGCCCTGTGAACATGAAGACAGCCACTCGCAAGCCAAGGACAGAGGACTGGAACAGTCCTTCCCTCTTAGAAGAAACCGACCCTGCCGACACCTTGATCTGGGACATCTAACGTCTTGAACTGTGAGACAATACACTGTTGTTGTTTAACCCACCCAGTTTGTGGTACTTTTTAATGGCAGCCCCAGCAAACTAACACACGATTGGTGTAATAGAGGTCCAGTTTTGAAAGTCATAGGAAGTAAGACTAAACCAGTGTTTGGGAGTTTTGTTTTGTTTTTTAAGAGTCATAAACACCAAGTCAGTATTTTATCTTGAAAAGGGTAGAAAGGACAGGAAAATAATTATTACCAATCCCCTACCATTTAACTAGTTAACAAGTACTTTTAAGCAACTTTACCTCATTTGTTTCTCACAAGAAGCCCTGCGGAAAGTGTTATTAACGCTGCGGTAAACTGGATACCAGCTCTCAGAAGTAATCTACCCAGTGGAGGTCAATAAATGTCCCCTGAGTGGATGAACAAGTGATGGTCCTCTGCCCTTGGTTGGGCTCAACCACTGCAAAGTCTTAGCACAGTGTTTTCCCCTTAGGAGGCATCCCATAATACTTCTCGAGCTGGTGGCCAAATGTCCTGACTCTCTGCCGTTGCTATGAAATGTGAGAAAAAGTACAATTTCTCACTATTTTAAGGGTCAGTATCTCAAAGAGAAGATCCATTTCCTCCTTTTTAACAGCAAGTTTATATGAAACAAAACACATTATATTTTAACCTGAAAAATATATTTCCAAACTGTAGCCCCATATGTGTCCTGCTTACATGTTCCATCCTCTTTTCAAAGAGAATTAATTCTTTGGTGTTTAATTCATATTCCTCACCGAGACATGGAGAATATGGCAGCATGGCTGGTCTAAGGAACTGTGCGTCTTTGGTCCCATTACCCGTATTCCTATGCCTTCTGTATTCTTTCCCCCTCAAACGTTTGTGACCAGATTAGCTAGAAATTAGATCAAGGGTCAAAAGAGACCCTTTCTTTTGCCAGAAAAAACGTATTTCTAAGATTTTTTAAATTCCTCTTACTAAAGCTAGAGAGAGTGATGGAGTGGAGCTTTCAGATCATTGTAAATCCCACTGTAATCAAACAAGAAGAGAAAGTCCTAACGTCTAGTGACTTTCTATTCGTTTCTGAGAAGCATCATGGAACTCTGTGGCTCAGTCCACATAGCTCACATATAATGCGCATTTTGAGTAGTGCTGGGAAGAGAGTTGTCCAAGACAGATCAACCCTTAACTATTCCTAAATAAAGAACACCTTGAAGCCAATCTGCGCTCATTCCCAAATGTGGGCCTGTCTGCACCTGTGGAAGGCCGATAGCGGTACCATCACGTGAGAAACAAGAAAGCCTCCTGGAAGGGAAAGAAAGAATTCACCTCGAAGGAAGAGAAAGTTGAGGTGCCTGATGCTGGGGGTCCTCGAGGGTGAAGGATGAGGTTAGGGTGGGTATCTGTCTTCCAGGTGCTCAGTTTGTCTCCAGGTGCCGGCCACGTGCTCTGACCAAGGCCTGGGGAAGAAGAGTGCCGTCCAAGAATGAAGGAAGAGCTTTTCCATAGTCACCCTAGCTTTGGGGTAGCTGTCACTGTGACAACCCAACGACGAGGCCTGGGGCCATCTGGGCGCCCGTGAGCACAAGATAAATGCCAGAGGAAGCAGCAGCAGTCATGGGAGGGGGCTACAAAGCCAGAGCAGGGGCCGCCATCTAGCAGCACCTCTTGTCACCCAGCAGGAGCTGAGACACTTGAGCTGCAGCTTGGATGGTCCCTGAGGGTATAAGTGCCTTTTTGGGCTTTAGTCCAGCTGCAGTGAGCTGAGAGCTCTCTAGAAAGAAGGGAATGGTAGACAGGCTGTTTTCTTTGCTGGTAGACATGCACGCTTCCTTTTAGATCTCAGGGGAGACCACTTCCTGGGGGCTCCTGGGCCTGTTTGAGGGGTGCTCGAAGACGTGAGAGCTTCTGAAGAGGGCGCAGGGGACCTGGACGAGCTGGTTTGGCACAGGCCTGGCGCTTGCTCCTCTGCTGCTGCAGCAATACTGGACCTGTATTTGCTCCTGGAACATGGCTTTTGTCCTGCTGTCCTGTCTGGAAAGACATCCTCTGCATCCTGAGTGGTCCGTCTTCCCATTACTCAAGTCTCAACTCAAGTGGCAGTCTTTCCTCCACCCACAATCCCAGCCCCGTCACGTGAAAACTGCCTTCTGGTAGTTTTCACATCACTTGCGCATATGGCATTTTAAAACGTATGTCTACTATCTATTTACTATTGTTATTTGCTGTCATACATTATCATCTGTCTCTCTCCCAGTGAGTTGAAGCTGGAAAGACGCATACCCTGCTTGTCTTTTTCGTTTCTCCATCTCTAGCGCCTGAAACAGTATCGGGCCAAAGGCAAGCTTCCAATAAGAACGGATGACTGGGTGACTTCTTCTTTCAGATCAGTATGCGGGAATCACATGGAATACAGATGCAGGGGAATGAACTTATTTTATCCATATCTTATTATAAAGTGATCATCTAAAACAATCCTGGGACTCAAGGCTAATAGGATGTTTTAAGGCCAAGGCAGCATCTCTGGGGATCAGAGGAGCCTGGACCAGGTGAGGGGACTAAAGCACAGAGGCTTGTTTGTATCCGCCCTTCAGCCGCTTCTGGACTTCAGTGATACCAGGTGACAGTGGCACTCATGTGCTTCCCTTGTTTCAGGGACACAAGAGAAGCCAGGCACGTGGCCTTGGCCAGGCCTATCTTTAATCCACTCAAGCAGCACTAAGTAAGCACCTCTCCCAGCCCGCCAGAGTCTCTCCTGCTAACATTTCTTTGTGCAGCTGTTGCCATGACACCAACCTGCCTGGTTGACATCTAAATATAGTGATAAAAGATTTCATCTGCTCTCAGCTACTAAAACACAAATTTGAGGAGCAAAGAAAAATAAATGTTCCTGTGTCATTAGTTTTTTTCTGAGGGAGAAGAATACATTTTTAATCTATTATTTTTCAGATGTAAGGAAAAGAGTGCTTTATAGTTTTTATGTATATTTAAGAGGTTATTTGTTGCATGATGATACTGATGTTGTATTAAGGTTTGGTTTTTTTTGTTTTTTTTTTTAAGACCATAAGCTGTTTTGGAGTTTGGGGGGATAAACAAACAATTATGGTTTAGAATAGCTGTTTTAGTAACTCTCAAGTAGGTATAACATACATGGCAATAACTCAGGAGAAACACCCTGCGATAGCTCAAAACATTTTAGGGTGAAGGGAGAAAATACATATTAAGGGGGAGATGGGGGGAGGATTTGTCATCCGAAGTCATAACCCAGAGAGAAATGACGCTGTGTTGATCCCTAGCATGGAACAACTCTCCATGTGTCGCAGGACGATTCAAGCAGAAGCAGCCAGATGGTAATCCTTTCCAATGGCCATATTTATCAAAAGACTCTTGAATACTATATAAGACATGTTCCTTCCCTTTTCCAGAATACTGAAGAGCAACTTGAACTTTGAGAGAACTCACAAAACGCGAAGCGGTCCAAAAGAAAAGGTAGTGATTAAGTCATAAAAGGACCAGTTTGGCCCCGGTACTTTTTTGTTCATGGAAAGCAGATTAACTTATTTTAAAACCAGCCCCTTTGAAGAGCACGCCAACCAAGTTACCCCTCTGTCTGGAGAGAGTCCTTCCCCGAGACTTGGTTTCCACAGGAGCTGGGGCTTGGAGTCAGAACCCTGAGGGCCCCTGGCTGCCCAAGTGGGGTCTGCCTGCCCAGGCGTTTACCCCCAGGCTGGCACAGGGAAGGACCTCTATAATCACGTGTGGTGTGATAAGCTGGACAGTGGTCCCTCTGAGGCTAGTGTCCCGACAGTCGAGTGGGGTTTGACCAAGACTACCTCGGCACCATCCCTGCTCCCCTGCCTGCAGGGGAGGGTTTACTTAGGCTGCAAGCCCTGGGCAACCCAACTCCAAAGTCTTGGAATTGAAAGGTCAGAGGTAGGGAACGGGGCTGGGAGCAGCGTCCACCCACAGGGCAGGTGTGAAAAGAGCCCTGAGGAGGTGCTGAAGGGCCACCCTGCAGGTGCCCTACACAGCCTCCCATCGAAGCGGCTGCCTCGGCGGGGTGGGAGCTGGTGGGCACAGTGCTCACATGGGGCCCACGTTTGTCATCCACTCCAGACTCCGTGGGGTCGCCTCCATTTCAGCACCCTCGTCTGCACCAACGTTTCTTTCTACCATCAAAAAAAGAAATCTGAAAAATTAATTTCCACTAAAATGTTAATCACCTAGTAGATTTCAACATCTAGGAGGATTTACTTTTTTTTAATTTTAATTTAATTTAAAAAAATTTTTTTTGGCCGTGCTGAGTGGCATGCAGGATCTCAGTTCCCCGACCAGGGATCGAACCCCTGTCCACCTGCAATGGAAGCGTGGAGTCTTAACCACTAGACCGCCAGGGAAGTCCCATGTACTTTTGAAAAGATAAATAAAGAAATAGGATAATATTTAATCCAAAGACTTAAATTGCTAATTCCTACTCTAGCTGTTTCTCAAAATTTCCACACATTCTAATGCAGGGATAAGGTTGAGTGAAGTCATACCAACTCCAGCCAGAGGAAAGACATCTCAGAGAAGAGGATAGAGCCATTGAGCTTGGTTAAGCCTGAAAATAAACTTTTTAGGATGTCTCAAAAGTCACCCTCTTTGACTCCATAGTTTTTCCTGTGATTTATGATTTGCTGCATCTTTAATGACATCAACTGCACCTCTTTGACTTTCCTATGAATTTTCTTACGAATCCTTCTGCCAAATCTATCCTTGCTGCCTTTTTCGCACCTGAACTTATTTTCTTGTCTAGCGTTCTCACGTGATAACTTCAGCCCTGGCCTGTCTGATATATTCTAGCCTCACATTTTTAAGGCCTTACTTAGTTTTTGACATGTCTGTTTTACCTTCACCTTCAGCTCAAGTGAACATAAAATCTAACCCGTAATCCTTGCCCATACGTCTCCCCCACCCCAATACCGCCATTTTTATGAATGGTCCTATCGTATCACACCACCATTTTTAATTTAGAGGTAAAAATTCTTTTTTTCCTTCAAAATTTATCTGAGCTCGGTCACTTTCTCTCTAGTTTAGTGTCAGCTCTCAGTCCTGGAATGTCGTCATGAGCCCCAAGAGGGGATCTGCCTCTCAGTTTCAGTCCAATGAAAGGGTTTAAGGAAGAGAGTAACATGAACAGTTGTATATTCCGTCACATATGTGTAGGAAGGCACCCAGCCCAGCTTCAACACCCAGTAAGTTTATTATTCAGTCCACGTGAAAGAAGAGACAAGTAACGGCAATTGGATTGAGTTAGCCCCTAAGTGCCGTAGGTAGACACGCTCAGTGGTAACCCTCTATATTATAGGGAGCAAAGGCTGGAAAGCTTACAGTGTGCTGTTGGCACTCTTCCCCCCTTTCCATGGGAAGTTTTATCAATTTAAACAAGCTGATCAACTTACATAGCTGACCCCAGTTACCAAATGTAGAGTCCAATCCCTATTCCTAGATAAATCTTACTTTGGAGAGAATTTGTTATCAAAGAGTGATTTTTTTAACATGTTTAGGCTCTTTAATGAGATGAAGCAATTTATGTCTCTGTCGGTTGAGGAAAAAAATCCCAAACACATGAAAAGTATATTATCCTTTCTATAAGCTCTTGGAAGACACAGCTTAGCTAAAATTCTATGATATGGTTCATCAGTATCTTGAAGGCTCTCTCTCTCAACCTATTCAAACATGCAGATCAGCTGTGATGACTTATTTCCTTCATTCAATCAACAAGCAGACACTAAGTACATATTTGATGTGCAATGACCTCTTCTAATCATTCTTGGGGCAAAAATCCTGGGGATGGACAGCATCACTGAAATGTATTCTTTGCCTTATTTCCCTGACCTATTTATGGTTCCTGAATTTGATTTTCATTCTTACTGTGTTTGAATATAAAACTGAATGTGAAATTTAATTTCCATTGACCCTACAGCTGGTGTTTGGCTCACAAGGGGGAAGAATCTATCATTTTCTAAATGAGCTTTCAGTTCATGGCAAATCCATTAGAATGTTGATGTTTTCCACTCTCCTTTGCACCTTGCCAATCTTCGGGGCGAAACAGACCTAATATTTGTGTGCTCCGTAGCTGGCTTGCTATGTAACTAATTTAATATTTTGACAGCACTTTATTTCAATGATAAAATATAGTTACTGCTTCCTAGCATCTTTGAAGCAAGATCAAGTCTTACAAGAAAAGAGAACTTTTTTTTGAGAATGGTAATGCAACTTTAAAAATGAAAATCCCATTTCTGTTACTCTTGCAGATGAATCATCTTTTAGTCATAATGGAGCATTTTCTACCTGAAAACTATGAGGAACTTAGGCATAAATGACAAATGCACCTTTTAAATATTTTCTTCAAGTCACTAGCCCAAAGCCATAACATTTAGTTACTCATGAAGCCATCCCTGTATTTAATAAATTATATTATCATTTTCACCAGATAGTAATCCCCATGCATTTTTTTTTTTTGTATTGAAGTGATTTCACTAGTGCCCAAATAATAGTTCACTCTAGCATAGTGTCTAAGAGTGAAGTTTCTGAAGACGGTGGGCTGGGGTTAGGGTCAGTCTTGTTTAGATTTAGGTTTAGGGTTAGGATTGGATTAGGGTTAGATTTAGTGTCAGAATTCAAACTTTAGCTTGTTCACCTTCTAGCTGTATTTTATCATCAAGAGCAAGGTATTTAACCTAATTATACATGTTTCCACATCACATAAAGGGAATATTAATAGTGCTTGGATTATGTAATTGTTGTACAGGTTAAAAGCTTAATACATCCAAAGTACTTAGAAGAGTAGCTGGCACAAAGGAAGAACTCAGTACAATTAGTCTTATTTCTGTCAAATGTAAATCCGGTGACGATGCTAGGACTAGTCAGTACTGCTTTAAGATAAAGGCTTGTTTTGAAGTCTTTGTAATGACTGAGAGGGACGGGAGAGGAGCCTGCTTACCCAGGAGGCCAGAAGCAGGGGATTATGATTTAAACCCATCAAGTAGCAATGTACAACCCAGGGGCTCAAACAGCTGGGAAGCCAAGGTCTTCTGGGCTCCCTCGCTCCCTAGGACACAGGTTTCAAACTAAAAACCTGTCTTCAAGTTCCACTCATGTCTTTCATCAGGAACCACCAGCCAGGTGGGCATATCTGATGGAACAGGGGAAGAAAACAACATTTATGTCCTATACAAGTTGGCAAAAGGTGGTCAGTGTGTTACTCACCGTGCACCCTTAGCTGCCCCTAATTCTAATCAGTCGCTGCGTCTGGGAAATGACCTGTGCTCAGGTGTGCAAACCGTCCTTCTCGGGAGCAGCATATTACCTCCAAGAGAGAGATTCCTTTTTGAATTCAGAAGTACCAACAGCCCACAGGACAAGGTGGCTACTTAAGGAGAAGCGTCCCTTTGGGACTCTGACAGCCTCTTAAGAAGTCCAAGGTCATTTTCAAATATCCCCCCAGGAATCAGGGAGGAAGACATTTACTTTGGAAGGGGTACGGTCTCATATAGGCCAATGGAATTCTATTTTGGTCGCTGGAGCAGTGAACTACTTCCTAAAGAAAAGTGGCAACAATTTTGAAAACTTCATTCACCTTCAGGAGGTGAAGGTAAAGTAAATTGGTGCAGCTCAAGCAGTCAAAACAGCTCCTCATGGAGATGGCATTTATCAGCCTTATTTTTCAAACGGGGAAAACGAGGCACCAGATTGCACTGATCCTGCGTAGGTGTTCAGGACCTTGTCCGTGTCTCTGACCGACGCTGGGCGCAGATGTGACTGCATGAAGTGACAATGACAACAAACGTGACTGACCCCTGGGTGATGCTGGATGCTGTCCTGAGGGCTTTACAGGGTTCCTCTTCACAAAAGCTCTAGGAGGTTGGTGCTATTTTCATCCGTGTTTTATAAATTTGAAAAGAAATGTGACACATAGTGGTTTTATGTGGGGGGGCTAGGATTTGAGTCGAGACTAGAGAGAGGAATGGCCTTGAGTAAGTGAACGAACAGGGAGAGAGGAGGAGAGAAATATGAGGAGAAGGCAGATGGGTGGGAGGGCGAGGGGAGGGAGGATGATTTCAGCCAAGAAGAATACGCATCTGTGGGGAGATGCTGAGAGCACGGTCCTCCCGAGGCCAGATACCTGGTCACCTTTCCATGTTACGGCCACCAGTAAAAGGCATATGCTGAGAAAATTATCAGTAGCAGAAAAATGATCTGATTCCTCGAAGAAATAAGTTGCCTAACATAATACATGTAAATATTCATTCCACAAAATGACAACAATTCAGAGGAAAGGAAATACAAGCAGAAGTGAGGAAATCTGAAAAAGTACCACCCACTTTTCATCCTGCCAAGTCTCCTCGCAGGGACTGTTGAGGACCCTGGGGGTGACACGTGGTTCAGCCACACTGCCTGACCCCAGGGGCTGTCTGGTGGGGATGGACGGAGTGGCTTCTGTCCCTGAAGCAGAATGCAGCAGTTGTCATAAACACATGGTTAATTAATACACACCTAACTTAACCTGGTTCACGTCCATTTTCAGTAAGAGACTGAGCTACAGCAAATCCAGGACCTTTATGTCATCACCAATTTTACCATATGCTTTGATGACACATCAGACTCTTGGTCTACAGCTTTGGGGTTAAAGCTGACCGAAGATTAAAGCACCCATGTGAGTTACGATACTATAAGCGGAAATTATCCATGTTGAAAGGATGCCATGGTCCGTGTTTCCAGCTGCGTGTCTGGCCTTGATGCCTCCGTGAGGGTCCCTGACCGTGTACAAGGGTGAGGGGTGTGCCTGCCTAGGCGTGAGTGTGCAACTACCAGAGGGGATACGGGTGGGATTTCCCGTAGGCGGGCATGATGGACCACATGTGGTCAGAGAAGGTAAAGGAAAGAACTAGTGCTCCTTCTGAGAAGAGCAAACATAGTCAATAAAACCTGGGAAGGGAAATTTGGGTCATTTTCAATAAGAAGCAACCTTTGTTCATCACAAAGACAACAGCCTTTCCAAGGGCCCCTGGTGTTTACTTTGCACTTCTGTAAAGAGTAAACCTGGGCGTGACTGAGCTGAGATCACCACTTTGCTGCCCAAAAGACTCTGGTCAGCTTCCCCTCCACGCCCCTGAGGACCCGTGTGGTCTGTACTTCGGGGGCGTGAAGGGGAAGCCTAGCGTCACAGAAGTATAGACTTTGCATTTTGTGCTTAAGAAAAAGTATCAGAAGTGGTAACAGTGCACTCCTAAGCAAGAGCTCATTGGGTGATAGGCAGCTATCTTATGTAATTTAAAATATCACCATGCAAAAACATTGCTTGACCTTTCGGTGTTTTTTCTCAAAAGCAGGACAAATGTGATTGAGGAATAGTTTACCATAGAACTGCATCCTCAGCCACTCTGCATCTTCTGTTTTTGTGAAGAGCTTCAGGACAGAGGACCCTAGGTGCCCTTGATTTGCCCTGTGTTTGAGATTACCCAAGTACACCAGAAGAAGAGTAATAGTTTCTATCACAATCAGTGACACTGGTTACATGCTACCCTAGCAGCCAGTAGTTATATGCTACTCAAACATTACATTATTTTCAGATGAAAGCAAGAATCAAATAAAAATACTCCGGTTGACAAGGCATCTGAGGATTTTCTCTACCACTGAGATTTCAGGAATAAGGTCTTATCCCATGGAGAGATCATGCATGCCATGGCTCAAGAGGAAAAGAACATCTAGCTCTGGGCTTAACCTGGCTTTGCAACACCATCTTTTTCTAATAACTTTTCTAATAACTTTCTACTAACTTTTCCCTGGCCCACCTTTTCCTCTTAAAAACAAACTTCATACCCCGTGGAGGGAAGAATTTTAAGTCTCCTTGGAGATCTGAAAACATAATAGGAAATTTCGCTGAATTAATAATTCTGGCTTTTTACACGTGAATTCTACAGGCCTAACAAAAATTTCAGAGAAGAGATGCCATGACTGGAAAAGCAGGATCATTTTAAGTGAGCAATCAAGATGGATACTAAAGCAAGTAGATCTGGATTAAAAATATTTCTTCTATAAATATAGATGTATAACATGCAGACATTTTTAGAAAAAATATTTTACACACATGAGAAATTTCTTTCAGTCTTTGAGACACAAACCAAGGATTGTGGAATCTTGCATATTTTGTTTTATTTTTGGTTTTATATACTGGTTGTCAATTCCACTATTTCCTGTTTGCTGTCCATATGACATATGATATTCTTCTGGTTAAGAGGACAGAAAATATATTGTCCCTTATCTCAAAGCACTTGTTTTCACTTTTGCCATTAATTAATTGACTGGCATAGATATCAAGTTTAATATAATCACCACCACCTGGCTGCTCACATACCTTGAAAACCAATTCACTGATGGGCCAAGACTACTGAGCTAATGAACCAGTTGGGTCCCTTGATAAGTAAACTGTACCAGAATGACAGTGCCTGGATGATGGTATTATGACTTGATTAAAAAAAAAGGCAAACTTGGGCTTCCCTGGTGGCGCAGTGGTTGAGAGTCCGCCTGCCGATGCAGGGGACACGGGTTCGTGCCCCGGTCCGGGAAGATCCCACATGCCGCGGAGCGGCTGGGCCCGTGAGCCATGGCCGCTGAGCCTGCGCGTCCGGAGCCTGTGCTCCGCAGCGGGAGAGGCCACAACGGTGAGAGGCCCGCGTACCGCAAAAAAAAAAAAAAAAAGGCAAACTTAAAACCTAAATCCACACAGTCTTTCTTCAAGGAATGACAGCTCAACTAAGCCTGGATCAGGATTTGTAAAAGGGGAAAAAGGAAAAAAGATATAATTAAGCAAGTGTTTCATACAGAGATGCCACTTTACTTTCCAGCAATATCAGACTGTCTTCAATTCCCTGCCTGCATGTAGGATGTTAATTTCCCCCACCTTGACTTTCCTCATCCTGGCCCCCTCCCCCTATCCCTACCCACCACCTCCCTCTGGGATAGTCTTTCCTTTCTTAATCTTCTTAACTTTTACTTTTAAAATTTAGCTCAGTTCTTATTTCCTTCTGATAACTTTCCCTGTTCACCCTTGGCTTTACCTCTAAGTCCTATCGATTGCTCCTGGTGTCTCCGTAATTCCCAGCTGCCTCTGAACACTTCTCTCAGAGCTCCTTTTTACTGAATCCTAATAGTCTGGTTCACTCACCAGAGTTATAAATCTCAGTGTATGGTTCATGAATGAGTGCATCACAATTACCTAATTATCTTAGGTCCTAGCCTAGATATAATGAAATATAATCTCTCTCTATATGTGATCTGGCAATATTTACTTTTGAATATTTAGGAAAATAGTTTTTCACATTAAAGTTTGAGAATAATGTGGAGGACAATGTCCTCCATGAGGGCAGGAAAAATGACTTCATCTATATTACCAGAACCTTAGCATAGCGGTTGGCACTCAAAAATGTATGTGGAATAAATGAGTGTAAAGGTAAATGGGTCAGAACAATACAGAAAAGCAACAATACCAACAGCTGGTTCTTTGAAAAGGTAAACAAAATTGACAAAACTTTAGCAAGATTAAATGGGTGGGGCAAACAGCAGATACTTATTTCTCACAGCTCTGCAGCCTGGAAGTCCAAGATCAAGATTCCAGCCAACCTGGTTTCTGGTGAGTACTCTCCTTCTGGCTTATAGGAAGTAACTAAGGTCAAATGAGTTCATAAGGGTGGGTCCTTGACCCAATAGGATTAGTGTCTTTATAAGAGATGACATCAGAGAGCTTGCTTCCTCTCTCTCTCACACACACAGTGAGGAAAGGCCATATGAGCACACAGCAAGAATACAACCATCTAAGTCAGGAGGAAAGTTCTCACCTGGAACTGAACCAGCCAGCACCTTGGACTTGGACTTCCAGCCTCCAGAACTATGAGAAAATAAGTTTCTGCTATTTAAGATACCCAGTCAGTGGTGTTTTCCTATAGCAGCCTGAGCAGACTAATACACCAAGCAAAGAAGACAAAACACTCAAATTACAAAAATCAGAAATAAAAAAGAAATGACTTTACAGAAATAAAAAGGGTTATAAGGGGTTACTATGAATAACTGTATGCCAACAAATTGGACAAATTTCTAGAAAGGCATCAACGATCAAGAAGACCCAAGAAGAAATAGAAAATCTGAACAGACTTATAAGTAGAGATTAAATTAGCAATAAAAAAAAAAAACTACCCACAAAGAAAATTCCAAGTCCAGATGGCTTCACTGATGAGTTCTATCAAACATTTAAAGAAGAATTACCACCTATACTTCACAAACTCTTTAAAAAAATAAGAAAAGAAGAAAAAACTTCCCAACCCACTCTATAAGGCCAGTATTACCCTGATACCAAAACCAGACAAAGATACCTCAAGAAATTAAAACTACAGAACCATTTTCCTTATAAATATAGGTGTAAAATTGTCAAAATATATTAACCAGATCCAGAAATATGTAAGTAAAGCTACATAGCGTGGCCAAATGGGATTTATCACAGGAATGAATGCAAACTCGATTTAACATTTGAAAATCAATTAATGTAATACAGCATTTCAACAGAATAAAGGACAAAACCACATGATCATCTCAATATACAAAAAAAAGGCACAGGACAAAATTCAACACTCTTTCTGGATTAAAACAAAACAAGAAACAAAAACTCAACGAACTTCCTCAACCTGATAAAAGACATCTATGAAAAACCTATAGCAAGCAGCATAACTAATAAGGAGACCAAAAGCTTTTCCCTAAGAGTGGGAACAGAACAAGGACGTCTAATCTCACCAGTTCTAGTCAATAGCATGTTGGGTGTTTAGCTAGGACAACTTGACAAGGAGAAAAATGTCATCCAGGTTGGAAAGGAAGAAGTAAAAATCTCTTTTTGCAGATGACATGAATTTATATAGAGAATTATAACAATTCGAACTTAAAGAACACTTAAAGGAGTAATGTCAGGGAAAATGGCAGAGTAGATAGCTCAAAGGCCCATCTCTTCACAGAAACATCAAAAAATATCCAGAATAGATAAATCTGTAGAAACAGAAAGCTGACTGGTGTTTGCCAGGTACTGTGGGTATATGGGAATAAGGGAGCAGCTGCTTATGGGACAGAGGGTTTAGTTTGTGGTGAATGAAAATATTTTGGAACTAGAAGAGGTAACGGTTGCACAACAGTGTGAATGTACAAAATGCCATTGAATTGTACACTTTACAGTGATTGATCCTAAGTAAACTTCATCTCAGTAAAAAACTATTAGAACTAATAACTTCAGCAAGGTTGCAGGATCCAATATAAAATCAATTGTATTTGTATACACTAGTAATGAACAATCCAAAATTAAATTAAGAAAACAATTCATATTACTACAGCATCAAAAATTACAAAACGCTTAGGAATAAATTTAACAAAAAAGTGCAAAACATACTTTGAAAGTAGAAAACTTTGTTGAAAAAATTAAAGAAGATCTAAGTAAATGAAAGGACAACAATGTTCATGAATCAGAAAACCTAATACTGTTAAGATGGCAGTACTCCCCGAATTGATCTAAAAATTCAACACAATCTCTAGCAAAATCCCAGATGGCTTCTTTGCAAAAACTGACAAGCAGATCTTAAAATTCTTATACAAATTCAAGGGACCCTGAGTAGCTAAATCAATCTTGAGGAAGAACAAAGTTAGAGGACTCAAACTTCCTAAATTCAAAACTTACTACAAAGTTACAGTAATCAAAACAGCATGACACTGGAATAAGGCTAGACATATAGATCAATGCAATAGAATTAAGAGTCTGGAAATAAACCCTCACATTTACAATCAATTGTTAATCAACAGGGCAAGACAATTCAATGAGAAAAGTCTTTGCAGCAAATGGTGCTGGGGAAATTGGATATCAACATGCAAAATAATAAAGCTGGACCTTTACTTCATGCCATATATAATTATTAAAAATTAACTGAAATGGATCAAAGACCTAAATGTAAGAACTAAAACTATAAAAGCTCTTAAAAGAAAACAAAGGTATAAATCTCCATGACTTTTAATTAGGCAACTGTTTGTTAGATATGACACCAAAAGCACAGGATACAAAAGCAAAAATTAATGAGTTGGATACTATCAAAAATTTTTAAATTGTGCTGTAAATGAAACCATCCAGAATGTGAAATGGTAACCCAAAGAATAGGAGGAAATATTTGCAAGTCATATATCTGAGAAGGGACTTATATCTAGAACATACAATAAATCTTACAAGTTAATTTAAAAAAAAACAAAAACAAAAAACCTCAACTTAAAAATGGGCAAATGAACTGAATAGGCATTTCTCCAAAGATGTTAAAAAAAGGAAGACATGCAAATGGCCAATATGCACACGAAAATGTGTTCAACATCATTAGCCATCAACGTAACTCAAAACTACATTGAGGTACCACTTCACACCCACTAAGATGGGTAAAATTAAAAGGACAGATAATGATGAGTGTTGGTGAGGATGAGGGTAGATTGGGACCCTTGTACACTTGCAGAGAATGTAAAATGGTGCAGCCACTATAACCACTCACAAGGTTATGTGCAGAATTACTCTTTGACCTGGCAAGTCTTCTCCTAGGTACACACCCAAGAGAATTGAAAACATATGTTCACACAAAAACTTGTACATAAGTAATTCATAACAGAATTGTTCATAATAGTCAAAAAGGAGAAACAACCTAAATGTCAATCAACTGATGAATGGATAAGTAAAATGTATAAACCATACAGTGAAAATGAAGTATTAACACAGTGCTGCAACTCTAATTGAAGTAGCTACAACACAGATGAACCTTGAAAGCATAGTGCTAAGTAAAAGAACCCAGACGCAAAGGTTCATTATGTAGTTACCACAGTGATGCAAGCGAGGTGAGTAACTTTTCTATGCAGCTTAGTGTCCCAGATCCTGAGCTGTACATACTGGAACACAGACAGACTAGTAAACCACTTAACATGCAGCTAAATAAGCCCATGACATTGATCACATATGTGATTGGAAAAAATTCAAAGAACACAGAGATTATGCTTTCAATGATGTGTGTAGAGTGAAAACAAACATCAAAACAGAGTCACAAATTCTCATACTGGAGACCAGAGATAGAGGTGTCTTTGCCTCTAATATCAAAATGCCTATTAAATTCAAGAAAAAACTATCTACCTCCATTTCAGGGGACTGAATCACTTGTCCCTTTTTTTAAATTTTATTTTTATTGGAGAATAGTTGATTTACAATGTTGTGTTAGTCTCTTCTGTACAGCAAAGTGAATCAGTTATACATATACATATATCCACTCGTTTGTAGATTCTTTTCCCATATAGGTCATTACAGAGTATTGAGTATAGAGTTCCCTGTGCTATGCAGTAGGTCCCTATTAGTTATCTATTTTATATTTAGTAGTGTGTGTATGTCTATCCCAGTCTCCCAATTTATCCCTCCCTTCTTTCCTCCTTGGTAACCATAAGTTTGTTTTCTACATCTGTGACTCGATTTCTGTTTTGTAAATAAGTTCATTTGTACCATTATTTTTTAGATTCTACATATAAATGATATCATATGATATTTGTCTTTCTCTGTCTGACTTACTTCACTCAGTATGACAATCTCTAGGTCCATCCGTGTTGGTGCACGTGACATTATTTCATGTTTTTTATGGCTGAGTAATATTCCATGTCCCATTAAGAAGTTTAAATTTACCAAAAAGCTTTACTGAAAAAAATCAAATTATTAAAAAATATTTTTTCCTTGCTATCCTGTGCCAGAGAACTGAAAAAATCCTCAGAAATCAACTTTGCGAGTCTGTATCCATAGGTCATGAGTCCTCCGTGTACAGGATCTCCTTCCACGTTTGGACCTTATCAATTATAGCCTTCCCCACTCATTGGTCCTATGATTCCTGGATTCGGGATAGTAGGAATTGGTGGTAGGTAGTATTGGAGAGGTGTTTGCCGGTTTGCACAGCATGTTTACACGTCTTGGCTCACATAATCCCACAGCAACCCTGTGAAACAGCTCTAATTCACAGATGTGGAAACGGCTGCTCTAGGAGGTTGTGTCCTGTCCTGTGCTTGTTTCATTTTCACTGCGACTCTACTGCCCCGTGAGATACACACCAGACTGTGGGTCAGGACCTCCCTTTGCAAAGTCCTTGCACAGCTCCCCGGCCGCGTAGGGTTGGACACATATTCCATGCCCCACCTAGATGACCCATTTTTTAACGTCAGAGGAAAATCAACTCAGCAAGTAAATAAATAGTAAAGACTGAGAAAAATTGTATTTTTGGTGTAAAAGGCAACATTACAACATTAGTGATGTCTGGAAGGTAAGCACCCCTTGTATAAATAAAGGGGAGGAGAAAAAAAGCTTGGAAAAAAACCCTACTTTTGTGAGTGTGAAGGATGCCATGCATCTAAATGCATAATGCACAAACGTACATTATTTTATGCCTGGAATTTCGAGGTTGATGTTGAATATTCCCGACATTCCATCTAACTGAAGCCTGTATGACCCTAAGCGTATTCATCACAAAGGGCTTTCCGGACAGTTAGCTAAGAGCTCCTACCAGGCAGGCCCGGAACCCAACGGGTGTGATTATCATTAAGTTCTTCAGACCTGAACATGCTGTGTAGAGACCCACAGCCCTGCACCCGGTGTTTGTCACAAGGAAATCTGCCATACTTAACAGCTCAAGTGAACAGCAATGCCAAATTGACACGCCAGCTGTGAAAACCTTCAGGATTGAATTATTATGATGATTATTCCAGCCGCTCTTGTTTTAACGTGGCTTGAATCATCACCGGCTTTGGCTGAAGGTACCGTGCCAGCAGTTAATGACAAAGTTCCAGCCTGAGTCTGAGCCTGTTTCTGAGCTCCCCAGCCGGTGGGCGCAGTCTTGAAAATCGCTTTCAAATTTGCCAACTGGCCTGACATGTGCATCGTTCACAGGAGGAGGGAGGTGTCTTTGGCAGGTGGGCCCGCAAGTGAGTGTCTGCTGTGTGTTTCATCATGCTACTGGTTTCCATGCTTAACGACTGATGAAGAGGTTTTCTTTCTATTCTCACAAAGAAAAACAACAAGATATTCTTAGATACAGGCTTGTAAACCTTCCAAGGAGAGTTTTCATCCTTGCTCTTTTTTCTTTATGGCCAAGACAAATGTATCAGTATCTAATCTGCTTACGATTGTGGTGTTTTTGCACAGCGATTCTGATGGGATCAGAGGATTCTCTTAAGCATTGCAGACCCTTAAACTATTCATTTCATTTTTAGCACATCAGCGAAAGCGGCAGATATTTTTGTCAAAGGCATTTCCAGAAGCTCAGTTTATGACCTTTTTGGGATTATATGTCCAGAATGTACAACAGCCAATTTGGAATTATGGTAATAATCTCTTGTGCGCTCACAAAAGTGAAAATGGATTGAACTGGGACAGGCAACCACCTCCTGCTCTCCTCCAGCTAGAAATAATTTTATAATTCATAGATCATCTAATAAAAATACACAAGAGGTATGCTTTTCCATCACATATAAAATCTTTAACACTGAGACTTAGCAGCTAAAATATCTTTTAAAAATAAGAACCTGATGTGGTAGCCCATGTCATCAGCACAATTGTAAAACAGCAAAGTCAAATCATGCTACGAGTTTTGTTATTGAAAAGGACCTGCCAAATTCCTGCCCGTGTGTAACACGAGGCTGCGCCCGTCTATACTTCCTGTCCTCTGGGAATATACAAGTAAAGGCAAAACAAAAACCCAAGAAAGGAAATGCACATGATTTAATTCCTTTCTTGATGGTAGCAGCGGATTTCTCCATGCAGGACGTCTCTGACGTGAGGCCCACTTCATTCATGGCCCCGTAACTCCCAGCTCTTTGCACTGTTACCTCATACACTGTGCTCCCTGAGAGGTTTTTGGGAATAACATTGGAGCCCAAAGACTGATCACAGCAAATGACAAAGGTCATCTCAGGGGGCAAGCGTCTGCAGGAACGTCACTAGCCTCCACAGTGATTTCCCAACTTTTTAGAGATACATGCATGGTCTTCGAGATGCACTGCAGTCGCTCCAGGAATTATAAAGATAACGTAACCTCTGTATTCAAGTAGCTTTAGTCATTGTCCAGAAGTACCTGACAAGAAAATAACAGTACTGAGAGGCTGCCTCTGTTTCTTGTCCTGCTCTAGAATGTTCTAGAAGAGCGATTTCTGATGGAAATGGATGGATGTTTGCCACATTTGCAGGTTTATATTTTCCAGTAGCCTCGTTAAAAAAGGAAGAGAAAACAGTGAGATTAATTCTAATAATGCATTTAATTTAACACTGTTCTAAAATATTATTCGACTTACAATCAGTGTACAAATACTACTTAAGGATGTTACATTTTTTTCACATTAAGTGTTTGAAATCTGCGGTATACTTTGTACTTCCAGCACAACTCAATGTGGACTAGCCATACAGCAAGTGGTCAATAGTCACATGTGACTAGAGGCCATTACATGCTGCAGGGCAGGTCTAGAGGGCGAAATACCCATTTTGGACTTCTGCTGATTCATGTGATGAATCTGATCAGATGTCTTTTAGGCATTATTCATCCCGGAGTTCCTATTTTTATTTTGGACTACATTTGTTTAAATTTTGCTTCCTCGCGGTTTCTTTCCTTGGTTGTAATGTTATCCAGGGGTGCCTTCACAAGAGGGGACATATGCTAATTGAAACGGGCCCTTTGAAATAAAGGATACCTAAAGATGCTGCCTGCTTGGGGATGTAAAAAAGAAATAAAAAGATCAGTTGAGAATGAGGTATGAAAACAAAAATATAGAGTTCAATTACCAATGTCTGACTAATGCAAACCCTGCAGGATAGAGGCGTAGGTCCCTGGCGTGGTTTCTGGGCCGTCTGTCAGCAGGACCCTGTCTTCCGTTCTGTATTCCTTGCTCCCCACTCCCCACATCCCACAGATGATCTAGTCATACCGAATTATTTGCAGTTGCCTCACGTGGTCATTCGCGTGCCTGTAAGGCAGGTATTTTTAGCTCTTATGCCACAGGTAAAGAATGTCACGTTCAGTGTGGTTGATTGACCTGCCCAAGCTCGCACGTGTGTTCAGCAGCAAAGCCGGCAAGGAGATCTTCTGGCACCTGTGCTGTGCACGACCCACCCCATAGGAGGCAAGTATCCAGGCTCTGCAGACCCTTTGGGATGGGCGTCCTTAGCTCCTCAAACGACAGCTCGAGGATCCAAGCTTGGTGACGGTTCGCCTTTAGCTAGCTGCTCTGTACGAGACAAATATAATATTTTATTGCAAGCATTTGACTTGTGTGTTGCAGTAGGATACTATACACAGTCACCACATACAAAGAAGCGAGAAATTATGGTTGTTTCCATTTCCAGCCGTAGTATTTACTTCTGTTATTTCAAAGGCAGATCAGTCTAGGAGCCAGACAAGGTAATTTGAGGGAATATTACAAACGATGCCTTTGAAGCTACTGTGGTGGCTTTGGGTTTTTCTCCGGTTGTTCCCCCAAACCTAGTATTTTATGCAGGTGAATAAAAAGTTGTTTTTGTTTAGGAAATTGCTGGTACTAAAGGAGTGAGTCTGTTGGTTAGCAGATATTTTAAAGGGAAAGAACACACCGTGACACACAGAGATCATTCTTCAGGATGTGTTGCCCTAAAATCCAAGCAGGGCCACCAAATATTGTACTTCTTTCTATATAGTGTGAAAGACAAGGTGCAGCCAGGCAGCACACCTCTCACCTTAGAAGAGCTATTCCAACGCATCAAAGACCCCTGCGAGCCTAGAATCTCCTCCGGCGTGGCAGGTCCCTGAACTTACTCTTTGGCAATATAAACTCACTAAGGCAGCCAGGATGTGCCCTACTTCCTTCTTACTGGGCCCAGTTATGTTCATTTCATCAACTTAATGGACCTCTATTTTATTTTATTTATTTATTTTTTTTTGCGGTACGCGGGCCTCTCACTGCTGTGGCCTCTCCCGTTGCGGAGCACAGGTTCCGGACGCGCAGGCTCAGCGGCCATGGCTCACGGGCCCAGCCGCTCTGCGGCATGTGGGATCTTCCCGGACCGGGGCACGAACCTGCGTCCCCTGCATCGGCAGGCGGACTCCCAACCACTGCGCCACCAGGGAAGCCCGAACCTCTATTATGTTCTGTTGGTTATCAGTCCAATCTAGTTTCCATTAGACCAATGTCCAACAGAAGTGTAATGTGAACTGCAAATGCAAGCCACCTGTGCCATTTTAAAGTTTCTAGTACCCACATTAAAGAGTAAAATGAAATAGATGAAATTACTTTAATGGTATTTAGCCCAATGAATTAAAAATGTCAGTATTATTTCAACGTGTAATCAGCACAACATATTTTACTTTTTTTTTTTTTTTTTTTTTTTGTGGTACGCAGGCCTCTCACTGTTGTGGCCTCTCCCGTTGTGGAGCACAGGCTCCGGACGCGCAGGCTCAGCGGCCATGGCTCACGGGCCCAGCCGCTCTGCAGCATGTGGGATCCTCCCGGACCGGGGCACGAACCCGCGTCCCCTGCATCGGCAGGCGGACTCTCAACCACTGCGCCACCAGGGAAGCCCCATATTTTACATTTTTTATACTAAGTCTTGACAATCTGGTATAGATTTTATTCTCACGGAACATCTCTGTACCAGCTGCATGACTAGTGGTCAGTCTCCACATGTGGCTGGTAGCTACCAAACCGGCCAGCACGGCTTTAGGCTGGGTTGTGACAGAGCAAGCAGAGGGGTTGATGAAGCCCTTCCTCTTATCTTTGCCTCCTGAAGACAAACTGTTTCCGGTTATCTATGCTGATATCGGGGGGGAAACACAGTGTTTGATAGTAAATAGGTGTATCTATTTACTAGATACTAGATAGGGGCTGTATCTATTTCTGCAATAAAGATACAACACCTGGAACCACAGATGGGATTGCATCATCACCTGATTAGGTTGGCAGCAATATAGATGCTTTCTGCCATCCATCCGGCTTTTTATTGTCTGAAAAAACAAATTAAATGGAGATACGGAAGGAATAACTATTCCTGCACCTCTCAGTTTGTTGATGGCAGCAAAAACTCTGTCATTTCCTTAGGAATGTGGTATTGCCTTTGGTTTACTATTCTGTAAACTATGTTGTTGCTAAGTACATCTATTCCTATTATACATTCGGGGGGCTGGGGAAGTAGCCACAGGACGGGTCCACCCTCCTGCTGGACTCTCTCTGAGATTGATTCAGCCCGCACTCCCTCTGTCACTCAACTTCCATACGCTGCAATTTTGACCACTGTACTGCAGGGGTACTTTTAGTCTCTGGGTAATAGCAACAATTTAAATCCAGTAATAATAATCCCCAGAAAATGTGCATATTTTCTACTTACCGGGACAGTCACCCTGATAAATGGCCAAGGTCCCTCTAGAGAAGGCTTGGGGGAAGAATCACCATATACAGAGTCCTAGCTCAGCTGGACCTCTGATCCAAAGGCTTCATGTCCAAGAGCTGGCTCAGATCTGCGAGTTAAATACGCAGCCGTAAATCCCCACAACCAATCCACTGTTATCCCCAGGTGGGGTAGAAAAGACCTTGGGTTCCCTCTCCTCCTTGCCTCCAATCTCTGCTCAGTGCTCTCTATTTGAGGGGGCCACAGGGCAGGAGAGCTCACTGATGACACAGTCAAGCCCGCAGAACAGACCACAGGGCAGAGGAGGGCGGAGAGCAGATCTGCAGAGGCAGACGGAAGATGGCCAGCACAGACTCCAAACATACACAGACACCCGTACGCTCTGATAAGTCTTTTGTTTTTACACAAATTAATTTCATTGCTGATTTTACTTTGTGTGTATCTCGGAGACCATTCTGTATCGGTGCAAAGAAAGCTGTTTCTTACCTTTAATTACTGCACGTTCTTATCTATATTATGGATATATCATAACTTATTTTATTGGTTTTTATATTTCTATATTAGCTACATAATTAAATATTTACTATGTAAATTATATAAATGTATATTTATATATGTACTGGTTACATATTTACTAGATAAATAAAAATCGGTTCCAAGCTTTTGCCATTGCAAGTAATACTTAGTGAATACGTGTATATATACGTCACCTTACACACGTGACAGTGTAGGTATAAAATAAGTACCTAGGGTGTTTTGACTTATAATCCAGATGAAAATTCACAAAGAGCACTTCCCACTTAATTCTCGTATTCTGCAGACCAGAGCTTCTCAATGGGAATTTCACAGCATGTTATATGGTGGCTTACAGGTGTGTCATCAGTAATGGTGTGAAAGGGAGGGGTTCACCTATACTCTGCACTTGGTATGTAAATATTATTTTCTATGTGGCCCCCGATATGAAAAAGCACTGTGTTAGATTTCCATGACCTAATGTGCGCCAAGATGAAATGATAGTATTTAATGATATCAACTTCCTCCTCTCTTGCACCACCCCTGTTTCATCGATTATGTTTCCTGATGTATTTCATGATTTACCTAGTGTTCCCTCTAAGTGTTTTCTGATGGGTGTGGTAGGCTGGCCACAGCTGCTCTCCCAGTGGCTGTTTCCCTGTGTGGCAGAGACTCAACGCTAAAGGCTCTTTTTTTGCAGACTCCTTTGTAGCCAGGGCTCCAGATGTGACTCAGTTTGACAAACCAGATGAGCTCTCGGAGGCAGAGGTCAGATGGAAGTTCACTTGCTGTTTCTGCTGGCAAGCGTGGTGCTAGTGTGTGGATTTTCTGCAGCAGCTGCAGGTCCAGTGAACAGCGCCGTGAGTGTTGGAAAGGACAGGGTATCTGTTCTGTGGGTGGGGACCACAGCGCAGGCCTAGACCTGGACCCGGGAGCAGCAGCTTGGCTTGGGTGGCTTCCTGGTCATAGAAGAACAGCAGTTCCCTTCCTCCAGAAGCCATTTAATGTGCTGTAATCCATCTTTGCTTTGAAGTCCGTTTTATAAAAGATTTGCTTCAAGTTTCTGAATTCATAAAAATACGTCTGGGCTAAATTTTCACTGTCTCTTCCAACATTTTTCTAAGTGTTCTTCACCTTCAGTTTGTTTTTCCTATTTCTCTTCTCTTCCTTTAAAAAACAATATCTTTTGGTGCAATCTATTCAGAGTGGAAGAATTTTGAAGCGGAAAGATTTTCCTGGGCCAGTAGCACGCAGGTCCATGAGGAAAGGCTTTTAAGGCTCTTAATTTTAAGTCTCTCAGGAAATCTCCTTGATACCCAATGACGTTCCTCACGACACAGACCACCCTGAGTGGATGAGGCATCCCGGCCACCAAGACCAGCCGTGGCATCGCTGCTCCCCATGCAGCTTCTCCTGTGCTCTGCCTCAACAGCACACTGCTTCCTACAAACATGGCGCATCTGCCTCAGTCTCCTTCAATCCCTCTTGCCAAAACAAATCCCAGAAAGATCCCACAGCCTGTTCAGCCCCATGTTCCCACTGCCTTGAACATCAGATATATTTGGTTTTAGCTGTTTGTTTGGTTTTTTTTTTTTTTTCTCTTAGAATATGACACCTGCTTTGGAAAATCAGGGGGAAAACAGTGCTCAGGGAATTCTGTCCGAGATCCTCAACCTCGAGCATCTTCTCTCACAACCTCTGCTGGTCTCCCTTTCTGCTTATGGTCAACCTTCCTCAATTAATGTCGTTTGAATTTACAGTCTCCCAATTTAACTGAAGATGGGGGTTTTCATTCTGTTTTTCTCTCTCCTTGCTGTTGTTAGTAATTTATGAAGTTAGAGAGGTAGCAGCATCCACGTGTGGGATACTAGACCGAGAAGTCCTGACCATGCTGTGACGGGAGGGGGAGAATGCAGTGCAGACCCTGAGCACCTGAGATGGAGTGAGAATCCAACGGACTGAGCTCCAGAGCGGTGGGGCCAAGGGTGCCTAGGACAATGATTCTGGGCATCTTTCCCAGATAGAGCACGTCATAATTTGTGCAGCGGCACATGGGAACAAACGCACATCGCTGCTCATACCTGCACAGCACCAGCCCAGAGACTTTGGCCCCAAGCCACCTTGACACCAAGGGGATCATAGCTCAGCATCCTGTGACCATTTTCAGCACAAAAATTGACACCAGTAAAAAGGAAGCTCTGAAGGAGCAGAAAGTTAAATTAGATTTGGTGAGAAACGTAATATAGGTCCCTCCTAGTCAGGACATAAGAGGAATAGCAGAGGTAATAAAACAGGTGATCTTTAAGGCGGAGAGGAGATGTGGGATGTTTAGTAACAATTATTGGATTCGTTGAATCTGATTCGTCAGACTCCACAAATACTGTGGAACACCTGAACATAATTCTTACGCAGTAATTGTAAAATGATACGGAGGATCCATCTCTTAACCTTGGGTTTATTCTGTCGTGGTCCTATCGAAACAATTTTAAATTCTGAAAGCAAATGTTCGTAGTATATTAGATTCTTATTTTACCTTTTTAAAATCTGTTACTTTTTTTAAGTTTCCAATTAAAATTGGATGTTTTAGTGTAGTGTTTTTAGGCTAATTTACTCAGAAAATCACTCTAAGTGTCCATCCCCCTTGCACGTGTGTTGGTGGACACTTGGATGAATGTGTGGGTGATGTGAAGAGACCGGGTGGAAGGGAGGAACAGGAGGTTCAACCTTTGATTACCAAGCACTGCAGCATCCCAGGACCACCAAGGACCACAGGGACACGGATGGAAATGGCTCCTTGTCCAGCTTCTCTCACCACCCCTATCTGCTGTCCAGGATGGAGTTTGCTAGTCACAGAGCCCGTGGAAAGAGGGGATGTGGAATGAAGAGAGGACACTCAACCATGGTCAATTCTTCTGCATAACTTCAGTTTCTCCAAGCGAGCCTCAAAGAGACAGATAATAGAGTTGTGTAACTAACCTCATTTGTGCCCCTAAAGCTGTGTTTCCCTTTTTTAAACCAATAAAACAGCAACTGATTTTTCAGCCTTAATGATGCTTCACTTAGACAAATCTAGCATATGTGAATTTTGTTCACCTTTTTCCCTACAACATAATTCAAATGGAAGCTCTTCATAATCCCCAGATTTGGGGATAATAATTAGACAAAAATAGATACAATCAGTCATTGTTTTGAGTAAATTCTCATCATATTTTCCATTATAACTTTATTATTAAAGCAATGTTTTATACAGCATGCTTACCTTCTTTGTTTTTAAATATTTCTCAGTATGCAGGGATTGATTTCTACAGTATAATTGTTGATAATATAAAAAATTTCAAATCTGCATAGTCTTAAAATGGTTAACTTAAGTGAAACATTACCAAATAAATATTGGAATTCTCATTCACAGTAATCCAAGAACATAGGTCAAAGTTTAAAAACAATTAAACCTACACTCATATTAAATTCACAGTAAGAAGTATGAAACTCTGCAATTTCTGAAATTAACCATGAAAGCAGAATAAATTACTCACCTGTCACAAAGTCATTGTTTCAATCGAACAATATTTTGAGTTAGGAGCAGTGGGTTGTAATTTTCAAAAGAGGTAGCTATTAAGAAACTCCAAAAACTATAGTTTATTCCATTTGTTATTGTCACAAAAGTTATTACATTTAAATTTATTTTTTACTATTAAATTATAGATACTAGGGCTTCCCTGGTGGTGCAGTGGTTGAGAGTCTGCCTGCCGATGCAGGGGACATGGGTTCGTGCCCCGGTCCGGGAAGATCCCACATGCCGCGGAGCGGCTGGGCCCGTGAGCCATGGCCACTGAGCCTGCGCGTCCGGAGCCTGTGCTCCGCAATGGGAGAGGCCACAACAGTGAGAGGCCCGTGTACCAAAAGAAAAACTATTCATTTGGAGTTTTTATAGAGATGAGAAAAATATGTTTCCAAATTGTTAAAGTTTATATTCACAAATATTTTTATAGGTAGCACATACGTTGTTTCCAGCAACTAGTATCATAATGGAGGAAATATTTCCAGATAGCCACTTTCAAAATTCTCTGTCTATGGCATGGTTCTTTTGAAAATCAGTGAAAATGTATACTCTTTTTTTTAAAGTCACTTTAATCTTTAGAGAGTGATTAAATGCATTTTTTAAAATTTGTGCTTGGTAGCATAATACTAGTCAATAACAACATAGAAAATGTCTGCAAGTTTGCAATGCCATTTAAAAACAATTTATTTTTTAATTTATTTTTGGCTGTGTTGGGTCTTTGTTGCCTTGTGCGGGCTTTCTCTAGTTGCAGTGAGCAGGGGCTACTCTTCATTGTGGCGCACAGGCTTCTCATTGCAGTAGCTTCTCTTGTTGTGGAGCACGGGCTCTAGGCTCGTGGGCTTCAGTAGTTGTGGCTTGCAAGCTCAGTAGTTGTGGCTCGTGGGCTTAGTTGCTCTGTGGCATGTGGGATCTTCCCGGACCAGGGCTCAAACCCGTGTCCCCTGCATTGACAGGCAGATTTTTAACCACTAGGCCACCAGGGAAGCCCCCATTTTTTAATAAAAGAATAAGGTTAACATTTTTAAGTTCAATAACTCTTTTAAGTACATCATGAAGTAATGAGTCGTGTGTTAAAAATATTTAGCGATCACTCCCTATTTCATTACAAAATATTGTATTTTTAAAGGTTTTAAAGTTTAATTATACAGATATGGATGTTGTCCTGTAGAACTTTGTACATTCCTGCTTTCAGCTTCTTTGCTACAATAACCTGACTATGGAAAGTTAGTGAATAAATATAAGAGGCTTTAGCTCTGTAACCTTATCCTGAGATCCTCTATTATTCCAGTCAGAGCAATCACTTCATTAATGATTATACTTATACATCATTTCCACAGAATATAATTTTTATTAAAAATGTCATTCACTTCTTATATCTTCTCTGGTACCTCTTTCCTTTAGTGATCCAGAAAAAAGTGGATTTGCTTTCCATAGTTGCTTCATTGAACATCACAACTATAACACATTAGAAACATGTTTACTTCCAACTAACTGTATAGTTAGCACTTGTGCAAAACTGCATAATTTATTCTAGTATACACTTTTTCAACTTTAAAGCAATATTTTCTATGTGTCTTCCAGTTATATGAGTATTTGCTCACAAAGGAATACTTAGTTTGTTTTCATTTTGTTAGCCATTTGTTACTTTAGCCACTTTTATTGCTACAATAGGGAGAACAAATGTTTCTCCAACATTGTGTTGCTTTTTGTTTCAGCTATTAGTTAAAAAGAAAATCTCAAACTTTTAAACCTTTAGCATAAGGTTTGGTGAAGTTTTATAAAATACGGATTGTGTGTTAAATAATTTATACTTGGTAAAAATAGGTAGACATTTTTTTATAATCTATTTGTTCAGTTTTTAAATGCCTTGAACATCTTTGCGCCACGGCTTCATTCTACTTTTTGCTCATATCTAAAGGTACCACATAGACTTTAAGAAAAATTTTATGTTAAAGACAGTGAGTATAAATCCATATTCTGAACAGTCTTCTTGATAATTGAGTTTCTGGGTTTTTTTTTTTTTTCATGACTTCTTGTCAACTTTCCATTTATTTATACCTGTAACATGGCCAAAAAACACCATTTCTTTTCTTATTTTTTTACACTAAAAACAAATAGAAAAAAATAGAGATTCTAATGTTTCCTTCCTAAATAACCCATTGGATCATGTTACAACCCTTTGGTTGTATATATTCTTCTTTGGGGACTCACTGGTATTGCTGGTAAATACAACAACAGGGACTTTCAAACACTTTCTGATATGACAACAATGAGAATATGTTTTATATTGTGGCCCTACTCGTACTCGCACGCTATGAATGAATACCGTTTTTATAAAATATTATTACACTATGTGCGATGCACTGTAGCAAGTTTATTATTTTATTTCACTACAGTGGCTTTGACCTACAATTTGAAAAAGGCTGTGTTGCCACGTCTGCACACCTTGGTCCTTGGGGGAAAACTGTAGTTACAGCAGCAAAAACAAGTGTTTTGGAGTCAGAGTGGGGTTAGAAACTCAGTTTGGTCATTACACAGCCTTTTGACACTTTAAAACTTATTCGGTGTCCCTTCTCTCACTTGCCCCGTGTACAAAATGAGAAGAATCCTACTTATCTTGTGATAATTTTGAATGAAATAAAATAACATTTGTAAGCATCTAACACCATGCCTGGCACATAGTAAGTACTCAATAAATAAATGATAATCATCACTGGTAGTACTATTATAATAGTAATATGCCTAACTTTCTGTTCTTTAATAAATGTATTTATTTATTTATTTTTGGCTACATTGGGTCTTCATTGCTGCGCGCGGGCTTTCTCTAGTTGCAGCGAGCGGGGGCTACTCTTCGTTGCGGTGCACAGGCTTCTCATTGCAGTGGCTTCTCTTGTTGCAGAGCACGGGCTCTAGGCACACGGGCTTCCGTAGTTGTGGCACGTCGACTCAGTAGTGGTAGCTCGCAGGCTCTAGAGCTCAGGTTCAGTAGTTGCGGCGCAAGGGCTTAGTTGCTCCGTGGCATGTGGGATCTTCCTGGACCAGGGCTCGAACCCGTGTCCCCTGCCTTGGCAGGTGGATTCTTAACTACTGCACCACGAGGGAAGTCCCTGCCTAACTTTCTAATAGGAAATATGGGTGGGTAAAGAGAAGCCAGAAATGGTAACTATGGGGAACATTTTTTTAGAACAACAGTGGTAAGAATTTGGAACTAGAGGAAGGATGGGAGAAGACAGAGCGGTTGGCGTGGCTTCTGATCCCAGTCTCCTGAGCCAGGCCCTTCCCAGGGCTGTTCCCGGGACCGCCCACTGCAGAGTGTTGAGAACCTGTTCTGATTCTACCACCGCTTCTAGAATGCCAGGGAGCCCCAAGTGCATTCTCTCCTTAATCTTCCAATAATCCTGTAAAATGTAAGCAGACCCATTTTGCCGATGGGGAAAGTGAGCCTCCGAGGCATCGTCGGTGCCTACAGAGGTGCTGGAAATGGTACCCCATTGCCCGAATGGGGCCTCTAATTTTACAGTCCCTTGCCCTTCCACACTTATCTTTCTGGAAGGGGTACAAGCCAGCTGGGTTAGGAGGTGGGAAGCTATGACCCATGACTCAGGATTTCTCCAGACGCAAGGAACCCTGTTTTGCCTGTTTTCCTAAATTCCAAAATTGTCTAAGATAGCTATTCTACAAGAAGTCTGTCTGGGGAGTAGCAGCTGGAAAACCTATGTCTCCTGAAGAACTCAGAAAGGCTTCTGATCAAAGGACACAAGAGAGGGGACCAGGGACTCCTGGAGGTGACGTGAACGACTGGTTGGCCCCCTCGTTTCAGGCGTGGAATCGTGATGCTCTATTCCTTGCAGGATCTGCTACAATATCCTGCCCCTGATATTCCTGTGCCATCTCAGGACTGTAAAGTTTCTGGACCTTCCTCAGTTTTCAGTAATCTTACCAGTCGAGCTGAGTTTGCAAGTTCTCTACCTTCTTTCAGGTCTTCCTGCTGGATCCCCATTTCATAGATAAGCTTCAGTGGTTACTTCCACGGAATTTTTAAAGCTCATGTCTTCCAACAGGTTTTAGTTTCTGTTAAATGTAGCCTTTCTCCAAAATGATGTGCTTTTAGGTTTTATAATCCATTGCCACATCAATATCTTATGTTGACCTGATCTGTTAGCAATTCTGCAAAATTATATATATGTCTAATAAGTATTTTGTTATAATTAGTGGCATTATTCTGAGATTTTATCCCCCAGGAGATGACAGAGAGAAAGAGAGTATTTCTACAGTGAATTACTTGTTTAGTTTCTTATATCAACATGTGGCTCATCTATCAGTTTCCCACTCCCAGTGGGACCCCTTCCACCCTGCAATGGTAATGACCAGCAGTGCTCATTCGTTCTTTTATTCTCGGGACAATCCCTGCTTTTCCTAGAACTAGTCAGCTTACTCAAACCTTCCAATATCGTGCCATCTCTTCTTACAAAGAAAGAACACATAATACTTTATAAGTCAATATATACTTGATAGAAAAAACATCGAATACTCAGATGCATCAGTACTCACTCAAAGTTCATTAAAATAAATGTCCTATGATATGTCCTTTAGTTGTAGTAAAAGTAGCTCTTATATACTTTATTTTTAACTTTTCTCTCTTTGAATATCATTCACAGGCACAGACTCAACTTCTTATATAATAACTTTTTCTTACTGATGTTCAAGTATTCACAACTTAGCTACTAGTAGCAGCTTTAAGATGACGCTTCGTCCCTTCAACATTATCCTAGACAATTTCTTAAAGTATCTTTGCTTACTTGCAAAAATAAAATATTCCTGGATCCTCTGGATTTGTTCCTGGTCCTCAAAATGGAATGCGCTAGGGGCTTCCCTGGTGGCACAGTGGTTGAGAATCTGCCTGCTAATGCAGGGAACACGGGTTCGCACCCTTGTCCGGGAAGATCCCACATGCCGCGGAGTGGCTGGGCTCGTGAGCCACAACTACTGAGCCTGCGCGTCTGGAGCCTGTGCTCCGCAACAAGAGAGGCCGCGATAGTGAGAGGCCCGCGCACCGCGATGAAGAGTGGCCCCCACTTGCCACAACTAGAGAAAGCCCACAGAAACGAAGATCCAACACAGCCAAAAATAAATAAATAAATAAAAACTCCTACCCCCAACATCTTCTTAAAAAAAAAAAAAATGGAATGGGCTACTCTCAAAGGGGTCCACGTTCCTTTCTCTGGAAAATAGTCTAAAGGAAGGTGTATATTGGTGGTTTCACCTGAGTTCTGCTGTCTGGAAGTAAATTAAGCCACTTAACTGAGGACAATAAATTTTTTTCAGAAAAAAAATACAAATATTAGTTCCCAAGTTCGCATGACATTTCCAAATTAACTCTAAAATTACTAAATCGTATCTTTTAAAGATTTTGTTCCAATATAAAAATTGCAACTTTCTACATTATTTATGTTTAACCCCTTACCTATGAAAATAATGTTTCATCTACATGAAGATCTGTTACGTGGACTAGAGAAATTACCTTCATTTCATTGTCTATAAGAAGTAAGAGTGAAGTGCCCGGCACTACTCAGAAGCTTTGATCTGTTAGTTATATGTTTCACTGTTAGTTGTGTTATACATTTAAGTGTACCAAATGAATATGCAATACGAAACAGTGCCTTGTATAGCCTAATTCCTCTCTTGAAACATAGGCCAGGTAATAGACGGGAAACTTTAATTATAGCACTATGCCCTCAACAAGCACCTGTAAAAGGACGGGGAAAAAGAAGAAAAGAAAAAGAAAGAGAAATCCAATAGAACAGCATCACGATCAAGAAACTCTCCACAGTAGGATTTAAAGCATATTCAGTTGTTGGCATTTTTCTAAAATAGGTTGGTATGTGAGCAGTTTTGCTTCCTTTAGATACTGTTGCTTGTAACATCACAAAGCCCAGTCTCTGGAAAATGATTTAGAGCAGCTAGACTGAATTATCAAGGAGTCTGCCAAGATTCTGTGGCATTTGGGATTTGGCAGGACGTGGCAAAATAAGTTGGCTTAGACAATTCTGGGTTTTGCTACGTACCCAAGTGCCTGAGAAGTAATTTCAAATGTTCCTCTGACCGCAAACTTCCCTCCGCATCTCTTGATTATGTTACTTTTTCATCTGCCTGGGTTAGAACAGCCAATCAGACAAGCTTGGAATGAGATCTAATGTCATGCTTCCTTATTCTGTTTCGGTCAACTCTTTCATATTTTCTTTAAAAAGCTAACGTGATTAAAATTAATACTTTAAAAAGTAAACCTACCAAACATGGGTCACTTCTTAAGCAACTTTATTTTTTTAATATCAGTTTTAGGTTCTTGGAAAAACTCAGAGGAAGGTACAGAGATTTCCCATATAACCCCTACCCCTACACATGCAGACCCTTTCCCATCATTAACGACTCCTACCAGATGGTATATTTGCTACAACTGATGAGCTACATTGACACATCCGTATCACACAAAGGTCATCATTTACATAGGGTTCACCCTTGGTGTTGTACATTTTATGAGTTTGGACAAATGTATAATGACATGTTTTCAACAATGTAGTAAAATACATAGTAATTTCACTGCCCTGAAAATTCCCTGTGTTCTACCTTCCTCCCCACTTATGCCTGGCAAACACTTATCTTTTTTATGTTTCTATTTGCCTTTTCCAAAATGTCATATAGCTGGAATCATACAGTAGGCAACCTTTCAGATTAATAATATGACTTATAGATTAGCAATAAGGCTTTCACTTAGAAACATTTAAGTTTCCTCCATGTGTTTTTATGGCTTGATAGTTCTTTTTTTGAGTGCTAACTAATATGCCGTTGTCTGGATGTACTCGTTCCTTTATTAGTTCACCAACTGGAAGACATCTTGGTTGCTTCCAAGTTTTGGCAATTACAAATGGTATAAACACTCATGTGTAGGTATCTGTGTGGCTCTAAGTTTTCAAATCCTTTGATTACATATTAAAGAGCACCGTAGCTGGACTGCATGGTGAAAGTATGTCTGGTTTTATAAGAAGCTGTCAAGCTGTCTTGCAGAGTGGCTGCACCATTTAGCACTCCCACCAGCAATGTAGGAGAGTCCTGTCGTTTCACATCCTCACCTGTATCTGATGTTGTCAGCATTTTGAATTTTGATCATCCTAATAGGTCCGTAGTGGTATCTCATTGTTATTTTAATTTGCATTTCCTGAGGACCTATGATGTGCAGCATCTTTTCCTACGCTTACTTACCATCTATCTTCTTTGCTGAAGTGTCTGTTAAGGTCTGGGCCCATTTTTTAAAATTCTGGAATAGTTGATTTACAATGTTGTTTTAGTTTCAGGTGTACAACAGTGATTCAAAATTTTTATAGATTATACTCCATCTATGGCTATTTTAAAAGATTGGCCATATTCCCTGTGCTGCACAATATGTCCTGTAGCTTACTGATTTTATACATGGTAGTTTGTACCTCTTAATCCCCTACCTTTATCGTTCCGCTCCCCCTTCCCCTCTCCCCACTGGTAGCCATTAGTTTGTACTCTATATCTGTGAGTCTGTTTCTGTTTTGTTATATTCATTTTTTTCATTTTACTTATTAGATTACACATACAAGTAACTTCATACAGTATTTGTCTTTCTCTATCTGGCTTATTTCCCTAAGTATAATACTCTCCGGGTCCATCCATGTTGTCTCAAATAGCTCGGGGTCTTTCTACTTCACCATCTTAGGAACTCCTTTGAACCATTTTTTAATTGGGTGAACTTCACAAGTGTTTCTTAGTTGTTGCCTCCCTTCTCTTAAATGGGACAGGATGGCTAGAGCTGGCTGGAGTTGGTCATTTCCCTTCTGTCAGGTCAGTTACGGTGGGCTCTGATAAAACCCGCACATGCAGGCTCTGGTGAAATAGTTTTTCCTGAGAGTTGATCTTCTTAAGTGCTCTGGTGTGTTTCAAAATAATTCCTTTTCCCTTTTCCGTGTGGGAAATACAAGGGGATTTCCCCCTGATATCTTCTGTGGGAATTTGGTCAAGTTCCTGGAGGTAAAACTCACAAAAATGGGGGACACCCCCTCCCCGAAGACTCCACTCCAGATTTCCAGTGGAATTGTCCACTCTGAGCTGCCAGCAATCCATCGATTATAGTTTAGCTTTTCCTACTCAGCGCTGGTTTCCGTGGAATTTCAGCTCCTGTGTTGCTGCGTTGGTAAACTGCAATTCTCTTTTTCCTTGTTGGTCTCTTTAATTAGGGAAACAGCCATTTGCCTGTGGCTTCCCTTCTCTTACAGATCTAAGAACTGTTATTTTTCAGTTTGTTCAACTTTGTACTTGTTAAGACAGAATGATGACTTCCGGGCTCCTGGCATGTGGAACCTGAAACTGGAATTCCCTGGGTCATTTTTCAGATTTTTAACTTTCTGTGCAGCAGGTTTTCCTCTCATTCCAACATAGTCACGCATCCTCAGCAGAGGGATGTTTAGACCCAGCTTACTGTTCTCTCTCCATTATTCAAAGCTGGATGACTGTTTACTCCTAAGCTTTGAAATAATCATTATTCACATGTGTAGATGTTGCTTATCGTAGACGATGCGGAGGAAATGTTGTTGTGGAAAAGATGTTCCCCCCATATCGCATCATAGGATATTTGCTGGGCTCAAAGGACCTTGTAACTCATTACAAAATTCAAGTGTCAAAATGAGTGGTGAAGACACTTTGTGTTATTGGAGCTCAGGGAAGCATGGAATGGGCATTGCAGGGGGTGCAAGGAAGGGCTTGTAGAGGGAGTGGGGCTTGTAGAAGCCAGGAGGGATGGGTGCATTCTGGACAGCAGAGAGGAGAACGGACACTGGAGAGATGGGAGTAGCACTTGTGAGCGCAAGCCTGTGTGCCCGACGCAGAGCGAGGCCAAACAAACGGGAACGTCGGAGTTTGGAGCAGAGAAAGCTTTATTGCAAGGCCATGCAGGGAGATGGGTGGCTCATGCCCTAAAAAGCCCCGAGCTCCCCGAAGGGTTTCGGCAAAGCACTTTTAAAAGCCAGGTGAGGGAGGGGGTGTCGCAGGGTACGAGATCAGCTTGTGCACAGTTCTCTGATTGGCTGATGGTGAGGTCGCAGGGCGGTGTCACAGCCTTTAACAGTATCAGTCCTTAGGCTCCACGAGGCCTGGGGCTGCGCGCTCATGGTTGTCAAGTAGTTAACGTCTTCCATTTGCTGGAGGTTTGACATCTGTAAAGCAACTCAGGAAATGTGCATCAGATACTGTTATCCGGGTACTTGAGAGAGGAGCTCCAGCAGAAGGGGTCTGTCCCTGGAAGGCCCCATAGGGTGCTGTTCGGTTACACACTGACAATGACCGTGGTATCTCAAGAAGGCGTCCGGAAGCTGCTGGGTTGGAGTGAAGAGTTGGGTGAGGAAGGAAGTGTGGGTGGGATCAAAAATGTGGGCAAACTGGGGGGCTGCGGAGGACAGATAAGGGGGTAAGGCCCAGCGGGTTCCTTCCGTGTGCCGGTCCCCTGCTGAGTATGGTAGGTCTCCATTCCTCTCACTCCACCCTGCAAGGGAGGCGTGATGGTGGAAGAAACTGGGGTAGAGGAGTGAACCTGGCATCACACGGTTCACTCCTTTTGCTCCATTCCCTAAAACAATTCTAAAAATGTCTTATCTCACACATGGAAATTCGCTTTCCATCTTAAGTATAATATAAATAAGTTCATTTTCATTAGGAGGTAGAAAATTTTAAACATTTTATAAGATGAAGTATCTACAATAAAAATTAACATCTCAGAAAACAATTTGATGAAATAGGTTTAAACTAACTTGTGCGAATATCCAACACACTGATTTGGAGAAGAATCACATAGAATTTTTATTTATGGGCATTATAGAATATGTTTTGAAAGCTTTTGGTAGTCCTGGACAGTTAGGGAAATTTAGGCTATAACTGGAAATTTGCTTTTATAATGGAAACTATAGTTTTGTTCCTAGCTAAATCAAAGAAATATTGAGATCTAAATAACAAGATTGATATTTCTTTCAGTGGGACTGTGACCTCAGGGAAATCTCTGTTTGAGGGCTTGCTTGTCCAGTTATAAGTAAATATATGAGAGAAGGTACAGGTGTGACCTTCCTTTATAACAATCTAACCAATTTTCTGGCTGACACACAAGAAAGAGAGTGTGTTTACTTCCTCAAGACATTATGATGGTAAATGTGTAATATACACCTGTAACATTCTAATAGAAATGAGTCACACAAGTTAAAAAAGAATCAAAACAAATGAACAACAAACTCTTCCAAAAATGCAGGCAGTTTAGTTTGATGAAACCATCAGCAGCGTTGGTCTGTATAGCCTGTAACTGTCACATTTCCATTGGTTGCTTTGACAACATCACGAGGTGCACACCTGCGTACTGCTGATTGGACGGCACCAGGGTGCAGACTCGGGGATATGACCAGAGGCACGCTGGCATACTTCCCCATTGGACATTTAATTTCTTAGTCAACCAAAGGTGTATTATACGGCTGCGGTGCAGTTGTCATCACCCTTTATTTACCTAGATCTTCTTTATTCCAAAAGAGAAAAGATAGGCGAAGATGCATCCACTGATGTTCTCTATTGATTGCTAATTCTGAGTTTATTCAGGGTTTCTGGACACGTCAGAGACCGCTACTTGCCTGACATAATTCTCTCGTAGTCCCTAATGTTGTCGTGGTAGCAACAAGCCCAGCTAGATATTTTCATTCCCTGGCCTCCTTTATAATCTGGGGGCTGTGGGACACAGTTCTGGCTAAAGAGATGCAAGCCAGGAGGGGAGGGAGGGCGTCCCCACGAGGTAAGCATTGAATAGGAGCCGCCTAGCTGGCATAAGCCGCCTTCTTTCCCCTTCCCTGTTCCCTTCTTCCTGCTTCACACAGGACGTGGCCCAGGACCAGCCTTTTTCTTCAGACCGTGAAGCTGTGGCTCTCACCCTGATGGTGGTGCGGCCGAGAAGGAGCTCGACACCTTTTCCCAGCGACACGGTGGGTCACTACACCATCCTTGTGTCACCCAACTTGGCTCTGACCCTTTGTGAGTGAAAAAGGACCCCCTCTTCTGGTTAAGTCAGAATCAACTCTGCTATCAACACGGGACGCATTGCTACATTTAGAACATGTAGCGAATAGGAAAATTAAAAGCTAAAAAACATGACTTTAAAGCCTTTTCGTGTTTTTAATATAAGATTATGTTACATGACAAATATATGCTTTGTGACATATTTGCGAGAAGTCAGACAAAAGAAACGCAACTTGTAAAAATGAAAACACATAAGAAGCCAGATTTTATGTAGCTTTACTAAAAATTCTATGCTGTTTACCAGAGCCAATGTCCATCTGTCCCCATTCGCTGGAAATCCTAACAGGGAAAGAGATTCTTTACGTTAGATGGTAAACAATTAGACCTTTTATTTTCAAAATACGGATGGCCAGAAAAAGGAAATAGCTCTTCTTTTGATAGAAAATAACATTATCTGCTGAAATCCTGGAGGGGAATGCCGAGAGCTGGATGAGTCCAAAATGTGCTAGCAAAAATAAATGCACAAGTTTTGAAGTTAATCACATATTTGAAAAATGCTTGTGATAAACCCTTACTTTTTGTGATTCCCCAGGAGCATGACTGTGTTTTTGAAGCCACACAGAGCACCTGCAATAGAAAGCCAGGTTCCAAAAGCAGAGAAGCGTGATCTTCTCGGTACTTCAGCCTGGATTCGTGTGATACGTATACAAACAGACTTTCTGTTTATTGTTTAACTGGCAAGAAATCACACTCAGGAGAAATTGACCAAAATTCTCCGATGCGATGAACATTATAAAAGGTGCGCTTGGATTACAAAAGAAGCCTCCTTTGCTAATCTCTACCCACATACCGCTTTCCTGTTCCGTGTTCCTGGACGTTTGCATCAATACGGTAATGTCTCAGAGTTCTTCTAACTATTGAATCAATCTTTTGTCCAAACACCTTCTTACATTAATACCGAATATGCAAACCAGACTTAAAGCAGAGGATCTCTGCACTGGAGATAGCTACAGGAGGGGAGAGCGTCACATGTCACAACAACAAAAAACTCCCAGCTAGTTATTTGTCTTTTATATATGAGGTGATCAAAAGGTAATTCTCCAGGGAAATGAGAATCTGTTTCTTCTGAATTCCTCACCTGCGGATGCATAAAGAAGTAGCAGGTGAAGATCCATTCATATGACAAACTTCTTGAGTGCTGAGTAGATGGGGGGTACAATGTATGCTTCTCACTCATGGTGTGTTCCTATCACTGTTTGATATTTTTAAATTTGTCCTTCTTAAATATTTTCACTACATTTTGACTTAATATTCTAATGAACTAGATACTTCAAGGGTTTCTATGCATTTTAGAATATCACATCTGACAAAAACATAACGTGGAAAACAAACTCAATTTCTCAGCCTTCTATTTTTTTTCAAACATTTGTTATTTAATTCACTGTTGAGATTTGGATTCTAGATAAATTGGAATTTCTGCTAAATACTATTAAGTAGGTTCAAAAAGTATTTTGGTTTATGTTTTATAATATTCAAGCAGGATGAGGCCAACAGTGTATCTCGAAGTTACACAAAATGAATGGCATATGCTGAGGTCATAAGCCAGTCCACGTCTGATCTCCAATCTCAGTTCTCTAAGCCACTTCTACATTGAAATAAAAGCAAATACATGCAAAGAAATGTTTCTTCGGGGCTTCATTCTTTCATATCTCAAAATTTTAATTGCAGGCAAGTCTCAAGAGCAAGATTCTAGGAAGTAGAACAAACAGTTTGAAAAGTACAGCCATTTTCTCCGCGTTTCTCCCTTCCTGATTTGAATAAAGTGAATTCAAAGAGTGTCTGCTATTCTTTCTTCAGTGAACACTGATACTTTCTGATAAAGAAGGACATTGAGAATTCCTATGTTCGGGAATCTATCACTAACTAACTAAGAGTATATCCCAAATCTCCTAAATTATATGATCCTTGAAATCTGTGCACTTTTTGGGAATCCATCCCCCCAGCTTGCTTTGAGAAACAGAGCTTATTGTGATAAGCTGAAACAATACTATATAAAACACTACTACTTTTTTGGTCTTCTCAAAAGGGAGGGGGCTGAGTGCTTAATGAAAACTAATAATAATAATAATTAGACACATTACATTATAGCAATGAATGCATTTCTATTTTAATAGATTGTTTTTATTACATTATTTTAGAGAGAGAAAAATTAAATTCTGCTTTAAAAATTAACACATGCATATGACTTGAGAACAATATGGAATTAATCTAAAATAACGAAGGGAGTTAAAATAGTAATTCCTCAGTAAATGTCTCTAAATATATTTAACATATGACAAAGTGGTATGGTCAACCTAGAGGTAATTATTTTACATCGCCAAACACTGTAGCTTTCTACAAACTCTGGAATTCAATGTCACCTGCTCCAGGCTGCCAGGGTGCACTGCTCCCAGGGCGAAAACATCCACCTGTAATTAAGCGAATTGGGGAGGCTGAAGGGAAGATGTGACGCTGCAGGGCACCAACTGATTTAAAACACGTCTTTCACTCCTCTTTTTGGCCGCCTGTGAATATTTTTGTGTGCATTTAACTTGTACTGATTTCCTTAACTTCTTAAAAATGCAATGGCGGCATAGTTCAAATAACCCTATTACATTTGAGGCCTTTAAGAATCTTTCAGCGATGAAGAAACGGAAGCCTGGGGACTCTGAGTAAGTTGCCCTGGGGTGCAGAGCTGGATGCAGGCAAACCAGGGCTGGAACTCAGGGAGCTTGAGTCTGGGGTGGGGACTCTCACCTCCTCTGCTACGAGAAGGTCTTGGGAATTGTAAGCATTGCCACTGTCAATGATATACAGTGTTTTCAGAAGCTTCCATGCCCAGCTTAAGGTTCCACTAAGCATATCATTGCTTGTCAGCTGTTGGGACATACATAACCAAGTAGGATGACGCAGGATCGCTTGTAGAGGAAGACAGTGTATGTTACAGGAGAACCAGAAGCCCTACCAGTGATGACAGCTTCTAAATACTCTGCATTCAGCCTGCGTGAGCTCACAGAGCCACGGAGAAGGATTTAGAATTGATTTTAAGTCCCAGTAGCTGAGAAGAAGCGTGCAAAGGGTACGGAAGGAAACCAAAACTTGGGAAACCGCATAACCTTATCACGAGGAGGATATATGACAGGGGAAGAAAAGTGATGTTCTTTTCTTGGAGGTATTTTTCTTCAGAAGCCCCCTAACTGGAAAAGAGATCAATTAGTAATCAAGCACTTTGCAGAGGATGAAGAGAAAATGTGTGAGACCCGCTCATCTTAGGGGGAGAGCCGCTGAATTACTACCAATATTCTATCTCATTCCAATAAGCTGATATTTTTATATTTTTCCCCATTCTCATAGCAAGTAGAATAATAATTTGTCTCAATTCAATTTTCTAGTTACATTAACTTAGAGGTCAATACACAAGGGAAAAAATCTACTTGTTAAGTTGGATCTGCAAAAGGAAAAGATTTTGCATTCTTATGTTTCCATTACCAATTCATAGGTTTTTATACCTATCAGTCTAATCGCACCGTTCAGGATTAAATGAGATGGAAAATTTTAAGTACTACTGTCTATACCAAATCTGTCTCTCGTTCTAGCAATTTCAGTATTCCGTGGATCCACCCACCACCCCTTGACCTTCTCAACCCGAGGATCCTCACTCCCCCCTGCTTACCACCTACATAGACAAACTCTGGGCTTAGTCATCATCAGAGTTTTAAAACCTCTGCAATCTTAAGGTTAGAGTTCACTCTCGCCCTGAGGGCTAGGTGCTTCCTTCTTCCCCATGCATCTGCTCATTCACACCACTAATCTCCTTGATCTCCCCGCCCCAATTAACCATTAACCAGTTTCGCTGGTCTCACTTCCTCTCCTCAGTGACGTAGTTCATCCCAGCAGTTACTTGCGTATTTCTCTCCCATCACCCTCATTTTCCTCTCTCATTTTCCTTCTGCACCTCCTGTTTTCTCAATTCCCTATAAAACTAAAACATAATTTCTGTGCCTCCAGTTGGCTTTCTTTTGTTTTTTGTTTGTTTTTAAATTACCTCTTCATGCCCTTTAGCCATGTACCTATGGGGGTGGGGATGGCTTTCTTATCTGGGTGCTAAGATCTTATTTGTCATATGAATTGCGTAAGTTTAATCTTCATATTAATATTTTATTTGGACAAATTGTAAGCACGTTCTCTCAGGGCTTATATTTTAATTCAAATATAGTGTATTTTATTTTACAGAAATTTAAACTTTTAATACGGTCGAATTTTAAAATCTTTGTGTCGTGATCAAATTTCTTTACCATAAAATGAAGGTATTCACTTTTATTTTCTTTAACACTTTTTTTTTTTTTTTGCTGTATGCGGGCCTCTCATTGTCGTGGCCTCTCCCGTTGCGGAGCACAGGCTCCGGATGCTCAGGCTCAGCGGCCACGGCTCACGGGCCCAGCCGCTCCGCGGCATGTGGGATCTTCCCGGACCAGGGCACGAACCCACGTCCCCTGCATCGGCAGGTGGACTCTCAACCACTGCGCCACCAGGGAAGCCCCTTCTAACACTTTTAAAGTTTGGTTTTGCACATTTTGAAGTTTCACTGAACTGGAATTTATTTCTGTGTATGATGTTAGGTAAAGATCAGAGTTAATCCTCTTCAGTGTTGGTAATTAATCGCCCCACTCTTCACAAGTTCATCCACAACCACTGGTTTGTGATGCCACCCCGTCATATTCCCAGGTTTATTTCTGGGTTCTTTATTTCGCCTTGTTCTATTTGAATAAGACTGTGTCTATACTACGTGATTTTAATTACTAAGCTTTGTAATGAATAAGGATATCTAGGAGGGCTGTTCCCAGATGTTCTCCAACACTGGCTGTTCTTGATCTTCTATTATTTTGCATGAATTCTAGAATTAGCCGACCAAATTTCATGAAAAGAAAGAGGAAGGAAGGAAGGAGAGAAGGAAGGAAAGAGAGAGAGAAAGAGGAAAAGAGTGAAAGATGTATAGATTTGTTGGTATTTTACTGAAACAAAAATGAATTATTTAGATTAACATGACTGAAGTTTTCTCATCCATGAACAATATTGCTCTCCATATATTTAAGCAAAGTTTGCATTTTCAGTAGCTTTATTTTCTTCACCACATCTTCTGTTGGATTTATCCCTATAACCTTATGGTGTTTTCTTCTGGCTGGGATATAGGAATGTAGTTGATCTTAAAGCCAACGTGATATCTAAACCTTCTTACTTGTTTGTACGTAATTCCCTTGGACTTTCTATGTAGAGAATCATATTGTCTGTGAGTAAAGACAGTTTTTACGTCTATCCTGATGCACATTCTTTTAATTTTTCTTTTCTTTTGTTATTGTTTACTATAGAGTTTTGGTAGATACCCTTATCAAAGCGAGAATGTTCCCTTCTGTTCCCAGTTTTCTAAGTTTTTTTTTTTTTAACATTAGTAGATGTTTAATTTTATTGAACCTGTTATAGATGGTTTTGGAAGGATGGAGAAGGCTGTGTTTGACACTGGTTTTCTACCAACTCAAAAACCTCAGCTGCCCTCCTTGTGAACCAAATGAGACAGAATTGTTCTAAACTCCAGTGATGTCAACACTGGGTTTTAGTCCTACACCACGATGCCCTACTCATTGTGGGAGACAGAGTCAATAGATCTCCAAACACCCACACAGGAGGCTGCACTTGGAGCTCCTTAGCTCTCTCTTGCAGGCTAGCAGCTGACCTGTATGTGGAAGATTCAGGGGCCCACAAAGGAGTGTCCTAAAATGCATGTTTTCCCTTCTGTCAAATAACCCCCAAAGGATATCATGAAATCCATTCTTTTTTCCTTCTCAACAGAGAAATTGGAACAGAGGTGAGTAGCCGTCTAGAGTGTGGCCCAGAACTGTTGGTTCTCTCATCAGCATGTTCTGGTCCTGCAGGTATGAGGAGATGACCTTTCATGTAATATCTTCAACAGGTTTTCCTGACGTTAAACCACCCAGGACTCCTGGAGTACAGCCAACTTATTCGTAACATATTATTGGCACCATTACTAAACCCAGGTGGTAAATATTTAATTTAGGATTTTGCACTCAAGTTTATATGAATTTCTGTATTTTTTATACATACGTGCATGCATACACATGTACAGAGATATAAATATATATCATGTATGTCCATTAGAGTTTTTATACATACGTTTTATATGAATTAATATAGTTTCTCCCATTTATTTTCTTACCCGAGGCATGGCTACTTTATTAACTCCTTCACAGAACTAGCTTTTGGTTTAACTGATGCTATTTATTATTTCTGAGGTTTAAAAAATTATTTCCTGGGCTTCTCTGTTGGCGCAGCGGTTGAGAGTCCGCCTGCCGATGCAGGGGACAGGGGTTCGTGCCCCGGTCCGGGAAGATCCCACATGCCGCGGAGCGGCTGGGCCCGTGAGCCATGGCAACTGAGCCTGCGCGTCCGGAGCCTGTGCTCCGCAACGGGAGAGGCCACAACAGTGAGAGGCCCGCGTACCGCAAAAAAATATATATATATATTTCCTGCTTTTTTCCCTATTGTTTCCTCCCTTCACCTTTCTTCAAGTTTACAATGTTGGGTTTTTTTCTACCTTCTTGAATGGAATGATGAGGCTATTTATTTTTTATCATTCTCCTTTTTGAATATGTACGCTTAGGACAATTTATTTCCTTCAAAGGGAATTTTGCTGCATCTAAAAAGATTTGATATATGTAGTGGTTTTTTTGTTGTTTAGTTCTTAATACTTCATAATTTACATTATCTTGTGGATCCATGACTTATGTACGCATGCTATTAACGAGCCACACATTAGGTTTAGAACTAGTCTCTTTTTATGTTTGTTTTTGTCTTGCTTCTGATTGTTAATTTTATTGCATTTTGGTAAGAGAGTGTGTTCGGCATTCTGCTGCATTCTCATAATTTCCTCAGCTCTGTCTTCAAGGAACATTGTTTAAAATTCAGTAAGTATATTTTTATGTCTTGGAATTCTGTTTAGTCTCATTTCAAATCTGCCTATTTTCAAGATAGTGCCCAATTTATTCATTGAGGTATTTTTTCTTCCTTTTATAATCACTTCAAGTACAATTATTCTATAATGTCAGAGTGTTAATTTCCAGGAGAGGTGATTCCGGTGCTTATGAGAGATGCTCCCTCCTGTCATGACCCACTTCCTTTCTGTGGCGTAGAAGGGGCTTCATCTTCGCCTCGGCTGTGTTCCCCTGTGGAATCCGTACCCAAAGCTGTGAAGACCGTTTTTTCTAGGAACCTAGCACTGCATTCTCTCTGGAAACCTGATGGGAATCTGTTTTCAGATTCACTCTTTCGCTCAGCGTGCTTATCCCAGAAAGACAGAGAGAGACAAAGACAGGGAGAGGAAACAGACCCCACAGGTGCCTGTGCAGATGTGCTTTTTCATTTACCTGCCCCCAAGAGACCCAAACAAAGACAGATTTTTCTTTTTCTTTTCTGGTGCCAGTTCCTAGGCCAACAGGCAGGATGTGTAGAGAGGATGGCCCTTCCCGTTCCAGGCATCGCCACGAGCCTGCCCCCCTCCTGTGGTCGCGGCCAGTCCCCTGTCCCAGTGCCCGTCTTGGCACCGTGCCCAGCATCCCCTGCAAAGAGGCCACGTGTGTAACTGAGGAAGGGGCATCAGCTCATCAGTCTCATTGCATGACTGAAAGTTCTCCCAACTCCTCCTCTGGTTTCTTTCCCTAACCTCGAGTTTCTCCCATTTTACAATAAGACACACTCCCTGCTGAGCAGGTGCCCTGCTCTGGCCGTCATCTTCTCTTTCCTCCCCGCTCTTCCCTGTTGAGGTACAAGTACTTAACCTACTTGGTCTTCTCTGCTGTAGTCTCCAGCAGGTCTCCCTCTTCTAATTCCTTTCCCTGCAGACAAGACTCCACACTGCCCGAGGAAGAATTACTCAAAGCCAACACTCAGCTTCCCTGCTGCGAGGACTCATCACCCAGGATAAAGTTCAAGTGCCTTAACAAGACGGAAGAGGCTCCCTCCACCTTTGTCCTCTCCTGTGTCATTGTCCCTTTCTTTAAAACTCCAGGAATTCCACAATACTCCTAGTTTCTTGAAAATGCAACGTTACATCCTGCCTCTGTGCATCTGCATATACTGTCCCTTTCTTATCTGATTGAGAGCAGAACCGGTACTGGGAGTCGTTAAATTCATCAACTAGTCATGTATGCAAAAGCTCAAGTCCAAGGGGCCATTACTGAAATCCAAGCATGGAGCAAGTGTCAGAAACTCAGGTCCAAAAAGCCTGGGAATTTGACTTAAGAATGACATTTGAGATCCAATAAATGGTCTCCCCTATTTAAGAAGATTAAGCTTTTAATTTTAAGAAATATTACAGGCTTTTTGGTAGATCTTGTCTCATTTATTTTGCCCAAACAAGATAAATGACACTTCCTACTAGAAATAGTTAGAAAACTATCACTACATAGATTATCATGCTCATCTTTGTAGCTAATAAAATTGGGATAATTTTATGGGGAGAAACCTTCTGGAAATTTTGGAGAAATATTTGTTTTATGAGCTATTTTTAAGCCTCTGCTGTTTGAATTGGAATAAATATCACAGACAGGTTTTAATTCATGTAATGTGTTTTAAGGCCAGTGGGAATTTAATGAATCAGACCCAGCTTTCCTCTGAGTTCTGGTGTCACGTTTGTTTGACAGGCCTGATAGGAGTTATAATTCTTCTTTATCTCTAGTAGTAGTATTTCATTTTTCTTCTTTTAAAATTAGTAACTTCCCACATCTAAGAGGCAACCTGGAAAAACAGTTCGGACACAGACCAAAATGGCCCCGTTTCTCATCCCAACAGGCTGTCTGCTTTGCTTTAACTGTGTCCATTTCCAGCAAGTTCTCATCAGAAAAGACACGTATTACAAAGTCAAGTCATCCCTCTTGGACCTGAACATTCGGCGTCTCTCCCTTTGCAGGTCAGAACTTGGCCTTGGATCTCATGCCAATTTCCAAGGAGGACTTCAGAATTTTAGGACTTCAAACCACAAAATGCTTAGCTAGCAACTCAGCTGAGGCTTATTTGCACAGAACTAGGAGACTATCCTGATTTCATCACTTTCTTCTGAAACTGTAGTTTTACAGGTGAAGCATTTTCTCTAGCAGCACGAGGCAGCTCCGGGATTCCAGCCAGGCCAGACAGCAGCTGGGCCATGAAGTAGGGAGCACGGCTGTCAAATGTCCTTGGTCTCACCAAATGCTCTGGGGAGAGGGTGGATTTCACGTGGGGGAGGAGGCGCCTGGGTCCCTGGGCTTTTCTGTGTGTGTGTTTTATTTATTTAAAAATTTTAAGTTTATTTTTTATTGAAGTATAGTTGAATTACAATGTTGCCCCAATCTCTGCTGTACAGCAAAGTGACTCAGGTATACATACACATTCTTTTTCATATTCTCTCCCATATGGTTTATCACAAGGTACTGAATGTAGTTCCCTGTGCTCTACAGTAGGACCTTGGTGTTTATCCATCCTATACATACCAGTTTGCATCTGCTAATCCCAAACTCCCACCCCTACCCTCTGCCACCCCCCTGCCCCTTGGCAACCACCGGTCTGTTCTCTATGTCCGTGACTCTGTTTCCGTTTCATGGAGAGGTTAATTTGTGTCATAGTTTAGATTCCACATATAAGTGATATCATATGATATTTCTCTTTTTCTGTGTCTGACTTACTTCACCTAGTATGATAATCTCTAGTTGCATCTATATTAGTGCAAATGGCATTATTTTGTTCTTTTTTATGGCTGAGTAGTATTCCATTCTATACATGTGCCACATTTTCTTTATCCAACCTACATGCTGATGGACATTTAGGTTGCTTCCATGTCTTGGCTATTGTGAATAGTGCTGCTATGAACACAGCAGTGCATGTGCCTTTTTGAATGATGGTTCTGTCCAGGTATACGCCCAGGAGTGGGATCGCTGGATCATATGGTACCTCTGTTTTTAGTTTCCTGAGGAACCTCCATCCTGTTTCCCACAGTGGCTGCACCGACTTACATTCCACGAGGGATTTTCAACTCGTCACCTTGCTCGACAGCAGTGGTCCTGCCAAATCACGTGGCAAAGAGTATTATCCCATTTTGTAGATTAAAAAAAAATCAGATTTTGCGATGTGAGGTGACGTCCTAAGGTGACACATCGATGAAGACCGCAGCCGGGCCTCAGGCACATCCCTGATGGATGTCAGTTCAATGTTGGCCCCCAGAGCTCCTCCATCAACAGCCCCCCTCTCCAGGCAGCTTTGTAATAGCCAGTAAGCTGCTTCTTTCCTGATGAAGCAGTGATCCGGCTTGTGTGAGGAAAGAAAGAAAATGTGCTCAAACTCACTGATAATACAACAGATAGATCAACGCTACATGGAGATATTTTTACTGTGAAATTACTGTTTTTTAAATTGTAATATTGGTTAGCAAAGGAGCCGTGTCTTCTCTTCCCCGGAAGATTGAACCCACACAGAAAACAGGAACCATGCGTTTTATTTCTGTTTACCTCAGAAGCATCTTAATAAATATCTGATTAATAAATATCGGAGGTGATGATTGGATGCCAATGCTGTGGATGCTACAAATGTTATTTTGTTTCTCTTCAAAGTTGCCACTGCCTTCATAACTGGAAAAAGCAGCAGATTGAGGGGTGCCAGCGGGAAAAAACACTGTTGTTTTCTCTGCCTCGAGGTGACTCTATTGCTCTGGAACAGTACATTCAGTCATTTTCCTCTTTGGGGACAATTTTGAAGGAAAAAAAACGGTGGTAATTCACTGCTGAGAAGAACAGTGTCAAGCCTATTTTCTGTGGCAGGTCTGCTTCCGGCCATCATCTGGTACTTTAAGAGAAAGCTTTTTGAATCATGCAACCATGTGCCTAATTCACGGCACTGCATCCTCTCCTTCTTAGATTAGTAAAGATCACAGAGTGATTTTTAACCAAAGCAGTCAAAACAAAGGTTTAAGACAAAACAAGTGTGAAATTGGCTATGAGAGATGGCTTGTTGGGGCAGCCGGCCTGCTGGGGAGGGGAGGGCCTAAGACCACCAGGTGACAGGAGACATGTCTCCAAGGTAGTTATTTATTTATTTTTATTTATTTAATTTATTTATTTATTTTGCGGTACGCGGGCCTCTCACTGTTGTGGCCTCTCCCGTTGCGGAGCACAGGCTCCGGACGCGCAGGCTCAGCGGCCATGGCTCATGGGCCCAGCCGCCCCGCGGCATGTGGGATCTTCCGGGACCGGGGCACGAACCCATGTCCCCTGCATCGGCAGGCGGACTCTCAACCACTGTGCCACCAGGGAAGCCCCAAGATATTTATTTTTAGATGTCTTCTTGCTGCCCTGTTCATCAGCTTTTCATATTGAATGATATAATGAAAGGGCTCAATTCCAAATATTGTGACATTTTACACAGTCATTATTTAAAATACTTCCAAAATGCCAAAAGGAGCATAATGCTAATGAGATAAAAGGCAATTTTGCATAGTTTTGACAAAGTTAGGATAAAAAAGATACTCCCTAGCAGGAGGTCAGGTGAAATCTGGGAATTAACACACCTACTGAAGAGGCGTGGTACCAAGAAGGATGTACATCTACACAAGAAAAATAATGTTTTGATTTTCTATAAGTTGTAAAGTGAACAAGACGCATAAAAGGGAAGAAAAATTTTCAGTGTTAATAGCAAACTTCATTTTTCTAGCTTTGGTACAAGAGTAGGTACAAACATTATTAATATGCTATTAAACATGCCATTAGTTGAAACTATTAAAAGAACATTAAAAAGCACCAACCCGTACATTTTTAGGGCTACCGTCAACAATTAAAGGTACTTAGAGATTTTCTGAGTAGAAGACTATATATATATAAGTTGTACTATATGTAGCTTTTGAACTGAGTGAAATGTGTCTCCCTTAAGTTGGTTAGTCTCTTCTGGTATCTGTTAGTTTCAACACCTTGTATGACTTGTGATCTGTCAGGTAGACAGGGGAACAGTGGTCAGCAGGGTACCTCGGCAGGCTGGGTTCAGGAACCCAGGTGCTTTTATACCAAGTTTTCCAGAGCTGTGGACCTGGCTGAAGGGGCCTGTGAGCTCCAGAAATGCCCCCATGAGTGCCTAAGGGACGGGGGTCCTGGATGTCTCATTCTTGGGTTTCTCAGGAGGGAGCCTGTTCAATATATGAGATTTCCTTTGTGAGGAATGTATATAAGCAAGAAATTATATTGGTTTGAAAACATTTTTTTTTTTTTTTCAGAACAGCTCAAGAGTGAGGCCCAGTGCTAGGACTTGATAGAGGAGAAGTAATTTGGAGTCGGAAGGAGGAAAATGACTGGCTGGTTAGAAACGGTCTTTTTCCAATGCATCCTTGGTGACGTGGAAGGCCACAGAGTGGCCAGCTGCGTCCAGGCATGGGCTCATTATGGGCAGAACTAAAACTGAATAACCTTAGTGATCATGAAATATTCCTTCCCACCAACCCTGTTTTATGCATATCAATAGAAGTGAGCAAATGTGTTTTTTTAAAAAAACTTTCAAATGACTCTGCAGACTGAAGCTGAGGCTACAGTTACAGAAGGATACCCGTCCTCACAGAGTGCAGACGTATACTGCAGGGCAAGATTTGACAGGTCGGGATAGAGGGGGCATCAGATCTGCCTGGGAAAATCAGGCAAAGCTTTCCAAAGGACCTGGGCTCTGCTCACGGATTCATGCACCAATTATGCACTGATTGTCTACAGCATGTCAGGACTCAGCCTGGTGTCAGGAGTGGGGTGAGGGGACAGACACGTAGTAACAGTGACCCTGCCGTTTGGGAAGGGACGTGATACAGACACTTGCAGGTACGTTTTGGGAGCCACCTGAGAGTCATCTTACCCAGTCCCAAGTGGAAGGGCTGTTAGTGATGGCTTTCTAAAGAGAAGGTGCTTGAGCTGAGTGCAAAAAGTGTGACATAGGGTCGGGAAAGAAAGACAAAAATGAATCTATATGGAGAGCACATTCTGAGCAGAGCCACAAAGGGAAGAAACAGAATTTGAGCAGTGATGGGAATATTGGGACTTGGGGGACTAAACGATTTAAAACACAGAGATGAGCAAATGTGAATCCGTTGCACGCATACTGAATGTGAAGTGAGGGTGCCGAGACAGAGGAAGAAAGTCTGTCAGAGAGGGGAACAGTGGGTGAGAGGTGTCATAGGAATGACATGGCAGGAAAATGAGAGCCCGGAAAGTCACATGAAGTTCGATCTTATTTTCTACCTAATGGGTAGCCACATGATCAGTGATGACATTTAGAACAGAATCTTGCAGCCAAGGAAGGAAAGGGATCAAATGGGGAGGCAGCATGGCCAGCTGGGAACTACCAGGGCAGTTTGGGTGAGTGGTGTGCCAGTCTGCTCCGAGGTGGCAGCAGGGGGTGGGATGCTGGGAAGACATCGTAGAGGCAGAATAACTGCAGATCGCATGTGGCAGGAGGGAAGAGTCCACAGTGGCTGGGGCTTCTGGTGTGATAATGGCATCGCCTAAGCGGCTCCGTAGTGAGGGGATCAACTATCTGGGTCTCTCCTCTCTAGTAAAGATCTGACGCAAGCCATGTCAGGCAGTAGGTTGCTAGTAAACTAGCTGGAAGGAAGGAAGGAAAGAAAGAAAGAAAGAGAGAAGGAGAGAAAGGGAGAAAGGATGAAGGGAGGGAGGGAGGAAAGGAAGCAAGGAAGGGAGGGAAGAGAGGAGAGGAGAAGAAAAGAGGAGAAAAGAGAAAAGGGAAGAAAAGAAAGCTCTGATTTGAGACTTTTTCCATGGTGTAATGCTTCCACTATGGCCAATTTCAAGATACCAATAGTTTATCAACTGGCTTGCCAAATTCCTGGGTATTTGCCAAGGGACTCCTCCCAGCCAGTTTGAGAGGGCTCTCATCCTCTGCGTTCTCTCCAATGCCAAGCATTTGCTCATCCAAAGAATTAAGTATGACTCTAGAGCAGTGCCCCCAAGAGAACTTTCTGCAGTGACAGAAATGTTGTGTATCTGTGCTAGGTGGCTACTGAGCGCTGCAACTGTGGCCAGTGCAATGAAGGACTGAATTTTTAAGTCTAATTAATTGAAATGTAAAGAGCTACGTATGGCTAGCGGCTGCTGTGCTGGAAAGCCCAGGTCTGGATATATACAGAGCAGGTAGAAAGCCCTGATTTTTATGCAAATAATATCCCATTTATAGGGAGCAGAGAGAGAGAGAAGATTGTGCTAACATTCAACTGTCAAGGCTTACGCAAAACCCAGGAGGGATGTCAGCAAGACAGTGAATAGTTTTCACTGTCTTCCCTCCAAAGAACACCAATTCTGACTCTCACTCACAGATGAGAGTAACTGTGTGAGTCAGGGAGTCCAGCGAACTTCTAGTACATCATTGAAATAAAAAAAAATATCTGACATTGGATGCATTGAAGAGAGTAAGAGCGACCGTGTCACTCTACCTGCATCACCCCTTCCCCAAGGCAGTCAGTTCAGTGCCAAGAGACAGCCCCCGACCCAGCCTGCAAATGTTCTCACGGGGGAAAGTGAGAGCATGTGAGCGAGGTGAGGGCCACGCGTGAGGCTGCTGAAGAGGTCCACTGCTTTCTCATCGCGTCCAGAGTACTGAGGTGCTCTGCATGACGGAGGGCTGGGGAGAGGCTGGCACACAGCGTCCAGGGCTCAGAAATCATCAGTTGGATGTGGATCCTACTAAGTGCTTTGCAGACGCCATCAAGGATGCTTCTCTGATCAACCACCCCCAAGCGACCCATGGGCACCCTACACTCTGTGCACCTCGATCACACAAACACACATGTCCAAAGTGCCACATGTTCAAAGTGATTATGAAAACATCACAGAAGCAGTTATCAAGAGGAGGGAAAGTACTAAAATGGGAAGCTCCGTTGGCTTGCTCTCAAAGCCTAGCTGACACTGTTCTGTCTTCAGCATCATTTTCACCTGATACAAATGTTTTGGTCCTTTCTCTCTGCAGAGAATTCTTTGCCCGGTTGCCTGTCTTTCTCTTAAGAGGGAACCGGCAGCCACTGTCACAGTTCACCTCGTGATCTGTATGTTCCTTTTCTATTTGGAAAGACTGGGAGGGGTGGGGAGACCTCATGGCTGACCCGAACCCGGGCGGGGGTACCGCATGCAGGAGGCAGTCTGCAACAGAGTGTGAGAGAAAGCAGACACACTAATGGTGCTGCAGAGACTTCACACGAACAGCTTCAGCTCTGGGAAGACCGTCCCGTGTAACAGACATTGTGCTAAATGGGAACAGGCAGTCCTCACTGGGTCCTCACAATCACCCCGTAAACTAGGCAGTATTAAGCGCAGCTTCCAAATGAGGAAATTGGGGCTCACTTATAAGTAGGAGAATTAATATTTGCACCTGGTCTATCTGACCCCCCCAGCCCACCAGTGAGTCAACCTGTCAGTTGCAGCCTTTATAAAGTTATAGTTCATATCAGTAGTTGATTGAATCTGATTAGAGTTATTGTGACGTAACTCCTCTCTTCACTGAGTTAGCGTCTAGCTAGCCTTAAAAAACATATTTTAGAGGCTTCCCTGGTGGCGCAGTGGTTGAGAGTCCGCCTGCCGATGCAGGGGACACGGGTTCGTGCCCCCATCCGGAAAGATCCCACGTGCCGCGGAGCAGCTGGGCCCGTGAGCCATGGCCGCTGAGCCTGCGCGTCCGGAGCCTGTGCTCCGCAACGGGAGAGGCCACAGCAGTGAGAGGCCCGCGTACCACAAAACAAAACAAAACAAAACATATGTTAGGCTAGCAAGACAAGAGGGCAAAGAAGGTCTGCATGGTACGTGTTTTTACGCACAGAATGATCTGAAGGCAACTTGCAGCTGAGTGTGGTGTGGGGCGTTTGCGGTGAAGATTGATGCGCCAACACAGTACCATTAACTACTGTTAGAAAACTCCCAGCCGCGAGTTGTCAAACGAGAGGGCTTAGGTTAGTTAATATTTATTTGTGAGGACGAGTATAACTAGATAACGTTATTTTGAGCTGTTTCAACTAAATTCCACTAAAAATTTTTCGTAAAATCTGGGGCATTATAAAAGATGACTCACCCAAAAATGTCCACTTGCCCCAGGATACCAGCAATGAAAAAAGAAACAGGATAAGGTAGGCGAATAGTTTCAAGTCAAAGAGAAGATCACGTGTCTGGTTTCCATGGAGCAGGCCATTAGGAGCTCGGGCCCGGCCTCTGCCCGTCTGCACGACGCTAAAAACACAGCCATTCGGTCCTTTTCTTTGTCTTTGTGTCATTAACTAGTGTTGGTTTATGTGACACTTGAAAGAAGTCACACAGAGGACGGCGGTTTCCCCTCGGGGTGGGTGTTGTTTTAGACAGACTGTGGAAACTTGTTGAAGAGACGTATTCAACTATTTTATCCAACTGAGGACTTTCTTTTTTTAATTAAAACTCGGAGAACGACAATTTGTCAGACATTAAGTGGTTCACGAGATTTAGTTTCTCGCCATCTGGACTTTGAATCCTATCTTGCAGCAAAGAAACCAAGGCGGGGCTGAACTGCTCTCAAAGACAGTCCAGGGCTTCAGACTCCAGCTGGACACACGCACTGAGCACAAAGCCACCACGCGCTGCCTGAGTTCCCCTTTACAGGTATGTACTGGTGCTGTCGTGGATTTCAAGAAATTGCAGAGCTGGTTAGCAGAGATGACATCACAACTTCCAGGAAGGGTCACAGATTTTTGTAAGTGGTTCAATTACTTTTGCTGCCTCTGGGGCACAGACTCCAAGTGTCTCTGAACTGTCATTCTTTACACTGCTTGTGGTTGTCAGCATGCTCAGCGGGAAGACAAAGGGTCTCCAGCCACATGTCTCCTAGGGATCTTGCAATGTGGCTATGACCGGACTGTTTTAGTAACAGCCAGCTCCAGTAAAGCGTCCTCTCTTGAATTGGTCGTCTGTGATGTAGGTTTGGAATCACATGTGAAATACACTCTAAAACCCTCCCTAACCCCTGCAATTTCAAGACCAGAGATTCTG